>NC_092666.1:13413532-14631449 GCF_032118995.1 Asterias amurensis
ATAAAAAATTAAAAAATATTTCTTTTTGCCGCTAGAGGGCGCTGTTCGTTTGTGAATAAGATCTTATGGGCGGATTGATATTGGTTTTAGACAGTGTCACTCGATTCATTCATAAAAATAACCGGATCTAATTTAAAGATGGCGATTTGCTTTTTCTTTTGATCGTGATTGACTCTACGTGAAGGAAAACTTTCGTAATCTTTGAACAAATTGCGTCAGAAATGTCATTGTTTTAACTCTTCACGGAGTTGAGCTTAGTTAAACACTTAATTTATGCTGTTTTATGCTGTCTTAATGGAAGTTTCATAAGGATTTAGACAAAACATTCCTATCAGTTGTCGCCCGACGTCCGCTGATATTCGGATATTAAAGAATATCCGGTTACTTGGTTGTAATTACAGAACTATCCGGTTTATAAATAGCCATTCGCGCCTATGCGGATATCCGGTTAAGAAAAAAAGGCATTCGCGGTTACGGATAGGAAAACCTATTCGCCATTAATTGGATATTCAAATAATTCGCCCAGGCCTACATAATACCAAAGATGTCCAGCCTTCGATTTCACCAAGCTGTTCTTCACCAAACTTTTCCTCACCAAACTGTTCCTCACTTACTGTAGGATAAATCTTAGGACTTGGGAGGTTCCGTATCCAAAGACTGATCCGAGACGTTAGGATGCAATGAATCCATCCTTAGTAAGGATGAGTTTACTCGTCCTGCCTCGAGATATAATTAATCTTAGCGTTTTGTTAAAGCGGCTGCAGTGCCTTTAAAGGCAGTGGATACTATTAGTAATTACTCAATATTATTATATGAAACCTTATTTGGTGAGAAACGGCTCCCTCTGAAGTTTTCGAGAAAGAATTAATTTTCCACAAATTTGATTTTGAGACCCCAGAATTTGAGGTCTCGAAATCAAGCATCTGAAAGCAGACAACTTCGTGTGACAAGGGTGTTTTTTCTTTCATTATTATCTCACAACTTCAAAGACAAATTGAGCTCAAGTTTTCACAGGTTTGTTATTTTATGCATATGTTGAGATACACCAAGTGAAAAGACTGGTCTTTGAAAATTACCAATAGTGTCCAGTGTCTTTAACGTCCAATAATATCCCCTTTAACAAGCTGCATTTATTGAAGCTCCATCTCTTTCCTGCTGTTTCTTCACACTCGGTTTGATACCCCCTTCTGCTCGGGATTAATTGTAACAATGAGTCAAAGATATTGGAAGATGTGGCGATAGTAGGACAGATGTCAAATGCCCAAAGAAATGGTTCGTTTGTGATTGTTCATCTGTGACATTAAAGAAATGGGTACATTATGAATTTGCAATCTTTAATATTTCCGTGAAAATCTGTCGAAAACACGAGTGACAAGCTGAAGTTATTGTCATTGATACAATATGCAGAATTTGCCCGAAACTTTTTTCAGCGTCTACCAGTTTCATGGCTCTGATTACCGTAAGCAAATAATCAACGCTTGCATGTGATATGTTGTGTATGGTTCAGTTGGGACCAGTGAACTGTGATTTGGCCAATATTAAAGAAACAGGTTCACTATCATTCAAATCAATCTATCAGTGTCGAGCTCTGGACCCTGGACAGTGGAAAAGTACATCTTAAAGAATATGAACCACGCCTATTTTTTTTTACAAGAAGCAAGCCAGATGTACATTTTTGAAGAGGATTTGCAAATAAGAAAATACTCTATAATAATAATAATAATAATAATAATAATAATAATAATAATAATAATAATAATAATAAGACTTGTAATGCGCACGTATTCCCCCCTGCTTGGTGTTCAAGGCACAGTAACTGTGACGTCATTTGAATAGGGCGCTCTGGCTTACATTATTAGATGTCAAAAGGACGCTGTCTAATGGCTACACTTACACTTGCGCCACTCTAACTAATCTGTACATTTTGAATTTTTTCATTATCAATTTACCTCTTTTGTCGATGCATTTATAAGGTCTGTTTACATTGTACATCACCATTGCTTGATTTCACAAAGAGTTAAGATTGATCTTCTTAACTGTGTATGATGTATCTGAGTTGCTATGCAAAATGTGATGTCACAATCACAATACAAATCACTATGGTGATACTGACAATGCATCTTATTAAGATGAATCTTTGCAATTTGCTTTTAGACCGTTTCGAGCCCTATTTGTCCATTTAATATTGGGAACAGAAACGAAAAGAAATGTCATCTTTAAATGTTTCATTTGCAGTTTGAAGGCTGTTTGAAATAGAGTGCATTGAACAAAACCTCTTTGTACAGGAGTGTACTGTATTTATTTACTATGAAATGGATAGCCTACAAACTCTCTGTAATATTGTTAACATTTCTAAAATTTACATAAATTAAAATCTGAAAGCTTCTCTATTGTTAAGCCCACTCTGTAATTTGAAGCACACGTTTCCATCTTGACAACAAAGAATTTTGAAATACAAACTACATTTACAAATGACCTTGGTGACACAGCAAGTGACACAGCAGGTGACCTTGGTGACACAGTGGGTGACCTTGCCTTTGACCTTACAATGGGGGTCATACACGGTCTGGAATGCTTATTCTGGGAATTTCAGAAATGTTCTTAGATGCTAAAGATGCTTTTAAGAAATTAAAGCGTTTTTTTTTTTGTGACAACAATTTTCGATTTTTGTGACAACTGGCATGACTGGTCGAAGGCAAAAAGAGATCGCAAAGGCACTCGTATTAAATTTGCACAAGCCTGTTTGCAAGGTTTTAGCTAGGATTTGGTAAAAGGGTGTCCAAATTTGCTTGAAACATAAAAACTGAATGTCCGAATTGTTCACTTACAATACATTTACGTAGATAAAACAGGGTGTCCAAACAGGGTGTCCAAAAGACACCCAGACACTCCTCAGGGTAACACTATGCCTGTTTGTTGTTTGATTTGTATTGGTTGATCACACAAAACATCTAATAGGATCTACACTGCCTGCGACTACATGTACAGGCCTTGAAATACATGTAGCCCACTGCATCCACAGCAATTCTTGTGATGCCCTGTGCTTTCACTGTGGTGCCCTTCGCAAAGTTTCAATATTTTTCATAGAAGTACCCCTTACCAGAAGAAAATTGAAATTGAATTTAAGAACAAAATTCAAGGCCTGTATTTTGTCAGCTCTACACATCCTGTATTTATACCTTTAATTGAAGAGGTACACTGTACTGCTCAACTCTATGGATCCCCCACAAGTCAACCTCTTGAAAACGATTCCATTGAAAATTTGTAAGCGTTCATTATTTGTTTACCCCATTTTTTTTTTTTTACGGTATAGTTCATTGGACGTTCCTAGATTACAGAGAGAAAAAGATAAGTTTCATTCCCGTTCCTGAAGGGTTGTTTTGTATGCGACAGGGCATCGAAAGAATCCATACTTATATTGCGTCAGATAAAATGCACCTGCTCTCCTCGGTCACCGTAAAATTCAGAAATTTACGACGCATCTTACGACTCGATCTGCCGCACGATCTAGATCACTGGTGTGATGCTCGCCAAAAATTGCCAAATTTCTCGCTGCTCCTTTTCGCTCTTATAATTACAACACTACCGGGGTTGATGGCTCAAAGCGCATTCTTTATGCTGCTGTTTTATGTTTGTTTAAATATTTTGTATCAGCTGTACTCGGACCTCACTCATCTGGTAAGGGGCGCTTATGATGAGGAAATTGTAAATTTGTATCGGAACTTTGCAATGGGCACCACATAAAAAGCACCTTTAGGGCACTGCAGAAATTTCTTGAGTCTTGCGGACTGGGATTCTGCAGATAAAATTCTTTATTGCATTCTGTACACTAGTCTGAATTGTGTGGAAATTGTAGAGTGTGTTTGGACAAAAACCTTTGATGTTAAGATTTGTGTTGGGTTGCTGACCCAGTGCAAGAACTGGATGGACCCCAATGGGTATTTCAAGCCTACACTTGTTTGGTTGTCGGTTTTCTGTCATGCCCAATGGTAAAATAACTGGACCTTGGTAGTAATCAAGTGGGTATTTTGAGTCCTAAACGGCCTTGTTTGTTGTGGTGTTACTTGCTCAATGGTAAAACTCAAGGACTCTGGCAGGGTCAAGTGGTTATTTCAAACCCTGGCAAGACTTGTTGGTTGTGGTGTTACTGGCCAAATGGTAGAACCACTGGACTCTGGCCAGTGGTGAAGTTGGTCAAACCCTGGCTTCTGGTTGCAGGGTGATTGACAACTGCTAAAATTAGTGGACCCTGGCCAGTGGTCCAGTTTGATTTTTAGCCTGGTTGGACTCGTTTGGTTGTGAGTTTACTGGCAAAATTGTATAACCACTGGACTCTAGCCAGTGGTTAAGTGGGTATAGTGTATTTCAAACCCTGGTTGCAGGGTGATTGACAACTGCTAAAATTAGTGGACCCTGGCCAGTGGTCCAGCTTGATTTTTAGCCTGGTTTGATCTGTTGTGAGGTTACTGGCCCAATGGTAGAACCACTGAACTAAGCCAGTGGTCCAGTGGGTATTTTGAGCCCACACCCACATGGGAAATCACACTCAATAGTGCACTACAACCTCTACATTTAATATTCACACTCAATAGGATCCACTCAATCATTTCTGCATCATTATGTGCAGTGAGCATTCCCCCCCCCTTTTTTTCAATTAAAAATTAGAAAGAAAAAAAGAAGCAATTTAAAAAATAACTACATGAAACAGCTGTTGAGACTTGATCTCTGGCCACATCTCATATTGGTCTCAGTACCATCTGGGGACGCATCATCTGAATTGTATGCAGTCAAGCATTTGACACCCTTGTTTCAGCAATCAATGCCAAACTGCTAAGCGTAGAATTTCTGCTTAGCAAATTTTCCAGAGGTTACAGGCTCAGGTCCTGCTCTAGTAAATTTAAATTTGTTTAGCACAAAAATATGAACAAAATTCTGATTCAGTTTCCTGTGTGTTTTTTTACTCAAGATTAGAACTCAATACATTTTGTATTCTACTTGCTGGCTCACAACCTAAGCAATGTATATATTTTCTTACCTGTCATGTAAGAAAAAAGGGGGCACTGGATTGCTTTTCAAATTTAGCACGTATACAATCCAAAATGTTAATATATTTTTTCTTCTCATTTTGCTCTCTTTCACAAACCTTTGCTGTTTCTAAACCTCCTACGACATCCATAGATCAAGAATCAAGGATTTTCAATTATCTGTAACTAACCCAGACGGTTCCAGAAAATATTAATTAAATATCCAGTCTAGTCTTTAATAAGGGATTCCTTCCGCCCCAATTTCATTGTCTTTGCTGTTGGCTGTGCTTTGCCAAATTATCTTTAAAGGCACTGTACGTGTACACATTTGGTAATATTGTCAAATACCAGTAATCACTAGGTGCATATAAAATTAAAAATCTGACAAAATTTGGCTGAATTGGTCATTGAATTTGCGAGAAAATAATGACAGAAAAAAACACCCTCGTTGATTACTTTGTGTGCTTTCATTAAACATAATAAAAGGCTTCAGCTGTAGTCTTTTATTATTGGAGTGAGAAATTTCCTCTTTCTCCAAAACCTGTACTTCAGAGGGAGCCGTTTCTCACAATGTTTAATACGGAATTCCTTTTATACTACCAACAGCTCTCCATTGCTAACAATTATCAGGCCTGTATGCTTCATTTTTGAAAGGGCAATGGCACCAAGGCCTTTTTTTCCTTGGTGAAGGGCACCCTATGAGGACATTGTAAATATAAATGCTTAATTTTTGAAAGGGCAAAGGCACCAAGGCCTTTTTTTCCTTGGTGAAGGGCACCCTATGAGGAAATTGTAAATATGCTTAATTTTTGAAAGGGCAAGAGCACCAAGGCATTTTTTCCTTGGTGAAGGGCAGCCTATGAGAAAATTGTAAATTTCTATTGGAGCATTTGAAGGGCACCAAGGCAATGACCGGGGGCATGGCGGCAATTGCCTTCCTTGCCTCCGTGAAGTATCGGCCTGAACTATTTTGAGTAATTACCAATAGTGTACAGTGCCTTTAAACAAAATCCACAGCCTCAGACTGGTTGGTTAATTAAGTGCAGTCAAAACCGTAGAGTGTACAGTATTGTAGTTTTCTCGGTTTTATTTATTGGATTTCATCTTCGGCCGCGTCATACAAGATGCGCTGGTGGTTTATCCTCGGATTCTTAGGCAGCCGACTTGGATGAGTTATCACTTCTTTGAGACGCCTAGGAGGAGCGTTACAGCAGAGTGACTTGCTGCATCTGCTTGCTGGTTTGTCAACACACAGCTGTCTCTAGTAATGGATGCTGATGGAATCTCGTAATCCGACCGTCCACCATGGAGGTTGATCTCTTTGTGGTTTGTTATTCATTGGATATCTGTTGAGTTTGAGAGGATTGTGGCGTTAACGGAGGTACTCAGGTGTGTCGTGGGACGGAAGGAATGCCAAGTCAGATCAAGATGCCACGCCCATGGAGGTATGGTGGTCATAGTTAGGTCTTAGAATTTTAATTTCTTAATCTATGTAAAAGATGCCACACCCATGGAAGTATAGTGATTGTTGGGCCTGTGCGATGTATGCTTTGTTTTTTGAAAGGGCAGGGGCACCAAGGCATTTTCTCTTTGGTAAAGGGCACCCTGGATCGTAATCACATCTCGATCTTTGGTAAAACTTGATACAAGATGCCCCACCCATGGAGGTGTACAGTGATCGTTGTCGCATCTTTTAATTTAATTTTAATTTAATTTTAATTTAAGGTACAGTGCTTGAGTCGTATCTTAAACTTCATTTCTCAGTCTTTGGTAAAACTTGGTAAAAGATGCCCCACCCATGGAGGTGTACAGTGATCGTTGTCGCATCTTTTAATTTAATTTTAATTTAATTTTAGTTTAATTACAAATGAATGGTGCTCTTAGTCACACCTTAAATTTCATTTCTATTCTGTTTTGGTAAAACTTGACAAGATGCCATGCTCATGGTTGAGGTTTAGTGCCCGAAGTAACACCTTTTAAGTTTCGTTTCTCAATCTTTGGTAAAACTTTGGGGTTAGAGGCAGGTGCAAGTGTTTTTCAGATGTACTAAGTACATGTAACAGCTAAGGCTGATCGGTGTAAACAAAAAGTTGACAGTAAAGAATCAGTTGTGATAAACCTGTTGAATGCAGCCATTCTTTTCCCACTGGTAAAGGGAACTTCTATGAAAAGAAAAAGGTAGTTTTGTTTTGATATTGGCCTTGCTGTACATTGTACAAATACAGGGGAAATAAAAAAAAAAATCTATTTACACTGTTCTTTGAGCAATTGAGGCAGGATAGGGGTATTCTGTTTTGGTTGGGCAATTGGCATTGTCTTAAAGTGTTTCTTTCTATCCGCGCATGAAGATTTTTGAAAACAGAGTATAATTATTCTCATTTGGAACTGCGTGTAACTGCTTGTTTGTATGAGACATGGCCCTCATTGAAGGCACTTCATGTTGTAAATGCAGTCCATGGCAAAATCAGCTTACATGTATGGCTTTTTATGCGATTTCTGTAAATTTTAGGTTAGATGATGGCCAGTGTGTGTGTGTGTTATTGAAACTATTTTGCTCTAAACCTCGGCCAAAATGGATACAATTTGTGAGTAGGGCATTGGTTGACAAAGCAATTGTGCACAGAATGTACAGCAAAATTGTTACATTTTGAATAGGGAACTGGCTCACATAAAAGTAACAAATAATAATAATAAGACTTGTAATGCGCACATATCCACCCTGCTTGGTGTTCAAGGAGCAGTAATAACCAACAGACAAAACAAAAACAACGAAAAACAGACACAATAAAATTAGTCCTTGAAAACCTGTGACATAAGATAAGTTTTGAGAAGAGATTTGAATTTTGTGGTACAAAGACAAGATCTAAAGGGTAGGGAGTTCCAGATAGCAACTGTGTACAGAATCGTAGCAGCCTTGTATCTGTGTACATTCATGGAATCACTACATGACACCATTTTGCAAGCTGGTTATAGTGCATCAAACGAAACCATGTGGACAATATTGAATGGTCACACAGTAGGAGGGTTCACTCTCCCACTGTTCAGCTATGAAAGCTTTGGAGCGTAACGTTGCTCCAGTACGGTACATATGCATGTTTTACACATTTTGTTTAACACACTATGTACACGTATGGTAGTTAATTGAAGCTCTAATGTACACCAATTTACCAATTCCCAAGACTTGTGTGCATAATTTTTGTGCACAAAACTGACAGATATGCATGTAAAAATACACATAACTATTGGTATTGCCTATACAATATATGTAAACTTTGCGTTACAAAATTTGGTTCACAATGTTTAAAATTGGCTGATAATAGGCTTTGAATTATTTCTTGCAGGGCCACAGCAATTTTCCTGCGGTATTAGTCTGGGCACTTTTGGGAGGAAAATTTAAACCAGTACATTACAGTGTATTAGAAGTGGAAATAAGGGAACCTTGCACATGGCACAACAGCAAAAGCACAGGGCACCACTGCAATTGCTGTGGGGATGTGGGTTAATTGGTTTGTACATTGTACACGCTTGTGAAATTGTTGAACCACCCTTGATAGTTTCACATTGATCAACATTATAAACGAGAGTTAAAAGACGAGGTGTGAACATTTGAAATCACTTGTCAAAAGACACACGTAGACATGCCTGGTCCGATATTGATTTAATGTGTGGGCATTGTAATCATGTTCTATCTTCCAATCAGAATTCTATTCAAAGCAACTGCTATACCAATAGAAGCGTTGTGTACACACTGTGCACAATAAGACAGACTCCCTCGGACATAGTCAGACCATTCCTAGAATTATCTGTTTGCATAATGATGTGCATTAGCGTAATTCCAGGGCCCAAATTTGCTTAGCACACAAAAATCTTGCTGAGCAGATAGAGGTCATGAAATACAAAGTCTTGATTCAATTCATCAGCAGCTCGTCCTCTTTCATTTTGATTGACAATTTGTTAGTACAAATTCAGAAAACAATTTGTTGGACAGGTTGTGGACCAAATTTAACGTACATTTAGACAGCATGGAGAGATTAGTAGCCACATTTAAATGCATGGGCACCAAGGCAGTTGCCAGGTGCATGGAGGCCATTGTTGCCGGCTGTCAAGTTGTATCAGATCTGAGAAGTTTGTACGTTGTCTGTGCCTCTTACAAAAGGCTGTGTTGAATCCAAAGGCTATGATATTTGTATATCTCAGTCTTTATTATAAATAATGACCACGTACGTATGCGCTGTATGCTTTTGATGTAGCCACGATGTTTGAGCAAATCCATCAGGCTGAAGGTTCAAATATTTGTTCTGGGGCATCTTGTGCTTCTAATCTTAAAGGTGGAATGTAATCTTGCCTGGTATTTCATCTTTGAGAGGGCAAGGCCATTTTCATTTTGCAAATGGCACTTCCATTGGAGACTTGATGGAAACCTTTGAAGGGGCACCAAGGCCAAGACTAGGGGCAGTGGAGGCCAAGTTTAATGCACAACATGGGAAGCAGCAGGACAAGGATTACCTTAAGGGAATGCAACTTCTTATTTCAAATGTCAAGTACTCTACAAGGGGAAACGGGGTAAATATTTGTAATTAAATTTGCATTGAATTATTACTACTTGAAGTTGACAGTGACAAATTCTTTATTCACTCTAAAACAAACATTTTGTTCACAAGTTTTGAGCGCAAGTTTTTGTGCACTAAGGGCACCAAGGCATTTTCTTTTTGGTAAAGAGCACTCTATGAGGAACCTGTAAATTTCTACTAGAGCATTCCAAGGGCACCAAGGCAATGACCAGGGGGCATGGAGGCAATTGCCTTTGTTGCCTCTATGAAGTATGGCCTGATCTTAGGTTAGGGTATCAATATTTCGATATCGAGGGGGGGGGGGAATTTTTTGTGTATAACAGCATCTGGATGGGTTGCTATGATACGTGTACGTAGGTGATGCTCGCGATTTATGGAGATGTGACAAGGAGCAGATTTCATCAGCCTGGTGGCAGTTGTCCAACGTCTTGTTTTGAAGCCTTCAATCATTTCGGTACATTAAGTTCCTGACTGTTTTTTTCTTCTCCTGGAACAAAAATATTTGTTCGCACATTAGGTTTTTTTCTTTCACTGTGAACATTCGCGTATGGGCAGATGTTTAAATAGATTCATGAACTTTATAAGAATGTGATTTCCCTTAGATAAATCTACTTTAATATTAAGTATGTGACTTGTGAGGCTCCCTGCCAATGTAGGGAATTTCTTGGAAATACAACGTATGATGATGTGGCAGTTAAAGGCGTGCTGTTGTTGGTGTGCTTTTGTTTGTTTTTAAGTTCTTTCAAGTTAAACCGTATGGATTTTAATGCTGGCTGTTATCCACAATTTGTCCCTTTGATTACATGTACGTCTATTTGTGTAAGTCTCATTCTTTTTGGTTAAGTGCTGGTTGATTGTTGTATTGGTTGTTTGTAATACTTGCTCATTATCTATTGTGTGTTTTAACTGTTTTTACCTTTAGCTCTTTTTAAGGAAATTTTTATACTGTACATGTTCTAGTGCAATTCAACCATATCGGTTGTCATACTGTTAATTTCTTTGTAATGTTTTTATGAAATAAACCAATAAATATAAAAAATATAAAAATATAGAGAGCTGTTGATACATGAAGCACGGTACATGAGAAATGGCCCCCTCTGAAGTAACATAGTTTTTGAGAAAGAGGTTATTTCTCAATTACATTTCTTTTGAAAATACTGACGGCAGTTATGGGCTGTTCTCTCAGCAAAACTGGGGGACTGTATTCAGCGGAAACTTTCACAGACGACTTTTCTTGTATCTTTCTTTACATAATACTTTCTTGATTTTGCTTGACCATTTTTTCTAACTTGTGATGGTTCTGTTGTGAATAGATTCATGTAGGAAATATTGAGGGACTACAACCTCTGCTTAGTCAGGGTAAGTGGATCAAGGGGTATTCTCGTAACGTAATAATAACAATAATAATACGGTGCATACAGCAGCCACAGCCAGGAACACCGGGGCAAACCCCTCCTTTTTTGGATAAGTGCACTGGGTTCTTTTACATGCGTTACACAACACATGGGACCAACGGCTTTACGTCCCATCCGAAGCAATGGTTAAGTGTCTTGCTTAAGGACACAAGTGTCATGGCTGGAGATTCGAACCAACACTCTGCTGATCAGAAACACCAGAGTTTGAATTCAGTGCTCTTAACCGCTCGGCCACGACACTTCCAACATCTTCACTGCATGCTGCGGAAAGAGATTTAGTGAAAAATTTCTCTTGTATTAATAGCAGAGTAAAATGCTACACAAAATGTTTCAATTGCTACTGAAAACACAGGATTTGCTACTCAATGTTTACTGGTATTATTTGTCTCAGCGTTTCGACTAGACAGCTCTACATACATATTGCGTAGGCCCACTTCCTCATGTCAGAAGTGGCATGATTGTTGCAAAGTACATCAGATTCTGAGTGGTACATAAAGTGAAAGTACATATACATTATAATGAACCATCACCTCACTTTACAGTGTACGGCATCTTTAAATATTAACCAAGTCAATTCCAGGGTTATCGTTGATAGATGCTGGATGATAACACTGACAGGTCCGTGTTCTTGTGTTGATGTCTGGCTAATTATTAAAAAGTCTTGTTTCTCGGAAGAGATACTGTAGGATTCAAAAGAGGCGGACTTTTGTTCCCCTTTTTTTTTCACTCAAGTATTTTGTGACGGTGATGGATTGGTACGGGATTAGGGTTTGCAGTACACCATGTGAATACCACGTTTTTTTTTTAGGAGTGGGTATACAATCGTACTTCTCTTCACTCTTTATTAACCTTGCTTGAGAACATCAGAGTTATTCAGAGAAGTGTGACAAATATTACTTTATTGTTTGAAAAAAAATATATAAATATTTTAACAATGTTTTCAATAATAATTTTTAGAAGCATCACTTGTCTGTTGCAAAATTATTTGCAAATCTTTCAACTTTTGTTTGGTGAGAAAGACTTAAATATTTTGTTAATAACACGACTTTTGAAAAATTTAAAAAGCTGGGCAATTATATTCAAAACGCAAAAAGAAAAAACGTCAGGCCTGATACTTCAAAGAGGCAAGGAAGGCGATTGCCTCCATGCCCCCTGCTCCAGTAGAAATTTGTAAAAATTAATACAATTTCCCCATATGGTGCCCTTTCCCAAGGAGAAAATGCCTTGGTGCCCTTGCCCTTACAGGAACAAAGCATACAGGCCTACCAGATTGTAGACTCAACCTAGTTTTACAAATTCATCCTTCGATATTAAACTGCAAAATCTAGATTTTGTACAGGCCAGGCGGGGCCGAACACTGTCTACTTAGTGCAGTTCATGCAGCGGTTGACATTTGGAATGATCGTACTAAGTACCAATTTGCAGTTGCTTGATTTAATTTATTGATAGTTAGCATTTAGATTGGCTGGGTTTTTATTTTGGGTCAGTTGATCGTGTAATGGATATTCTGTTCAGTGCCGAGTCCCTGGTGTGCATGTTAATGTTCGAGCTCTTGCCACAGTACAAGTTACACGTACATAAAAACACTTGTGTTACACGTTTTTGTTAAACATACTCTTCTTTTAAAACATGTTCACTTGTCCTACCAGGGCCCAATTTCATGGCTCTGCTTACCGTAAGCACAGAATCGGTGCTTACGGAAGCATGGAATTCTGTGCTTACGGCAAGCATATTTCATGGGTTAGCGGCGAATTTTGGCTTCTGCGTGTGCGCGCTCCACATTACTAAGCATTTTACGCTTACAAGGCTAGCACATAAATTTGGCGCTTGCACGTAAGCGGGGAATCGTGATTGTAAGCGTAGAATTTGGTGGTGAGCAGAGCCATGAAATTGGGCCCATCATACACCAATTTGTGTTGATACACGTAGCACTCTATACTCGGTGTTTTCCCGAGCTCTTCTGGAAAAAAAATCACAGGCATGTAACTGTGAAATTCTATACACCTGTGTTACACGTGGAGCAGTTTGGTCGTTACTCATGTTACATCGGTTTTCATATCATTTTTATTTTATGTGGCTGCATCATATTTTTGTACTGATTTGTATTATATATAATTCAGTGCAAATCACTGAGGATAGACTCGTAGGGGGCTTTTAACCGCTAATTTTCTGTGGCCGAATATATCAATTAAGAAAATTACAAAAATGGAGAAAAAAAGCTTGCAATACTCGTGTACTTTTGTTGCTTCTGTGGTTCATTCACGCGATCAAAAATACTGAAACCAAACCAATCACTCCATGCTGTGATGAAACAAATTTGGTAGTCTACCTGAGCAAGGAAACTTTCTCTGTTAGGTTGAACACATTGTCGTTCTATATAATTTATTTTAAAAAAAATAGTTGAACAAAAATTCCCTGACTGCAAGATGCAAATGTTGGCAGCGCTGGACCATTGTATGGTACAGTGTATAGACCAGGCCTCGAAATTACCGACGGCACCGACGGCAATTGCCGTCGGTGCCTTGTGCCATTGCCATGATGCCCTCAAATTTACCGACAATTCACGGCAATATATTGCCGTGCCCTTTTTATCCAACTGCCGTCGGTTGCCTTTTATTAAATTGTAAAATTTACATGCATATATTAAATGTCAAAAGACTCGTTTCGAAAGACGCAATTAGGCGAGAAAAAAACAATCTTTTCGCTGTTGTCAAACATTTAAAAAATCTACCCGAGTTGATTTCGCTAACACTACAGTCACACTATACACATAAAAGACGTACGCATAAGATCCCGGCTCCAAGATCGACAAGAAAATTGGCTTACCGTTGGTGCCCGTAACATCATGATATTAATTTTAGTAAAATCGGTTCACAGGTCCCCACGTTGCAACCTACGTAACAGCTTAGTGCACACTGCATTGCACTGCATTGAAAAAACCCTAAAATTAAACCGCCGGTGTCCACGCGTGACGGTGTGTGTTGAAGTGCACGTTCAATGGTACCCGTACAGTAGAAGTTGGCCAACACACATACATATGAACAAGATGGCGGCACACCATCTGTGTGTTTAGTAGCAAGTTTGACAGTCCCTCACGTGCGTTTGTTGATGCACGGCTCGATGCCTCCATGATGTGGGCGATCGACGAAGAGTGATTTAAAATGAAGTTAGTGTCACTTTCATCACGAAGTGCAGCGTGGAATCAGAAAAACATTAGGTAACGTAAAGCATGCGTATAGCAAATAAATGAAGATGATGATTTGTACAGCATTTAAGTGCTAATTATTTTTCGTCATCGAGAGGAAGCACAAAGTTTTAGCCTCAACTTTTGTCTTGCATGTAGTTTCTCACCTGTCTTGGTAAATTAAGTTTTTGCCATGGTGCCCCCCAAATTCAACAAAATTGCCGTGGTGCCCTTTTTACACTTACAAAATTGCTGTGATGCCCTTCAAACTCTAGAAAAAGCAAGGCAATTATTGCCGTGCCCTTTTGAACACAAAGTTCGAGGCCTGATAGACCATGTGAACTTTGTTTACAATATTAGTGTGACCTTGTACATTCTTTGGCTAGTCTGGCAGGCAAGATACTGCACTGATCATATATGGGAAAGCTGACATTTTGTGTCATAATTTCCACATAACTCCAATAGTTATGAAAGTAAAAGCTGGACAAGTTTTGAGATGTGCCCCCTTTCAACATATCAAAAGTTGATAACAATTAGACAGTGCAATCTCCATAAAATATAAGATTTTATGTTTTCTTCCATAAGGCTGTGTGCAAATCGTGCCTGCAGGAAGTCCATTCTCTGTGGCTCTTTTGTAAACATGTGATGTCACAGGTCACATGGTCTTAATGTGATGATAATCCGTGTCTAGCACCCCCTAATAAGATAAGCTTCTAATGGAACAGTCATTAGGAGTTGTTGATGTATCAATTACTGCTTAATCAGTCCCATGTCTGGTGGGTACATGTACCACTGTAAGGTGTCACTTTATTGCATAATGTTGTACTTGTACTTACACGAGGACAATTGCTGGAGGAATAGAATGAAATGTGTGAATCATCCGGGCCCATTTTCATAGTGCTGCCTATAGGCCCATTCACACGAGCGCTGCAAACGAGGGTCCCGTGCGATTTCATAACATCGATGTTATGAAATCGCAAATCCACGTCGTGTGAATGCTATGTATGTTACGAAATTACCTGGGTCCCGTGTTGTTCATAACACAGATCGAGACCTCCTCCAAAAAATCGCATCGATGTTATAATCATGGGGAGCCATCGTCTGAACCGAATGCCTGCGATCGTAACGAGGGACCGCTGCGTTGACACGTGTAGAACTATGGAGGAAGAAATGGGCGAACTATAGCATGCATATACATGTACATGTACATACACGTGATGTATATCTGCTCAACGCTGGACAACGATCGTTTGGCTGGTGGGTTTTGTGGCCGGATGCTAGACCAGTCCAAACCTTGAAGCAAAAACATCGTTCAATCGGGAGCAGAATACGTTTTTTGGCAAAGCTTTTCGATGTTTTAATTCACCATTTGTTATGTCTCATCAATAATTCCATATCTACAAAACATTTTCATTCAACAATGTAGCGTTTTTAACGTCAAAAACTCTATTTGAATCGTGAAATTTTGTGTTTTTCTTCGACTCGAACATGACTTGACGTTGCTGGATCGCTGCATTTCAAGACAAGCTCAAACCTTGAAGCAAAAACATCGTTCATTCGGAAGCAGAATACGTCATTTGGTTAAGCTTTTCGATGTTTTAATTCATTAGTTGGTATGTGTCATCATTAACTTCATATCTATAAAGCATTTCCATTCAACAATGTAGCATTTTTAACGTCCAAAAAGCTATTTGAATCGTGTTTTTCTTTTTTTAGCTTCGAAAACGTAACCCCCTTCCCGCCGGCCGCCGGGATGAGAGTTACGTTATCGCAAATGTTTGTAAAATATTCTACATTTTATGTGACTTAAAATGAAATTGATTTCAATGAAATTGTATTATTTTATTCCTTTTAACTGTAATCGCTTGTAGACTTTAGTCCATGCAGTCAAGCCTACCCAAACGAGGGACGTATGTTTACATGTGTGTGTGTGTGTGTCGTGTGAATGCTCGCTAAAAAATCGCACGCGGTAAAGGTGACAGACGGCTGGCGCCCTTAACCAGGGACCCTCGTTTGCAGCGCTCGTGTGAATGGGCCTTAAAGCCATTATACACTTTCGGTACAGACAAAAAAATAAAAGTTCACAGATTTACAAATAACTTACAGGGTTTACAGAAGGTAGTGGTGAAAGACTTCTCTTGAAGTATTATTCCATGAAATGCTTTACTTTTTGAGAAAACAGTTAAACAATATCAATTCTCGTTAGCGAGAATTACGGATTTATTTTAAACACATGTCATGACACGGTGAAACGTGCGGATACAAGGGTGGGTTTTGTCGTTATTTTCTCCCGACTCTGATGACCGATTGAGCCTAAATTTTCACAGGTTTGTTATTTTATATAGAAGTTATGATACACGGAGTGTGAGCCTTGAACAATACTGTTTACCGAAAGGGTCCAATGGCTTTAACAGTATTATTTTTGTGCGTTAAGCACCGGAAGGTTAGCATGCCTTTTCGTGTGCTTACGGTTAGCAGCGCTATGAAATAGAAATTGCACAGTAAGCCCCAAATCGGCCGCTAAGCAGAGCTATGAAATTGGACCCAGGGCCCAAAGCTGCTTCTAAAGCATATTTCTTTGTACCAGTTGCAACAATGTCAACTTAAAGGAATTTCGGTTGGAAACCTGTTTTTGTTTTGAGAAAGATTTTTCTCTTCTGTTGCAAGTTTTTATGCCTTCAGGTTTGATGACATTGGCTCAGAACTCATAGTTAGATTAAAAACCAATTTATATTTTTTATCCCCGATGCAAAAAATTATTATCTATTAAATCATTCCAGTAAAAGCTGTTAAGGATTCGTACTGCTTATATCCATCGGGCTAGCTCAGTGGTCTAGTGGTATGATATTTGAACCCAATTTCATGGCTCTGCTTACCGTAAGGAAAAAAATCGGTGCTTACGGAAGCAAGGAATTCCGCGCTTAAACTTCAAGCGTATCTCATACCATCATACATTGTACATGTAGGTTAGCAAGGAATTTTTGCTTGTGTGTGTGCATACTTTATTCTTACTAGGCATTCTCCGCTTACACAGCTAGCGCAGAAATTCAGTGCTTAGACAGTAAGCGAAGAAGGGTGAACCGTAAGCACAGATATATTGGCTTAGCACAAAATATTGAGTTCAGGGTTTACAAGTTCAGAACAAGGTGATGAGAAATCAATCAGATGCCCCTCCGGCTGCCTGATTGTACACAAACAACATGTTGTACACACACCATATGGATGAGTGCTTCTACAATTTAGAAAAAGCAATAACATTTTTTTTTCTACTGTTGTTCATAATAACAGTGTTACCCTTGATGCTCACTCCACGCTTGCAAGGATTACTGCTTGTAATCAGTGGGCTTCCGATGAAGCTAGCCACTTGAAAGAGTGATAGGGAGAGGAGACACACAAAAAAACACATGGGAAATGTGTGTGTTGATTCGTTTGTCCTTCGTGTGCGTTACAATCCCTCGAATCACTCCATCAGCTATACGTATAGTATTATCCCGAGCAATATGGTTTTCTAATGATTAACTTGCCATCATGTATAATGCATAGTGGCGGCATGTGTAGTGTGGATTACTATTATAATATGCATCCCTACAAACGCTCTTTCCCCTACCTCCCTCCATTACACTTACTCTATGCTTTACATGATTGCCATTAAATCATGATTATTAAACTTTGTGGTTTTGTGGTTTGTGGAATTTGAAGGGATGGGTTTAGCAATGCATGCTTGAGTGTCTGTTGTAATTTGAACATGGATTTCTCCACATCGGCAGACTCGAGACTAAGGGAGCTGTTATTGGTGTCTGCCTTCAAGTGTAGACAATCAAGTGTTGGGGGAGGGGGGGGGGTGGACGAGGGCGTGGCGGGTAATAACAGGTGGTGTGCGCATTCTATTTAAAAAAGGAATTGAATAATCAGATGCTCATGTTACATACAATACACCTGTACATGTAGGTCTGCCTTCATACTCCATAAAATGTTCCAAATTTTTCCAAGGACTTAATATCATGTCTTTGTGAGTGAGATATTAGGGAGTTTTTTTTTACGACAATGAATGGTTCTACATTGGTAATGGTGACATTTGGCGTCATCTGCGCATGCGTCAACCTTGAGGATGTCGTCCCTCAATTTCTATGACATTACTTGGGACGAATCTCTGTTGTGCTGAAAAAATACAATGTTTGGCTGAAAACTACTAACCGTCGCAGAACCATCCGTCGTCGAAAAACGGAAAATCTCTAAAGTGGGGCACTAGAACAACCGTTTGTTGATTCAAAATGGCTTTCTTAGATCCCAGATATTGTCTATCATAAACCATAGTGTTAGCCAGAGGGGTGTCTGGGTGTCTTTTGGACACCCTGTTTTTAATTTGGACACCCTGTTTCATCTGTCATTTACATGTAAACTTATTGTAAGTGAACAATTTGGACACCCAGTTTTAAAATTTCCAGCAAATTTGGACACCCTTTTACCAAATTCTGGCTAAAACCTTGTCATAAACTATGCACCCATGGTTTAAAATGTTATAATTTTCATAATGTGAAAACACATTTAAACACATTTTTTTTAAATGTGTAAAAAAATGTAAATTTCTTTGTTTGAGGGTACCTTCAATTGACCATTTAATGTATGTTTTCATGTTTAATTCAAGAGAATGTGGTGATTTTTCCCCCTTGTAAATTTTCTGAATTTTGATGACAAATTTATGGTCTTTGTTTTCTATTTGAATGTGCAGGATAACAGCTCGTGTTTCTCCAGGGATTTGCAAACGTTCTTATAGATCCATGGAAACCATACAAGATCCATATGGTAAGATTTCACTTTCTTTGCACACAGCTATTATTAAAAGGGAAGGTGTACATACAGTTGGTAACTAGTCAAAATAGTTATTAGCATAAAACCTTACTTGGTGACGAGTAATGGGGAGAGGTTGATGGTGTAAAACATTGTGAGAAACAGCTCTCTCTGAAGTGACGTAGTTTTCAAGAAAGATACGCCTCAGATTGTGAAGTCTTATTAATATTCTTCCTGCTCAGACATTATTATTTTCACCGGATTTTCAGTGATATCTCTTACAGATGCTATGTCAGATTTTTGGCCCCAAACATTAAATAGATTTTGAGTGAATGGTATTCCAAAGAGTATCATCCGCTCTAACAAGAATTTTTTTTAACTTTTTTTTTAATGGTCAGGAACCATGACAAAAATTTAAAACGTTTCTTATAAAACACATAAGAATTGGTCACGTGATATACTGTTGGGATCCTGACAAAAACTAATTTTGGGCACATTATTCCACTGCTACTAATAATTGGCGGACTTTTTTGAGCAATGGCTCAAATGAAAGCTTGTAACTTAGGATTGACCCCCATCAAAAATACCCATTGAGTTTTAAATCAAAATTTTGGGGTCAAATCGGCCAAAAATCTGACATAGCATCTTTAAACGTGACCACCTTTTGAAATGAATTTTTCACAGATTAGTTTGATGGTATATAAACTACATGTGTATACACTTGTAGGATTGAAACAAGCACAGTGTTTCAGTTACAATTTTGAAATAATAACATTATTATATTAGTTACCAAAGGTATAGACCATGTGAACTTTGTTTACAATAAGTGTGACCTTGTACATTCTTTGAGTATTCTGGCAGGCACAATACTGCACAGGTCATGTGGGAAAATTTACATTTTGTGTCATGATGTCCACATAAATCCAAGAATTATGAAAGTAAAAGCGGGACAAGTTTTGGGATGTGACCATTTCATCATATCAAAATTTGATATGAATAATACAATGCAATTTACATAAAATATAAGACTTTATGTTTTCTTCCATAAGGCTGTGTACAAATCGTGCCTGCAGGAAGTCCAGGCTCTGTGTCTCTTTTGTAAACATGTGATGTCACAGGTCACATGTCTATACAATTCCTTTAAGGGTACTGTAAACATAAGATTCATCCATTGTAAACAATGTACATTTACAATGTAGTATTGCCAAGTGCAGAAATGATACATTGTATTACTTTGTATCAAATATCAAAGATCCATGTGTACTTTGTATTACTTTGTGTTACTTTATATGTTTGTCAACCCATGGGTTCACAAGTTTGACCTACTTGTTCAATCCATTGTTTGTGTACAATGGGATATCATTTGATTATGTCAATATAGCTGTACAGCGAACAAAGCGTTCTGATTTTGTTTGGGATTTGCTGCACTGCAGATGATGTGGCTCATGAAACCAATCTGTGACATACAAGGGATCAATTTCCCAGAAATGCTTTAAGCACAACAATTTGCTAAGCACAGCAAAATTATGCTTGCCTGAATAAAGGTTACAAGCCAAGCTACATTATACCATGTCACATGTATAACTTGTGACTGGGTATTCTGCTTATTGCTGCTAAGCAAACAATTGTCAGTATTACCATGGAGGGGTACTACTATTGTATTTCTAAAGTTATTGGTATTGTGACATCAAAGTTTGCTTAGCAATTAGGATAGATTCGCAGTTCAGAATTAACCTTAACTCTTTGTGAAATCCGCCCCTCTATGCCAGTTCTTATGTGGGAACACTTTTTGGGGTATTTCTACCTTCATGGTTAAAGGTACTTTAAAAAGAAATTACAACAACTGGAAAACCACCTTACATGACAGATGTAAATTGGTTCTCTTAGCCCTTTTCACATGACAACAATTTAGCAAGAATCCCTTGCTTAATTTTAGCATGGTTGTAGAATTTACATTACTACCCAGGGCATGCAGTCATTCAAATGTAGAGTAAATAAATACCTTAAGTAACGTCCTGTTTTACGGCAATTATGATTGCCGGTGATGCTAGTTGTTGTGTCTCTCATCACTTTCTAGTGAGTGAGGCATAGTCCAATAACCAATATCTCCTTTCTTTTCTTCTTGTTTTTTTTTTTTTTTTTATCGTGGAATGGTATGTTGAAACGAGCTCTTAGCTATCCCTATGGGATATTATGCTTGTCTTTTCAGGGGGCTCTCCATTAAAAAAAAAAAAAAAAAAAAATTGCACCTTGTGTGAAAGGATTTCATTTTTTATACTGTCCATAAACGATGGTAAATGTTAGAAGATTTCACTAGGGACCTTGGACAATCTACATGTAGCTCAAATTAAACAAGGGACCCCTGCTAAATTGCTGATGTATGAAAAGGGCTTAACTCGTCATGTATGCATGTTTTGGCCTTCCTAGAATTGCCCTGGTGATTTTTTTTGTCCTGAAGCCCAGATTGAAAACCTATTTTGCAAAGGTCACACTGTGTAAATAATCTTTAACAATCACAATTTGCTGCTCCATCAACTCCCCTGTGACTACCGTAAATATCCGGTGTACGATAACAGTTCCCCCAAACCCTTCTCCATGTTATTTTTCTTTTTCTTTTTTGGGTTCCCTCGTAGCTGATGTCACAACCAGATCACAGTGACATTGTTGATACAGAGATTACACTTGAGTGATTCTGTCTAAAGGTTCCCCTATCGTCATCTGCAGGGTGCATGCACTTATCTTGATCAAGCTTTGAAAATAGCGCCCTCTGTTGGTTGAAAAATGTAAACAAATATTTATTTTTGTATACTTGGATTGTGCATGTACAATGGTATTAAACTGTATGCTTTGCAGATTGCATACTTACATTTACATTGTACTTTAGATTACCATGCTTCGTTTTTGAAAGGGCAGGGGCACCAAGGCATTTTCTCTTTTGATAAAGGGCACCCTATGAGGATATTGTAAATTTCTACTGGAGCATTTGAAGGGCACCGAGGCAATGACCTGGGGGCATGGAGGCAATGAGGCTCGATTTTGGGGATTAAAGCACTTGTAGACTGCAGCTTAAACATGTAGCTCAAAATGTCAACTGAAAAAATCAAGAAAATGATCAAAACATAACCTATTTCAACATTAATCAACTTATTGCATTCAGGTGGCTTTCATTTCATTTTCAATTGATTTTTCATTTATTTATTTATTTTCCTGTACTAAATATTTTTGTAAGCGCTGTGATTTAGTTTTCTAAGTAGAGCGTATTTAAAGTGCTGTTTTATTATTATTATTATTATTATTATTATTATTATTATTATTATTATTATTATTATTATTATTATTGTTATTGTTATTGTTATTGTTATTGTTATTGTTATTGTTATTGTTATTGTTATTGTTATTGTTATTGTTATTGTTATTGTTATTGTTATTGTTATTGTTATTGTTATTGTTATTGTTATTGTTATTGTTATTGTTATTGTTATTGTTATTGTTATTGTTATTGTTATTGTTATTGTTATTGTTATTGTTATTGTTATTGTTATTGTTATTGTTATTGTTATTGTTATTGTTATTGTTATTGTTATTGTTATTGTTATTGTTATTGTTATTGTTATTGTTATTGTTATTGTTATTGTTATTGTTATTGTTATTGTTATTGTTATTATTTACTAGCACAGTACATCATTCCTCAAGCTGGCCTGTAATTATGCACCACCCTAACTAGAATTAGTGAAAGAGATGTACAATGTAGGTTTAGGCATAGAGAAAGGGTTTAAGATACTGCGCCATTAGCAATCACACTTCTAGAGATACGTCAGTAAGAAATGACATCTCTCAGTCATAATTTAACAGAACCCCCCCGTGGGCCCTTTCTCTCTCTCCAAATGGTCTCTGTGCCTGTCATTGGCAATGTTAAGGACTTACAGCACTCCATCGATTGAATCTTTCAGTCTCAGACTCGAGAGGAAAGAAAAATGGTTAAGTTCTTGTAAGAGGCTCGATACTTGAATAGACTGCTCGAAGAGGAAGGGGACAAACTGGTTAAAGGCAGTTAGGTTGGTACCTGTATAAAAAAAATTATGATCCATGATTGGAAACGATTGATGGAAATTGTAGATGATATTGAATGGTCTGATTATCGGAGAGTTAGATGTCTACTTGGTAATATGCATTCACTGTACATTATACTTGTAGACCGTTATCACGGTGTGGCCATCTTGATTTTACTCCATTCCAACTCATTGTAACCAAACTGTGGCTGGACGAAATATTAGTCTGGTACCATGCGCAATAAATGTTACAATTTTTCTCTACTGTTAATGGGAACATGACCAAGATGGTGACAGCATGATAAAGGTCTATTGTAGGCTGGCATAGTTTATCATTCTAAGCCACTTGGAATGATATTGAATGCATAGTATTTCCCAAATGATATGATATTGCAGGCTCTCGCATGCATGTAGTTTATTTTTACTATCATTCAAAACCACACTGGATGATATTGAATGGTCAGACGGGAAAAGGGTTTACTGTGTTTTGTGTATGCATTCACTACATGATATTATATCAGGCTGGCTTAAGCCTGGTTCATACTTCCTGCGAATGCAAATGTAAATTTTTACGACACAGCTGTTTTCAGAAGTTCAGCAAAAGTCAACTGATGCGAATTATTCATTGCGAATTTGTGAAAGCAAAATTTTTATCTCATTTGCATTCGCAGGAAGTACATTTAAAGTACAAACAGGGCTTACATGTAAGTTTACAATGTCAAAACTACAGTGGATGGTCTTGAACGGTCACAAAGTCCATAAAGCAGAGTTGATATTCTAAGAAATTTATGGTAAAATTAATATTTTTTCTTTTTGTGATGATTTACAGCTGCCCAGTTGATACAACGATGTGTAATTGTCCAGAAAGATGAGAAAGGCTACGGGTTAACAGTGAGCGGAGACAATCCTGTCTTCATACAGAGCGTCAAAGATGGTAAAGAAAATCTCAAAATTCTAAATATTTGTTTTGATACTACAGGCCTTGAATTTTGTTGGAGCACATCAATTTTCCTTCTTTAAGGGGCACTTCAATTTGGAAATTTTTGAACTATGCAAAGGGCACCACAGCAAAAGCATGGGGCACCAGGTCAGTTGCTATGGGTGCTCTGGGTTACACGCAAGGCCTGTTCTATCATTATTGGTTTATGGCGTGTTGTGGCCGAGTGGTGTAGTTCACCGGACCCAAACTCTGGTGTTGTTAGCAGCAGAGTGTGGGTTCCAATCCTGGTCATGACACCTGGGGTACGTTCGTCAACAATTTCAAGTGGAACGAGTTGTTCGCCGCCACCGTTGGCGACTGTTGGCAACTTTAGGCGAACATACTCCTGAGGTGTTGGCGAGTGGTTTTTGAAATGGGGGACAAGCATACGGTATTATTTCTTTGTCACAAACATAATTACATTGTGGTTTGGGTGGATGATAATGCAGATTTGGAATAACAAAGTTAATTAGTTGATGTAATGATGTCAAAAAGAGGACTATTGCAGCAAAAACAAAGTAAAAAAAAAACTACGTATAGTGCGCGCCATAATCATTTTAGGGCTCCGCCATATTGACATCGCGTATACGCACCAGTCATTCAAAAGAAGAAACAAAATGTTTGCGCGAACAGTTGCGAGTCGTTTGCGCGAGTGGAACGCACCCCTGTTCCCTTGAGCAAGGTACTTAACCTTATAATTTCTGAAGGTAGTGCATTCTGCTCTACCAGCCAGGCTCCTAGTGGATAATACCCAAGCCTACATCCTTATGGACAGTGAAGGGGATAACCCTGTTTCAGCCCCATGAGTTAGTGGCAACATGCCCCTGGTGCCAGTCGCTTGGGGTCATAACCCCCCAAATCAGTGAATAGTGTAGCCCTCACCTTGAAGTGGCCAACCCAACCCCCCTTTTGCTGTTAGGCATTATCTCTTTAAAAAACAGATAAAATGCAACTATTCCTGACCAACATTTTATTAAACGGTACTTTTTGCTACGACCCTCTTTAATATTGCCATCTCTCTGAACCGGCCTCGAATAGAATGCATCTTGACAGATTTTATTTATAGCTCTGTGACTCATCTCTCAGTGATCACGCTCCTTGTCTCTTTTTTCTTTGCCCTCTAGATGGCGCTGCATCCAGAGCTGGGGTCCAGCAAGGGGATAGGATAATCAAGGTAGGACTTATCAAAATTGATTAATGATAATCAATATTGAGTATTGATAATCAATAATTGAATAGTTGGATTTTTTTTTAGTTTAATTTCTTTTTTTTTTTAGTGGATTTGTTTATTGGCAAAGATAAGAATTGTTTGGAGACAAATTAGATACGACAAAACATTTTGATTGAATGTTTTCTTCCCAAAAAGGTGATCACAAGTTAAATCGATGACATTAGCAGTCATCAAAATAACCCATGGAACAGCTTAAACAATTGTGCTCAGCAGATATTGGTTACCTGTCAAAATACCATATGAATTGCTGCTGATCGGTGCTTCGCAAATGAATTTGCTTAGCAGTTACACGAAATTGGGCCCTCGATAGCTTTTTGCAAGTGGAATCACACACACTAACTATTTCACACACTCAACACTAAAATATATCTCCGATGTAACCCACCTTAGGACTTTGCCATCAACATTTACCCGATACATGGCACTGCTCGCGGAAAGACAACAAATTAAATTTGGCGTTTTGCCCTGACTGGCACAGGGCAGGTGACATTTCAAGAGTCTTAAAAGTGTTGCGCATGTCTTAAGTACCCCTGAGATATTTGTGCGCACCAGCAAGCCAGGCTGCACTTTCATATTTTAAAGAGAAGGTACATGTACGATGCTGTTTAGACTTAAGCGGACGAAATTGTTTTTTATGTAGCCCACCAGTTCCTTGCAGTGCCACTGCACGACTATACTAACTCTCTCTACATTATTCAGTCTACATATTATTGTCACAAAAAATGTGTTTCCTCAGAAGTTCATAACCTGACGTTTCTAACAACACTATCACTTCACATGTGTTGTTTGATAATGTTGGATGGGGGACTGCCCAAGTAAATTTGTCATGTTTTTACATTGCATTGGATCAGACGTATCACTGTAATCAGAGCCCAACCGTTTGGGTGTTGGGTTACTGTATGGTGTTGGACTGAGGACTGCACTAATTAACCGACCATGCTTTATATCGGTAATTGGCATACCACCATAATCAGAGTCCAACAGTTTAAGATTTGAGTTACTACACATGTAAATAGTGTTGGACTGAGGACCAGTTGCACTAGTAAACTGATCATGCTTTACATTTAAAGGCAGTAGACACTATTGGTAATTGTCAAAGACTACTAGCCTTCACAGTTGGTGCATCTCAACATATGCATAAAATAACAAACCTGTGAAAATTTGAGCTCAATCGGTCATCCAAGTTGCGAGATAATGAAAGGGAAAAAAACACCCTTGTCACACGAAGTTGTGTGCGTTTAGATGGTTGATTTAGAGACCTCAAGTTCTAAATCTGAGGTCTCAAAATCAAATTCGTGGAAAATTACTTTTTCTCGAAAACTATGGTACTTCAGAGGGAGCCGTTTCTCACGATGTTTTATACCATCAACCTCTCCCCATTACTCATCACCAAGTAAGGTTTTATGCTAATAATTATTGTGAGTAATTACCAATAGTGTCCACTGCTTTTAAGGGCATACCACCATAATGACCTTGTGAAAAAAAAAATTCAACAATATATCTTTTTTAAAGAAATATCTGCAAATGGATGCAACACTAATATATTTTACATTTGGAGATTTCTTGTATCGTATTCCCTAAAACATCCTGTTTGAATGGTTAAGTACACGTCCAGAATATTTATTAAAACATTCAAACTTCCTTAAAGTCACCACACCCTCTTCTGTATAGTTGTGATCGTCGCTGTAATACATACACAAACACATTGTCAATGTCACTACCAATTCATTTCCGTGTTTGGGATCCTAGAACAACATTGGGCAACCCGAGCCACACATTGTTGTGTTCCTAGTGGTAGCTTTTTCCTTCCCTATAAATAACATACATGTAGTGAGAAGGCAGAAAAGCTGTTAGTTCAATGGCAGTCAAGGGTTACATGTCATTTGAAACAGTAAAAGAAATTTTGGCGTGGATTCAAATTCAAGTTAAAGGAAGTAAGATTGGCGTGAATAAAAAACACAACTTTTAATTTTAGTCTGATAGCTGTCTGATTATGAAGTTCATACCAAAGCATTTTTTTGTGAAATGTTTCCCAATGAAATGAAGTCATATTCCAGAAAAATTGAACTGGGTGAAAAAAAAAAGGGACAATATGCGGAAAATGTGCATGGCTGTTCACTTTTTTAGCCTGTCAGTCTCACAATGGATTAAAGGAACACGTTGCCGTGGATCGGTCGAGTTGGTCTTTGAAAAGCCTTTGTAACCGTTTGTTATAAAATGCATATGATTAGAAAGATATTTTAAAAGTAGAATATAATGATCCACACAAGTATCACTCAAATTTGCGTGGTTTTCCTTTTACCTCGTCGACAAACACAGTCAGCCATTTATGGGAGTCAAATTTTTGACTCCCATAAATGGCCGACCATGTTAGTTCGCAAAGTAAAAGGAAAACCACGCAATTTCGAGCCAATTGTTTGTGGATCAGTGTATCAGGCATGTGAGACTTCCTCTTTTCAGCTGATTTCCTCTTTTTGGGTTTTGACTTTCCTCTTTTTTCCTTCACTTTCTGTGTACAAAAAAAGTAGGAATTTTATCTTTTCCTCTTTTTTTCTTGCTCGGTTTTCTCTTTTCCTCTGTTTTTCATGGATAGTTACTCACATGCCTGTTGTATTCTACTAATAAAACATCTACTAATAAAACATGCATTGTATAAAAAACGGTTACAAACGCTTTTCAAGACCAGCTGGATTGATCCAAGGCAGCGTGTTCCTTTAAAGCCCACATTTTTACAGGATTTTATTTCATGGTTGATCACACAAAATATGAACACTGTCTGTGACTATTTTGCCAGCTCTACCAATCATGTATACATGCCATCTTTATAGGAAGGTTGTAGGTCCTAATAGGTCTACATTATGTGGACAAGAAACTGAAAGTTCTGTATGCAGTAAATTCTAAAACTAAGATTTAAATTCAAGTCTACATGTATATGAAGCCTGGTGGAGATTTATCTAAACCCTTCATAGATGTAGAACCCAGTTTGCCTTGTTGTCTAATAATAATAATAATATTTAGGTGTTCGGGCCAACAGCCCGGAACACCTCTTATTTTTGTTCGTTTTTTTTAATTTTATTGATACTTCTTCTTCTTCTTCTTCTTCTTCTTCTTCTGTACGTCCCTTGTCCCCCTACAAAAACATCTTTTCAAACATCGTATGAACTTGAAACTTCACACAGTTAGATATTTATTAGGTGAAGAAACCGTGTGAGTTACGTCATGATGACGTCATCAATTCTTGAGTTATGAATATTCAATGTTTATTAATTCAAAAAATCATAACTTTTGATCTACATAAGGAATTCTTACAATCGAAACATCATCGGAATCGTTATTGAAAACTCCGTAAACGCCCCACAGACATGACCCCATTTCGATGTTGTCTTCTGGCTCAAAAAAGAGGTTGAAAATTTCAAAATTCACGTCTAAAGAACAACGTAAATCCCCATTGCACGTAGGCATACACACAACGTGTAGTGTATTAGCGGTGCAGCAGAGTCACGCTCCAGTGATTATCCGTAGAGCGCGAAAAAGCTTCATGAAGAACAGTCTTCGTTCAAGGCGGTTAAAACATACATGCCCATTACAATCTTTTCTACAGTAGTCAATATTTCCTAAGTTCATAAATTATTTTCTAAACTACATAAGCTATTTTGACAATCTATACATCATATGAAAAGGCTTTACGTACTTTACAGAAATGGATATGTTGGTGAAATTTCGTTGACCTTTTGACCTGTTTAAACCGGAAGTGACTGTGAAATGATTTGAAAGGGCGTTGTTTATTGCCTTTTAGGTTGAAATCATGGAGGAATAAACAAATACATCCTTTGATGCTTTACCATCACAGCATACAAGTCTGGCAAAGGTCTGGTTTAAAACAAATATTACCGACGACGTCACCAAACATTTTTTACTGGAGTAATCATGTTGTTTTGAAAATTTTTGCAATTTGAATAATTTATTACAAATCTTGAGAACAAAGCAAGGTGTAATATTTGTTTTTTAATCCAGGATTTTACTCCCGGAAACCGAACACCTTGAGTTTGTTCACAAACTCTCAATCTCTAGTTAAAATTTATTTTGCACCCCTTACATACAAAATGATCAGAGGCGCAGAACACATGTCTAGACGCTGTCCCGATTCCATCAATTTACTCCACTCTATAATGGTAACTCAACACCCCCTCTTATTTGGAGGTGATAAGGATGGTACAAGATGTACAAGAGGGTAAAGCCCTGTTCACACTGACAGCACTTTAACTGGGGTTCCTTGCATTAATTTGAGCATGGTTGTAAAATGTGCACAATGTCTGACAATATTTTACAATTATTAGTATTATTTCTTTGGTAATTTACATAAAAATACAATTGAACTTGAACAGTAAAACAATTGTTCGTCCTTTCACCTGAGGTTAACATCTTACAACCATGCTACAATTTAATAGCAAGGGAGGCTTGCTATAAAGTTCTCTTGTGTGAAAGGGGCTCTAGGGTATGTTGAGGAAACAATTTTGGGGGAGGGCTTCCATCTGGCATGGTGTAGTAGGCCTAAATAAAATAATTTTACATTGTCTATTCTGTAAATATTTTAAGAGATTTGATAAAATCTTCACTTCCCACCCCCTTTAAATCAGTGCATTTAGTTTGTCTTCTCTAACTCTCTCTGATTTACTTATCTGCGACCATCTCAGAATGCTGAACTTGCTGGCACTCTGGGCACAGAGGGAATTTCCCCTGTGTGACCTGCTCCACTTAAATAATAGCTGTAAGCTAGCTCTATGTTTCCAACTACAGGAAGTTCTTAAAGGCACAGGGCACCTTCGATAATGGACCCTTCCCATGAAATACGCTAATTACATTCATGCATGCGTACAGACCCTGTTGGTTGGCAAACACCATAGAGTTGTGCACTAAGCAGACGCGCAATCGCGTCTGCGTCACGCACCCATTAGCTGTGTACAAAACAGCGCGATGTTCCCTCATTTTGCCAACCAAAACGTTAGTGCGCAAGCGCTATGCGCAATTTACATATTTCATGGGAAGGGTCTATTGTCAAAGACCAGTATTTTCACTTGGTGTAGAAAATAACGAACATGTGAAAATTGGGCTCAATTGGTCATCCAATTTGCAAGAGAATAATAAAAGAACTTGATACATTTCTTTGTGTGCTGTCAGACGCATAAAAAAGACTTCAGCGGAAGTATGATGTATTTTATAATTTGAGTGATATTACCTCTTTCTCAAAAAAACTGTTACTTCAGAGGGAGCTGTTTCTCACAATGTTTTATAAATACTATCTATACCCCCTTTTCACTAAATTACTATCAAGGGCTCTCCATTGCTCGTGACCAAGTTTTTATACTGACAATAATTTTCAGTTATTACCAATAGTGTCCTGTGCCTTTAAGTCCACTCTGATTGAATACACATGTGGGCGACGACTCTGTGCAGTTCATTTTACTGATCTCTCCCAACTTAAAAACCCTCTCGACAGTTGACACCCTCAGGGTGCTTTTTGGTGCTTTTGCGGAAGGTTTTTTTTTTTTTGAGTCTTGAGTTTCTTCATTAAACACCATTAAAATCAGTCTCTTGGGTTCACTGTGTGCTGTGCAGTGTTTTTTATCCACTTGAGATGATGGGTTAAGATCATTAGTTTGACCATAAACAGTTGAGGTGTCTCAAGAATATATTTTCTCGCAGCAGTGTCCTTAAAGACAGTGGACACTATTGGTAATTGTCAAAGACTAGTCTTCACAGTTGGTGTATCTCAACATATGCCTAAAATAACAAACCTGTGAAAATTTGAGCTCTTCGAAGTTGCGAGATAATAATGAAAGTAAAAACACCCTTGTCAAACGAAGTTGTGTGCTTTCAGATGCTTGATTTCGAGACCTCAAATTCTAAACTTGAGGTGTCGAAATCAAAGTTTTGGAAAATTACTTCTTTCTCGAAAACTATGTTACTTCAGAGGGAGCTGTTTCTCATTATGTTTTATACTCTCAACCTCTCCCCATTACTCGTAATCAAGAAAGGTTTTATAATAACAATTATTTTGAGTAATTACCAATAGTGTCCACTGCCTTTAAAGAGTTGGCGTACCTTCGGTGTTGTTTTAGAATTAAGCTAATATATTTTTTTAATGACCAGTTGCTGAGGACATTGAATAAGGTTTTTATTGAAGGTTCCAAAAGTAATTTTACTCATAGAGAAAAATGCCTTGGTGCCCTTTCTCTTTTAAGAACGAAGCATCAGGCCTGAGTTTGTTCTGAATCTGTTTATTTTAGGCCCTACTTCTTCCACGTATGCCTTCGTGCTCCTTTAACCGTTCGAATAGTAATCTACTCACAGAGGCGCTTTTTAAAAAAGAGAAAATGCCTTGATGCTCTTGGCCTTTCATAAACGAAGCATCAGGTTTGAGCATGTTCTGTTCTGAACATAAAGCCCCCGTATGTAGTTCTTCAATGTTATCTTCTACTTTGTAATCTTCTTTAAATCTTCTGTTAAGGAACATTCGTGAAGTTGAACATTTTCAGCCCTACTTCTTTGATGTTATCTTCTATCTTTTCATCTTACATCTTCTAAAGTTTTTATAAAGATAAGATTAGTGAAGATGGATGCTCTGTTAACATGGTTAAGTGTTGGATGCTCTGTTTTTCAGTTTACAGCAAATCTAACCCTAATTCGCACCGAAAATAACTATCAGGTAATCTAGAGTACAGTTGTTGTTGTAAAGTTTAGGAGAATTTATACGCCTGAAGTACACTTGTCTTGGGGGAGAAAAATAACCATGCGATACTTCAATGAGACCAGTGGGCTAATAACCCTACAGGATATCTGTGTATAGTCATGGCAGGCAGGAGGGGTGTCGCCAATTCAAGTTGGTACTCGATCAATTTCAGCAATTGTAGCTAAGTACATCTCAGTAAATTGTACCTTTATTTTGGTGTAAGGTGACGAAAAAATCGGTTCCTTTTAAAGTGTTTAATTGCAACTCTTCTTGGAAAGTGGCGTTCGTGATTTGTCTTCGAGTCGGGTGCCAGGAGTGTTTACTTTCTGTAACTCAATCCTTTTTCATCTTGTGTTTTCAAAACGAGCTTGGGACTAATTTTGTATGTTGTTTGCATCACACCGACTTTATCGAGAGGAGTTATTAAGACTGTGCTGTAGCACCCGAAACAGTCCTTGTCTCAGGAAATAAATTAGTGTTTTCAACTTGAAATGGGAAAAAGGAGGGACTTGCCTTTTGCTTTTTTTTTTTACTGACTTCGGGAATGTACAGAGTATACAATGCTTAATAAACCTGTGTATACATGTAGGGTGAAAAACACAAATTTTATGGCAAAACCGCTCAAAATTTTGCTGTGGAAATTTCAGTCAAAAGGTTTTTTAATAGGGGTAAGTGGGTGTATTGGCAAAAAAAAAAAAAAAAAAAAAAGATAAAATTCCTGACCTTACAATGAGCCCGGCCTCCTACATTGGCAGATGTAGGAGCAATGTTATATAAGTTACATGATGTACTTTCGCTCATGCGTATTTGTAGGTAATACAGAAGCTAAGGAATTCCTGAAATCGTTCGTTCGGTATTACGTGATTTATCAACCATTGACAAGTCAAAAATAAATACAACTGTCTCCCCACACATGCAAGTTTATTAAATGCAATTTTGCAGTGTATAGAGCTTGATTGATTGGTGTATTATATATTCAACATTGTGAATTATATTACTTTGCCTGCTGTGTTCAAGGCCTTATGTATACATGTACTATCAAGCTATACTAACATCGTTGCCCTATTAACTTTTTCATTTAGCTTGCTAGTCGTTTCACTGACAATGTGATAAAAATAGCCTCAAGAGTCAAAATTAAATCCTATACCACATACAAAGGTCAGCCCTTGACTAAATAAAATGTTCCTACTGCTTTCCAGGGACCAAATATCATGCATGCATTTATGAAATATGCTTTTGCTCATAGACATGTTTTTCAGCTATAGTAAGCAGAACAATAGACCTTGATGCATATGACGTCATTTCAGTAGGGCGCCTCACCTGGAGGGCAAAAGGCGGTTGTTCATTGGCCAATCCTGTGCGCTGCGTGTACAAATCTGTGCGTTTCGATTGTTTCGTCACCGTTTCCCCCCAAAGATGATGGCTGGATGACGTCAATGCAATGGTCTATTCACTCACCAGTAAACAGCTTTTTTCAATTGGCCCCGGCCAAAGAGACAGGGAACCAGTGCTTCTCCCACTGGTGCCCATCAATGTTGCCGCGGCAGCCTGAGAGGTGACCTTTTGTGACCTTTTAGCAGGCTCATCATCCTGATCGCTGTGTGAGTATCAGTCATGCTCAGGAATGTCTCGAGTAATTGCTCAGAATTCCAACACACGTATTATTTGTATTGTAATGAGGGATAATTTTTTAACCATTTATGTAATGTCGTTTAAATGGCTGGGTTTGCACCATATGGTTGTGCATCATTTTTAACAATGTGTTGGAAAAAAAAAATACAACTCAAGTGATAATTGAAAACCTAACATTTAATTATTGATTGTAATTAAACTGGCCTAATTATCAGTTTGATTGACTGTTAGTACGAGTAGGACTATGCGTGGCCAAGGCGCATGTAATAACTTGTTTGCAGTATTTAAACACTCGCTATTAGCATTTAGAATGTACGAAACAAGTTCAGTATATAAAATATGCTGCTAAATGCAAACTTGCTGGACAGATTCGTTCTCTGATGTATGTTTGTGTATTTTAGTATTCAAGAAATAATCATTTAAAGGCAGTGGACACTATTGGTAATTACTCAAAATAATTATCGTCATAAAACCTTTCTTGATTACGAGTAATGGGGAGAGGTTGATGGTATAAAACATTGTGAGAAACAGCTCCCTCCGAAGTGACGTAGTTTTTGAGAAAGAAGTAATTTTCCACGAATTTGATTTCGAACTTGAGGTCACGAAATCAAGCATCAGAAAGCACACAACTTCGTGTGACAAGAGTGTTTTTTTCTTTCATTATTATCTCGCAACTTCGACGATCGATTGAGCTCAAATTTTCACAGGTTTGTTATTTTATGCATTATGTTGAGATACACCAAGTAAGAAGACTGGTCTTCGACAACTACCGATAGTGTTCAGTGTCTTTAAATTCATTTGAACTTTGTTTGAGGGGTGCCTTGTTTTGTTTTTTGCTTTGGCTGTTGTCTTCATATTATTACAGTATGAATATTTAATTCTTGAAGAGAAAATGCCCTTTTTGTCCAAAAATTCAGTATTTTTATTGGACTATTTTAAAAGGGGAACAAAGGCCAAGATCTGTGCAACCAAGCCCAAGATCTGGGCGTTATACACACAAGGTCGTGGCCCGTGAGGTCTTTGTGTAATTGTAGGCACTCGACTGCCCCCAAAGCACCCGGCATCATCTTCACATTGACACAGTTTCAACACTTCACTGTTGTTATATCAATGTAAAGCCCGCCCTAATTCACCCCGACTATAATCAAGACTGCGGACACACGTAACCTGCATTCCAACGGTTGTTATATTCATGAAAAGCCCGCACCAATTCATCCGATCATAACCTGCATTCCATCGCTTGATTACCATGGTAACCAATCTCCGGCAGGCAAAACCCAGGGAATCGCTTTACCCGGCGTGAAGCTAAACCTATAACCGGATTATAACCACTTCAGTCTCGGCTCTCTCACCCTGAGGGAGGTTTGGACACTAAGAAAAAAATGCGGGGGGGGGGGGGGGGGGGGGCTCTTGACCCTCTATATTCACCTGTTTGTGAACATCTCAGATTTGTCTAACGAGCAACTTCTCTCTAACACGCTCAGTGGCGGAGTTGGCACAGAGCTTTCCTTTAGCCTACGACTTGTTCATTTGTGCAATTTTTCCCCCTGGCTATCAATCCATATATTATGACATTTGATCAAGAATAACCGACAGGCGCAAATTGTCTTGAGTACATTGGGTTTATTATTGGCTTAGGAGATACAGATACGATCGGTGTTGTGTCGTGTTGTGTTTGCTTCCAGCGTGGATTTGGCTTGTTTAAGATGTTCTTATAAAATGTGGACTGTGATCTGTTGTAATATTTTGTGGAATCAGAATTTTTTCGTCATGTGTTTTCTTCTTCCTTTAAAGGAACATTACAGAATTGGGTTTTGCTGACACAACAGCTGCTGGCAGTGTAAGCACTTTATGTAATCCACCATACACATAAACTGACAAACCTGTAGAAGTTTGAGATCGATCGGCCATCTGGGTCACAAGAGAATAGTGAAAAAACGCTTACAAATTTTGCATTGCATTGATGCAAAAATAAAAATTAATAAAAGGCTCACTGAGCGATAAACTCCAAACGCAAAGCTAGGTTATTTATTTATTTATCATCAAATATGACATTTCAGACAGAAATATTTCAAGGGATGTTTTTAACTATCATACTCCTTAGACCATGTAACGATCCTTTAAAGGCAAAGAATTAGTTAGTTTTTTGATTCTGCACACTTGTTTCAATTCCACATAAATGTAGATCTACAATAAAACTAACCTGTATACATGTATAAAATTCATTTCACAAGGTAGTACATGTAGCGTTTCTGAGATACATCGGCCACAAAAATGGAGCGGTTATGTCCACGCAGCGAGAATAATCCATAATTGGAAAACGTAATCTGAAAAAAACGTTTCATGCATGAATTGTGGTCAGATTGATATTTTTTGTAATCTATTTCTGTCAAACTACATTCCTTTGAAGGGAATCGTTTCATAGAATGTTTTACGCTATCAACATCTGCAGTGCTTCTTACCGAGTAAATGTTATGGTCAGTCAATATTGGAGTTAAGGAACTCGTTGCCCTGGATCGGTCGAGTTGGTCTTTGAAAAGCGTTTGAAACCGTTTGTTATGAAATTCATATATGGGTATAAAGATGTTGTAAAAGTAGAATACAATGATCCACACAAATGTGCCTGAAAATTGCACTGTTTCGTTTTACCTAGTCGACTCACACGGTCGGCCATTTATGGGAGTAAAATTTTCACAAAGTAAAAGGAAAACCATGCAATTTTGATGCAAATTTGTGTGGATCATTGTATTCTGCTTTTAAAACATCTTTCCAATCATATATGCATTTTATTAAAAAAACGGTTACTAACGCTTTTTATAGACCAACTCGACTGATCCAAGACAACGTGTTCCTTCAATACCAAAGGTAAACACCCCCTTTAAAGCCATTATACACTTTCAGTAAACAGTATTGTCCAAGTCCCACACTTCGTGTATCACAACTTCTATATCAAATAACAAACCTGTGAAAATTTAGGCTCAATCGGACATCGGAGTCGGGAGAAAATAACGGGAAAACCCACTCCTGTTTTCGCGCGTTTCGCCGTGTCATGACATGTGTTTATAAAAAATCCGTAATTCTCGTTAACGAGAATTTATATTGTTTTACGGTTTTCTCAAAAAGTAAAGCATTTCATGGACTAATATTTCAAGAGAAGTCTTTCACCATTACCTTCTGTAAACCCTGTAAATTATTTGTAAATCTGTGAACTTTTTTTTTTTTTTCTGTACCGAAAGGGTCCAACGGCTTAAAACAGGTTTTTTGAATGCAGAGACTGTAGCATGGAATGTGACAAGAATTGCGTTAACAAGTTTTGTTTTAATAATTTGGAGATAATTTGCAATTTGTAAATTTGTTTTGATCTCCTTTCTGGTTTAAACTTTCTTGAAATGATTGAAATAAATCATGGAGTTTTTGTCTTTGTTGGCACAATAGTGTGGAAATGCTATTATGAGAGGTGCTTGCTGTTCATTTTCAGGGCTTTATTTTTGTCTGATTGTACACATCCTGGGTTGCAGCAATGCCTTTTTTTGCGTTGTGTAATCATCTGTACCTTTACAAAAGTGAATGCCAGGTCCATCCTAAGTTCATCCGGAGCAGCTAGCAAGCCAAGTGCTATTTTAACACTGTCCTTTAGAAGAAAGCAAAATGTCAACTCGTCAGCATTTGAAACGAAATGAAAAACAAAAAAACACTTATGAGACTACGCCGATACGAAGAAGTGTACTGTGTAAAACAAAACAGTTTGGGCGCTGGTGAATTTAAGATGCAATATAATTTAGCCAAGAGGTTTGACTGAAGAAGCTTGTGGTTCCCAGCGGGTGTCGTCACCATCGTACTTGAAGACGACTCGACTACCCCACGGTGGCTATTAGACTATTAGTGGACAGGCCGGAGGATGGGCTGTGAGCATCGAAAAGGCTGTAGCACTCAGGGACCGGCCACCTCGGATTGTAGTTCTGTTTCTCGTCTCCCGAGTCTTATGTTCTAGGGGTAATTAAGAGCTCTTTAAAGATCTATTAATGGGTTGTTGTGAAGGAGAAAGGTCAGATGATGGTGTGATGGATTCGTGGGATTATGGGTTGGTTGTGTTTGCTTTTTATAACTGTCAAAGTTTTTTGTCACCTGGGCCCAATTTCATAGAGCTGCTTAAGCAAAAAAATGCTTATAGCACGAAAATAGCTCGCTTATTTTTCACATGTTACTGGCAAATACGTCATGCCATATACATTGCTTGTGACTGGTATTTAGCTGTTGTTAACTTAGCATTACAATTGAGTAGAGTCTTGGCCGATAATCTGATTTTACTTAGCAAGGATGTTTTTGCTTAAGCAAAGTTTTGTGCTTAAGCAGCTCTATGAAATTGGGCCCTGGTTGGATACAAATTACGTCTGGGTGTTAAGATTTGTGTGTGTGGTAACGTAAGGCATCTGTGGAGATTATGTATGCTGTATTTATGGTGTTGGTTGCAAGTACATGAGCAGTGTATTTATGGCAGCTAACAACCACAACCCCTCAAAAAAAACTATTAAAAAAGCAATAAAGAAAAAAAGGAAGAAAACAAACACTAAACATAAAATTCAAATGAATAAAAAAATGAATCAAATAGATATATGGAATTTAATACAATAAGTAAGTTGAAATTTAAATACATGTTAATAAAACAAAAATATGACATACCTTATTAAAATTGTAAAAATAAATATAATATTAAATACAATTTTTTAAAAGACATTCTAAATAAACATCACAAGAGCAATAATGGATAATGCCTATAGTTCTGAAAAAACTGACTTGCATATTAATCACTACCTCGGCGGAAGGAACAAAATCGGCTGGGGCTACTACTTGTGCTTAGTGGATTGAGGGGACCTCACCATGCAATGCCTCAAATCCCATTTTTAACATGTAAGTTGTGCGGATATCTTAAGCCTTGTCCTATACCTTTAAACGAGAAAGCTGGACAGATTTCTGGAGATTGATTGAGGATTTCGAGAGCAGCCCCTGAAATATTCAACTAGAATGTCAAGAAGCACCTCTCGATATGGAATCAATGTCTTACAGTTGCCACAGCAACTGACTCAACTTAAAACTGAGCAGACAAGATGCTGTTTCCGTGGCGATGGAGGGCTATCAAGGAAACGCAGTGGGTGAAGAGGGGGGGGGGTCGGGATGGATCCAGACGTCTTCAGGTTATTAAGGAGATTACTGATGGTTGGTGTTGAGACGTTGGCTCAGGTTGGGCAAATTCTCTGGATATTTATCACGTTAAATACCCCAGACTGGTTGTTGAACTTGTGTAGCTCTACTTTGCTTATCAACAGTGTTGTAGCTGACCAATTTTAGTGGTGGGCTATTATAAATCCACCAAGAGCGAGCGTTTCAACAAAACTATTCATGTTTAGATATGGGGCTTTCGTTGCTGGAGTGCAATCTGGGGGAAATCTGTGCTGGGAAGCCCAGTGTATTTTGCTCAAAGTGCTGGGCAAAATTTGTTGGTTCTGGCGAGGCTTGCCCAGCACCGTCCACAGTGGCTTTAACACTGCTTATCCACTCCGCTTATCCACTCCGCTTATCCACTCCTGAATACCTTCATATTCCTGGACTATGCTTGCATTTGATGGATTTGGTATTTGACAGACAGCCCTCCAATCTCCTCATAATGAAAAAATAAAACTCTCAGTTATTTCCTAGGATCCTTTCTCACGCTTAACTAAAATCCAACACCATTGGGCTGAAGAAAAATTATTAAAAGGAGGGCGCTATCAGAAGAAAATTGTGCACAGAATGGGGGTCAGAATTTATTGATTACTGAGGGGGGGGGGCTGCAGAATCTCCTGCCACAACAAAAATGTCTCTCACGCATGACCAATTGACTGAAGTTGTACCTTATCTTGATTCATAGAGTGTGTTAAACACAATAGCTGCCCTCCCCCCTCGAACATGGGTTACATAAGACATAACTGTAAACACGCTTCAGAAGAAATCTCATGTGTACCCTTTCACAAACTTGTGAGGTCCCGATGGTTTAGTTGTCATCATCCACGCATTCTTAGTTATTCCACGTGTAAACTTGACCTTCACTTGACCCCCCCCCATCCCGAGTTGTTCTTTCCCACTCTGATATGTCATCATAATGCACTTCCCTCCCCTAGTTCCCCCCCTTGAATAAACAAGTTACGGTGATCTTCGTGAAATGAACAAATAAATAAAATTTCAACAAATTAAAACGCTGTAAACGCCTCTGCATGTCAGGTTGGGGGATTTTTACAAAACGAACATTGTAAATGTTTATTTGTATTTTGAAGAAGTGGCATTCCTCTTCTCGGAGAAGCTCTGTTCACTGCAGTGGACTGCGGCGTGTCCTGTTTTAAAGTTCCATTCAGATGCAGTTTTTATATGGGATGGAACATGTACATTTTGGTGTGAATATTTGCTGACATTTAAAGGTGGATGGTTGGGAATGAGAATTAAAGGAACACGTTGCCTTGGATCGGTCGTTTTGGTCTTCGAAACCGTTTGTTATTTATTTACCCTTGTAAATTTTTATCTGTGTGGGCTTATTTCTGGTTTCCTATTCCTGATCTCTAATGGTCTCGTGAATATTAAGAGTGCGGCGCAATGTCATGCTGGCAAATATTAGTAAAAGTTCTGGGGTACTTTTGCCTGTGATGAACAGCCCGTAGTGTTGGGGAATGTGACACGATGTTTGGTCAGTCTAGGATGTGTATTTATTGGGGGGAGTGGAGGGGTGTGATGGGGGGATTTGTCAAGAAAGCAGAATATATTTGAATAAACGCTTTAGTGTACGACCTGTGATGTTTAAATGTCAGTGACCGTGATGTCCATACCTAGCTCTACATGTCCCTCGTTAAGAGTCTCTCACGGCTGTGCTAACCTTTCTAGAAGTGATTTGAGAGGGGGGGGGGGGGTGTGCAATGTAGGTTATATAGGGCAAGTCTCTATGTTAAAACTCTTCCAGTCACTAGCCAGCTTGCTGTTTCACTAACAGTGATAATAAGTGAACATTGTTTACTAAGAGAGGTTTGCAGTAACACCTGGTGAAAGTCTCTTTTTGAGTAGTGTTGGTTCTGAAATGAACCGATAGTTGGAAACTCATTGTTTTGATAAGTATACTCTGATCGTTATCAGGAGAATGACAATTAAAAAATATGTATATTAAATGCTACTTTAGAGTGCAGTTGCTAGAAAAAGATTTTCTCCTCTTGTATCCTTCCAAACTGTTACTCTTTTTAAAGCCATTATACACTTTCGGAACAGAAAAAAAAAATAAACGTTCACAGATTCACAAATAACTTACAGGGTTTACAGAAGGTAATGGTAAAAGACTTCTCTTGAAATATTATTCCTTGAAATGCTTTACTTTTTGAGAAAACATTAAAACAATTATCAATTCCAGACATCGAGAATTACGGATTTATAGTAAACTCATGTCATGACACGGCGAAACATGGGTTTTCCCGTTATTTTCGCCCGACTTCGATGACCGATTGAGCCTAAATTTTCACAGGTTTGTTATTTTATATATATAAGTCGTGATACATGAAGTGTGGGCCTTGGACAACACTGTTTACCTAAAGTGTCCGATGGCTTTAAAACCCATTTCTCTTTTCTGCTCTGTTGTAATTTTAAACAAAAGCTGTTGCAAAGTTCTTTTCTTTTCTCATCGAAAAACAATTCCAGTTCTCAAACGCATTTTGAGTAACACTCCCTCCGGTCTTGTGGATTGTTCCCCCCAGTTCAACCCTTGCATTGAACTGATCCTGAATGCAAGCATTAAGTGATGCACATGTGCTGTAGGGCAACAGATGGGTGTTTGTGTAACTGAGGATAAGCTAGCTTGTAAAAAATCGACAAATTATTTGACTTGTGATAAAAGGCTAAGCCACCTGACACTTGCGCTTTATAACACCTCTTTATCCCATGGCCGTTGTTGACACCCCCCCCCCTCCCCCCCGAACAAGCAAAACATAAAAATAGGGGTGAAAAGTAAGAAGTACCTCTAATTCCTCCATTTATAACCCTTTATGGGAAAAAATGTAGGTGATAGCTTTTTTTGAATAATATTACTAAATAATATTATTGTCTAATATAACGCAAATATCTACCAATAAGGTACTCAAGGCGCTTTAATACACTCTACATCATCACTGCACCAAATTGCATCCCATTTCAAACCTGCCCCAACCCCCTTCAACACAATCTCATTACCATGCCCTCTTAGAAGCCCAAGTACCACTGCTACAACTGAACTCCAACATCGCTGAATTCCTACAACCCCTTTAAGAAAAATAAAAAAAGTCTGACAGTGTTGCACTTGTCTGGAGTGACGTCTGTGATTCGGAGTCTCTCTATGTGGTCATAACTCCATCTCGTCTGTCACTCAGCTCCTGTTCCGAGAATAGTTTCCAACCATTCTCCGCTTTGCCGTACCCAGTCGGAGGCTGCTGCAAGTCTTCCTCCTTTGGGCCTCGTCTTAGTAATGTAATGTCTTGGTGTCGATGAAGAGGTGTACGTGGCTTTACTCTTATGGACGCTTTTGGATTATGAAACAGTAACCGAGATGTTTTGCGACTTTTGATGTTGGATCGACGTGCTTGTTTTTTGGTGTTCGTTGTTGACTTATCAAGATGTTTTTGTGCTTTTGATGGTGAACTGTCGTGCTGGTTTCCAAGCGTTCTTTGTTGACTTAGGAGTGCCGGGGTTGATTTACTGGCGTTAGGGAAGGACATCCACCAGTTCCCAGTACCCGACACCCGCTGGTTTGCGCTGTCACCCTTCCCGTAAGTCACAATTCTTTTTGTTCTGTTTCTTCAAAGAAGCACTGTGTTAATACATTGGGTTATGTGAGTTTTTTAATTTAGGGACCTCTTTTACAAAGCTGTTTTTCTTACGTGTTGAAAGGCAGTATTATGTTACCAACCAAAAAGCCATAAAGATGGTAATTGTTTGCGCCTGGTTCACTGCTTGTTATTCCAAGTGTTAGGCAGGTTAATAATCTGCGAAACGACTGTATTAAGTCATTAGGTTTGTGTGAAGTTGTGTTTTCTTCATTAGTGTTTTTCCTGTACTGACAATTTTTACAAGACAACTAGTCAGATTTGTCTGTAGAAAACCAAATTGTCAATTTGACTCGAAAATTACTTCATGAATCACATATGTATGCAGGCCTAGAATTTCACTCTTGAAGAGGGGCACAATAATTTTCTTTGAGGTAAATGTCAATTGGTATTCAAACCTTGCAAAGGGCGCGACAGCAAAAGCACAGGGCATCACAACATTTTCCGTGGGTTAACTTCTGCGTATGTACATAAATGTTCGGATAAATTTCGTCACATTTTCTTGAAGTGCACAGGATGGTTACAAAATACTCTGAAAATGTTATCCACTGTCTGTGCCATGGGAATACCTGTATCTGGACTGAGTTATCGACGTGACCCAAAAAATAGTTGATCTGGCGTGAAAATTCTGATGAACTCCTGAAAAGCCTGGCTTGGGAGATGGAGAAAAATGTTAAGAGAAAATTCTGCTTTATATGCAGGCTTGCAGTTGATCGAATGGGTCCTCGTTTTTCTTATCTACGAGTGGCATAAAAAATACCCAGAAAAACACTGTTTAAAAAATGAATGGAAATGTCCTCTGTTTTTCTGAAAATGTGTAGTTGCATGTCTGATTATGGTGCACTATAGCACGCCTTGAATTTCGTTCTTTTTGAAGGGGCACAGCAACATTGTTTTGGTTAGGGTCACATTCTATGAGGAAAATGTCAATTTGTGTTGGAACTTAGCGAAGAGCACCACAGTAAAAGCACAATGCACCATCTGTATATGTCAAATACTGCATCAATCTCTCGCAATGAGGGGCAAGCGGACAAATTTAATGGTGGGCCTTCTTTGGCTTAATTTGAGGCCTGCCGTAGATCACATAAATTCAGACTGCGCTTCTTTAAAAAGTGTGCCTGCCCTCGCTGTCGCCCAATTACACGATTCTCCTTCGATGACGGAGTCTCTTTGTCAAGATTTTGCTAACCAAAGATCTGTAATGTAATGCTACACAATTAGGGGGTAGGGAAATGTCAAAGTGTAAAGGCGCTATCGTACACCATTGAAAGATTTACAAACTGTTCCTCAGATACTTTGTACACAGTGTATTAGAGAAAGAGTCTAGTGTCTGAGTCAAAGTTGGGCATCTTAGCAAGATTTCGTAAAAATTTGAGTTGATTTGTTAATGGTTGTTTCTTGATGACATCATCTTTGAGAGGGCAAAGCCATTTTCATTTTGAAAGGACACTTCATTAGAAAATCTTAAAAGTCGATGGGAAACTTTTGAAGGGGCACCATGGCCAAGACCAGGGCAACAGAGACGATGGCCTCCGTGGCCTACATATATGTGAAATTCCAGGCAGGCATTACATTTTCACAGTTTTTCAAATAAAAGTTACCCGATTTTCATTACAGTTATGCTTGACATTTTTAGATCCATTTACATATAAAAATGTAGTTGTTAGGGACGAGCTCATCTTTGTATAAATCTTCCTTTGTGGAGTTGAGTTTCAGCACAATTCTCTTTTAAAGATGTAAGAGTAATGTTTTAGGTGAAGTTAGGAGTATTTATTCCGGCAAATAAGCGTGTTCGGATGCACGGCTCAATTTACTCAGTTTACTGGTTAGAGCTGAACTCATCTTTGTATAAAAATTTAAGTTGATTTGTTATTGGTTAATGATTTTTTTATGATGACATCGCAGTTTTTTTGCTTTACATTATTTAGACGCATTTACTCTGTTAGGGCCGAACTTATCTTCATATATAAATCTTCCTTCTTTAGTGGAATTGAATGTCGGCACATTGCTCTATTAAAGGTGTTTGAGTGAATGTCTGTTTGAAGGGAAGTTAGGATTATTTACCCGACAAACAAGCCTCATCGCATTCAGATGCACGGCTCGATGCTTGCCTCCAGCGGCACGGATTGGCCGACGATTCTCTCGTACGTGCTCTTGTCCGAAGTTGTCAGATGATGGAGGATTTTCTTTCCACTCTAAAGATTCAATGCTACCTGAGACTCATCTGTGGTTTGTTTTCAGAGATGGATGGAATTAATAACGTTTCAAATTGGGAACTTTTATTTAAAGACATGAAAGATAAGGTTGGTGATAATCAACAAAATGAAAATTACCATGGACTGATTTTGTCCGACAAGTTTGCATAGCAAGAAAATTAGACTGAACTTATGCACACTGAATGCTGAAATTGAGTAGCAAATCATGTTTTTTTAGTTGCAATTTGAACATTTTTTGTAGCATTTTGCTCTGCTGTACAGGGGGAATCGTTACCTGAATACACAGTTGGTCACTTGCAATATGAAAACTTATTGATTATAACTTTCATAATAAAAAGAAGTTGTTTTTGCAGCCTGCTGCAATCAAAATAAGCACCATGTATGTAAATATTCCATCTGTATGTTGTACCTGGAATTTAGTTCTATTGAAACTGACAGTGGACACTATTGGTAACTACTCAAAAAAATTATTAGTATAAAACCTTACTTGGTAACCAGTAATGGGGAGAGGTTGATGGTATAAAACATTGTGAGAACCGGCTCCCTCTGAAGTGACGTAATTTTCGAGAAAGAAGTAATTTCCCACGAATTTGATTTCGAGACCCCAGATTTAGAATTTGAGGTCTCGAAATCAAGCATCTAAAAGCACACAACTTCGTGTGACAAGGGTATTTTTTCTTTCATTATTATCTCGCAACTTAGACAACCGATTGAGCTCAAATTTACACAGATTTGTTATACGATGCATTTGTTGAGATACACCAAGTGAGAAGTCTGGTCTTTGACAATTATCAAAGGTGTCCAGTGCCTTTAAAGGCCTGGACACATTTGGTAATTGTCATCGTAATTGTTTTTGTGTATACTACCGGCTTAAACAATTAGAAAACATGTCATATTCGTTGCTGGGATGGGAAAAAAATGAAAATAAAATCCCTACCTACCTACTCTATTTTTGGGGGCTCATTACGCTGCCTAAGCGAAGTACTTGACACAACACACATTGGGGCTCTAACCTTTCAAGTGGAGTGACTGAAACGATTGTTTGGTTGACCAGCTGGTTTCTCCATAATTCAACTCATTATTTTGGGCGGCTGTCTCATAGTTTCTTCTTTTCTTGGGCTTGATAAGTCTTAAGAATGTTGCATCAACATTTCTTGCAGCTATTTTTGCTTTTGATTTGAATGTTGGTCCTATACATGTAGGTTTTAAGTGGTAAAAGAGCTGTTGTACTTCTTGGTAAAGACATTCGTCTACGTAGGTTGCATACAGCAATAAAAATTTAAAACAAAATTAAAATAGGCGTGTCACTGATTTCCCTTTTTTTAATCTTTACTTTGTGGGGTCATAAAAACTGAAAAACCTTTTTTTTCTTAGCAATGACTTCTTTTATTGCATCAACTAAACTGAACAACTCTTGCATGCATCCATACTTACTCCTGCATGCATCTGTACATACATGTACGTACATGTATTCCAGTTGAATAATCAATACTGTCCCTCATTCCAGATAATTTGATGTTGAAGAAAATTGATGTCACGATAACTCTAATCTTCTTATCAATATGAATTTATCTCACCGATTCTTCAAGAGTTCGACTCGATCCCCCGTCCAGGCTTATGCTTAAAAAAAAATCTAAGGACAAGGACACAAATGCATTTTCTCTTTAGTAAAGGTTACCCTATGAGGAAATTGTAAATTTCTACTGGAGCATTTCAAGAGCACAGGCAATTACTGGGGGCATAGAGGCAATCGCCTTGGATGCCTCCGTGAAGTACTGTATCGGGTCTGGCTGTCATTTTCAGTTGAGCGCATGCATACATACCATGGGTGGTACGATGTGTATTTTTGTTTATCATTGGGTCTCTGGATCCAGGAGTCACGTTCGCTCATCACCGTTACCATTAGTGTGAGATTCCAACCTTAGCAGCAGGCTGCATTCCTACCATGGTTGAGGTGGCACGGGTTCTGAGGTTTGCTGGAATGTTCTAGCCCTGTTCGCATGATGGCAGTTTAGCATGGGTCCCTTGCCTAATTTTTAGCATGCTTGTGAAATTTTAACAAGTGAGTTTTTCTCTGAAAAGACAGTAATGTTTGGACTATGCAAGGTCCCTAGTGAAGTCTTGTCAAATTTATGGACAGATTTAACATTATTGTTGGGGTTAATTCGGGAAACTTGCACTGGGTATTGCTTTTGGCATGGTTGTGAAATTTTAACAAGTGAGTTTTTCTCTGTGAAAAGACAGTAATGTTTGGACTATCCAAGGTCCCTAGTGAAGTCTTGTCAAATTTATGGACAGATTTAACATTATTGTTGGGGTTAATTCGGGAAACTTGCACTGGGTATTGCTTTTGCATCAATGAACATAATGATATCCATGCAGAGAGTTTGGATGTTCTTTCCGTTGAAACTGTTTAATAAAACAGCATTTGTAAGCCTGGAATTTCAACATTGAGAGGTCAAGGCCATTTTTAAAGCCATTGGACCCTTTCGGAACAGAAAAAAAAGTTCACAGATTTACAAATAACTTACAGGGTTTACAGAAGGTAATGGTGAAAGACTTCTCTTGAAATATTATTCCATGAAATGCTGTACTTTTTGAGAAAACATTAAAACAATATCAATTCTCGATATCAAGATTTACGGATTTATTTTAAACACATATCATGACACGACGAAACGTGCGGAAACAAGGGTGGGTTTTCCCGTTATTTATCTCCCGACTCCGATGACTGATTGAGCCTAAATTTTCACAGGTTTGTTATTTATATATTAAGTTGTGATACACGAAGTGTGGGCCTTGGCGATATTGTTTACCGAAAGTGTCCAATGGCTTTAAATGTTTATGGAATATTTTTGAAGGGGCACCAAGGCCAAGATCAGGGCAATGGAGTCCATGGCATCTTTATGGTCTAGAGGCCACTGTGTAATTCAAGGCTTGAATTGTAAGGCACACTTTTTTTTGTAAAAACATTCAAAGTCGCAGGGAATCAGGGCAGGTGTGCCCAATCTGTTATCAGTTTTGTATTACTATTATTAGTATGAGTCCTGTAGTAATGTACACTTGTTAACTACATGTGATTTACAACCCTACATGTAGATAAGAAATGATAGGGTCCTTGACACAAGAGGCATTTGTTTTGTAAAGGGAACTGGGAGGCAACCAATATAGAGCTGTATAAAAAGGAAACACTATAGTTATAGGCAACAACCGGGAGGCAATCAACTGTACTGCATAAAAAGGGAACATTTTGTATTGGATTTGAGTCTTTGTATGGTGAGGTATCAGTTTATATTTGGTTTGTGGTATTACACCACATGTATATCTACAGGATGTACATGTGCTTGCCAGGTAGATTATGTTCCTTTGAGAAATGTTCTTGCTTTAGATTCCACTACCGCAAAGTACGTGCCTATGTGGCACCTTAAGCCCCCCCCCCCCAGTAATATACAGACGTGATAGATTTGTGCGATGCGCCTATTTGAATTGAATGAACTAGATCATTCATGTCCAATTCCCCTTCTCAAGCTTACACCCCGACACTTTTCCTCCCCCATTTACTCTCTAATGAACCTCGTTTCACATTGTGTGAGTTGGTCGGCGTATTCTAAAGTGCGGCTGTTCCTCTTTTATTTCGCTCATTTAAACGGCGAAGCTTTCCTCAGTGGTGCATAATTCCTTAATGCTAGGCAGTACTACTAGCTCAAAGTGTTAGCCAGATTTGGACACTCTGTTTTACTCGGTCGTGCCTAATTCCTTAGTACTGCATGGCAGTACTACTAATTTCTAGTCGTTATCTGCCATTAATACATGTAATTTATTTGTAAAAGAACAATTCGGACACACAGATAGGCCTGATACCTCATACCCTTTGTTCATTGCCTTGATGCCCTTGAAATGCTCTGCAGTAGAAATTTACAAATCCTCATTGGGTGCCCTTTACCTAGTAGAAACTGCTTTGGCGCCCTTGCCCTTTCAAAAATAAAACATACTGGGACACCATGTTTTAAATTTGGTCACCCTGTGTTATCTGTCATTTACTGGTAAACTAATTGTAAGCGATCAATTTGGACTCCCAGTTTTTAAATATCCAGCAAATTTGTACACCCTGTCAAGAAATATCTCAAAGCTTTCCTATTCAATGTTTGATTGTTAAGGACCAACCAAATGTTTTTCCCATTTATAGTGCCTTTATTTATTTCCTTGATTTGTACTGTTTCTTGTAAAGCGCTGCGGAACCCTGTGTTAGAATTCTCTATGAATACCTGTTATTACTTTTAAAATCCTGGCTTAAACCTATGTACAAGTAGAATACCTGGTTTTGTTTCCCGCAGGTACCCTAGCAAACAATTTGGACACCAATTTTTTCAATTTCCAGCAAATTTTGACACATTTACATGGTGCTAGTACAAATTCCTTAATAATTATGTGGTTGCTATCTGTTTTTTGTTCCTGCAGGTAAACGGTACCCTGGTGACAAACTGCAATCATCTAGAAGTCGTCAAGCTCATCAGATGTAAGTATCTATTTACCATTACTCTGAATACCAGCTATTTTCTTGCTTATTACAAAAGAGCCCGGTTCTTCAGGCGCTCGTTTTCATTTGAGGGCGAGTGCACCGTAGCGACTTAATTGTCACCAGGGGACAGTTGCAAGGACAAAATCTTTTGCCTTGTGGAAAGAAAAGAAAAAAAATTGAATGAAAATGAAAAATTATTGAAATTTATGATGTGTTCGTAATCCCCTCTAAGGCATGATAAACTGGTGAAAGGAATTCAAGGTGAATATCATTTACTTATTGCCTGTAAAAGTGTCTCAGATGAAACCTTTTTCACTCTCCGCTTTATAGGAGGCAGAGCTTCTTCTGAAATGGCAGATCTTTGTTCCTTTAATTATTAACACAATCCTGAACCAGTTTTTGTTTTAAAGGATAAAACATCTTTTTTTCCTGTTTGAGTTGACTCAGTTACCTGTCATTTTGTTCTTTGCCTTTGGTTTTAAAAACACCAAGATTAAGACTGCGGATGTTTAAGTTTGTAAGATGGTGTCAAATTGTAATTGAATTGTAATTATTTCATAGCCGAGAGTTGCAACCCTAGGACCTGTGTTGCGGGTGAAATATCAGATGTTTCTTCTTATTGACTGACAAAGAAAAAAGGAAATGGCTCGATGACAAACGTCTACTTTTACTAAATTGACAAATCTGCTCTTAAAAGGAAAAAGAGAACAAAACTAATTATTTTGTGGCCTGGGATTATTTCACGGATGAAGATGATCTGATTTCACTTATTTGGTTACTGATTCCTGTTACCGATAATCTGTTACCATCTAATTCACGGCTATTTGGTTTATTGTATGATGCACTTTTTGCGATATTCTTTGTGAATTTTTGTGAAGTAATTTTTCAAGATAAAGATCAGCAAACTGTTGTTCTGCCAAGTGGATTTATCACAATGTCTTTGTAGCAAAAAGCCCATGATGCAAGGCGACAAAATATAAAAAAATCTAAAAATGTTTGTTTTTTTTGGTTGCTGCAAACTGTTTTTTTGTCGTTCATTATGATGTCCAAAAACATTTGACCATAATTAACCCTCCCCCCCCCCAAAAAAAAAAAAAAAAAATACACCAAAAGGACCAACTTTTTATTTTGGTAAAAAAAAAAAAACCCAAGACATCCCTTTTTAATTTTGCTGCCTGATTTAAGTCCTTTTATTGGGACATTACTTGATGGTCACACAAAGTTAATTTACATTCTCATGTTTTCTTTGCATCTAGCTGCCTCATATGCTGCCTTAACGTTACTCGGCCTACCACCAGGCATGAAGAATCAATCTCCGCTATCCCCGCCACACCAAGCTATTACAACCTCTAAGCCTAACCAGAGGAGACCAGTAACGCAACCTACTCCAGTTACGGTAAGTCATCTTAGAACCTCGATCCTTTTACCCCCAAATCCTGTTAGCAAACTCGTATCATGAGTTGGGCAAACCAAAGATGTAAAAGAACTCAGTGAAGAATTGTTGGTCACTCAAAGTAAACTGAGTAAGTCTGGTAAGTCATCTTGGCCTAGTTGCATTAACCCTGTAACCACAAAAAAACTCGCTAAGCACAGAGTAGTACTGCGTCGCGAAAACAGGTTACCAGCCCTAGTTATTCTAATATGACATTGTTGTGGCTGGTGCTTGCATCAATTTTTGTTTAGCAAAGACATTTGTCAACAGTATTTTCGGCTTTTGTAAACAGCTTTATGAAATTGGGCCCTGATTACCTAAATCCTTACCTCAAAACCTGTGTACAAACTTGTATCGCGAGTCGATTTAAGGCACTGAACGCGTTTGGTAATTGTTAAAGACCAGTCTTCTCACTTGGTGTATCTTAACATTTAAGCATAAAATAACAAGCATGTGAAAATTTGAGCTCAATTGGTCATCGAAGTTGCGAGAAAATTATGAAAGAAAAAACACCCTTGTTGGACGAATTTGTGTTCTTTCAGATAGGAATAAAAGACTTTTAGCCAGAAGTCATTTATTATTTTAGTGAGAAATTACCTCTTTCTCTAAAACTACGTTACTTAAGGGTGAGACGTTTCTCTTAATGTTTTATACTATCAACAGCTCTCCAATGCACGTTACCAAGTCAGTTTTTAAGTTATTTGTTTTGAGTAATTACCAAACGTGTACCTTCCCTTTAAACTGAACCATCTTCAAACCCCATATCACAACTCTCCATCCAAACAAATAATCCTGGCCAAAGTCTCAACAGAAACTAATATCGCAACCTTTCAAAGGGTCATGGCATCGGGGACATGGGTCTTTCAAAATGTCCTCACCCGTCCACATTAGACTAAGAGTAATTTCTCCTCTGTGGGACTCCCCTTATTCACCATTCCAGAGATAGTTGGCAACTATAAACATACAACCAGTGAAATAAACGGAAAGCAAAGCTGGCATTAACCAAGACTGGCGGGTGTTCGACTTAAGAGAATTGCTAAAAACCAAAACTAATTTTAAAGGGCATGTCAGCTTGCCAAATATATTTTATGAACATTCAACTTCTTGGTACAATAACTGCTCCATGTACATAAAACTGTTGTTCAAAACAGGACTCAATGCTTGAAGGGAAGATGATTGGTCATCACTTTTTACAATTAATTGCAACAACATTTTTTGTTAAAAAAGCCACAGCAGTGTTTTATAGTGTAAAGCATTTTGAGAAACATTTCACTGAGACTTGTAAGGAGTAACAAGTTTTGTGCCCCAAAATTTGAATCAAAGAAAGATTGTGTATTCTTATTAGGAATAATTATTCCGGCGTGGACATACATGTATTCGCTCTGGATCTTTGGTGATGTCACCACCTACTGCTTATTGAAATGAAATTTTCAGATGTTAAAGGAACACGTTGCCTTGGATCGGTCAAGTTGGTCTTTGAAAATCGATCTGTAACCGTTTGTTGTAAAATGTATATGGTTAGAAAGATATTGTAAAAGTAGAATACAATGATCTTACACAAATATGCCTCGAAATTGCATGGTTTTTTTTTTACCCTGTCGACTAACACGGTCGGCCATTTGAGTGATACTTGTGTGGATCATTATATTCTACTTTTAAAACGTCTTTCTAACCATATGCATTTCATAACAAAGGGTTTCAAACGCTTTTAATAGACCAACTCGTCCGATCCAAGGCAACGTGTTCCTTTAATTTTATTGTGTACCAAAGCCTAAAGTAAAACTTTGCCTTTTACATAGTGTGTGCTTTTGTCTCTGACAATGATACTTGAAACCTATTCAAGTGAGTTTCAGTTTTGATAAGTTACGAGTTAACATGATTAATGCCTTAGGAGTTCATGGGCGAATCTTTATGTACAGCTAAATAAAATAGGATATATGAATAAAACTTTACACATAAGGACTGTAAACTAATCTAAAAAGGAGCTACATGTATGTACACGGGCTTGGCAGGAGGAAATGCAAACTCATGGACACAGAGTTGCAACCAAGAACACGGAGAAGAAGAATTAGTTTCGTCTGTGGCTTCATCAAGTAAAGATCACTTTTTGGAAGAACCTGCGGCTTTGTAAGGAGTCAGTTGGTTTGTTTACTGTCTTCAGGAGACTGAAAGAGTCTGGAAAAATTGAGGCTTTGCATGGTGGAATATGATCGAATGGAATTTTAATCTATGGCGTTTTGTGTTTTAAGAGGCGGTGGCTCTGTAAAGAGCCAGTTGGTTTTCATTTGTACATTTTTGGCTAGTGTGCTTCAGCCATCAACAGGCGACTAAAGGAGAGGAATTTTCTAGACATGTGTGGATGATACATAAGCTAAGACTGATTAACAACAAAGATGGATTTCTTAGATGTATAAAAGTAGCAATTGTACTAATAAAAAACTGGATGAGAAAAAGGAGAAATAGGAGGATGAGAAATGTTGTAATTATAAAAGACTTTCAAAGTAAAGAAAATCAGCTGTTGAGAACCTACTGCTCTTCGACTTTCATGTACTGCTCTTCTGCTGAGGCGATTTTCCTAAAACCTTTGTGAAATCTATACCCAGGGAGTTTACCAAAAAGTGGAAATGCCATCATTTCAACATTGAACTCCTGAAAACTGGGTCTTAATTTCAGGCTGCTTATTTGTCAGCAACAACTTTCGTCCATGAAAATAGAGATGAATGGCAAATTTCCGTACCAGAGGCGTTTTTCTGGATGGCATCTTCGGTACTTCCATGTAAGTAGGTCTAGGTCTACTCTATCTTCCACGACGATAACAGTTGTTAAACCTTTTTGGTAGGTAATTAAAGCCTAAGGAATCCCAGAGGTACATCAAAAACGTGATGTAAGTAACCGTGGAATTGTCCTGAGGAGTGCTGCAGTACATTCTAGTTTTAACGTCCTAGTTTTAACGCAGCCTGAACTGAGACGCACAGACCCTTTAAACAGATGTCGCCCATGTGTGTATTCGGACTCCTGGAAGGGTGACAATATAAACCTCTGTGTGGAGTATTAATCAAGGTTTGCTGCTGGCAGACTTCCCAGACACCAGACTCTTAAGAATCTACACCCCTAGCCTGCTAGCAGAGCCAAGGAGCTGCCTGGACCTCATTTCATTATACTGTATCAATGCGGTTTGCGGCAACACTTTGTGAAAATCTCTTTTCATCAGTGTTTGTTCTGAAAAAACGTCTGTTCTTTTCATGTTGTTTCTGAAAACCCCAGAATCAACACTTAAAGACATTGGACACTGTTGGTAATTTTCAAAGACTAGCCTTCACTGTTGGTGTATCTCAACATATGCATAAAATAACAAACCTGTGAAAATTTGAGCTCAATGGGTCATCTAACTTGCGAGATAATAATGAAAGAAAAAAACACCAATTTCTCACGAAGTTGTGTGCGTTAAGATGGTTGATTTTGAGACCTCAAGTTCTAAATCTGAGGTCTCGAAATCAAATTCGTGGAAAATTACTTCTTTCTCAAAAACTATGGCACTTCAGAGGGAGCCGTTTCTCATAATGTTTTATACCATCAACCTCTCCCCATTACTCGTCACCAAGAAAGGTTTTATGTAAAAAATTATTTTGAGTAATTACCAATAGTGTCCACTGCCTTTAAAAGAGATTTTTAGAACCAACACTACCGCAAACCTCACCTAGTAAATATTGAGTTCCAAATGTATTTACTCCAACGCAGAACAAATTAGAATCTGAATCCCTCTCTCGTCTCTTGAGTATGTAAGTGAGACTTTAATTGCTTCTCTTCACCCAGGAGTATAGGAACTGTGATGGCAGAGATTTTAAGTTGGTGATCTACATACTTGGGCAGCACAGGCTGTATTCTCCCCAGGGAGCTGAGATGATTCGAGGAATGACATAAATGGGGCGGTGCCCTGGGGTTGATATTGTTCACGCGCCGTGCGTGTCAAATTCTGCCCATCATTGCACTACTATACAAATGTTCGTTATACATGTAATTGATGATACGTGTTTTCTTTCTTCTACTTTGTCTTCAGCCTGAGAAAGATGCAGAGCTGAAGAGTGAGAAGATGACAACCTTCAGGAGGATGCTTGACCAAGAGTTGGAGCTGTACGAGGTTTGTATTAACAATTTCTATCATTTTGTGAACTGTCATGATTTTCTTCTTGTTTGATTTTCTATATCAGTTGCAGAAATGCTTTTAAAGGCACTGTACACATTTGGTAATTGTCAAAGACCAGTGTTCTCACTTGGTGTATCCCATCATAAGCATAAAACAACAAGCCTGTGAAAATTTGGGCTCAATCGGTCAACACCCTTGTTGGAAAACTTTTGTGCTTTCAGATAGGAATAAAAGACCTTTTATTATTTTAGTGAGAAATAACCTCTTTCTCAAAAACTATGCTACTTCAGAGGGAGTCGTTTTCCACAATGTTTTAAACTATCAACAGCTCTCCAATGCTCGTTACCAATTCAGTTTTCAAGTTAATATTTGTTTTGAGTAATTACCAAACGCGTACCCTTCCCTTTAAGTCTATCAATTAAACTTGTACTACGGCTTCAGAGCTCAAATTTGACACTGGATCACAGCCCTGAGGCCAATAGTTTGAGTGTTAGGCTAGTAAACTCGTAACCAGATAAGCCCGGCGGTCTTCTATTTTCTATTTCAATAGAAATACCTAATGGTGTAACAACAAATAATGTTAAAATGTTGATTTTACGTCTGATAAAATACCTTTCAATTCTTCATTTAATGGAGTAGTAGTTACCACACATAAGAAAAACTTATGGAGATAAATCTTCTCTAACAACTCTTTAGTTTCTTGTTTAAAGCAATGGAAACTATTGGTAAGTGTCAAAGACCCGTCTTCTCACTCGGTGTATCTCAACATGTGCATAAAATAACAAACATAAATTTGAGCTCAATCGGTCATCGAAGTTGCGAGATAATGAAATAAATAAAACACCCTTGTCACACTAAGTTGTGTGCTTTCATATGCTTGATTTCGAGACCTCAAATTCTAAACTTGAGGTCTCAAAATCAAGTTCGTGGAAAATTACTTCTCTCTCGAAAACTACATTACTTCAGAGGGAGCTGTTTCTCACAATGTTTTATACCATCAACAACTCCCCATTGCTTGTAACCAAGTAAGTTTTTATGCTATAATTATTTTGAGTAATTACCAATAGTGTCCACTGCCTTTAAAGGGAAGATGATTGGTAAGCACTTTTACAATTAATTGCATTAAAAATCTTTGTTTAGAAGCCACTGTAGTGTTTTACAGTGTAAAGCATGTTGAGAATCATTTCACTGAGACATGTAAGAAATAAAAGTTTTATGCCCCAAAATTTGAATCTGAGAAAGATTTTGTATTCCTATTAGAGATTATTCTTCCGGTGTGGACATATTCGCTCTGGATCTTTTATGATTATATATCTGAAAAACGTGACCACCTACATTTGTACACCCTATGTACAGTACATATTGCCTATTGAAATGACATTTTTAGATGTTAGTTTTATTGTTTACCAAAGACCAAAGGTAAACATTTTATTTCACACATTATATTTGCTTTTGTCTCAGACAATGATACTTGAAACCTATTCAAGTGAGTTTCAGTTTTGATAAGTTACCAGTTACATGTAATTCTTCAGGAGTACATTAGTAAATGTTATACAGCTAAGCGCGTAATAGGATATGTCTGATAAAATACCTTTAAATTCTTTATAATGGAGTAGTAGTTACCACACATAAGAAAAACTTATGGCGATAAATCTTCTCTAACAACTCTTTAGTTTCTTGTTTAAAGACACTGGAAACTATTGGTTATTGTCAAAGACCAGTCTTCTCACTCGGTGTATCTCAACATGTGCATAAAATAACAAACCTGTGAAAATTTGAGCTTAATCGGTCATCGAAGTTGCGAGATAATAATGAAATAAATCAAAAACACCATTGTCACACAAAGTTGTGTGCTTTCAGATGCTTGATTTTGAGACCTCAAGTTCTCAATCTGAGGTCTCGAAATCAAATTCGTGGAAATTTACTTCTTTCTTGAAAACTACGTGACATCAGAGGGAGCCGTTCTCACAAGGTTTTATGCTAATAGTTATTTTGAGTAATGATCAATAGTGTCCACTGTCTTTAAATGGACAAAGTTAAATGTATACACTGTCAAAGAGTGTGTTCTCAAGATGATTCTGGTTTGGTAAAAAATTTCTGGTCCACCAAAACATTTTGAGATCAGTGGTCTTGTAGATTTGTCTTCTGAATTTTCCAGCCCTTCATTTATTAATTTTGTTTTACTTTTTCCATTAAAATTTAGAAAACCAAAGCCGAGTACGACATCCATCCGACAGAGAAACTCCTCAAGGAACTCAATGGAATCAAGACTCGTATTAAGGTTGTGGAGCACCAGTTGAATAAGACTGCCAGCATGCAGCCAAAGGTGAGATCTTAAACATCTAGGAAGGGGAAAGGGTGGTTGTAGTTTACAAAGTTTTGAGTTTGTGTATTATTGGTTCAGTGGTAGTAGTAGTAGGGGGGCATAGTCCGACAAGGGCTTTCATCGCCGAATCTTGAAGTTGCTACGAGCTCTCCTTTCAAGGTCCTTCAGTCTCCGTTCGGCGTCGTAATTGTTTCAGGCTTTCCTTGTGTAGGCTCTCCAGGTTGTTCTGGCACCAGGGCCCAATTTCATGACTGTGCTTACCGCCGAACTCTGCGCTTACGATCACGATTCCCCGCTTATGTGCAAGCGCCGAGTTTCTGCGCTAGCATTGTAAGCGTTGAATGCCTAGTAACGCGAAGTGTGCACGCGCAAAAGCCAACATTCACCGCTAGCCCATGAAATGCGCTTACCGTAAGCACAGAATTTCCTGCTTCCTTAGCCGATTCTGTGCTTACGGTAAGCAGAGCCATGAAATTGGGCCCAGGTGGTAAGGGAGGACGTATTGGTTCAGTCAGATGGGTTAAATAATGTGGCTTGGATTTAGTGGGCTGTCCAAACAACTCAATAATTTCACAGTCATGCTTTGTCATGTTTTTGTCTTTTGTGTCCGTTGTTTGTCTTGTCCTGTATGGCATCCCCAAATCAAGCAAACGTTTACCGGGGATTGCCACCATTTAACTTACTCTGTCATTTTCCTACTATTACTATTTAGTTTTCATTAGCTGTTTTCATCTAAATCTTTATTTTGTATGATACATTGTACTTGTAATATTTTTTGTGGAATGGAAATAGACGTTGTTGAATATGTTGTTGACTGTAAAATGTGAGCATTTTTTTTTACACTTACAGTACTTTTCAGAAAAAAACAAACCAGGGATTCTTCACATGCACAAGCTGATTATTATTTTTAGAATACTTTTTCTCACCTTTTGAATTGTTTTACTTTTTTCGTCCAGTCACAGATGACAGAGGCAAGAGAGGGGGTGAACCCCGATCAGGAACCTGAGAATCGGAACGCCAGGCACGAACGAAGCAACAAGAACAGTCAAGATGTAAGTTTGAACAAATTTTGTTTTGAAATTTCAAGACAATACACCAGTGTTTCGTGGTGCTGTGTAACAGAAGATGCCGCTAAGGAGGTATTTTTGTCTGCCCTGTGAAAAAAGGCATGGGACCAGTCATATTCATAACCTTATATGAAAATTTGGCTGGTAACTTGTTTCTGCTAAGCCAGAATTTACCTAACTAGGCAACTAGGTTTTCTAAAGAGCTCTTGAAAAGTTAGGCGCAAGTGAGTTTTTTGTTTTTGTTTTTTTTTCTACAAAAAAATAAAATACAAATTTGCATTTTTTACTTGGAAGAATCTCTTGTCGATTAATTATTCCAGAAAATGTTATTTTGTTTATTATCTCTTTTTTAAATATTCCCAAGGCAATAGCTCCGACTGTTCATTTTTGTTTCTTTTGCATAATTACTTTTTAATATTGCAGAATCATAAAGAAAAGCGTAAAACAACAGAAATTAGATCGTGGGTGAGTTAAGCCAGCCTTCCAGGGCGTGGCACAGGGTGTGGTACTAATCATTTGGGTGTGGTACTAAAACGAATAAGACTCCTTAGCCCAACTGCAGAATCAACGATTCATGGACACTTTTTTCTAAATTTTTGTGAGGCAATCTTTGTTGGTTGAAGGTACCCTGTGTTACACAGTGCCAATGGTAGTGCTAAATTTTAATTCAAGGTGACTTTTTTGGTACGGTTTGAAAATGTCACCATATCATGTGATCTTCATGGTTTTTTTTTACCAAAGGCAAAATGGATTTTGTTAAAAAATTAACTTTCCTACTTAAGCAAAGGTCCTTTTCGCAACTTTGGCTTAGACCCCAAATTGGGGCTTTGCCAGTAATTTTGAAGCTGTACACTTTTACTACAGGGTGGATGGTGCCTAAAATGGGTTTGGTAAGGGAGCGTCTCAAAAGTCGGAACGGTAGGAACGTTCTTTTTGGATCGCAAGAGTATCCCCGCCGCTTTTGTCCGCTCCACAGGACCGGTCTTTTGGAACGCTCGGCGTATACTTTGTCATGATGTTGCGATCCTGCGGGCATATGCCCGCAGGAACGTTCTTTTGCGCTAGGAACGTGCCCGACTTTTGAGACGCTCCCTAAACGGCCTAATGTTTAATCACTTGGGGCTTTTACCAAACCCCATCTTAGGCTCCTATTGATGTTGGAACCACCAGTCCAATTTATTCGCTGTACTCCAAAAATTTATTGCCGAGCCCAAGCTGGAGCTGGGCCAAGCTGAGGTTTTTGGAAAGTCCCTATGATTTTTTTGTTTTTATCTGCAGTTGGGCAAAGTAGTCTGGTAGCTGAAAATGTTACCTCACATTAACAGGAGAACTTACCTGCACCTGGCTGAAACATTGCCAATCCATTGTCACTTGCACCGCCCAGTTCCCGAACTCACTACCGCCTGTGAATGTTGTCTGTTTCGGAGTTCAGTAAATACATATGTAGATGTGTAATTTTGGCTCCTCAAGGGAACACGATCCTAACATTAAACAAATGGAAAACAAATCAAATCAAGTTATTTATAATGTACTGTGTATGTTGAGTCACACAGAGTGTGAGTGCGGAGGTCGATTTCACAAAGAGTTAGGAGTAGTCCTAACTTAGGACTAGTCCTATATGAGACAATTAAAACGTATGGCTGGTCCTAAGTTAACTCAAGATAAGACTAGTCTTAACTCTTTGTGAAATCCACCCCTGGTCTTTTAACAATTACCAATGTTGTCCGTTTGCTGTAAGATGCACTATTTTGTTCTCTTGACACAAAGGAACGCAGCAGGATTCTGAAGAAAACAATCCTAGTATGTACAAGGAATTGTACAATATATTGCAAAACAGGAGAATGATTCAAAAGAGGGCGCTATCAGAAGAAGCTTGTTCACAGTTCGGCGTATGGCGGACCGAATCTTCAGTCAGGGGGGAGAGAATCGCCTGCCACACCCACATTCAACCCAGTCCAATTTGCTAACTTGCAACCCTTTCGCTCTATATGTAAACGGCACCGAAAGCAGGGCATCCTGAAACTGTCCAAAATAAACAACAGGGTCCATTTTTATAGAGCTAAAAAATACTTTAAAAAAGCTCTGCATAGAAGAGTTTTGCTGCAGCATCAGGCTCCGTTTGATGTTGGAAACTTTGAGCAAAATGTACACAGTCTCAAAATTGATGATGGAGCCCAAAGTTCAGCCGACCAAGTCATATGTGTCATAATATGGGTGCGTTCGTTTAGCTTCCCTGGGTCGAGCCCGGTGTGTTGCGTGTTTTTTTTCCAGGACAAACGTGTGCAGATAATTACCCACGTTCGTCCTGGGAAAAAAAAACGCCACACACCGTGGTCGACCCAGGGAAGCTAAACGAACGCTACCTATGTGACTGGTATACTGCTGGGCAAAAAATTGTTTAGCAATATTTGGTACATAAGCAGTTCTATAAAATTGGGTCCCTGGTTATCACAAAAGCCTCCCATTAAAGCCCGGTTCATACTTCCTGCGAATGGGAACGCGAAGCGAATTTGACGTGAATTTGACGTCACACCCTCCTTTCGCAGCAATTATTCGCAAGGGAGTAGAGCAGAGTTCAACTGCTGCGAATTGTTCGTTGCGAATTTGTGACGTCAAGATTCGCTTCGCATTCGCATTCGCAGGAAGTATGAACCGGGCTTTACTCCTCGACTTGCTTAAATAAAAGCACAAACCAATCTATGACCCTCCCTTTATGTTACAAAGGGCTCATTGATTCGAGACCTCAGCTGCTGTAGCCATCCCGCTCTAATGCCAGTAAGCAGGCCGACCCATCACCCATGCGAGCATAACATTTGTATTTATCCTGACGATGTTTGTAAGTGGGCCACAAGGTCCTGCGGCCAACAGGATGAAGTCAATCGCCTAGGGTGGATTAACTGGAGAAGAAATGAGGCTCGTTAGTTTCTCTGATCCCAGCAATGCGCTGTATTTTTGACCATGTGAGGGCGCTCCTAATAGTGTTTTTATCACTTCCGGGGTATATACGTGATTCGTCCTGCATCCAGGTTTAATTCTGGGTTCAGTCACTTTTGTTGCGCCGTAGTTTTAAGTTGCTTTAGAGGTGGGTTGTGAAGCTCCTTTAAAGGTCTTATTGTCCAGGATGGATATGATGTGTGTGATGGTAATGCGTTCCAAGTCTTTAATAACCGTTTTGGGTATTAATGAATAAACCTCCGGAAGTGATACAAATATGGTTGAGAGTGCCCTCACGCTGTCAAAAATATGGCGCATTAAACTGCAGGGTGCAGGAGCAGTGATGGAAACACTCCTGACCTACCAGTTAAGTTTTATCCCTTAATGAATCATCCAGTCTCATGTGTAAAACTAATTTAACACAGCCATTTAGTTTTTCTATAATTTTAGTCTTCCACATCTAAATAAAACATGTTGTCCTCATTCCCTTTCTACAGTTGCCTCATGGTATTGTCCATGCTAGGCAGAGATCCAGCCCAGAGAGTCTTGGTGTTACGATCGACGCCCCGCCGGGAACAAACCTCAAGAGAAATAATTCAGACGCACAGTCCAAAGACGCTGCTAGAAAGAAGCACCTTCGCTCTGTGGTTGGTGCTGAAGCAGAGATCAGGAAGAGGTCTGATAACATCGAGGCGTTAGGAAGGGTAAGATGACAATGACACTAATGATGACAATCCCGACAGTGACAATGCTGTTGTTGACAATCTTGACAATGACAATCCTGACAGATTTAATTTTGGTCTTACCCTCACATCGATGTGTGTTAGCACTGTAAAATCAGTACTTTCGGGAGTTCTGTTAAAAAAATCACAGGTATAATACTCGGGTGGGATTCGAACACAACCTTTGCAATTCTAGAGCAGTGTCATACCAACTGGACCACCGAGATTGCCCGGTAGCTAGAGGCAGTTCGAATCCTACATTTTACCAGTGGGTACCACAGTGATTTAACAGTAATTATAGCACTGTATACTTGGGACTTTCCCGAAGAAAAAAAATCACAGGCATATTACTCAGGTGGGATTCGAACACGACCTTTGCAATTCAAGAGCAGTGTCATACCAACTGGACAACCGAGATTGCCCGGTAGCTAGAGTCAGTTCGAATCCTACATTTTACCAGTGGGTACCACAACAATTAAACAGTAATTGTAGCACTATATACTTGGGACTTTCCCGAAGAAAAAAAATCACAGGCATATTACTCAGGGGGGATTCGAACACGACCTTTGCAATTCTAGAGCAGTGTCATACCAACTGGACAACCGAGATTGCCCGGTAGCTAGAGGCAGTTCGAATCCTACATTTTACCAGTGGGTACCACAATGATTTAACAGTAATTATAGCACTGTATACTCGGGACTTTCCCGAAGAAAAAAAATCACAGACATATTACTCGGGTGGGATTCGAACACGACCTTTGCAATTCTAGAGCAGTGACTTTCAAATTCTGACACTAACAATCTTGTCAGTGATAATCCGGACAATAACAAACCTGACAATGACATTCTTAATAGTGACAGTACTGACAACGCTACTGACAATGACAGTTTTCTTGCATCATCAGAGTGGTCTAGCACATCGGACTCGAGTTCTGGGGCCAATTTCATAGAGCTGCTTAAGCAAAAAATTTGCTTAAGCACGAAAATAGCTCCCTTTTTTTTACACATGTTACTGGCCAAAATTTCATGCCATATACATTGCTTATGACTATTATTTAGCTGTTGTTTACTTAGCATAACAATTGAGTGGAGTCTTGGCCGGTAATCTGATTTTACTAAGCAATGAATTTTTTGCTTAAGCAAAATTTTGTGCTTAAGCAGCTCTATGAAATTGGGCCCTGATGGCAAAGTGATTCAAGTGCGGTTTTGAAACTCGGTAATTTGAATGCTCTTCACTATTATTCTGACAATTTGTTTTGAAATGTTTTGTTGACAGAGTTATTCATTACCAGCTGAGCCTGGTGGAGGAGAGAGTGACATGGGAGACAGCTCCCCTAACTCAACTCCCCCTACCAAGAGAAGGACAGACACCGACTCCAGCGTCGACACATTCGACAGTTCCGCCTCCTCGGTAAGTCACAAATGTCACAGGCCGGTTTATATGGAAGTGTCGTGGCCGAGCGGTTAAGAGCACCGAATTCAAACTCTGGTGTTTCTGTATCGTAGCGTCATACGTTATCGACCCTCATATGTTTTCGGTCCCCAACTTTGATTCCCGTTTACCGCGAAATTGTGCAAGCTGTACCGGTGACAGAAGCTATGCAGTTTACTCACAGTCTGTATTTTCATCAGTCTTAATCATGCTGAGAACAAAGTTTCCTGTCGTTGGTTATGCTCAAACATTTATAAAATGATTGATTTTTGGTACTAATCACTAGTGCATTATTATGCCAACATTCAAGTGAGTCAAAGGAACATCATCCAACCTCGAAAGTTCAAAACAAAATTACTATCTGCTAGATTGAGTTTCATTCTGCTTTAGTCACTAGATGGATCACGTTAGGTGGTTACTATTTGGGATTCTATGGTGCGCAAACGTGGGGAAAATGTTAAAATATTTTAAGTGAAAATGACAACAATTTTTGTTATTTATTTACTGCATAACTGTTATAAATTCCGATAAGTGTAATAAATATTAAGTCTACATTTAAGAGAAAATATCATAGATTGGTTTCTTATCTCCTGAAACCAAACATTACTGGTCTGAAATGGGGGAAAACGGATTGTTATGAAGTGTGAGTGCATCAAGGGGGGGGGGGGGTGGGGTGTTTTACTTTCATGCCTTATGATATCTCTGGATTCTAATATAGTAGCCATAATGCCTTAGGACAAAAATGTAATTAAATTTGTTAAGAGTCAGTTCAGGTAAATAGTTGACATACTTGCTCACGGTCAAAAAATGAATTTTTTTTATACTTTGTTGGTGGAAGGGCCTTGGGGTGCAAGTAAATAAAATTGCATTTTCAATTCTATATATAGCCCGTTGCCATGGTTACGGCTCATTTTGTTTTTTGGCCATTTTAGGCCGATTTTGGGGTCTGAAAAACTGGTTTTTAGCTCATATTTACAACTCCACCCAACCAAAATGCAACATTATTTCAAAAAACCTTTTATATCACTACAAAGTATCATCCTTGGCCTTCCTTGAGATAAAAAATTATTGCTTTAAATATCACCCTTGTGCTATTTTTGCATTATGCATTACAGTATGTTTTTAGAACTTGCAAAATCAGCATTTTTACCCTATTTTTGGACCCCAAAATGTCAACTTGCCAGGGGTCTCAGAAAATTTCCCTTTCGGCTGTGATTAGGGCCAACAGTGGTCTTTCCATATCTGGTGTCAAAAACTTGGGCAATTGTATCCTGTTGTGACAGTACTGCCTCAAATCTAGACTTTTTTCCCCAAAACATGAAAAATGCCTTTTTAAGGGTCTTTTCACATAATATCGAAATACGTGTCCACGGTAAAAAAAAAGAAGAATATTTTTCATTTTTTTGTGGATAGTAGGATGGTAGGGACTTGGGGTCCAAATAAACAACATTTACATTTCAAATCATAATATAACACGTTGCCATGGTAACAGTTCATGTGTGTTTAGGCCACTTTAGGCTGATCTTGGGGAATGAAAAACTGTTTTTTTAAGTTAATATTTACAACTCCTCCCCACCAAAAAACAAAATTATTTCATAAAACCTTTTACATCACTACAAAGTATCATCCTTGGCTTTACTTGAGACAAAAAAAATATTGCGATAAATTTCACCCTTGTGCTATTTTAAGAACGTGCATTACAGTATGTTTTTAGAACTTGCAAAATCAACATTTTTACCATATTTTTTGCTCTCAAAATTCCATTTTTTCAGGGGTCTCAGAATATTTTCCTTTCGGTTTTGATCAGGGCCATAATTTGTCTTTTTATTTCTGGTAAGAAAAACTCGGGCAATTGTATCCTGATGTAACAGAACTGTCTCAAAAATAGACCCTTTTCCCCGAAAAAATAGAGAAATGCATTTTGAAATATTTGCTTCATTTTGAATTTATAACATGAAGAAGTTAGCTATAATTCCATCAATCTGGCAGCTTTGTATAAGCACTTTGTAGGTTTAGTGCATTACCAAACATTGATCAGGACTTGTTGATGACCTAAATCTTATAATTTGCCCCACCCCAGCCCTGGCCCAATCATATTTCTTGACATTGCATAAAATAAAATAACAGTTTTGTGAACAGCGCCTCTTTTTTGAAAGTCACATTTTTTAATTCCCCTTGCACATCAAGAAAGTTTGTACTGTCTTTAATGTTTTATTGGTTCTCGGAATATTTCCCTTTTTGTTTTGATGGGCTATCATTATGGTTTGCATGTCTACTGGGGAGAAACACTTTGGTTTATTGTATCCTGTTGTGACACTTCTGCCTCAAAAATGGTAATTTTTCCAAAAACAATAAAAATGCATTTTAAAGTTATCCCTTAGTTTGAATTGATAAAAAACAAAAAACGAGCATGCTTGTTAAAAGAATATGGCACTGTTTCCATGCTCTTTAAGCCACTGAGTTCTAGTTTTGTCATAACTACTTTACCTAGTTGTACAGGTATGATTCACATTGCAAGAAGAGAAGTAGTGCGATGAGCAATCTTTACTGTTCTTGTCTTTACATGGCCTTATAACAGTCTTCTTGGTCCCCTGCCCGCTACCAAACTAAACATTATCATCCTAATCAGAACAAAGAGGCTCTAAAAGTGAGCAAGTACTGTATCCAAAGTATCTAACCATTTAGCCGCTGTACCGCCCAGCCGCATTATAGCGATACGCTGTATGCGGTACGAGGAAACCTCGCTAGCTTGTGTTTGTAGAAAAAAAGGAACATCAAAAGAAAACTTGATAGTCATTAGTAGGTCTATGCATTAGTTAATATATCTAGTTGTTATAGATCGTTATTAATTCTCCCTTCACAGTTGACTTGTCGAAGCTAATGATGAATATGAAATAATTTAGCTCTTACGAAAAATAAAACGCTCATTTGTAAACAGGAAACTGTTCATTATTTATGATATTGTCAAAAATTAACGCCTTCGCATTTAATCAGTATGAGCATTGAGCCAGAAAAAAGCCTTGAAAAGCTATTGTGTTCATTTTATCCGTGCACAAAAATATTCGCCATAAAAATTACCGTAGCCGTTTAACGAGAGGCATTTATTGTTCCCATGAGAACTTTTATACAAATATTACCAAAAGGGTAAAAAATTGTGCATACACATTAAGCCATGGCTATCTTTTAAAATTTGAACTATGATTCCAGTAATTTACTGCAAGACTCTTGAGAAATTGGATTTCAGCAAACTCGGGCGGTGCAGGGACTAAAGGGCTAAATGGCCATTCACCTGCTTTGGCCTTCTGTAAGCAGTTCCCCCATCTATGGTGGGGTTCCTTTCAATTGTACTGTTGCAAACAATAAAAGAGTTGGTTTATTTAATGTGATAAACAATTCAATGTTTTAGTGAATTAGTAAGATAGTGAATGGAAAAAATATCAAACTAGCGTGAATAGACTTTTGTCACTGCAAATGCATCTTACTGTACTTATTTATGTTCAGCAGGTGCAAGTTTTTACAACTTCTTTCAATGTTGTTTCATTAAAGGAACACGTTGCCTTGGATCGGTCGAGTTGGTATTTGAAAAGCGTTTGTAAACGTTTATTAAAAAATGCATATGATTAGAAAGATATTTTAAAAGTAGAATATAATGATCCACACAAGTATCACTCAAAAACATCTTTCTAACCATGCATTTTAAAACAAACCGTTACAAACGCATTTCAAAGACCAACTTAACCGATCCCAGGCAACGTGTTCCTTTTAAATAATCTCTTACGCTCATCTTGCAAATCGTTAGTATCATTGTTTTTAATAAGATCTTGGCAAACTTTTCCAACACTTTTAAGCGGGCTTTTTAATTTCCCACGTTTGTGTTGGATATGATTGGATGCTCCAAACCATCTGCCGCAAGCACAGAAACTACATTGTTTATGATCTCTATCTCTAAGAAAAGTTTTACATTTGGTAGCAGGCAGGGACCAAGGAGAGTAGGCCCTGTATTAAAGACAACTTGTAAAGAATGCTCATCGCACTCTACTTGCAATGGGAATCATACCTGTACAATAGGTAAAGTAGCCAAATCAAGAACTCTCAGTGGCAAAGCATTGGTTATGGTTTGGTTGGATACCATTATGTTTAAATAAAAACTTTGTATTCATTACTCAAAGGGCATGGAAACAGTTCCAGATTTTTAACAAGCATGCAATGTTTTTGGAAAAATTACTATACTTAAGGCATGATCAGTCACAACAGGATACAATAAACACAGTGTTTCTACCCAGAAGATATGAAAACACCAATAACAACCGAACACTTTCACAAAAAGAGGCGCTATTCACAAAACATTGTTTTATGCAATGTCAAGAAATATGATTGGGGCTGGGCCGGGCAAATTGTAAAATTAAGGTCATCAACAGTTCCTGATCAATGTTGGGTAATCCACTAGTGCTAAGGAAAAGCTGCAAGATTGATAGAATTATTACTTTTTAATGTTAGAAATTCAATATGAAGAAGAAACAATTCAAAATGCATTTTTCTGTTTGAGGAAAAAAGTCTATTTTTGAGACAGTACTGTTAACATCAGGATACACTTGCCAAGTTTTTCTTACCAGAAATAAAAAAGACAAATTTTGGCCCTGATCAAAACCGAAAGGACAATATTCTGAGACCCCTGAAAAAAAAATGAAATTTTGAGGGCAAAAAATATGGTAAAAATGTTGATTTTGCAAGTTCTAAAAACATACTCTAATGCATGTTCTAAAAATAGCACAAGGGGGAAATTTATAGCAATATTTTTTTGTCTCAAGTAAAGCCAAGGATGATAATTTGTAGTGATGTAAAAGGTTTTATGAAATAATTTTGTTTTTTGGTGGGGTGGAGTTGTAATTATTAACTAAATAAAACAGTTTTTCATTCCCCAAGATCAGCCTAAAGTGGCCTAAACACACATGAACTGTTACCATGGCAACGTGTTATATTATGATTTGAAATGTAAATGTTGTTTATTTGGACCCCAAGTCCCTACCATCCTACTATCCACAAAAAAATGAAAAATATTCTTCTTTTTTTTTACCGTGGACACGTATTTCGATATTATGTGAAAAGACCCTTAAAAAGGCATTTTTCATGTTTTGGGGAAAAAAGTCTAGTTTTGAGGCAGTACTGTCACAACAGGATACAATTGCCCAAGTTTTTGACACCAGATATGGAAAGACCACTGTTGGCCCTAATCACAGCCGAAAGGGAAATTTTCTGAGACCCCTGGCAAGTTGACATTTTGGGGTCCAAAAATAGGGTAAAAATGCTGATTTTGCAAGTTCTAAAAACATACTGTAATGCATAATGCAAAAATAGCACAAGGGTGATATTTAAAGCAATAATTTTTTATCTCAAGGAAGGCCAAGGATGATACTTTGTAGTGATATAAAAGGTTTTTTGAAATAATGTTGCATTTTGGTTGGGTGGAGTTGTAAATATGAGCTAAAAAACAGTTTTTCAGACCCCCAAATCGGCCTAAAATGGCCAAAAAACAAAATGAGCCGTAACCATGGCAACGGGCTATATATAGAATTGAAAATGCAATTTGATTTACTTGCACCCCAAGGCCCTTCCACCAACAAAGTATAAAAAAAATTCATTTTTTGACCGTGAGCAAGTATGTCAACTATTTACCTGAACTGACTCTTAAGTACTAATTGAATAATATTTTTGATTTACTTTGCACGCCATACTAGCTTCTGAATATTCAATAAAATACCAACCAATGAAAGGTGTGAAAACATATGACAATGCTCCAATGTCGTGCATGCATAAGCACTTTTAATGGCGGACTGTCTCTCGCAACGTAAAACCAAAACTTTAAAAATTTCAACACACCATGAAGTGAAATGGTTATTGTTAAAAAATTGGATAGATGATTTGAAAAAAAATATTAAGTTTTTGAGTGAACAATTTTCCTGTTATCCTACTGAAAACACATGACACCAGGATACAACAGAGTGTGGGTTTGAATCCCCAGCCGTGACACTTGTGTCGTTAAGCAAGACACTTAACTGTTGCTTCGTTCTTCGGATGGGGCGTTAAGTCGTTGGTCCCATGTGTTGTGTAACGCACGTAAAAGAACCCAGTGCACTTATCGAAAAGCGAAGGGGTTCTCCCCGGTGTTCCTGCCTGGCGTTTTTGATAGCAGAGTGTGGGTGCGAGTCCTGGTCATGACACTTGTGTCCATAAGCAAGACACAATTCTAGTTGTACATTGTGTAGGTCGAGTGCATTTATCGTAAAGAGAAGGGGTTTGCCCCGGTGTTCGTGGTTTGATTGGCAGCATAGTGTGCCACATCACCTTGTCAAATATTATTATCTCTCCACAGACCAACCCTTCAGCGTCTAACCATAATCTCAAGACGGCGACAGTCGGTGCGGTGGAGCCATTCTCCCAAGCCGAGATCTCCTCCTCTCAGGTCACCGCGACACCCCAGGTTCCGATCATCTCTATGGAGGATGATGACTTCCAGTCAGACAATGAAACGGTGGGCCAGCTGTTTTACAAACTAAACATAATTTACTATAACCTTGGGAAGGTTTCGAACCTCGGACCTATGTTACTGTGGGTCATGTCTTCTTGCTTGATGCATTGGAAGATGCTTTTAAGTGTAGACTGATGAATCCTATTGGTTGACTCTTATGATTTCTCGGCTTTTAAATTAAAAGAAGGGGAAATAAACCTTGGGTAGGTTTCAAACCTCAGACCCTTGGTTATGACGGTAACGTCTACTACTTTGGGCCCAATTTCATTAAGCTGTCAAGCAGAAAATATAGCTGAGCAGATTCTTTTGCTTAGCAAAAAAATAAGCAGGGCACTAGTGGCAGTAGTGTAATTTTTATGGAATTTAAGCAGGTAACCAGTTTCTGCTAAGCAAATCTGTCTGTGCCTAGCAAGTTTTAATGCTTAGTTTTTCAGGCTTTATGAAATTTGGCCCTGATGCACACAAATTCACATTCAAGTAGAGAATGATGGTGCCTAATTTGTTGATGCTTTTTATGATTTCTCAGCTTGATTTCTCTATGGCCAGGGCCCAATTTCATAGAGCTGCTTAAGCACAAAATTTTGCTTAAACAAAATTTTGCTTAAGCGAAAAAATCATTGCCTAGTAAAATCAGATTATTGGCCAAGACTCAACTCAATTTTTGTGCTAAGTAAACAACAGCTAAATACCAGTCACAAGCAATGTATATGGCATGAAATTTTGGCCAGTAACATGTGTAAAATAAGTGAGCTATTTTCGTGCTTAAGCTAATTTTTTGCTTAAGCAGCTCTATGAAATTGGCCCCTGCTTACATCTCAAGAGCGTTGTTCTGTGATTGAAAAAATTTCGAAGTTACAGTCAGTTACTCTCTCCTGAGTGGGTCTTTTTGGGTTAAATGCAAAAACGAAGCTCGAAAAAAAGGGCTTTTTGCGTTAAATTTGTCTTGATGACTTGATATGATAGTTGGTTCCAAAGCCCCTAGTCCCAACTCCCTTGAAACAAAACAGAATAAAAAAAAAACACTGTTGAAAAAAACAAACATTTGTAATGCAATTAAGGATTATATGGAAAAGTGGCAAAGCTTTTTAATTTTTTTTTAATTATTATTATTTTTTGTTAAATCCTGCTACCCAACCCGTGAGCACAACCAGTAGAATGCGCATTTTGAATTGCTGAAACTGTAATTTAAAGTTCTCATTTGTGCTTTTACCTGCTTTATAAGTAGTATGAGCTGATGACAAAAATGTGAAAAACTGCCCCTCTCCCTTCTCCCTTCTCCCAAATAATCCCCCATATCATAAACATTTTAACAAAATAACCTTCCTTGATTCTCTCCCACCTATTCTGTTTCATTTTCATCTCCACTTTGTCTCATAATTTCTGTGATTTCTCGTAAATACTATCTGTTGGTTGCACGCTGTCTGTTTGTTCACTGCTAGCAAACTACTCTCTGTTTGTTTGTTCTATTCTTACAAACTGTCTGTCTGTCTGTCTTTTTGTTGAATACTGACAAACTACTGTCTGTCTGTTTGTTGAATACTGACAAACTACTGTCTGTCTGTTTGTTGAATACTGGTAAACTACTGTCTGTCTGTTTGTTCACTGCTAGCAAACTACTCTCTGTTTGTTCTATTCTAGCAAACTGCCTGTCTGTCTTTTTGTTAAATACTGACAAACTACTGTCTGTCTGTTTGTTGAATACTGGCAAACTACTGTCTGTCTGTTTGTTGAATACTGGCAAACTACTGTCTGTCTGTTTGTTGAATACTGGCAAACTACTGTCTGTCTGTTTGTTGAATACTGGCAAACTACTGTCTGTCTTTTTGTTGAATACTGGCAAACTACTGTCTGTCTGTTTGTTGAATACTGGCAAACTACTGTCTGTCTGTTTGTTGAATACTGGTAAACTACTGTCTGTCTGTTTGTTGAAAGCTAGCAATTGACTGTCTGTCTGTTTGTTGACTGCTAGCAAACTACTGTTTGTCTGTTTGTTGAAAGCTAGCAAACGACTGTCTGTCTGTTTGTTGAATGCTAGCAAACTACTGTTTGTCTGTTTGTTGAATGGTAGCAAACTACTCTCTGTCTCTTACACTCTATCTGTTTGTTCTTTGCCTGTCTGTTTGTTGAACCGTTTTTCTGTTGAACTCTGACAAACTACTGACCGTCTGTTGAACTCCGTCTGCAGAACTTTCGCTAACTTACTGTCCATGGAACTCCAGCAACCTGTTGTCTGTCTGCCACAAGTCACCACACAATGTCTAAGTCTACCCATTTCAATCTTTTGTTAACCCTGTCTTGAACCATCAGCCAAGCCTGTGATTCAGGATTGTGCCCATTTCAGGATTGTGCCCATTTCAGGATCTTCACATCTTATTATTCTTTCCTTTTAACCTTTACCGTAAAAGAAAAAATCAGCACTTGAAAATCTGAACTGAATGTAAGGGTATTTTTTTCCGGGTTATTACCAAGGGAGTTTTGATTCTTTGCATGCAATCTGTACATCACAAAGCAATTTACGCTTACGCTCAGGGAGCTACATGTATAGTTGAAATTCTGAGCCAAAAATAACAGCCGCAATACTTTACACTGGTTCCATATATCCCAAAAAGGATCAAACTGTTTTCCTTGCAGGTCTAGCTTGGTAGTGATCAATCAATGGCAAGTTCAACCAAAACAATTATTCGTTGCGAACGCGAAAAAAGGAACACCAGACAATCTTTTCTTCCAGCATTGTTTTTTTTGTGGGATTACGGGGGGACTTACATGTACTTAAATTGCTACAACACTATATTCGTCTTCGCTACCTACATGTACACCCACACTTTTTTGAAATCTTGTTTTTTTTTCCATCACCTTCCTCTCCATCGGCTGTTTTTTTATTATTATTATTATTTTTATTTTTTTCTACACATCATGCTGTTTCTTCTCTCCTCAACCTTCATGATGTCTCGGCTCCGTTATCCTGTGGTCATTTAATTGTGTCTTTTCCTCCCTCTTTCCCTTCTATTAACAGCCGCATGGAAACGTTAGCCAATACGTAAGTGTATTTGATTCACACTAATCATCATATCATCATCCATTGCCGTGCAAGCCTGGCTGTTATGTCTCGGTTGCATAATTCGTTTGCATGGTTTTTTTAATTTTTTATTTTTAGGGACTTTTTTTTTTTTTTTTTTTTTTTACAACAGATTTTTGGGGACCTTTTTTCCAAAATGTTTTTATTTACTTTGTTATACATGTTGACTTCTTTCTTGAGACTAAATCCTGTGTTTTTGATGATTTTAGATTGCAACAATTTAATCAGGGTACATAATAATAATAATAATAATAATAATAATAATAATAATAATAATAATAATAATAATAATATATAACTGGTAATGTGTTATGAATTTTTTATTTTTTTTATTGCATGGAGGGAAAGTGTGCCATTACACAGTTTATCTTCACATCACTTTTATTTGAATGTCAGTGCAAACATTGCTCATTCACCAAGGTCGTATCTCTTACACCATGGTTGTACTGCCTTAAAGGTCACAACTCCTATACAAGGTCGTATCTCATCAAGGTGGTATCTCTAACACCTTGGTTGTACTGACTTAAAGGTCACAACTCCTATACGAGGTCGTATCTCATCAAGGTTGTACCTCTTACACTGTGGTTGTACTGCCTTAAAGGTCACAACTCCTATACAAGGTCGTATCTCATCAAGGTCGTATCTCTTACACCGTGGTTGTATTGCCTAAAAGGTCCTGTCTCCTATGCAAGGTCATATCTCATCAAGGTCGCATCTCTGGTTTTGCCTACTCGGTTGCAGATCATACACAAGGTTATATACAGTCATACAACAATGTACAAGGTCATATCTCATCCCATACATCAAGGTCGCATCTCTTAAGACTGTGTCAACTTGTTTCACCATACAAATTTGTCTGTTTCACACAGGGTGACCTGCTGACCTGTTATTGCATTTTAGGTGACTAAATAAGATTCAATCTTGATGCAATCACAGTTCATTCAATACCTCTACAAGGGTCATATCTTTCTAAACTAAGCCATACCGCTACAACGGTATTCATGGATACGACCACTATGCAATATTGAGTTACAATCTTTTTAACCAATCTGAGTTTTGACCTTGTTGCACCGATGCAAAGAGTTTCTCCTGTGACTGACAGATCTACCACAAGTTTTCACTCTATTTTTTTTATATGTTACATTTTAACATTTATTTATGTTTTAAAATTTCTCCTTCTTTGCGCACCATAAGAGTTTTCATGCTTTTCTAAATCGTTTCAATTGAGCTGGGTACCATTGCACTACACATTCATTCAGAATCGTGTATGGGTTTTTGTTGTCTCTTACGTACCTTTGAAAAGCTTGCAAATTTTTAAAGGCAGTGGACACTATTGGTAATTGCTCAAAATAATTATTAGCATAAATCCTTACTTGGTAACGTGTAATGGGAAGAGGTTGATGGTATAAAACATTGTGAGAAACGGCTCCCTCTGAAGTGCCATAGTTTTTGAGAAAGAAGTAATTTTCCACGAATTTGACGCACACAACTTCGTGTGACAAGGGTGTTTGTTTCTGTCATTATTATCTCGCAAGTTCGATGACCAATTGAGCTCAAATTTTCACAGGTTTGTTATTTTATGTATATGTTGAAATACACCAACTTTGAAGGCTAGTCTTTGACAATTACCAATAGTGTCCACTGCCTTTAAGTTTTAGGGAATTCAAATGAAAGCAGTCACTAGTGACTACAGCAAATCAAGGAACCGTGCAGCATTCAAGCCAACCACAGCACTTGCAATCACAAGGTTGTGGGTTCGAATTCCGCCAAGCTTGCCTCTGATTACACAATGACTAGAATAAATACTTTCGTCTAGTATTGAATCGCAGTTTTTTGATTTGTGTAATTAATAATCATAGATGTTAAAGGAACCCATTGCCTTGGATCGGTCGAGTTGGCCTTTGAAAAGCGTTTGTAACCGTTTGTTATAAAATGCATATGATTAGGAAGATATTTTAAAAGTAGAAAATAATGGTCCACACATGTATCACTCGAAATTGCGTGGTTTTCCTTTTACCTCGTTGACTCTACGGTCGGCCCTTTATGGGAGTTAAATTTTGACTCCCATAAATGGCCGACCGTGTTAGTTCGCAAAGTAAAAGTATAACCTACTTTTAAAACATCTTTCTAACCATATGCATTTCATAACGAACGGTTACGAACGCTTTTCAAAGACCAACTCGACCGATCCAAGGCAACGTGTTCCTTTCAACCAATGTTTGTGTGAGATGGAATGTAGGAAAGGGCTTTCTTATTTATAGCATCAACTCCTTTGGACTTCTCACCAATACTCAATATAAGACTCTCCTATCTCTCTTGTTTCCATCTTATAGTTTGAGGATCACGGACCATTCATCAGTCTGGAGCAGCTAGAGAAAAAACCTGCCCACATGTCAATTTTCCTTCATTATCTCATCTCAAACAGCGACCCTTCCAGCTTGGTGAGTTATTTGTTTTATTCTTTTTTATTATAATAAGTATTATTTATTTCATTTTATTTTGTTAATTATTTTATTTATATATATTTTTTTTTTAATACATTTTATTTGTTTATATTTTTTTATTTACATTGTATATATTCTTGAGCCTTGTTTCTTGTGCTATATTTGTATACCTTTTGTTACCTTTTGATCTTTATAATTTTGTTAAGCTTACACGAGCATTGCAGTTTAATTTTCTTGGAGGGAACTAAAAGTTTGTTAAGTCTTATGCTTGGATTTAGTTCACATAACTCAGGAAAGCACTGAGTATACAGTTGTAACATACAACGGTGAATATGGGTAAAACCAAATTTGTATTCTGTATCCCCGATGGAATTTCAACATCTGTTAAAAATAATCAAACTAACGCTTACTTTTTTGTTTCTCTGTACATAGTTTTTTTACTTAGTGACAGATAACTACAGAACCGGGAGTCTGAAAGAGATGAAGAAATGGGTGTATGAAATATTCTCTACCTTCCTTGCGCCGTCAGCGGTAAGTGGAGAGCGCCCTCTTGTGGTGGTCAATAGAACAATGATTTATTACGTTTTTTCTAGCTTGAATGTTTTTGTTTGATAATATTTTTGAAGTGATTGCTTTTTTTGTGTAGTTGAATGATTAGAGTGTGGGAGGTTGCAAGTAAATAGCGCCATCTGGTGTTTAAGATGTGTCAGGGGATGTAATTTACAATACAGTAACAATTGATTATGGTTGTAACAACATTTTTCTTTTCTTTTTATCTTTCAGCCCTTGAGGATACAAGTCAGTGATTCCATTGTGCATAATATTGGTAAGTGTCAAAACTAGATTGTTTTTTTTTATGAAAATAAAATAGAAACAGAATGAAAACTTTTTATTTGTGTATTTCCACTGGACTGATTATGTTACACTTTATACCTGTTCATGAGTGTTGTGTTGTCGTTCGAGAAATACTCTGCTAGGGTCGAAACGTCAGGCCATAACTAGTCTTTGTTTTTCTTTGAAACAGACAACACAATGAACACACAGCTGCAAAACGAAGAGGCGATGAAAAGTGTCTTCTTGGCTGCTCGACTCGGCGCCACTACCGAGGTGCAGGAGCTACTTGCTGACTTCCGAGCCAAGAGAGCGTTGGGTCTCGGCTCCATCTTCGGAGATCAGCAACTTCATAATGAAGACATGGATCGGTTGCAGGAACTCAAGATCGTTGAACAGACTCTTATGCCTCATCTTGATCGACTAACCACGTAAGTCTCTGCCCCCCCCTTTCCCTCTTCCGCAACTCTTCCTCTTAATAGGAGAAGTTAAGCTGCAGGTTTTGGATTAACGCCATTGGCAATGGTATAGTAACTTCAAGTGCCATACTCCAAGTCGGGTTCAATCCTTTAATATCCTCATCTTTGTTACTCTAAACCAAGTTTGAACTTGGATAAGATTGGAATGTCTGTTACTGTAATAAACAAGAAAAGTTTTGAATTTTTGCGTTTGTTTTAATCTTCTTAGGCTAGAAGCAGAGCGCGAGGACAAGAACGTCGCCATGGCGTTCGCAATCACCACCTTCATGAAGCAAGTTGGCGTCAGAGTGACGAGCAACAGCGCCCTCGAGAGATGTCCGAGCTTCACAGCGCGCGACAAACGGCCAAAATGGGCCAAGAACAAGAAACAGCACATCAAGGGACATCAGTTTGTGGAGATGCACTACCAGAGTACAGTCTTCTGTAATCACTGTAACGGTCTACTGTGGGGGATCGGCTTCCAAGGGTACCAGTGCCAAAGTACGTTGACCTTTTACCTTGATAACAAAGGTGTCTTGAAACCTTGTAGCTGGAGTTTGGGTTACGTACAATTTGAGACTTTTAACTGGAATCATTTCTTTTTATGCCTACCCTGTGACAAAAACAGCGAGGTCATATGTTCAGTAGCCTTAGATCTCAAGGGTCTTTCTCAGGATCTTTGCCATGTTCCCAAAAGATGCACTACCAGAGTACGGTCTTTCTTAGTCACTGTAACGGTGTACTGTGGGGGATCGGCTTCCATGGGTACCAGTGCCAAAGTACATTGACCTTTGACATCACATTTGACCTTGATACCAATGTGTCTTGAAACCTTGTAGCTAGAGTTTTGGTCACGTAAAATTTGAGACTTTTAACTGAATTCTTTTCTTTTTATGCCTACCGTGTGACAAAAACAGCAAAAGAAAGATCTTATGTTCCTTAGCCTTAGATCTCAAGGGTCTTTCTCAGGATCCCTGCCTTCTTTAATTAATAGGTCTACCTTCACAATTGTACCTATTTCATCTTGATGTTTCCCTTGTTTTGGGGGGAATGGTGCTAAGCGCTCCAACAACCACAGGGACTACATTGACGTTCACCTGCCAAATCTTCAAAAGTTTTGGCAATTGAAAGTGAAAGTAGTATTATTTAATGCAAGTCAATTTTGCATTGGGGATAAAAAATATAATTTGTTTTTGCCCTTACACCGATGTTTCTTTCCCGAGAACTAAGAAAAAATCCATAGGCAAATCACTCAGGTGGGATTCGAACCCACAACCTTTGCATTGCTAGAGCAGATGTCTTACCACTAGTTCATCGAGCCAGCCAGTATTATTGTTACTATTTATGTGCCTACGTGTTTTATAGAATGGCTCTGTGATTTTTGATATGTTACATTATAACAAACTGTCCGTCTTGCAGATTGCGAGTTCAACATCCACAAGACGGGTCTGTGCCTAGACCAACTCGAAGACCAATGCCAAGGCAAAGAAGGCAAGAAGATGAAAAGAGACTGGAGACGGATGATCCCCGGCGGTCAACGACGGACATCGGACAGAATGAGTCAGTACCTCCCTTCATCAGGTATCTGCATCTTGGTGCATTGTGCATTAACTTGAAAGGCTTTGGGGAGCTTGTTTATTCACTTTATTTGACGTCGATCATTTGAAAGTGATGCTACCATATTAACCATTACTAGGGATAAGAGTTTTGCATCTACGGTTATTTTCAAGCATTAAAGGATTTGGGTACTTTTTTGAACACAAAACACAACGTCCACAGATTAACATTAAACTTACACCGTTTGAAGATAATGATAGTAGAAAGCATACCTTAAAATATTAGTTGCTGAGGTGCTGTAGTTTTTGAGAAATGAGTAAAGCAATGTCATGAAAATACATTTTTACATGCTAATTAAAATAATTTTTGTCGCGTGATCACTGAGACGAAAAGGATTTTCATTACATTGTTTGACTCATTTCTCAAAAACTACAGCACCTCGCCAAGTAATATTTTCAGGGAAGCTTTCTACTATCATTATCTTCAAACTGTGTAAGTTGAATGTAAATCTGTGGACATTGTGTTTTTTGTCCTACAAAAAGTATGTAGGCCCTTTAAACATGTCGAGCGTTAATTTCTTGAAGGGGCACAGTCATTTTCCTCAGGTTAGGGGTACTTCTATGAGGAAAATAAGAAATTTGTGTTGGAACTATGCAAAGGGCACCACAGCAATTGCTGAGGGTGCTGTGGGTTAATTGGAGGCCTGCTAAATGGTTAAAGGCAGTGGACACTATTGGTAATTACTCAAAATATTTATTAGCATAAAGCCTTTCTTGGGGACGAGTAATGGGGAGAGGTTGATGGTATAAAACATTGTGAGAAACAGCTCCCTCTGAAGTGACGTAGTTTTGGAGAAAGAAGTATTTTTCCACGAATTTGTTTTCGAGATTTCAGGTTTAGAACTTGAGGTCTCGAAATCAACCATCTAAACGCACAGAACTTCGTTTGACAAGGGTTTTTTTTTCTTACATTATTATCTCGCAAGTTTGATGACTGATTGAGCTCAAATTTTCACAGGTTTGTTATTTTATGCATATGTTGAGATACACCAACTGTGAAGGCTAGTCTTTGACAATTACCAATAGTGTCCACTGCCTTTAAACAAGACTTCTTTTGTGTGTACATCTGGGCAAATCTAAAAAGTGAGATTTGATGTTTTTACAATTCAAACTCACACGTCCAGCGTTAGTGTTCTTTAAAGGAACACGTTGCCTTGGATCGGTCGAGTTGGTGTTTGAAAAGCGTTTATAACCGTTTGTTATAAAATGCATGGGTAGAAAGATGTTGTAAAAGTAGAATACAATGATCCACACAAACATGCCTCGAAATTGCCCGGTTTTCCTTTTACTTGTCGACTAACACGGTCGGCCATTTATAGAAGTCAAATTTTGGACTCCCATAAATGGCCGACCGTGTTAGTTCGCAAAGTAAAAGGAAACCATGCAATTTTGAGGCAAATTTGTGTGGATCATTGTATTCTACTTTAAAAACATCTTTCCAACCATATGCATACAAACACTTTTGTATAGACCAACTCATCCGATCCAAGGCAACGTGTTCCTTTAAGGAGATTCAATGCTTTTACACTGACACGACGATACAGAAACAAACATTCTTTAAGGGGTTAATTTGAGCGCTTTGGGGCTTGCTTGGTTTATTTGCCACATTCATGTATGATTTAAAAGTTATGTTGCCAGTGCTATATTAATAACAGCCTCTGTAGCTAACATGCTGCAAACTTCAGTGAAAAATAAATAATGTGATTTTGTGGCTGAGCGTTACTGATGGTTCTAAAGTTTTAACTAAGTTGTTGTTTGGACCCTGTCGTACTCGCGTAGGAACATGTTAACTTTAACTGACTTGAGCTTGCTGTGTGTAATACCCGGTTTCAACTTTAATGGAAAGCATGTATTGGATCCTAACAGACTGGGCCCAATTTCATGGCTCTGCTTACCGCTGAATTCTGCGCCTTACGATCACGTGCAAGCGCCGAATTTCTGCGCTAGCCTTTTGAGGGTAGAATGCCTAATAACGTGGAGTACGCAAGCGCAGAAGCCAAAATTCGCTGCTAACCCGTGAAATACATGTACGCTTGCCGTAAGCACAGCATTCCCTGCAGATTGGTAAACTTTGTTCAGTTCTCTACCCAACTTTTTTTTGAACAACACATGATGACCCTAACAGACTGTTGCTTGCTGTGTGTAACACCCGCCCATGAATGAAGTGCTTGCATGCAGACGTTTAACAGCTTGATGCATGGTGTGTGTGTGGTACCTTGACTCTTTTTTCACCTCTGCAGTCTTCTTCACAGGTGATAAGAAGGATGAGATTGAGAAGCCAGCGACATCACCAAATGCCACCAGTCCGATCCCTCCAGGGATTAATGTCAGAGCTGGAAATGCTGAGGATGAAGAGATTAGTAAGTTTGTGTTCTCTCGAGTATTAATTGCTTCTGTAAATTTGATGATCAGTGAGCTTTCAGATTGAAACTTCAAAGACTTTGCATGGGTTTTTTTCCCCTTAAAGGCAGTGGACACTATTGGTAATTACTCAAAATAATTATTAGCATGAAACTTTACTTGGTGACGAGTAATGGGGAGAGGTTGATGGTATAAAACATTGTGAGAAACAGCTCCCTCTGAAGTGGAGTAGTTTTCGAGAACGAAGTAGTTTTCCACGAATTTGATTTCGAGACCTCAGATTTAGAATTTTAGGTCTCAAAATCAAGCATCAGAAAGCACACAACTTCGTGTGAAAAGGGTGTTTTCTTCTTTCATTATTAGCTCGCAACTTCGATGACCGATTGAGCTCAAATTTTCACAGGTTTGTTATTTCATGCATATGTTGAGATACAGCAAGTGAGGCAACTGGTCTTTGACAATTACCAATAGTGTCCACTGTCTTTAAGTTTCTTACCATGGAGACGAATAGCCATGCAAATCAGGCAAATCAAAATGAGGTACTAGGTGTGGCTGGAGAAATATTAACATATATGAGGACAGAATATTTGTTGACATTATTTTTTTTATATTTTTTTTTTCTAATGAGAAATCCTTAAGTTTTGTGGCCGAATGGATCAGAGCACTAAACTTAAGCTGTGGTGTTTCTGATCAGCAGATTGTGGGTTTGTGACACTAAGCAAGACGCTTAATGATTGCTTCATCCTTTGGATGGGACGATAAGCTGCTGGTACCATTTGTTGTGTAACGAACGTAAAAGATCCAAGTGCACTTGTAGAAAAGCCCTTGTGTTCCTGCTTTGATTGGCTGCATATTGCGCCACAGCACCTTGTAAACAATTACATGGTGCTATGAAAAAAAAGTAGTTCACCCTGGTGCTCCTGGTTTGATTGACTGCATATTGCGCTACAGCACCTTGTAAACCATTATTAAATTGTGCTACGTAACAGGAGTACAGTCTCATACTTCAAGCATAGCCCCATAATACCTTAAAGGAAAACACTGAAGGTTTGAAACGCCTTGAGCCTTAGTCATGTTAGTGATGGATATGAGCGCTATATATGTGTAAGAAGCCACCTTTACTATTTTTAGGTTTTATGAACACAATTTCTGTACTCTCTTTTTAACATCTAGCTCAACTGAAAGAGAAGATCAACGTCGACAATTTGGTGAAGCAGTTTGAAGACAAGAAAGATGACCCTCTTGTGAGTTCACGTACCTCCCTCCAGACGGACAGCGGCATCTCAGAAAGTTTTGATCGGTTACAAGACGTCGCTGAAGGAGAGGTATCGGCATCGAGTAAGCGCTCCTTCCTGGCGAGATCAGCAAGCCTAAAAACCAAGGTAAAGTAATTGTAGATGATTCACGATTAGTTTTTGTCCTTAGAGATGCCCTGAAGAGGCAGGGTGAGGCCTTGAATAAACCCACGGCACTGACAACAAGTGCCGTGGTGCCCTGTGCTTTTGTTGTAGTGCCCTTTGCAAAGCTCCAATACAAAATAAAAATTTTTCTGATTGAGTGCCCCTCACCGGAGGAAAATTTGCTGAGCCCCTTCACGAGTGAAGCTCAAGACTTGGCAGGGTATATTTAGTTTTTGTCAAAGACCAGTATCCTCACTTGGTGTATCCCTTGTACCCGTAACCTTGTTGAAGGTCGTAGGGGCACCACAGCTGCTTTTTTCATGATTGTGCGCCATCTTATGCGGTCCTCCACTAATCTCTGCGAGGTGCTGAATGCCAGGCCCCTCCATTCCTGGAGGTTGTCGTCCCAACATTTCCTTTGCCTTCCTTGTTTTCTTTTCCCATGGACTGTGCCTTGTAGTATGCAGACCTGCCAACCTGTACGCATTTTGCGTTCCATGTACGCATTTTCACCCCTGAGTACGGTGGTACGAGATATTCTCCAGAACGTACGCAAAAAGCTAAATCTATATCGCGGTGTTTTAAAACTGCAGCACGAACGGACAATTTTGTTCTCAATTTTTAATCAACTGGTATTCGTTCGACCCCAAGTGCAAAAACAACAGATCAAAACACCCCACATCTGAGTCATCATTATGCGCTTCGATAAAAAACGGTTGTGCTTAGAATTATTTTTTAAATTCTTACTCCCGCTGGAAAACTAATAAACCAATGCGTAACAGAGGGGGTGGGAATGGCGCATACCAGTTCGGTCAACCTGGTATAGTACATGTACAGCTTTATGCATGGATGTAAATGTACATGTACGTGCACACAACGCACGTGTTCGGCTCGAATTCGTTTGGCATCGCCGTGTGTTTATACTATGCAATATGGACGCCGATCGAAGGCGAAGTGTCAGTGATGGGGGGAAAAGTACTCCACCCGAAAAAAAAAAAAAGAGAATGCATGCTCCGAAGAAGTTTCCTCAACGTGGAAAATAATGCATTTTGCACAGTGCACGTGTGCAGTCGGCAGTGCACACATTGATACATCTCAAAGAGCGGCAGCAGTTTAGGTAGGAGGTACCATTGATGTTATTATTTACGTCACGATTTTTTCCAACTCCTGAGAATTTGGGGAGAATAATGGGAATTTGATGGCCTGTAATCTTTGTATAAGCCTGATAAGGGAAACAAATGATGAATTGAAGCATGCCTGAATTGAAGTGGAACTGGAAAACTCTACGGTGGGCTTTCGTTTGTCCGTTTACTGGGCGACCAAAGATGGATACCAAGTTATAATATTTGCATGCCGAGTTTAAGTTACTAATAATTTAGGAACACTATTCAACAGAGGTTTTCAATGAAATTAATATATGTTATTGGATCAGAAATGTGTCAAAATGGGCTCGCCGCCCGTAGGGAAACCCCTGGCCAATTTGTTTTTTGATATAATTTAGTTTTATTTTTTATGGCCCCTTCAGTTTAGCATCTTCAGTTTAGCATTTGGAACATTGTTCCAGCAGTCAACTGGTTATTTTTTTTCTTTTTTTTCCCCCAGACTGTTAAGGTCACAGCACAAAAAGTCAGAAAAGGCCACATCAACCACCCCTAAGATAAACACTGATATCATGATAAAACTTTTTTTATGAAGTAGCCTGTATTTTGTGTGAATATGATATATAATTACATTAAATGAATGGTTCATCTAAAATGAAGTGGTCCATGGTTTTTGCTGACTGACCGTTGGCATTGTGCCATATGGCGACGTGCATTGGGCGATCTGGTTTATGCCGCTGCGATAATGTGGTACTCAAAAATAAATTACAAGGTTGGCAGGTCTGAGTATGGTCTTTAAGAGTCATGTTTACCGGGTGATGTGACCATACCACATCAGTTTCCTCTTCTTTACTGTTGCAAGCAGCTCCTTGTTGGTGTATCCCAACATGTATCAAATAACAAAGTTTTTTCCTTTTTTTTCTCTTTTTTTTTTTCTTTTTTTTTTTCTTTTTTTTTTTCTTTTTTTTTTTTTTTCTTCTTTTTTTTAGCCTTTGAGAAAGACTCTTACAAGAAAGACTCTTAACTATTTTTTGCATTTATACTCTCGGTCCATTTGGTTGGTAAGTTGTTTGCAACAGCTAATTCTATTTTCTCAAATAACAAAGCTGTGAAAATTTGGACTCAATTTGAAAATGGTGCATACATGAATGTTTGCGAGTCCAGTTTATTTTTTGAGATAGCATTCTTACCCTCAGTTGCATTTATCTTTTCAGGGTGAGGAGAAACGGGAAAGACGACCACCAGGTGACCGTCGATCCAGAAGGTAATTACATGTATTATTTTATTTTATTTTTTTTTTTATTTTTTTTTAATTTTATTGGAATGGTTTGGGTTTGTGTTTTGTTGTTAATTAATCAATTGTGCATGACTGTTTGTTGGAACTAAAATTTATCTGTTATGATGGTATTTTTAAATTATTTTATATCAGATTTTGTGAGAATTTTTCTCAGTTTCACTTTGGTTGCAGGGTTGTCTTTGTCACCATACGTGTCAGTTCTGCCAATTTTCTCTAATTCTGCAGAAAATTCCCGAAAATAAACTAATCTTTCCATGTTCTGATCAACAAATTTTAAAATCTCCTTGATTATGGAAACTTTTGACCGACCATGTTGAATTTATTTCTGACTTTGTGGTACAAAATCTTCTTGATTGTAAGATGCAAATGTTGGCAGCACTGACTTGCACCAAGTGGTAATTTTGACGAGTTTATTACAAACTGTTTTAAAATGTTTGTATTCATTTTATTGCACATTTAATTTATGCATGATTGCTCGTTTTTTATCTTTTGTGTCTGGAGTTTTCTTGGCCCGTAAGTTCCACTTGATTTTGTTTTCGCACTCCCAACTTTTGACGTCCAATCATGGCACGCACAGTTGAAGTTCTCCATGACTGTTCTCACCAAAATAAAGTTACACTTTTTGCAGATCATCTTTGCACCAAGTCCCTTTTCTTATTTAAGAACAAGCAACATTGTAAAGTTAGAGCCGAGGGTTTATAGCCAGAAACACGCATAACACACTTTTCGAAAAGTCATGCTATGCATTCTTCTCTAGAGTTGACTGTTCTAATGTAGTAACTTTAGTACTTGGGAGAAGCACTTTAGTACTTGGGAGAAGCACTTTAGTACTTGGGAGAAGCACTTAATGTCATGTTGTCGTTAAAAATGTTAAATATTATATCCATTTGTAACATGATAGCAGTTAACATACTCGTATTTCCCACCACACAGATTTGGAACTTCAGTTCCACCAATGACCCATAGGTTCCAGTTAGCACTTTAAATTTTTAGTGGAACCAATTCACCTATAAGGATGTAGGTTCCAATAAGCACTTAACTACACGATAGCACTCAAACTTTTTGTCATCCCACCTTACAGTTTTGCACATAGTCCTACAAATGAATCTGAGGTTCCAATTAGCACTTAAACGTGATAGCAATAAACATGTGTTCCCACTATACAGATTTGACCTTCACACCCACTGGACCAATAGGTTCCAATAAGAGCACTTGGCACTTAAAGTGATAGCGTTTGACCCATAGTTGAATTTGCATGTTCCTAATACCAATTTCCCCAATGTGTTAAGAGTCAATTGTGTCATTTGATAACTGATTTGTTGCATCCTTTTTTAATGTGGTGAATTATTTGATACTGAGAGTTTGGGGTGGGGGGTCCTAAAAAGGTCATCTCTCTTTCGTCGTTTGATAACTTGTGGTGAAATGTGATGCATGATAACGTTTTTGAAACCCGACCTACAAGTGTATCCTGAAATTCAAGACGCTGAAATGTTGATAATTTTGTTGTGGGAGCAAGGCTCATGAACCCTTAGGAATAAAATGGATTGGAACAATAGTGGTACAAATATTCCGTTTTACCTTGCCTTTACCTAGCACTTGTTACTTCACCTTTATAGTAAAGGTACCACTAGATAAGCACTTGTCACCTTACCTTTCTAGTGAACGTAGCACTTGATGTCTTGTGTACCATTAGGAATCTAGTGGATTGGAATGATTGCACCATACCCTAAAAGTTAGGACCTTAACTAGAATGAGTTAGCACTTAAATATCACTCACTGTTGCAAGATGAACAATCTAGAGGATCGGAATGAAGATACCTTACCCTAATGTTAGGACCTGACCTTTAACAGAGAAGGGACTTTAATAGCACTCAATGTCTCTGCATTAAGAATCTAGAGAATCGGGAACTTAACCTAAAGTTAGGACCTTAACTTTAATGAAGATCACTGTCTCAGCATGAACAATATAGAGCGAAGGTACCTTTTCTGTTAGGACCTTTCCTTAAGTAAAAAGGCACCTTCTCACTCAATGTCTCAACATTAAGTTTGTAGAGAACTTCATGATAGTACCTTACCCTTATGTTAGACCCCTAACTTTAATGAAGATAGTACTTTAGTAATCTAGATGATTGAAATGTTTGTGCCTCACCTTACATTTCCACAAAATAGTTAAGAGTTTTGACCGAAAACCCTCTTGTATTCACAAATAAATTGATTTTTTGTTGCCTTTTGGACTTCTTACATAATAATCTGTGAACTATTATTTAGTGAAAAAGTATATGACTTTCTTTTACACAAATTCCTGTTTGCTTTATAATATCAAATCAGCCTAATCTAAATTGAGTATACAAGTGACACACACTGAGGAAATTGGTATTTGGTAGGTCTTACGAGTGGTCACAAGAGGGCGCTGTTTGTGACAATTGGTGTTGGAAGTGGGATACATTTTCAACCAATATTTGTGTTCTGTGTGACCAATATTCCCAGTTGGTTTAGTTGCAGCGCCCTCTTGTGATCTGTATGAGCCATGAACCAGCGCTCGTCCGACTTTGCATTTTGATTTTCTTTTTTTGGTTTTTCTGTTTTTCTTTGTGCTTGATTTTGGTTTCCCTGTTCCTCACGAATAACGTCCATGTACGTAGCTCCAACGAACGAACTCCATCTCAATCAACAGAGTAAGTTTGACATCACCTCATTCCACTAACACACAAGGTTAAAGGTTAAAGGTTAGACACCTTCAGACTTGGGCCAGTTTGATCGACGACCATTTGTCAGCCACTAGTCACTGTTTCCATGAATGAAATACATCCTAGGTGCCTGGCAAAATGGCTCAATGGTGAACAATATTCAACTACAGTCCCCTGATTGAACTTGCTCCTTGATGTCTAATCAAGGTCAAAGGTTAATGTACTCGCGCATTGTAAGGTCAAGGGTCACCGATTGGTACCCATTCACATTGGTTGGTAAACACATACAAAACATTTATTCCCCATTCACTATGAGGTCATTCTGACAAAAATCTTAAAAATTATCTTTTACCAAAATTGCACTTTCTGCTTTTTTGTTGTTGTTGTTTTGCTCAATGTTCCTTTATTATTTGCAAGTGTTTTTTGTTTTATTCAATGCCACCTTTTTCCATTCATTTTTATCATTATCATTTGGGTGTTTTGGATCTTGGCAACGTGTCATTATTCATGTAGTTACACTCTTTAGCCCCTTTTCACACGAGAGCAATTTAGAAGGGGACCCTTACTGTATTTTAGCATTTGCTGTTCCTGATGGCGATTTGAACTTTGCGTTCCTTTCACACAAGGTGCGTTTTTTGAAAAACTTCACAACCATGCTCAAACTTAGCAAAGGACCCTTGCTAAATTTCTGTCGTGTGAAAGGGTCTTTTGTAACCAAGGGCAGAACTTATCTCTGTTTGATTTTATAGGATGTAGGGTTAAAGGATCTATGTACTTTTTGTAGGACAAAAAACACAATGTCCACAGATTTACACTAAACTTACACAGTTTGAAGATAATGATAGTAGAAAGCTTCCCTGAAAATATTACAGGCTGAGGTGCTGTAGTTTTTGGGAAATGAGTAAAACAACGTCATGAAAATAATTTTGGTCTCATGAGACCAAAATTATTTTAAGCATTTGCAAACAAATTTTCATGACATTGTTTCATTCATTTCTCAAAAACTGCAGCACCTCAGTAAGTATTATTTGAAGGGAAGCTTTCCATTATCATTATCTTCAAACTCTGTAAGTTTAATGTAAATCTATGGACCCTTTGAAGAAGTACCCAAATCCCTTAAAACACATTATACAGTGTTCTTCCTCAACACTGCTCTGCACAGGTTAACCCTCATACTGCCTGACCATTCAGTACCATCCACTATTGGTTTGAGTGGTGTATATAAAGTATTCCAGCCTGCAATATGATACCATGTAGTGTTTGCCCAGTACACACATGGGCCAAGTTTGATAAAGTTGTCAAGCAGAAAATGCTACTTCAAAAATTTCTTTGCTGAGCAAAAGTTGAGTGGAGGGCCATTCACAACAATCTTCACAAACTTCATGTAATTTTGGCTGGTAAGCTGTTTTTGTTAAGCATTTTGAATGTTTGGTTAAACTCGCTAGAAAATGTAAGACCAAGAGTAGGAGGGTTAACTATTTCTATTGAACTGTGCAAAGCACAACAGCCCCTTAAAAACAAAACTAGAGAAGATAAGTTTTGTACTTGGTCACACCGTACATTCATTAACCACTACTACATGATTTAGATCATCATTGTTATTCAGATTTCACATTGCATTATCACTTTCAAAAAGAAGACTTTAAGATTTTAATGATAATAAATGTAGATTCCCAAATGGTGATTTTTTGTCAACAGAATCTTAAAATTTGAAAATGTTTTCTTTTGAGTTTATTTGGTTGGTCCATATTGGCGACTTTGGCAAGTTAAGTTCCGTATCCATAGACGCTAGGACGCATTGAACCCATCCTAACTCGTCCTAACTCGTCCTAACTCGAGATAGCATTAATCCTAGCGTTTGTGAAATCGGCTGCTGGTCAGCTTCAGTGTTTGAAGTGAGGCACTGTCAACAATTTATGCAAAGCTTGTAAGCACTAACATCTTGCTTAACAAAATAATTTGCTAATTTAAGAATACGTGGGTACCACTCACAAGCAATGTATGTTACATGACGATTTGGCTGGTAACCTGGTAACATGTTAAGCAGATTCTTTTTTAGCAAGCGAATTTACATTTTGATCATAAACCGTCGTTTCCATCAGCTGAACTTTGTGTGATTGTGAAGAAAGGGAAAAATGTCTTACATTTTTTACTTTTCTTCGTTGAATCAGTGATGTAGATGTGGATGGGCACAGCGTCGTCACAGCTCTAAATAATACATCACATGCCAGCTCATCTTCCAGCCTGTCAACGAGGTATGTGGCTATTTCATGTCTAGATATATTTATCCCTATTATTTCTATGTATTATACATGTATGTCGCTATTTCATGTCTCTGTTTAGATGGGTTTTTTAAAATGTAAATGTTGTTTGGCGGATACACAAAAAAGGAAAGAAAATACAATTTATTTTTATGTTTTTATAATTTCACAAAAATATCAACGAATTCATATAGAATGCACCAGATTGCACAGTGGGACTTTTCAAACCAAGCTAAACACCAAGTAATAGACTGATCCATTAAGCTCTGCCCCATTGCGTATTGACCAATCACAACGCAACGAAGGTCCGACACTAAGATCCGACATGCGTGCGCGTATCTTGGCGCGTGCAGTAGAGTTGTGCAGAAAGGCATTGGAGAGCCCCAACGTGTTCTTGCACACACGTGCGTCATGGGCGGAGCCTACTGGATCGGTTAATTGCAGTGTTGCCCTGTGCTATTGCTGTGGTGCCCTTTGTAAAGTCCCAATACAAATTAAAACAAGTTCTCATTGAAGCGCCCTTACCAGAGGAAAATTGCTGTGCCCCTTCAAGAATAAAATTCAAGGCCTGAATGTGTACATGTTGGTCAGCCGTTGTTCTTGATATTCTTACTTTTTTTCAAAAGATCAAATTGCCTGGTCAATGTTCACCTCATACTCCATTTATACTCTGTTAAATGATAATTTCGCATCTGATGAAGTGCATGTACAAGTCTTGAACTTCACTCTTAAAGGGGCACAGCAATTTTCCTCTGAGGGGCACTTCTATGAAGAAAATCTAAACTTGTATTGGAACCTTTGCAAAGGGCACCACAGCAAAAGCACAGGGCACCGCAGCAATTGCTGTGGGTGCCGTGGGTTTTTTCTAGGCCTGGGAGTAGTTGTTGCTACGAAAGTTCATGCAGTTTATGTAATTAGTTAGTCTTAAAGCGCTACCACTACCTTCCTTGTTTAATAATTTCCCACGGTTTTTGTTCCCCTCTATTGGCATGACAGGAGTCAAGATTCCCCGTCTGCGTCGAACGACTCACTGTCGTCTCGACCGATTGAGGAGGACGAGGGAGAGGACTCAGACATGGAGGCCGAGACGGACCCGCCCAACTGGCAAGACCTGGTGGATAAGGACATCGTCAAACGTCTCAAACCTAAGGAGGTCAAACGGCAAGAGGTCATTAATGGTAAGGGCAAAGGTCAACAGATGTGTCTCATTGGTGTGTTGGGTGAACTGGAAATTGTGGGATTATCTCCTAATACCAAATTCTTTGACCTTAAAACCAACCTGATCTTAAGAAACACTCACAGGCTGTCAAAGACTAGACTGTTTCCCTGGCTCTATCAAGGCACTGGTCTCACAGGCCCAATGATTTCATTGGAAAAAATTATTCTACTGTTTTATATTCACTGTGTAATAATTGTGGTGTATTATTATTAATGGTTTATTTATTCAACAATATTTATATTTACAATTTGTCAGTTAATACAAGAAAAAGATAGTTACATGTAAATGTACATTAAAATGCACAAACGACACAAGACCCCAAAAGTAACAGAGCAAAATACCCAGAATTGCACAAAAAACATAAAAATCACAGAATAGTCCCTAACCAGATCTGGAAAGCATTGCATACATGTACAATGTATGAACAACAGTTAAAAAGAATTAAAATGAAGGACAGCAAAAATAAACAAAAAATTGAATGAAGATATACAGTGTATGATTAAGCCGACATTCACAGTACATGTGAAATGAGTATCTGGCATTATTCACGAGCCTCAAAATGTGATGTCAGATGGTAAGGCTAAGAGACAGGGGTGTATTACGCAGTCTCAACCAAGAACTGTTTCTGTTTCTGCCTTAGGTTGATCACTGGCCATTGACTGAAAAAGTTATTGGTTACGACTGCGAAAACGCACCCCGGGTCACTCTCAGTGACTGCACAATCTAAAGAGGGCTTTCTGTATAATGCGGATTACTTGTAACAAATAATAATATTGAAGTCTTATATAGCGCACGCATCTACCAAACAAGGTACTCAAGGCGCTGAGTGTATACAAACTTACAGAAAGATAGGTTATTGCAGTGATGAATTCTGAGACATGATTATGTGGCACCTTGTTAGGGTTTACAAGATGCTACGGCGCATACAGCAGCCACAACCAGGAACACCGGGGCGAAACCCCTTCTGATTTCAATAAGTGCACTGGGTTCTTTTACATGCGTTACACAACTCATGGGACCAAATGACCAACGGCTTAACGTCCCATCCGAAGGGCGAAGCAAAAGTGTCTTGCTTAAGGACACAAGTGTCACGGCTGGGGATTTGAACCCTCACTCTGCTGATCAGAAACACCAGAGCTTGAATTCGGTGCTCTTAACCGCTCGACCACGACACTTCCATACTTGTAGTGCTTACTTTCCCCGTAAACTACACCATGTTTAATCAAAGCTCCGCTTCCCCTCCATTAACAGAGCTGTTCCACACGGAGAAGTCCCACGTGCGTAACCTGAAGGTTCTGGACCGAGTCTTCTACCGACCTATGCTAAGGGAGCAGATACTAAGCAAGGAGCTTATCCATGCTGTGTTCCCCAATCTGAGTGAGATGTTACAGATCCATGGCCCGCTTAATGACATCATGAAGAAGGAGCGGAAGACATCACAAATCATCCAGGAGGTGGGATCGTTTCTGCTCAAGACGGTAAGTTCAAGAGATTTTATAGTAGATAAGAAACGTTGAAGGAAGTAAGGTTTTGGTTGTAAAAAACTTGGATGTACAGGGGTTGACTGACTTCACAAAGAGTTAAGACTAATCTTAACTCGAGTTAGGACGAGTTACTCGTCTTAACTTAGGACTAGCCTTAAAGGCAGTGGACACTATTGGTAATTACTCAAAATAATTATTGGCATAAAACCTTTCTTGGTGATGAGTAATGGGGAGAGGTTGACGATATAAAACATTATTAGAAACGGCTCCCTCTGAAGTGCCATAGTTTTCGAGAAAGAAGTAATTTTCCGCTAATTTGATTTTGAGACCTCAAGTTTAGAACTTGAGGTGTTTTTTCTTTCATTATTATCTTGCAAGTTTGATGACCGATTGAGCTCAAATTTTTACAGGTTTGTTATTTTATGCATATGTTGAGATATACCAACTGTGAAGGCTAGTCTTTGACAATTACCAATAGTGTCCACTGCCTTTAAGTTTTTAATATCTCTTAGGACTAGTCCTAAGTTAGGACCAGTCCTAACTCTTTGTGAAATCAAGGGCTTGAATTTGGGAGACAAAATGTTTAATGAACCAGAAATATTTGTTAAAGACTAGAACCAAAATTGTAAAAAAAAACAATTCCTGGGCCCTGACACAGTTTCATTGAACTGTTTTATTTGAACAATTATGCACCAAGACACGTAAGAGAAGATTTTGTTCATCTGTCTTTTGGGGTGTTAAGTGTATTTCGTTCATTACTCAACAGAATTGCAAGTCTATTCCAGACTCAAGATTAACATTTGAACATAATTTGTTAGTGTAAACTTTGAGCCTTGGATGTAGCTACTAGGGTATAGTATGTGTGTTAGATAAGAACCATTTATTATTATTTCTTTTTTTCTGCACAGTTTGACGGTGAGTCTGGTGAGACAGCGAAGCGAGTGTGCGCCACGTTTTGTCAGAATCAGAAAGCGGCTCTTGAGATGTTGAAGAACAGACGCAAGAAGGACAGCAAACTTAGTCAATTTCTTGCCGTAAGTCAAAAAGAAAAATTCTTGTTGCAATTCTCTGGGTTTTATTTCTATGCCCTCCACTTACAGGCATGACAGGGATACAATAATGTTGGTTTTGTGAAAGTGAAATTAAATAAATGGTTCAAAAATTAAGTTTGGTGGTCATGTTTTTATATTAAAAAAAAAGTTTGTTTTGTAGGACTTGGTTTAGTTTTAAGGAACACGTTGCCTTGGATTGGTTGAGTTGGTCTATAAAAGGCGTTTGTAACCATTTGTTATCAAATTTATTTGGTTAGAAAGATGTTGTAAAAGTAGAATACAATGATCTACACAAATATGCCACGAAATTGCGTGGTTTTCCTTTTACCTCATCGACTAACACAGTCGGCCATTTATGGGAGTCAATAAATGGCCTCAATTTCGAGGCTAATTTGTGTTGATCATTATATTCTACTTTTAAATTATCTATCTAACCATTTGCATTTTATAACAAATGGTTTCAGCTGCTTTTCAACGACCAACTCGCTTGATCCAAGGCAACGTGTTCCTTTAAGACATGTTAGTCAGAGGGTTGTCTGGGTGGCTTTTGAACACCCTGTTTATCTGTCATTTGCATGTATTGTACATGTACAAGAACATTTTGAACACCCAGTTTTTAAATTTCAGACAAATGTTGTCACCCTTTACCGAAATCCTGACGTGGTTGAAAATTATAGTTGTATTTCAAGTCGCTACTATTGTTTATCTGTTTTTTGCAGGATGCTGAGGGCAATACGTTATGCAGGCGTCTACCGTTGCAGGCCATTATAACGACTGGTATGCAGAGACTAACCAAGTATCCACTCCTCATTGAGAACCTTATGAAATACACTCAACGTAAGTTACTCATGTTTCATTATTCTATTGTGTTTACTCACGCTTTATTTACTGCGTTGAAAAATTAATAAAGTTTTAGTAGATGTTAAACCAGATGGTACCCACTGCCAAAACATAGGATTTGAACTGCCTCTACCTACCAGGCAATCTCGGTAGTCTAGTTGGTAAGACACTGCTCTAGAATTGCAAGGGTCGTGGGTTTGAATCCCACCCGAGTAAATATGCCTGTGATATTTTTTCACAGGACTCGGGGGAAAGTACTGAGTATACAGTGCTAACACACATCGGTGTATGGTTAAAAAACAAAAAACAAAATATTACTCAAGTTTCTTTATACTTTGTTGAGTATTACTCAGGTTTCATTTACTCGCTCGTAAATTACTCAGGTTTTTATTAATTGTTTTTTACCCGTACACTAATTTGTGTAAGAATTGTATACTTGGTACTTTCCCCGAGTTCTGTGAAAAGAATCTCCCCATGGGGTGAGAGTGCAGCTTCCCGACAGGAGATCCCACCTCGACCTAGCCATGGAGACCCTCCCACGTTTGGACCACGATAGGCCAAGCTCTCAGCCACGTTGTAGTAGGAGTGGCGTCTATGTGTGACCAAGGTCCTGTTTTGATTAGATAAGTGACAAAACAAAAAACTTCACAATCCCATCTCCAAAATAAAAAGGCAGTTATTCCATTTTGAAACCTTATTTTTCTCGACATGGGATCTTTTGAGATACAAACAGGGCCAACCAGTCCTTTCCTGCTGAGCTACAAGATATAAAACATTTATATTGCTTTTTCCTCTCAGCTAAATTGAAGGAGTACGCTGCCTTAGAAAGGGCGCTTGTGTGCACCAAGAAACTCTTAGCAAACGTCAATCAAGCCGTAAAGGAGTGCGAGAATCATCAACGATTGCTGGACATCAATCGTCATCTTGAGAAGGGACCGTTTGAACGCTCCAACCACCCTATTGCTGCCGAGTACAAGGTTGGTGTCGTATCCAGTGGAGCATGTTTCTTGTGTCCTTAAGCATGGCACTTAACCATGTTTGCTTTGTACAGTTTGGGACGTAGTGTTTTCTGCTCTACCAGCCAGGCTTCTGATGGATGATACCCATGCCTACACCCTTATGGGGTTACCCTGTTTCAGCCCCAGGAGAAGGTGGCAACAGTCCCTGGAAAAAAATTATTGATTGTAGCCTACACCTTGAAGTGGCCATCAGGCCTTGTGTGTCTGGCGCCTTGCATATAAAATCCCCTGGCCGCTGCTTCCCAGGTTGTATCGTAATTTGGGTGTGATCCCTGGCTACACGGCAGTTAACGGTTGTATGGCTTCTGACTGGCACCCCCAAACAAAGATATTGACAAAATAGGGACACCGCCAACATAGGGCTAGATAAGCTCAGTTGGTAGAGCGCCGGCACGTTAATCCAGAGGTCGTTGGTTCAAATCCCACTATAGTCAATTCTTTGTTCAACCCCAAAAATCATTTCAAAATTTACCCAGTCAGATTCCCTTGTGGTTTATATTGATAATACAAAAAAAGTTATAATATGTCTGGTACTGACATTATATTCTTTCCTCTTTCTGCCCCCTGTAGAACCTTTCGCTAACTTCCCGGAAGCTCCTTCACGACGGACCAGTCACATGGAAACTCAGTAAAACAAAAGTTATAGGTAAGCTCGAGAAAAAAACACTGCTGGACAACGGTAAAGTTACCGGACTCTGGTCCAGTAAGTATGTGTTACTAGCCCATTGCTAAAACTTCTTAACTGGACTCGGGTCAGTGGTCCTGTGGTAGATCAATATCCATGGTTGAACTTGCTGTCCCAATGCTGGTACCCTGGCTAGACTTGTTGGGTTGTTGGGACTTGTGGCTCAATGCTAAAATTACTACTCTGGCCATTGGTCCAATAGTATTTCAATCCCTGGCTGAACTTTTTGGTTGTTGATCCACAGTAAAACTACATGTACTGGCCAGAGTGGTCCATACCCTGTCTGGACTTGTTGGGTTGTTGGGGTTGTGACCCAATGCTAAAATGACTACTCTGGCCAGGACTGTGGTCCAATGGTATTTCAATCCCTGGCTGGACTTTTTTGGTTATTGATCCACAGTAAAAGTACTTTTTTTTTTCTTTTTCTTTTTTCATTTTATTTATATTTTTTATTATCCAACATCCAACAGCGCAAGCGCCAATTACAGGATGGATAAAAATATTAATATTAAACATTATAAAAACAGTAAAATTAAGGAAGTAAACAATAGTAAAAACACAAAAACGCACACAGTGGTCGATACCCTGACTGGACTTGTTGGATTTGTTAAGGTTTGTGGCCCAATGCTAAAATTACTGGACTCTGTCGGTATATCCACCCCAGCAACATCTTATAATAATATGTTTTTGTTTCTTCTGCAGATCTTTATGCACTTCTTCTGGAGGATATTCTAGTCTTACTCCAGAAGCAAGATGATCGTTACATCATGAAGTGTCACTCCACGACGGTACCGACCCAGCTTGAAGAGAAGAAGAATACTCATAGCCCTATCATTAAGATTAACAGCGTGTTGTGCAGGGAGGTCGCTACAAGTAAGTATCACAATTCCCCCAACGCCATTGCAAAGATAGAGGGAGCCCTATTTGCAGTCTTTAGGACCCTGTTACACAAGGCAATACAAAAATAGTCCAGTGACGTCAAAATCTGTATTACATTCGTAATATGAATCTGGCTTAAAGCCATTGGACACTTTTGGAACAGAAACAAAATTAAAAGTTCACAGAAACATAACTTACAGGGTTTACAGAAGGTAATGGTAAAAGACTTCTCTTGAAATATTATTCCATGAAATGCTTTACTTTTTGAGAAAACATTAAAACAATTATCAATTCTCGATATCGAGAATTACGGATTTATTTTAAACACATGTCATGACACTGCAAAACGCGCGGAAACAAGGGTGGGTTTTCCCGTTATTTTCTCCCGACTCCGACGACCGATTGAGTCTAAATTTTCACAGGTTTGTTATTTTTTATATAGGTTGTGATACACAAAGTGTGGGGCTTTGGACAATACTGTTTACCGAAAGTGTCCAATGGCTTTACAGGAACATAACAGAATTGGTTTTCACTAACAAAACAGTTACTGGCAGTGTAAGCACATTATGTAATACACCATATACATGTACATAAACTGACAAACCTGTGAAAGTTTGAGATCGATCGGCCATCTGGGTCAGGAGAAAATAGTGAAAAACCGATAGTACATTTTGCATGACATTGTTAAAAAAAATGAATAAACTGTTCACTGAGCGACAAACTCTTTTTTTACTTCTCATCAAATATTATATTTCAGACATTTCAGATTTGTTATACTATCATCATCATTAGACCGTGTAAGTTTATGTAAATCTGTGGTCTTAGACAAGTTTTCTTCTTACAAATTCTTTAATGTTCCTTTAACTATCTTTTATTGACATTTGTAGACAAACGAGCCTTCTTCCTGGTCAGTACGTCGACGGCCGGACCCCAGATCTACGAGCTTACAACCATCTCGATGTCGGAACGGCAGACATGGATGGACATGATCCTTAAGACCCAGGAGGAAGCCAAGAAGGCGGCTCGAGGGGGCACCACGCCGGTCAATACCAACACCATTTCTATCTTGAACAGCATGCCCGATCTGCACGAAGAAGAAGGTGAAGATGTCACATCAAAATCGTAAGTTCCCTGTTTATTCCCCGTTTGAGCACAAAAATTTGCTTAGCATGAAATTTCTTCCTTCATAAGAACAGGGTTAACAAACAAATCTCCATTTGTTGCAATTGCTTGTTACTGGTATTCAGCTGTTAATTGCTTATCCTGAAAGTCACGCGGAAATTTGGTTGGTAATCCTGTTTTTCTCAAGGAAGAAATTTCATGCTCTATGAAATTGGGCCTTGGAAATTCTTTCTTTTTCTTTGGGGGGGGGGGGGATTTTTTAAATTTGTTTATATCTAAGATCAAACTCATAACAACATGAAGATAAAACCAAATGGAACACCCCAGATTCCAGAGTAATGCTTTTAAAAAAAAATAATAATGTAAGCAGGCTTAGGGCTCGCAAGCTTTCGCGCTCGAAGCTTTCGCGCTCGCAAGCTTTCACACTCTCAAGCTTTCAACAGCCTTTCTCATCCCTTAAGTCGGCATCATAGGATACCACTACGCCAACTCAATCACACTTGTGATCTTTTCGAGGAAAGGCATCGATTTTTGTATTATTTTTTTTATTTTCCAGATCTGCGGAGGGTGGACCAACTAAGGTGATGGAAGAGGAGTCAATAAGCGTTGAAATCAGCAATCCACCAGAAGTCAGCCAGCCAGAGGTGGTTACACAAAGCACCAAGATTGCCGGTGAGTTTGGATTTGTTAACACCTAAAACCTTTTGGGTTATTTAGTGGGATCCTTCTTCATAAATCAAATACCATGTTGTCTTGTCAGTGTCTTGTCCTAAAGTAGCTCTTCCGTTATGCACAAGTTTGAAATTGTTAAAATGTTGTATGCACAAAGCAAGTACGTGCCGAGATATAAAGTTTTTGCAAACTTGAAATACAATGTTTCTGCACTAACCAAACTATTGGACTGTGAGTTTAGTGGTATGCCTGAACTCTGATCCCGTGTAAAGTATGATCAGTTTACAAGTGCAGTCGTCAGTCCAACACCATACAGTACATTTTTTGTAACTCACCGCCCAAACTGTTGGACTCTGATTATGGTGGTAAACCTGATCCCAAGTAAAGCATGATCAGTTTACGAGTGCAGTCCTCAGTCCAACACCATTCAGTAACTCAACATCCAAACTGTTGGACTCTGATTATGGTGGTAAACCTGATCCCATGTAAAGCATGATCAGTTTACGAGTGCAGTCGTCAGTCCAACGCCATTCAGTAACTCAACAACCAAACTGTTGGACTCTGATTATGGTGGTATGCCTGATCCCATGTAAAGCATGATCAGTTTACGAATGCACCAAACATTTTACAAATGTTATATTTATTTATTTTTTTTTTCTCTATTTTTTTTCAGAAGATGTAAGGCAAGACTCTCCACAGGATATGTTATCATCGTTGTCAAAGACGTTACAAGAGGTAAGAGAAGTTTAATGTGTCTTGATTGGTCCTGTGCAATCTTCAATGGATCACAAGAAACCAATAGAACCCTTGCAATACTTGAAGCGTACTCACATGTACCTATCCTGGGTGTCATTTTGGGTGTCAAAATCGTATACAAACATGCACAAAAGAGAGATGAAACCCAAAATTACGCCTATTGTTTGGCGACGCATTCTGTACTGTGTAAGACATCAATAGCTCCCTCTTGCATAACGCGAAACGCTACAGGTACGCTGAGGTCACGCGCACATTTTTACACACAAAGAACAGTTATTGTCCAATGATCTGTCTCCTTTTTGAGAGTGTGACGTCATATGCAATGGTTCTATATATTTTCAATGTTTTCAAACATTGAGTTTTGAACTTGCAATACCAGAATATTTTGCTAACTTATTTTTCAAAATGTATTACATTTCAAACAATAATGTTTCAAAGGGAGTTTTCCATTAAGGCCATCTTTAGGTAAGAGGAGTCGCAAGAACCTTATTTTCAATGTTTTCAAACATTGAGTTTTGGACTTGCAATATCAAAATATTTTGCTTACTCATTTCAAGCAAAAATGTTTCAAAGGGAGCTTTCCACCCAGACCATCTTTGTACCATGTAAGTTTTTGTTCAAATTCCTGACAATTTATATTTTTACTCTTACCAATGTTTTGCACATTCTGTAACGCATCACGTGATACTTGAATGAACTTACTGATAACTTGGTATTTTAATATATTTGTGCTTTTTATTATTCCTGTTTTTGTATAGTGTAGCCTGTCAATATTATTGTCTGACTATTTCTAGTTAACTTTTATTCTATTTAATTCTTTGACAGTGTTTCAAATGTTTTGTGCATATATTTCTGTGTGCCTCTCTTTTTAGCTGTAGTTTGCATACTGTATCTGATTAAAGTTCTCTTCTTCTTCTTTAGTCCTTAGATTACAGTACAGTACATAATTTTATTTTGAAATGTACCAAGTTAAATTTAAATGAAAGGGTTTGTTTGTAATCAGGCATGCGACTTTAGGTCATGGCTTCTGTTGCCTAATGTCGTTGCCCATGGTCTATTGCCCCTTGTCTTAGCATTGGTGCCCCTTTAAAAGTTGCATAAAGACGTTAAGATTTCCGATTAGAAGTGCCCTTTGAATATGAAAGCGAACTAGCCCTCTCAAAGATCATATTCCAGGCCTATAATTTATCTGCTTTGTCTAATTTGACAAAGCTGTTTAGCAGAAAATACTTCTTGACAAATCTCTTTGCTAAGCAAAATGGGGCACCAGTCACAACAGTGTACTTTTTAGGTAGTTTTGGCTGGTAACCTGTTTCTGTTAAGTTACACTTTTCTGTTCTTAGCAAGTTTTTGTGACAGGCTTTATGGAGCTGGGCCCAGATTAGCTGATATCCTTTATTTAGAATTGTTTGTGTTATTTTGCCATAGAAAAAAGAAAAACAAATGTAAAGTTATTTATTCACAGGGCAGACTCGTGTTTTTCTCTTATTCATGTTTATGGGTAAAACGTAAATAAAAACTCGTATTTGTTTTTGATGAAACTTTTAAACTTCTTATACAAATAGAGCCCTCGTTAGTATCCGCTCTAGTGCAGATTTTTACTATTTTTACCTTTGCGTTTTAATTTTTGTAGGATACATCTACCGAAGCCAGAGCAAGTGAGAAGGCCAACGGTATTGTTGCACTCAGCGATCCTCTACAAGTTCTTCTCAGTACGTATTTGTTGTCTAGTTCCCTGTATGCAATAAGCATTTGTGGATACTTATTCTCATTATATTTCAAAGGCCAGACTATTTAGACCTTTCAGCCTCAGTTTGGTGTACAATGATTTGAGTAGGAGAAAAAAAACTGTCTTAAAGACAGTGGACACTATTGGTAACTGTCAAAACCAGTCTTTCTCTTTGGTATATCCCAACATATGCATAAAATAACAAACCTGTGAAAATTTGAGTTCAATTAGTCGAAGTTGCGAGATAATGAAAGAAAAAACCCCCATGTCACACGAAGTTGTGTGCTTTCAAATGCTTGATTTCGAGACCTCAAAATCTATTTCTGAGGTCTCGAAATCAAACTGTTTTATACTATCCATTACTCGTTACCAAGTAAGTTTTTATGCTAATAATTATTTTGAGTAGTTACCAGTAGTGTCCACTGCCTTTAAAGGGAATTCATATGTTTGGTTATCACTCCTAAAATAATGGCAAAAAAAATTACCAGATTGTCTGCAATATCTCAAAAACAGTACCGCCCTTTTCACATGTTAGTTTTATTGAATAAATCTACACTCATATACATGTGGGATTAAAACAATTAAACAATTCTAAAACTCAAAGCTTTCAAACATATTTTTCACCCGCCTCTATTTCCTTATCATAAATTTGTGAATTTTTGACTTGATTTTCCTGTCGATGTAGAAACTAATTTTGAGAAGCGAGACACTAAGAGGGAAGAGTTGGTCTTACAAGCAGTCGACAAGATTCAGCAGCTCAGTAAACACCTTCAGGTAAATCACTATTCCAACTTGGGTCTAGTTTCTTAGAGCGGCTTAAGCACAAACTCTAGCTAAGCACATAAAAATTATGCTTACCAACTAAGAGAGGTTTGTGGTAACACCATGTGAACACTCCTTTGAGTAGTGTTGATTCTGAAAAGAACGTTTTGATGAGAATGCTTACCAGCCAAACTGCTATTTGAAGAGTACAGCATGGGAATGGTATCCTGCTCATATTTGCTTAGCAATTAAAGCATTTTTGTTTTGCATAAGCAGCTCTATGAAGTTGGGCCATTACAAAAATTAACGGGTACTTTTTCAAAATGTCCACAGATTTACATTTAACTTACAGGGTTTGAAGATAATGATAGTGGAAAGCTTCCCTTCAAATATTAGTAACTGAGGTTGTGTAGTTGTTGAGAAATGAGTAAAACAAGTCACAAAATAATATTCGTCTCAGGAAGACGAAAATTATTTTAGCACGTAAAATCCCCTTAACCAGTTATTATATTATACCAAAACCATAGCATAACTGGTTAATACATTTTTACATGCTAAAACTGAGAGAAAAATTATTTGTTTTACTCATTTCTCAAAAACTACAGCACCTCAGTAAGTAAAATTTGAAGGGAACTTTCTACTATCCTAATCTTCAAACTGTGTAAGTTTAATGTAAATCTGTAGACATTGTGTTTTGTGTTAGGAAAAGGTACATAGACCCTTTAATAGAGATAAAGGAAAGGGCCTGATTATGCAAGCAAAGTTTATTTTAGTTTCCTTGTTTTATTTTTTGTCTTGACACAGAATGACGTTTCTCGCCTAGAATTCGACCTCAATCAAGCCACTCAAGAGCTGAGACGAGTCCAGCAAGCTCTCCTTAAACAACCGGAAAGCAATCTAGAAGAGCAACGACGGCGGTCACGACAGGAAGCCCTCTATGTCAGGTCAAAGGACAGCGAACGCACAGCGGAAGAGAAAGCAAAGGCAGCCCAGAACAGAATATCACTGTCCGGTGAGTCCGGTGGAAGCTCGACGGACTCGGAGGAATACGGTGTTGTAGAGTCATCAGAGACTGAGGAAGGGTACACCCCTAAGGAACGACCGAGTAGTTTGGTCGTGGATGTCGATGAAGGACCCAGAGACCAGGTGACCATGATGGCTGCCTTGGTATCTGACTTCCACAAAGCAGAGAAACAGGAGGCTGTGGCGGTCTCTAATGAAGGACTGGTCACCCTGCAGAGGGCAGAGGTGCGTAAGGTCACGGACGTGGACAGCGCTGAGATCGATCAATTCATGCAAAGAATCGGCATAAGCGCTGAGACGACCGTGAATGGCGTCACGTCTGGAACTAAGGAGGCGTCATCGGTGAGGCAACCGCAAACCGAAAGCAGCATGGTTGATTTCGATCAGGAGGTGGGTATGACCGAGATCGCAGAAGAGTTACCGAATACGGAGCACTGGGAGGACACGACGGTGGAGTTGCCGGGCACGCTAGAGAACACGGTGGTCATGGCCACCAGGCTAGATGACCTCTTAAACGAAGACAGTGAAAGCGACCAGGAGACGGTGGTCCCCAGTGGGAGCTTCCTTAACACCAGTCCTGAAATTGATTCGTCGTCAGTCGGCGATACCAACGCAATACTGAGGAGTACGAACGATGGGACGGAGACGACCAATCAGGACCAGTTAGATCAGGATAGTCTGGAAAATGTCGTCAATGTTGAGATGAACTCGCAGGTCGTTGGGAACACGGCGATGATTTTAACAGACGTTGGATCAACGCCGCCACAGACCTTACTTGATGTGTCGTCAGGGGAGAGTCGGCCAACAAGTCTTGTCTCAGTGGACTCCTTAGCTTGCGATGATGGGAGCGAGGGCGGTAGACTGGAGGAGGTTACAGTCTTAAGATCAGCTGATGAAACCAAAAATAGTGGTGAGTTTGTCTGAGGAAAGTGGACAACACAATAAACTTAGTTGCAGAGTTCAATTTAATAACAAAACAACTGGGAGTTACTGAGCTGAAGATATTCTACACATTACTTGTCAAGCTTATTACATAACGATATAAGCAAGCCCATAAAATGGTGTTGGGTTTGTCCGTCCAACAATAGACTCGGGACTTAGTTCAGGAGTTCAATCTCAGTTTTTGAGCTGAAACTATTCCAGAAACTAATTGTTGAGTGTCAATTTCGTTGTCAAAACGTAATAAGCAAGCTTATTTATCAAAAATAGGGGAGGTCTGACGCAAAATTTTTTAATGGAGTAGGGCTGGTTTCATGGCTCTGGTTATTGTAAGAGAAAATTTTGCGCTTTCAGAGTTTGACATTGATCTTGTGGCTGGTGGGTAAGGGTTCTAAATATTTCTTAAAGAGCATCTGCCGAGAACTTGCAAGCATTCTTCGCTTACATATCTAGCACAGACATTTGACGCTAACCCATTTCAAAGTTGACTTTTTAAGCGCAGAATTTTGCAGTGAGCAGAGACATGAAAGCTTAAACCTTGCGCGGGAAAGATTTGGTGTTCTATGTGGTTCTTTGATGTTTCTCAACGCCTAGTTTCATGTAGATGATGTGTAGATGATCTATGTATGACTTTACATCACTACTCTTCATCATTTTTTCTGCCACATCGTCAAAATTGCTATCACACATTTTTAGAGAATGGTAATGTTGATATTACGTGTTTAGAGAGTTGTAGTTGCTACATGTTGGTTTCATTTTGACCATGTCAACATTAGTTTGACCATGTCAACATTAGTTCACGGCAACCAGTGGATAAGTAAAATAAAAAATAATAAAATAAAATATAGGTACTGTCCAGACAAAGTCTTTTTCCCCCCATGTTAATTCAGCTTGCTTGTTAGGAATGGGGTGTTGAAAAAACCATGGGAGAAGTTTAGAGTTTTAAGTTCTTTATTTGTTTTTTTCGGATGGGGTTAATTTTAAAGTCACCTTTTTTTTTCAATAACAAGAGTTGGAAGCATCTAGGTGACATCACTCATGTATCATTTTATTGTAAACACACTTACTAACTCATGACTAAATAATTACGTCTCATGTTTATTCATTGGACGTAGGCTCTACTAATACTTAAGCTCTTAAAGTGATCAATCTCATTTGCATATTTAATGCATAATGTTTATTCATAAACCTATTTCTCTACTGTTGAATATTTAAATCAAGAGGGGCTAGAATTTCAAGATGCAGTTCTTTTAGAACTTAAAGGCGGTGGACACTATTGGTAATAACTCAAAATAGTTATTAGCATAAAACCTTACTTGTTAACGAGTAATGGGGAGGTGTTGATGGTATAAAACATTGTGAGAAACGGTTCCCTCTGAAGTAACGTAGTTTTCAAGAAAGAAGTAGTTTTCCGCGAATTTGATTTTGAGACCTCAGATTTAGAATTTGAGGTCTCAAATCAAGCATCAGAAAGCATACAACTTTGTGTGACAATGGTGTTTTTTCTTTCATTATTATCTAGCAACTTCGACGACCGATTGAGCTCAAATTTTCACAGGTTTGTTATTCTATGCATATGTTGAGATACACCAAGTGAGAAGACGGGTCTTTGACAATTACCAATAGTGTTCAGGTCTTTAAAGAACTTTATATAACTTATGAATATTGATGCTTAATTATTCAAGCTAACTAACCAATCGGAGCCTCCTTATCGGATCCTGATTATTGATATATTTCTCTTGCAGGAATTCTTTCTCAGGCAAAGAACATCACTTTCACTCACCCACCATACCTTGTCTGATGTATGTACTTGCTTTTCTAGAGCTATCAGTACATCTGCATACTTATTTACATGTCATTATTGTGTCATCCGCATAAATTTGCATGTTTGCTATATGTCTCTTGCATTCATACTGTACATTGCTTGGTAGTGCTCTCTGTGGTGGTGAATATGTAAATTGCAGGTCGGGGTTCAAACACTCGCATAAATTAACATGGATCGTTCAAAGTTTTAAGAAGTGAAACTTCCATGAGCATGCCTGGAGATCGGAACAGTTCGAATTGGGATTCAATCCAATTTTTTCTACCCTCAAAATGAATGGACTGAGCCATTTAGCCCGCCCACTACATGTAGCAATCAAGTAGACAACAAATGGGGATCATAACTTCATAAAGCTTGTCAGCACAAAAATGTGCTAAGCACAGAAAGATCTCGCTTAGCAGAAACTGGGTACCAGCCAAAATTCCATAAAGTTTCAGTGTTGCAACTGGTACCCCACTCATTTTCTGCTCAGCAAAGAAATTTGATACTAAGATCATCATGGCAAAAGACCAAACCTGTTTGAAGAATCCACAAATTTATAAAAAGGTCTTCGATTGGTGGAGTTTGACCCCTGACCTGATGACATATTTGTACTGTACTTTGACTGCTCTGTGTTTGTACCGTTTACTGCGTACAGTGCATGCTGTTACATGTACATGTACTATGCTACAGAGCTAGCAGACAACTTTTGTTTACATTATTTTTAAGAGTAATAGAGAATTGTGATTGTTGCCCTAGGAAGAAAAGCAGAAGATAGTTTTGAGTTTCAGTTTTGTCGATCTGTACTTTCTCTTGAATCAAAGAGGGTAAAGTATTGCAGTATTGGCATGTCTTTTCCATCCTTTATATTCAATTTATGTTGCCCTGTGTCGTTTCTAAGGGTGCATTCGATTAGCTTCCCTGGGTCGACCCCGATCTCCCCCCGGTACGTTCGAATAGCTTTGACGTCATTCCATGGGGCTCACCTGGGTCAGCCCCAAGTGCCCTGCTTGTGGAGTGGGTCACTTGGGGCTGGCCCCAGGTGCATGACGTCACCACGAGAGGGTGAGTGATCATTCGATTAGCTCTTGTCAGGGGCTCACCTGAGTGAGCACCGTGGGGTCGACCCAGGGAAGCTAATCGAACGCACCCTATGATAACGTCTCTGTGTAGACGGTGCAAGTCTCATACGTATTGGAGAAGTTAAGGATCACGTATTGTCCCAATTTGTCTGACGGTGTCACCAAAAATAAAAATCTTGTTTGCGCAGTTTCGGGAGTCGAGTCACAAGGGCCCTCTTTCTTAAACCTGTTTTAAAAGCAGAAAATATTGCTTGCCAATTTGCTAAGCAAAAAAATCAGTTGGCACCAGTCACAACAATGTAAACTTAAGGAAATTTTGGCTGGTATGCTGTTTCTGTTAAGCAATACTTTTCCTGTGCTTAGCATGTTTTTATGCATGCAGGCTTTATGAAGGGTGGGCCCAGAGCTTGAGTTCGGTGCTCTTAGCCACTCGACCCGACATGCCCTCTTACAGGTGCTATGAAGGAAAAGGTCTCATACTACAACATGTAGCTCAGCATACATTGCATGAAGAAAAAAAAATGAGAGCTTTGAGACGCTCATTGGGTGTGATAAAGCAATTGATAAGAAATCAGTATTATTTCTCCAAAATGCTTGAATATGGGTGTGAGACTTGCAACGCCTACCATCTTCTCGTCTTCTTGTAACACTTGCTTGCTCGTCACGCTTTTCCTAGTTTCCTTTTCCTTTTCCCCCAATAATTTTGCAAAGTAAAATGATACTGGAGACGAGAATATTGTGAAGTAATTTTTGTGTATAATTACCTGTAGACCAATGTGTGATAATTATACCTTAGTGCTTCCCCAAAGTCCTTTAGTAATATTCATTATTAGGCATACTACTTTGATGAGATTCGAACCCACCACCCCCACATTCTACAAGGGTAGATATCTCCAGCACTAAACCACTAAGCATGCCTTCCACATATTGGTGTGTGGGGAAACCAAAAACATTTATATAAAGTATTCTTTATCCCACAATTATTAAAGAACATTGCTTGGGAACTTGATAATTGATTTTGTTTTCATTTTTTTTCCTCTTTTTTTATTTTACCATTTTTAATTCTTACAGCATTTTGACATTTCCATCTATTAAATATTAATGCATGATTTTGTATTGTAACCACATTGAATATTGAATTGTTCGAACCAGTGTTTTCTATAGTTGTTTAAGCAGGGGTGGGGCTCTGGGTTAGGGTGGCTGGCATCTTTTAGTGAAAGAAGTAATTTGCAGAATTAAACTTAGTGGTAATCCAAGGTAACTCGAGGTTAAAACCCTGGTTGAAAACCGAGAGGCTAACATTTATTTTGTTTTAGTTTTTTTTTTTACCCATACACCGATGTGTGTTAGCACCGTACATCTTCAACGAGAGGCTAACCTTGAGTTACCAACTGTTTAGTTATACATTCAAAAGTAAAGTTAGGACCTGAGGCTGTAAAGATAGTACCTGAGGCTGTAATATGGAACCTGAGGCCACTAAGGTTTCGGGCTATGTAGAGATAGCACTAGGTTGCGAGTGCTTAGATTGTTCTAAAGATAAGTTAAACCGCTTTACAATAATCAACTTTAAAATCTATAGATTGAAGAACATTTGATAATACTTTAAAATCTTGTTTTGATTTGATATAGGACCGGAGGTTGATCTACAAGATGAAAGACCCACTGAACCAATAAAGGAGGATCGAGATGGTAAAGAGCCAACAAAGGAAGACGTAGGTGACAATGAAGATGTAGGTGACAATAAGGGTGTCGATGTAGATGCCAATGAGGGTCTAGATGTTGGTGACAACAACGGTCAAGACATTGGTGACAACAACGGTCAAGACGTTGGTGACAACAACGGTCGAGACGTTGGTGACAACGTCAGTGAAGATGTTGATGCCAATAAACACAAAGATGTAGATGCCACTGAGGATGACAATGACTCTGACATCGAGGACGATAATGACAACAATGGGGACAGTAACGAAGAAGAGGATGACGAAGGAGATGATGAGGAGGACAGTGGTGATGACGATGACGACGACTACGAACTAATGGAATAGTCCTCTCGTTAGAATCTCTTCCACCAAGACCTAAAGACCTCTCCTGCGATCACGCTGCCTTTACAGTTTTCACCATTCCCAAAACAGTTTTCACCGCTCTCAATATTCGCAAAGCGCCCAGATGCATCTTGTGATGAGTTCATTATCTAATGCACCAATCTTAATTGCTGGAAGTGTGATGATGTCACAGTGCAAAGTATGAGGACGACTGTGAAATAATGGAATAGTCCTGTCATAATCTCGTCATGCCAAGATCCCCAAAAACCTCTCCTGCGATCACGCTGTCTCAACAGTTTCCACCGTTCCCGATATTCGCGGAGCACCATGATGCATATTGTGATGGGCTTGTTATCCGACGCACCGTTCTTAATTGCTGAAAATGTGATGATGACACGGTGCAAATTAAGAAAGGCGATCTTATAATGACATCTTAGCTCTTTGTGGCATGGTGTTGTGCGGACTTTGTTTTTAAAGTCTTGGAAGTACATTGGCGTTCTTCTCCAGTGAGAAAAGAACACATCCACTTCCGTCGGGAAAATTATATCCTTTATGAACTTCTTGAATAGCACCAAGACGTTGGATGGAGGCAAGTGTCTCTCTGCGAAGCAGAACAATGTTTTGACCGCTCCAGCTTCTTATCAACCTAAACCACTCTGCATCTTCTCCCATTAAAACAAAAAAGTAACATCTTGACTCGATCTCATCAAACTGTTTAGCAGATATTGGGGCACCGATTGCAACAACAATATCAATGATATTGCATTTGGGCTGGTAACTTATGTTTGCTAAGCATTTTTAGTCTTTGCTTAGCGGCTACTTAAGCTTTAGCAGATAATGGGGCACTGGTTGCAACAATTAAATGGCATTTTTGCAGGTAACTTATGTTCGCTAAGCATGTTTAGTGTATGCTTAGCAGATACTCTGTGAGAAAAAAAACATACGTAGTACTTAAAAAAAAAGAGAATTGTATTATTATATCATCAGTACTTGATTACGTGTATAAATTAACGAGTACGTATTTATCATAATTTTGTTCTTTGTTATGAGCTGCACATAAATATCGTTAAGCCTATGAGAAGCGTCACTTTGAAGCTACACAAAAATCACCTTGTCAAATGATCCCCTAATGTATGCATTGACGCACGATAGATCGTGTTGTCACATGAAGTCTCCCTTATGCAAAATAAATAGTTATTACAAAACTAAGAGACACTTTTTCCTCTGATATGCAACACACATAGAAATCGCTTAGGAAGTGTTTTTGCTAAGCTAAGATTGAGGGGAAAACACAGCCACCTTACTCTTGACTAGTTTATTTTATTTTTCTGTTTTTTATGTATTTATTTATCTTTTATCAATATAAACCACAAGGGAAACTGACTGGGTAAATTCTGAAATGATTGTTTGGGTTGAACAAAGAATTGACTAGAGTGAGATTTGAACCAACGACCTCCGGATTAACGTGCCGGCGCTCTACCAACTGAGCTATCTAGCCCTATATTGGCGGTGTCCCTATTTTGTCAATATCTTTGTTCGGGGTGCCAGTCAGAAGCCATACAACCGTTAATTTATCATTTTGGTTATTTATCTTTTTGGTAATAAAACCACAGGAACCCAAATAAACGACTAGCACTCTTAAGACCAAGTCACACTGTAGCGTTAACGAAAAATGAAAACGTCGTAAAGAGAACGCATTCCATTGGTTGAAAGAGCGTGGGCGTATTCGGTGTGGAGCAATTCAACCAATAAAATGCTTCTCTTTGCGTCGTGATCGTTATCGGTTTCGTTATCGCTGCAGCGTGACTCGGCCTTTCCCCATATAAGGCTAGGGAGAGAAATAATGTTTAAGGTAGTGGTATTTTGGGTCCCAAAAAACTTGCTCTTCACTTTTTATGAACAATATTTGACAACGAGTTTAAAAATACTACTGCCAAGAATAAATCCTTGAATTTTTTAAAGGGGCTGGGATTTATAGGAAGAATTGCAAGAAGTTTTCCCCCTCCCCTCAGCTTTGTAAACTACGTACTTATGTATGACATATATTATTCATTGATGCATTTGTGTTTATCCATTTTTCCTTAGTCATGTGCGAGTTTGGAGGGAAATAAATTAAGTAAGCTTTTTTTTTCTCTTGCAGCGTAGCAAAGATCTTTCAAAAGATTTTGTAGTTTTCACCAAAAGCCTCGTTGTATGTAGTAATGTCATTGAATATCACTTATTGTGAATATTAAACTACATTATGTAAAAACTATAGCATGCTTTACACACACTCTCTTTGTAAATTTGTTTTTATAAAGATTCAAATTTTTTACCGTTTAAAAAAAAAAAAAAAACTGTGATGAAATTTTTCAAATTAAGTGTAAAATATTTTGTTTAATTTAAAGCAGATGTCTCACAGATCTTAATGGATGAAAAAGAAGAAAAAAGTATCGCAGTTTTTTTAAATGCCAATTTCTGCTGTAAGAACGCTGTGGCTAAATGTTGGGTGTTTTGTGTGCAGCACTTGCTGTTGATGGTTCTACCTTGCAAGGAAAAAAAAATAATTCCATAGCTTTTTAAAAAACTTCAATGTGTTCTGCTCCAGTTGCCTTTCGGGAGGGAGGGTTTTTATAAAGCTGATAAGCGCAAATATTTGCTAAGCACAGAAGAAGGTGGTCACCGGCCAAGACACTGTGTTGTTTATTGTCAACTGGTACCCTGAGACTGGTCTTATCTCCAGTAAGGACCAGCCTTCAGTTTTTAATAACTACTAGAACTAGTCCGAAGTCACTTATCTTTGTGAAATCAACCCCTGGTCCCCACAACAAAAAATGAAAGGATATGCAGTTGCAATAAAATCAAGCCTAATTACGTGGAAGACAATTTTGTGTGGAGTGTTAAAAGTGACAATATTTGCTACTGTCGGCTATACAAATGAACCTGTACAAACCAGCTGGAACTGGATGAAACCACTTCTTGTTCATGCATCTGATTCATATGCAGCTGGCTGCATTAATGTAAAGATAGAACTGGCTTGAACCAGTTTGAACCGCCTCAAACCAGATTTACTCGGAACTGGTCAAACATTCTCAAAATCTGAATGACTAGGGCTCAGGCATCTTTTCAAAATTAAACAAACTAATTTGATTTTAAATGAGTACAATATTTTAAAAGAATGCACAAACTATGTTGCCTTGATTTTCTTTTAAAAAGATTCAAAGGACAATGTAGTTTTGTTTTTTGTTTTTTTTTGCTTTCCTGTTGAGAAATGTCTCAACTGTTGACACCTTTAAGTAGAATTTGTGTAAAAGCTCATCATTGTATTGAGACAAATTAAGATTTTTCCCCGCCACAGAAGTTGTGACAACCACTACCAAATCTGTAAATATTGATTAATTTTTTGTTGTTAATATGTACAGCTCATAAAGAATATTGTTATAGAAAAGGAGTATGTAGGGGAGTAAAGAAAACAGATAGTAAACAAAAAACTGCAGTAGTTACTGCATTTTTTAAAAATGGAGTTGTAGTGAGTAAGTTTTCATGCATACGAGTACAAACAAAAAGCATTTTAGTACGAGACCTACAACCAAATATTGTTAGTCAAAAACGTTTCAGGACTGCAAGCAGAAACACTTGGACACAATCCCTAGAAATTTGGTAAATATGTTAAATGCAGTGGACACTGTTGGTCATTACTCAAAATAATTATTAGCATAAAACCTTATTTGGTAACGAGTAATGGGGAGAGATTGATAGTATAAAACATTGTGAGAAATGACTCCCTCTGAAGTAATGTAGTATTTGAGAAAGAAGTAATTTTCCACAAGTTTGACCTCGAGACCTCAGATTTAGAATTTGAGGTCTCGAAATCAAGCATCTAAAAGCACACAACTTCGTGTAACAAGGGTGTTTTTTCTGTCATTGTTATTTTGCAACTTCGACGACCAATTGAGCTCAAATTTTCACAGGTTTGTTATTTTATGCATATGTTGAGATACACCAACTGTGAAGACTAGTCTTTGACAATTACCAATAGTGTCTAGTGTTTTTAAGTCCAGGAAAAAACTACTCACGAGTGAGTTCTACATGAGTAATAGCTGTGTACATTATCATGAGTTCATATACATCCTAGTATTAAAGTTGAGTGAGTAAAAGTTTGTGAGTAAGGATTTTCGAGTTTGAGTTCCACTGTACGATCGACGAACTTGCTTTGTTGCACACTCTATTATAGTACTCAAAACTCACAACCATGCTACATATTTCGTAAAATGTAATGACCTAAAAACCACTGTAACTATTGTCTGGTAAGCTGTTTTTATTTACCCTTTTTCTAATTTTAAAGGAATTAGAGGTGTTGAAAATTGCTCCTTGACAAGTATTCTCTCAAATGTAAAAGTGTTAATAACAATTCTATTGATGTTTATCATGGTGTGACCATTTTATTTTGCCCTTGTTCAAATCAGTGCAACCAAATCAAAGCTGGTCTGGCCTCCATTATGTTTAAAGGTGATATTTTGCTACTAGCAGTCAGGGAACGTGACTTAAAGCAGAATAAAGATCATTGTGTCATGTTGCTACCAACTTGGTCTAGTTCCCTATGTACATTTAGCTATCTTTTACCCAGCACCAGACTACTTTGCCCCTCCAGCCTCGGTTTTGAAAGGGAAGAAAAAAACCAAGATGGCAACACCATGGTAACAATTTTTTTATTTATAAGTCTTTTTGTAGTTACCGTCTTCAGTTGTCATTTTCCTTTTTTGAGTTTTGTGAATTTCTAAAATTCCCGATTATGTTTTGGAGTCAACTTTTTTTGGTTCAGAGTTGTAAGAGAAATTTAACGAAATAAAAACTGCTCATAATAGATGAGTGTGACATTCATTTATTTATTACTTGTAGTGATCTTTTCTTTGTTTGAAGTCAGCGGCGCTTTCCAAGTGATGTTTAAAGACAGTGGACACTATTGGTAGTTGTCAAAGACCAGTCTTCTCATTTGGTGTATCTCAACATGTGCATAAAATAAGTAACCTGTGAAAATTTGAGCTCAATTGGTCGTTGAAGTTGAGAGATAATAATGAAAGAAAAAACACCCTTGTCACACAAAGTTGTGTGCTTTCAGATGCTTGATTTCAAGACCTTTAAATCTAATTTTGAGGTCTCGAAATCAAATTTTTGGAAAATTACTTCGTTCTCGAAAAAACTACGTTTCTCACAAAGGTTTATACTATCAACAGCTCTTCATTACTCATTGTACCAAGTAAGGTTTTATGTTAATAACAATTTTTAGTAATTACCACTAGTGTCCACTGCCTTTAAGCACCACGTTCTTGTTTATCTTGGAAGCAAATAAATGATGGTTAATCAACTCCACTGGAAACTGTTAAGAAAAGTAGGAATCAAAACACTACAATCTTGAACTCGAGCGAAATGAAATGAGACTAACCTCAGGACTTTACAACTACTTCATTTTTGTTTTTATTGGTGGTTACTAGTTCATGGCGATTGAATTTTCATCAAGTTAATAACACAGACTGAAAATTTGCATTTATGTCATTATATTCCAAATCATAACCAAAATCAGACAAAGCGATTCAACAGATTCAACTAAAAAATTAAAAACAGACGTATGTTTTCATACTAACAATATTGATTAACTTTAGTAATAAATATCCACCCCACCTAGAATTGAATGATTTGTTAAGCCCCCCCCCCCCTTTAAATGGACTTTTGGGGGCATTACAGTGGGCGGGGCTTAATGGATTAGTCCATTATATGAATAGGTGAGATCCAACAAAATAACAAATTCAAAACTATTAAATCTATTAATAGTTAAGTGGATAGTACATTGCTGTTATTTGGCGAGAAATTTAATTTCAAATGTCATTGAAATAAAAATCACTTGACTTCTGTTTTTATCAATAACAGTTTAAAATGTTTGAATACTATAAAATGGTTATTAATAGAAACATAACATGAATATCAAAGTGATATCTGAGAAATAAAATGCTGGTAAAAATCATTTCAACAGGTTTGGACTTAAAGAAAATATAGTCTTTTGCCCTGAACAGGTTTGAAAAAGAAAATACAACAAACTTGTATTAAAGACACTGGACACTATTGGTAATGATCAAAATCCAGTCTTCTCACTTGATGTATCTCAACATATGCATAAACAAACAAACCTGTGAAAATTTGATCTCAATTGGTCGTCGGAGTTGCGTGATAACTATGAAAGAAAATACACCCTTGCACACAAGATGCGTGTGCTTTTAGATGCTTGATTTCGAACCTCAAATTCTTAACTTGAGGTCTCGAAATCAAATTCGTGGAAACTTACTTCTTTCTCGAAAACTATGTCACTTCAGAGGGAGCCATTTCTCACAATGTTTTATACTATCAACCTCTACCCATTACTGGTTACCAAGTGAAGTTTTATGCCGATAATTATTTTGAGTAATTACAAGAAAGTTTATTAATATTTTGGTTTTTACCCATACACCGATGTGTGTTAGCACTGTATACTCAGTACTTTCCCGAGTCCTGTGAAAAAACATCACAGGCATGTTACTCGGGTGGGATTCGAATCCCACCCGAGTAACATGCCTGTGATGTTTTTTCACAGGACTCGGGAAAGTACTGAGTATACAGTGCTAACACACATCGGTGTATGGGTAAAAACCAAAATATTAATATTCTTTATCCCCGATGCAAATTTAACATCTATTATACAAGAAAGTTTGTATTAAGCAGACTTCAGTAGGAAGAATATCTTGTCTTGTAAGGCCTTGCCCTTTCAAAAGTGAAACTCCCGGCCTGGACCCACCACTTTAAATAATTGCTGATATACAATGAGTGGCTAAGACCTGGGCCCAATTTCATAGAGCTGCTTAAGCACAAAATTTTGCTTAAGCAAAAATTTAATTGCTTAGTAAAATCAGATTACCTGCCAAGACTCCACTCAATTGTTATGCTAAGTAAACAACAGCTAAATACTAGTCATAAGCAAAGTATATGGCATGACATTTTGGCCAGTAACTTGTGTAAAATAAGCGAGCTATTTTCGTGCTTAAGCAAATGTTTTGCTTAAGCAGCTCTATGAAATTGGCCCCAGGGCCCAATTTCATTGCTCTCCTTACCGTAAGCAAAGAATCAGCGCTTACGGAAGCAGGGAAGTCTGTGCTTACGTCAACGTATGTCAGGGGTAAGAAAGGAATTTTTCCACCTAACTAGGCATTCTACGCTTTACACAGCAAGCGCAGAATTTTGGCACTTGCAGGTAAGCGGCGAATGGTGATCGTAAGCGCACAATTTGGCAGCAAGCAGAGACATGTAAGTTGGCCCTGTACATAACTATGAACAAAGTGTAAAAAGTTTCACCATGTGAAGAGAGTTAGTCGCCGCTTCGTTAACTTTGTAATAAAGTGAGGAAAGTTGAGGTTACAAAATCCTGGAGATAATTATGATATAGACCATTAGCGCATGACGTCATTTGAGTATTACTCCCTCACCTCGAGGTCAAAATGTTAATTATTGACCAATTCTGTGCGCTTTGCGTTCAAATCTTGTGTCATCGTCGGTTCACCTCTAAGATGGTGGCTTGATTTTCCAGATTTTCTTAAGCATTTTTAATCTGTTTATCTTAAATTGTCCAGCATTGTTCTTACTTGCTGAACTTTTTTAATAATTGACTTTGGTCGGTTGTAATTTTCTTAACCATTTTTAATCTGTTTGTCTTAAATTGTCCAGCATTGTTCTTACTTGCTTACTTGACTTTGGTCGGTTGTAATTTTCTTAACCATTTTTAATCTGTTTTTCGTAAATTGGTCTGTATTAGCTTAATATTTTTTAACCTCTGTGAAGCACCTCGGGACCCTTTTGGGGTTAAGGGCGCTGTATAAAAGCCATTTATTATTATTATTATTATTATTGATGACGTCAATGCATAAGGTCTATTAATTCTGAAGATGGGGGAGCCAGAAGTGGTATCTGTTCACCAATGGGTCAACTTTAGACAACGCGTGACCTATCTACATAAGCGATAGTATGTACAGAAAAATATTTCTGATTATTTCATAGAGTCTCGATCAAAATGTACTTGAATTGAGGATGAAGTTCACACTGACGGGGAACAATTTCATAAAAGCTGTTTAGCAGAAAAAAACTGCTTGAAAAAATTTCTTTGCTAAGCAAATATTTAATGGAGCACCAGTCACACCATTGTAAACTCAATGTAATTTTGGCTGGTAACCTGTTTCTGTTAAGCGATACTTTTCTTTGCTTATCAAGTCTTTGTGCTGACAGGTTTTAATGAAATTGGGCCCAGATCAGTTCCTATCATCACCCCAATAATCTTGGCTGCATCGTTTTGAAAGGCTTATGTGTTATACAGTGTAGTGCGCATTTTTGGATTTTGCAGCATTACATTATTGGTTATGCTTACCACGATTTGAGTGTGCAATTTGACGCCCAAATGGCAAGCGTAGCAGACAGTATAGCCAGTGCAATGCGTCCATTCAAACAAAAACACAGTTTAAAAGGTTGAGGCCAATCCCCCCCCCCCCCCAAAAAAAAAACAAAAAACACACGCCCAGTACTTTAAAAGCTTTTTCAAAAAGTTCAACAGATGGCGATCTTAACACACTTCAAATTTCTTATAAATGCATATCAACTGGAGTACTGGGTTTAAAAGATCGTTTACTGTTGCAAGCATTTTATTTGGGGTGGAGGCGGCAATCATAAAAATTGTCCACAAAGGGGAGGTTTTCCATAACTTCTTTGCTTGACTCTTCTGAAGGATCAGTAATTTCCTTTCATTACGGTGTATTTTGCTTTCAAAGTACTCAGAAACATTATTTCTTTTTGAACTAATAGTTTGCAAACTGACAGTGGGCAAAAAGTACAGTCGTAGCTTTAGCAAAATTTACGGTGCTCAGTGGATCTTTAGGCTTATCTCAAATCGGTTGATGATTGCTATGAAGGAGACTAAAGCGATATGGACCATTTTCATAGCGCTGCTTAACGATAAGCAAATTTTTGTGCTTACTGTTGCAGAATACTACTAGGGTGCAAGCGTATTTCACAGGTTAGCAGAAAACTCAGGGGGCTATATTGCTCGATCACCATGAATCTGCAATGTGACGTCATTAATTTTCGTGCAGTAAGCACTGGAAGGTTAACACGCCTTTTCGTGTCTTTATGGTTAGCATCGCTATGAAATGAAAATCCTGCAGTAAGCACAAAATCAGCCGCTAAGCAGCTCTATGAAATTGAGCTCTGATCTTCAGCTTAGAGTGGTCTTTACAGGATTGGAGCTGGTGGTTGAATGTTGTACTTTGTGGTGACGTTGCGCTGAGCTTCAGCTGCCACGCTTAGAGAGAATAGATGAGCCATTTCCATTTCCGTCCGAGCTAGATCAATTGCCTTCTCGAAATACTCTTTGGCGGAGGACATGTTGCCTCTGAAAATAAAATCAAATAAAAAAATTGATTTCTTCAACTTTTATCTTGGTCAGCCAAAATCCTACCCAGTTCAATTCAATACTCGCATTTCTTTCCATACTTCATTAAACAATTCTAAACAGAACTTTACAAAAACAAAGAAGTAAAAATTAATCCAGTTTTACAAGAAACCAACCAAGCATCTTTAAGAAGCATGGGCAAGTGGTGAAATGCCGGTCGGACAAACGAAATAAAAACAGAAACAAGAAAGTACAGACACACAGGTTCAACAGACAGAATTGATGAACGCTAATGAGAAATACAAGTTGTCAATATTCTGAAGCCAAGGAATTTCACTTAATCTCCACTTGCAAATGTTTCAGGCATTCCCGCAATTTTATGCCTCAAGGCCTTAAAGCCATTGGACCCTTTCGGTAAACAGTATTTTCCAAGGCCCAGACTTCGTGTATCACAATTTCTATATCAAATAACAAACCTGTGAAAATTTGGGCTTAATCGGTCATCGAAGTCGGGAGAAAATAACGGGAACACCCACCCTTGTATCCGCGCGTTTCGCCGTGTCATGACATGTGTTTAAAATAAATCCGTAATTCTCGTTAACGAGAATTGATATTGTTTTACTGTTTTCTCAAAAAGTAAAGCATTTCATGGAATAATATTTCAAAAGAAGTATTTCACCACTACCTTCTGTAAACCCTGTAAGTTATTTGTAAATCTGTGAACTTTTTTGTTTTTTTCTGTACCGAAAGGGTCCAATGGCTTTAAAAAGAAGTGGGCGGTTTTGCCTTACCTCTGTACTTCAATGGTCCCCAGTGTCTCATACGCAAAGTCACACTTGCTGTCAATCTCCAAAGCCTTCTTAATCATCCCTATAGCTCCGTCAGCATCCTTCTTCCAAGTTAGGTGTAGAAGTCTAGAGTAACAAAACAAAACATGAGACAAATGTCATCAGACCAGATTAAGGGCCTTTCTCAAACCTCAGTGGTCTACATCTCCGACTTTGGCACAGCGTGCTGCGCTCACGCAGTGAAGCGCAGCTCAGCATTTATGCATTTTGGAGTAGCGTGTAGAAAGGCCCTTAATATCTGTGTTTATACCCGGCAACAGAGGGCGCTGTTTACTGACGTGGGCTCTCCACAATTATTGTTTCAATCTTATGTGTCCCTACAAAGGCTTCAACCCCCATAAGGAGAACCCAATCTTTTAACAAAAGGTCGAATCCACGGCTTCGGCTTCAAGCTTTGTTCTCTCGTCTGAGGCCCTGTGCAGTGTGCACGCACGCAAAGCAAAACAACCGCGGGCCAAGTTAGCCGAGCCGAATCTGAAAGGGCCATAGATTACTCCCTCCCAGAAATGACCAAACAAACTTAATTGGTTAGAGGCTCACAGCCGTTGATAGTACAAACTATTTGAAAAAAAATATGGTTTGGATAATTTGTAAAAAAAGAAAATTCATTTTGAATCTGAGAAACGATTCTTGAAGGAAGTACTCTGCTAAAATCCTCAAAAGAATTCCTGAGAAAACCAGAACGAAATGGAGACACAATGGGGAGGGGAGGTGACGCATCATACTCTCGGCCACGACATGCAACTAACAATGTTTCACTTACCCTCTATGTACATAAGCTGTTGGGTTATCAGGCTCTAAGACTATAGCTTTCTGGAAGTGCTCGTCAGCAACGGAAAACTGTCCCTGATCGCTCTGGGCCTAGAAAACCAAAAATAATCAACAATTAGAGTTTCCTTGACAGGAAGATCGTCAAGTATTGTCAACCACCGATTCTTTTCAGATTCAACACTACCAAAAATAGATTTTTACTCATGGTGCTAATAAGCCATTTGTGAGTTAGATTTGAATAACGTCTGGTACAATGACTCGCTTAGTCACAATGAACCGCTTACATTTGAATTCCTCAGACTATCGAGACAGTTGCTACGCCACGCGATTAAGGTCCAGCTTTTGCGTAGTTACGTAAGAGACGGTGAACACCCATATACAATTCTGAATGGATGTGTATGGCACAATGGTACCAGGGTTTGCTCATCCTGGAGGTTGCTATACAAAAGCTTGCCCCGTTCCACGAGGTGTACCAACTGTCTCGATAGTCAGAGGAATTCAAATGTAAGAGTGCACTGAACTAAGGAAGTCATTGCACCAGACGTTATTCAAATTTAACTTGCAAATGGCTTGTTAAAGATCATCAAAACAACAAACAAACAATAAAATGCATTCCAATCACTAACCTGAGCGTATAATGCAAAGGCCTCAGCACACGTAGGAAACGTCTTAGTGCTATTCTCTAGTTGCTGCATTGCTGCCTGTAGCTGCATTGGGCTCTGGTGTACGAGGGCCAGTCTGTATTTGGCGTAGCTGTACTGGGCATGGGCCAGGGCAAAATTGCTGTTCAGTTTGTTGCATTTCTCAAAGTCTTGTGCCGCGTCGTCGATTCTGTCTAGAAGGAGGTTGAGCTGTGGGTGGCAAAAGAGGTATAGTTATGTCATGTTTATTTGTTACCAACAGCTCGTGTAAATGAAATGCTAGGATTAATCCTATCTTGAGTTAGGCCCAGTATAAACTCCATTGGCTTCCTGTCAATGCTCGCATACAGTACAAAGTCCTGCTCCTCACGTTCAATGCTGTCCATGGTCTATCCCCTCATTACATTTCTGAACTGATAACGCCATACACCCCGACAAGGTCACTTATAGATCCTCTTCACAGCTTCTCTTACAAGTTCCCCCATACAGAACAAAAACGTACGGTAAAAGAGCCTTCGCTTTCAGCGCACCCACACTTTGGAACTCTCTTCCTGCTGCTCTCCGTTCCCAGATAAACCCGGACCTCTTCAAATCCCGTCTCAAAACTCACTTATTCACTCAATCTTTTTTGTAATAACTGTATTGTTTAGTTTATTTGTTGCTTTCTATTGTTTAATTGTGTTTATTTGTTTTGTAAAGCGCATTGAGAGTACTTGCAGTACTGAATTGCGCTATATAAGCATTTCTTATTATTATTATTAAACTCATCCTACCTTAGGATGGGTTCAATGCGTCCTAACATCTATGGTTACAAAACTTAACTCGTCATAAGTCCTTAGATTAATCCCAAGTTAGGAAGAGATTGGTGAAATTGACAGCTGAACTTGAAATAACCTACGGCACCCACAGTAGTTGCCGTGGTGCTCTTTGCTTTTGCTGTGGTGCCCTTTGCAAATTTATTTCCCTCATAGAGTGTCCCTTACCAGAGGAAAATCGCTGTGCCCCCTTAAGAGGGAAGTTCAAGGCCTGCTATACTATAACATGATTTCCCGAATACCCCAATTCAAACAAATGTAAAACCAAACAATGGCTTGAAGGGTAAAATAGTCTGATCCCTTTTCAATGTAAGGAGATTTACTAATCAATGTTAGTAGAGCATACAGGGGACATGACATGACTTTACCTGTCCTCTATGGTGGTAGATGTCAGCATTATCCGGATCAATCCTGACAGCCGTAGCGAAGTCATTCATCGCATCAGTGGAGTTGCCCTCCTGCATGTGCATGCTTCCACGCTTGATCAGAGCATTAGCTCGCAACTAGGGGAAAAAGTAAGAAAAAAAACTAGACATTAGGTGTTATATAGTGCATATCTGACACAAACACAGTTATTTGTTTTCTTCCACACTTGATCAGACCTTAATCTCTTAACTAATAAGAAAAGTAAGAAGAAAAGAAGAAAAATAACTAGACATTATGTGCACGTGCAAATCCACCACAAAACAGTTATTTGTTGTTTTCTTACAAATGCAAATTCATCTTTATTTTGATCAACTTTTTGAGCTGAAGATCAGGATGAGAAAAGTAAGAAGAAAAGTAAAAAAAAATTACAAGGCATTGTTTCCATCTGCCACAAAACCGCGTTGTTTTCCTACAAATGCAAACTCCTTATTTGGATAAACTTTTTTAGCATAACCACAGAAACGAGATGACATTATACTTTAAAAAAAAAAGCAAAGTACACATCAGTCCTACCTTCTTATTCCCGTCTTCCATGTAGATAAGTTTGTCCAGATCGGGTCTAGCCTCAGTGGCTTGTCCCTTCAGCAGGTAGAAAGTCGCTCTCATTAATAAGGCCTCTGCTAGTTTATCTCCTTCCCTCTGGATCTCGTCATCGCAAGCTTCGAGCACACCCTCGTACTCACCGCTGGTGAAGAGATGTAGGGCCTTCCGGTACCCAGTGTTGGTCCTGCAAGACGTTTGATGAGATTGCTTTTACACAGGATTAAGGGTTAAAGGCAGTGGACACTGTTGGTAATTACTCAAAATGATGTTTAGCATTAAACCTTTCTTGGTGACAAGTAATGGGGAGAGGTTGATGGTATAAAACATTGTGCGAAACGGCTCCCTCTGAAGTGCCATAGTTTTCGAGAAAGAAGTAATTTTCCATGAATTTGATTTTGGGACCTCAGATTTAGAACTTGAGGTCTCGAAATCAACCATCTTAACGCACACAACATCGTGTGACATGGGTGTTTTTTTCTTTCATTATTGTCTCGCAAGTTCGATGACCGATTTTGAGAGCTCAAATTTTCACAGGTTTGTTATTTTATGCATTTGTTAAAATACACCAACTGTGAAGGCTCGTCTTTGACAATTACCAATAGTGTCCATTGCCTTTAAAGGATTCGGGTATTTTTTCAAAATGTCCACAGATTTACATTAAACTTACAGGGTTTGAAGATAATGATAGCGGAAAGTTTCCCTTGAAATATTACTTACTGAGGTGCTGTAGTTTTGAAGAAATGAGTAAAACCAGTCCCAAAATAAATTTCGTCTTAGTTAGACAAAATTATTATATCACGTATTATTATACCATAACACACCAAAACTGGTTAAACGTTTTTTCATGCTACATGTAAAACTGAGACGAAAATTATGTTTGTGACATTGTTGTACTCATTTTCTCAAACACTACAGAACCTCAGTTAGTAATATTTCAAGGAAAGCTTTCTACTATCATTATCTTCAAACTGTGTAAATTTAATGTAAGTCTGTGGACATTGTGTTTTATGTTAGAAAAAATGTGTAGACCATAAAAGGCCTTTTGTCTTCACAAAAGGGAAACTGTACTTGCATCGTTTTCTTGTCATCATTTAATTGTACAAGCGTGCAATTTGTTTTGCAACTGTTTTTTCAATTGATAAATTTTATGCATAGGCCTAGTACATTATTGGTGGCTGTAGCTATTGCTGCGGCTGTCACTAAGGTTACTGTTGCTTAGGTTACTGTTGCTTAGGTTACTGTTGCTTAGGTTACTTGCTTAGGTTACTGTTGCTAAGGTTACTGTTGCTTAGGTTACTGTTGCTTAGGTTACTTGCTTAGGTTACTGTTGCTAAGGTTACTGTTGCTTAGGTTACTGTTGCTTAGGTTACTTGCTTAGGTTACTCTTGCTTAGGTTACTGTTGCTTAGGTTACTGTTGCTTAGGTTACTGTTGCTTTGGATCTGATATGCATCAATGCATGCTCACATGAGGATCCCTTGACCTTACCCATTATCCCCTCCACTTTCTTCGTATCCGTCTTCAGATTTTGAGATGCCATCATCCGAGAAGGATGAGAAGTAGGAGCGGATGAACTGCCCTGAGGGTAGACTTGGAACTCGCTCCTGAAAGATGAAACAAATTTATTCTCAGTAAGCTTGGGCGACCAGTGCGATTAGTGTCAAAGTCACAGCTATTGATTGCGATTACTGTTTTTCAAATACTTGGTTAATCGTGCCGCCACGACTATTACAAAGATAGTCGGAACTACCTGCTAAGTAAACCAGTTGTGTCGCTCATAACTATTCACGACAACATAACTTACTTACGAAACACAGTCAGACAACAGCGACACAATGCTTACCTCATATCGCTGCTGTGCTTTTTCCTTGCCGAGCTCTTTCAGCATTTTATCTGCTAGCATCATGCTTTGGCCGTGAGTAAAGTTCTCCAAGATACACACCGCAGTAGCATCTGTCAGAAATAAACAAAGATAAAATACAAAAGGGTCATGAACCTGTCTTGCTGTAGTGTACATCACAAGAGAGCGTCGTGGTCGAGTTGGTCTTATCTAGGGCACAGGACTCTAGCTTTGGTGTGGTCAGAGTGTGAGCTCTAGTGTTGTAGCTAGACAAATTTCAGTGGTGGGCTCTAAATCCAATTTAGTCCACCAAGGGTGAGCAGTTCAACAATGATATGGGGGCCATCATTGCTGAAGTGCAATCTGGGAGGTTCTGTAATGGGCAGCAAATTTGTTAGTTCTCGGCAGGCACGCCCGGCATCGCCAATCTTGGCTATAATATTGGTGGTCTCTGGTGGTCTCTGTTATTGGTAGTTTTAATGGTCAAAGACGACTTGTGACTTGACTGGAGCAAAAGTGACTTGTGACTTGACTTGACTTGAGCAATAAGTGGCTTGTGATTTTATGTTAAGCAAAAAGACTTGTGACTTGACTTGACATGAGGAAAAATGACCGGCGACTTCTTCTGACTTGAGAAAACATTACAGCACTGCAGAATCTTACCTTCCAGACACTGCATCTTCAGATTCATATTCTCAAATGCTTTAGAACGTCTGAATAATGCCTTGACGTATCGAGAGTTCAGCTCCAGTGCCTTACTGCAGTCAGAGACAACTTGAGCGTAGTTTTTCTGTACGAGGAAAAGACAACAATCTTGATATCAATTTTGCAAATGGTGAACTGTTGCTTAAAGCCGTTGGACCCTTTCGGTAAACAGTGTTGTCCAAGGCCAACACTTTGTGTACCACAACTTCTATATCAAATAACAAACCTGTGAAAATTTAGGCTCAATCGGTCATCGGAGTCGGGAGAAAACAACGGAAAAACCCACCCTTGTTTCCGTGTCATGACATGTGTTTCAAATGAATCCGTAATTCTCGTTAACGAGAATTTACATTGTTTTGCTGTTTTCTCAAAAAGTAAAGCATTTCATGTGATAATATTTCAAAAGAAGTCTTTCACCCTTGCCTTCTGTAAACCCTGTCAGTTATTTGTAAATCTGAGAACTTTTTTATTTTTGTCTGAACCGAAAGGGTCCAATGGCTTTAAAACTTTGTGTGTGAGGTCTCGTCATCAAGCATCTGAAAGCACGCAAAGGTGTTTTTTTTTTATTATATCTCGCAACTTCGCCGGCCAATTGAGCTCACATTTCCACAGGTTTGTTGTTTTATGCATTATATACTGAGATACACCAAATGAGAAGACCGGTCTTTGACAACTACCAATAGTGTCCAGTGTCTTCAAGATGCCAATGGGATTGAAAGGATTTTAAACAACTAATGAACTGAGTAGTTCAACGAGTACCTCAAGCCCTAGATTGTCGCAATTTTATAACCAAAGCTACTGTCGGTAAGGACCGTTAGTTTTCCTTACCAACTGCTCATGCGCCGCAGCTCTGTTCTGATAGAAAGTGGAGAGATCTTTGGTATTATCCCGAGGGACGAGGTCAATGGCCTCATTGTAGCAGGCAATAGCTTGCTCATAGCGACCCGCTTTGAAGTACTTATTGCCCTTGTTCTTGCTACTCTGGGCTTTCTCTTCGGGAGTCTGCAGGAAGAAAAAACAAATACATGAGAGAAAAGATAATTAAATAGGGTTTGTAACATTTATTTGCTGCCTAAATATAGTTATTTATTTGTGTATAATTTCTTTAAATTTAACTAAACTGAGTTGAGAAGATTTTCATTTCACCAAAACAAAAAAAACTCTCCAAGATTTGATTTTAGTTATTTGTATAACGCAACCCTCCTCTCCATCGGGAGGAGGGTTACGTTATAACAACTAGATTTTAGTGACCTTTTTCCTTGAAAACACAACCCTGACAGTCAGCAGTGCCAGTGGACCATTAATAATAGTATTATGGACTAGAAGCACTAGGCAACCACAGAGAGACTGTGCGTTTGAGTAGGGAGAAACTCTGGATTAGACGCCTCCAGACCATTCAACCCCATGGTCTGAACATCCAAGAAGGAAAGGACTAATTAACCTTTTGTTTTGCCGTCTCCTTTTTTTCCCCCTAGCCTTTTAGCCTGAGCCTCATTCACTAATTAATTACTTTTTACCCAACCTCACCACCCTTGATGTTGTCCTTTGTGTTTCCATCTTCTTGCTTGTGGTCAAGCCAGTCCCTTCCCTCCCCCTTTTCTTGTCCCCCTATTCATTGTTTACCCCTTGCTTCTTCATGCATGCTTTCTAACCCCATTCATGTATTTCCACTTCACTGCTTTTGTTTCACTTAGTTACCTGTTCATGTTTGTTGTGTTGTCATTTAGCCTGGAGAAAGACTCTGCTAAGGTCGAAACGTCAGGCCGTTAACTATTTTTTGCATTTATACTCTCGGTCCATTTGGTTGGTAAGTTGTTTGCAACAGCTAATTTAATTTTCTCATATTATGGACTACAGTACAAGGCCTAAAATAGGCAGTTTCAGTCAAATTTAATGCAGGTGATTTTTTCTCTGACAAGATGTAGTCTGTTAAGGTGTATTCTTAGAAGTAAAAATCAATTTAAAATTTTGAAATCGGATGTTTGGTTGCAGAGATATACCGTTTTTAATGAGCGTGGATCGTGAAAAAAACGTACCCGTGTTCAAGTTCAATTCTTATGTTTTTCTTCATATCGGCCACGGCCAAGTTTAATGCACAGGCTATGGCAATAGAGGGCGCACACTAGGCGAGCGCCCTCTATCTCTTACAAACTGTGCTTTGAGGCGCTAGTATGATTTTTTATGAACGGCAAAAAGTGATATTTTGTGAATCAAACTGAGGAGCGGCATCGTGGGGAAAATTGTTAACTATAAAAATTAAATATGTGTTAAGTTTTGCAGGTGTTTGTGTGAATATTCTTTATTAATTATGTCAACAAATAGCATTATTGAATTAACCAGAATGGAATAAAATTAAAGAGTTTATGACTGGTGTTTCCTTTAATTTAAGATCAGTTGATCCTTTGATTTAAAATTGTAGCATTAACACAGTAAAACATTAGAACAATCTTTAAAAAACTTGAGGATGAAGGCATTTGTATACATCGATTATTTTTGTTATATTTACAAAGACAATTTCTAAAAACCAATGGCTATAATTATACTATCAATTTTTTTGTTCAACTTTCGTTTCAATTAGTATAGGCCTTTAAAAGTATATAACAATACTAGTTTCTTTTGACTCAAGATGAGCAGTCTGTTATTATCAATTCAGAACGTAGAAATTATCAAAGAAACAAGATCGGGCAGCTTTCCAGCTTTCTATTATTAGAGCCCCGGCCTATCAAACTTATTGTAACACACGCCCTCTTGTGGTGGCACATCACGGAAACACGAAGATGTACGAGTACGACGTACATGTACAATCGTGCGTATTTAGGACAACTTTGCAAGAAATGGTCTAACAAAACCTTTCTGCGGGAGAAGAAAACATAATCAAATTACACCAAATTTTCACAAGTTAAACTTAAAAGTATGGGAATTAGCACTGACAAAGTCGCATTCAATTTTGATGATTGTCTCTGGAAGAAATCTTGATTCAAAAAATGGAAAACGCCGACAAAAATAGGTTTTTATGGTAAAAGCTATGCGACTAGCTGTACGATGTGCGGAATTTTATCGGCTACACGATGATGTAATCGTTATCTCATTTTGTGTAAACATGTGCTCCCGCATCGCAAAAAACCGTCTTCGGGCTTCTTCGGCGCTTTCCGAAGATTTCCGAAATCCGTTGTCCACGGGGTTCAAAGTTGACGTCATGCACAAACGAATGGGCGCTGCACGCCAGGCCAAGCTTCTGTTTTTTGTCGTTGCTCTCTTTTTTTTACAATATCTCCGAAACTATTCATCCGATTTCGAATATTTTTGAAATGTAAGCACGGGGAGAGAATGCTCCTGCCTGCTGTCAAGTCTCATAGTTGTGAGTTGTACAAAATGTGAGTTATGATTTAATATATTTCGTTCTTTTTTTTCGGGGCTGTGTGTGTGTGTGTTTTGGTACACGTAAAATCAACTTGATGAAACTGCCTACCTAAAATTACACGAAGGCCTTGGATTAGACAGAGGTCATGGCCTCCCTTTCCCCTCCCTGGTCTTCACCTTTGCTTTGTATGGTGCCCCTTCAAAAATCTCCCATGGATTTTAAGATGAAAATGGCCAAGTGCCCTCTCGTTCTCAAAGATATATTGTACTTTTACTACAACTAAAAGTAAGTAGGCCTGTTTATGAAAAAACATGCCCAAACCTAAATTAGTATTTTAATATTACCGGTAATAATTATTAGCCTATATTCAGATTCAGAATCAAATGGAAAAGTGGTTCCATGAGGCAATGGTTAGGTTGATTGAAGGAGTTTGAACAAAATATCCAAGATAAACATGATGAACCACCTGTTGTTCAATGTGGGAGGGGCTAGGTTTAGGTAGGGGTGGTCCAATGGTGGACGTGCCTAGTTAGTAGGTGGTTTTGCGGGATTTGGACACTGGATAGAAATCACATACCCGTTCTTCCGTTAACGGTGCGGGATCGTCCCCGGTCAAATCAGACCCTGTTTTGCCAGCTGTTTCCCCGCCAATTTTGTCAGAACTTCTCCTGTGATAGAAGTAGGCTCCCACTGCCGCCCCGATTGCCAATGGAGCCCCAATAGCGAGCGCAACTTGCCATGATTTTGGCCAAGAACCACCAACATCGGTGCCCGGTTTGCTAGCACCCGCCATTTTGAAACCGTGCCTTCCGAGTCAACCTTGTCCGCAAGATGTTATGTCAAGAATATTATGCGTAGCAAACCTCTAGCAATATTTTCGAACCCGCTTAAAATGAAAACGACGTGAAATGTTCACGAGATTCGGAAGGAAAGGAAAGTGAGCACCAAACTGTGGCAAGTTTAAAAGCTTGTCAACAACCGTCACTACCTATTTATGATTGACTTCCAAAAACTGGGTAACAAGATTTCACCTGAAACATCTTGACGGCAAAATTAAGCAATTATAGGTATTGGTCACATTAAGTTGACTAAAATTATCCTCCTGTTGTTTCTGGGTAAAAAAAAATATTGAAAGTGACCGATGATAGTTGACGGTATTTGACCAAAACATAACCCTTGTTTCTTGTGCCCATTTTGCTTCAAACTTCAGCCGGTCTCATTGCACAGCACAAGTATCCGAAGTAATTAAACTGGCAACAACAGTCCTCCCACCAGGTATTTATGTGCTTACAATTATCATACGCTGACATGAGACAAACAGTATTATACTTGGTTCCAAATCTGTGATCATAGTCTACAAAAACATTGGCTTGACCTATAACAAAATGCAACAGAAACGATTTTTTTTAACAGTCTCTTAAAACCCTCAAAAAAGTAGAAAAAGTAAGCAGGGGAAATAATTATGGACATTTGCATATAAATTAAAAATTGTAATTTTTACCTTTATATTTCAACAATGTTTGTGTGCATACACTCTAGAGTAAAATTTAGATAATATTTCCAAATCAAATTTGTAAGCAAAAGTCTCTTGAAACCCAACAAAACAAAGTATAAAAAAATAGAGAGAAGTACCCTCGTACGGTAATATTATTTGCATAATTTGCATAAATCAAATTTGCCGTTTCGCCTTTGTTTTTACAAATGTATGTGCACCCGCGTGGTATAGTAGTAAAATTGATACATTGTCACATCAAATTTTCATGCAAATATCTCTTGAAAACCAGGAAACCCTTCCAAACGTAGTATCAAATATTATATTCAAAGTTTCCGTAGAGGAGTGTGGAGTGACTCGTTTTTGCCAGTGCATTGACGTCATTTGTGTGACACGAAAACCGATGACGAGCCCCAATAAGTCAGTAATACTAATTTGGAAAAATACGAAAAATTACTCTAAATTAAGCTAGATTCTTCAATAATTAATCTGAAGATTGGAACAAGGATCCGTTCTGAGGACTGCTTCTTGAAGAAATAATTCCTAAATAGTGTTACATTAAAGGACTTAGTAAAGTTTAGTAATAACGCCTGACACTAACGCGCACTATTTCTTTCGGATACTTATTAGTGTGTGGGGCCGGCCGGCAATATAGGCACCAGAAACAAAATGGTCGTCTTTCGGAACGATCCTTGTGGAATCGTGTGCCTTTTTATTACTTATGGGGCCGTTTTATATGCGGATTATGTTGTTATACAATGGCTCATCATACCAACAATGGTGGACAGGTATTGACAGTTTGAATTTTGTAATATAAGCTTTTATTTATCATTAAAATAATGATTGAAAAAAAACAAAAGTAAACTCGTCTGTCGTATTTTTTGACGATGATGTTGTCAACACAAGAGGGCGCTTTAATTACTTCATATTATCTTGCACAGTTACCGTGATCAAAGCGATGATGTAGTTTCTACCTCCATGATGTAGCTCAAGCTAGACAGCTACAGTCAGATATAATGTTATACTATAGGCCCTAGCCAATGACAAAATAGTTTAGAATTAGAGAATAACAAAGTAGTTGCGATTACTCCTAGAACTATCCTACTACCCTACCTATGACGAGTATGATAATTATGAGGTTTGTTCCGCTAGTGAGACGGTAGCGGAACGAACGAAAAAGTTTCCGTATGGCGCCACCACTTTTTCATTCGATCTCAATGAGATTGAGATATCCCTTTTTGTAAAAATGCGTGAAAAAGTGGTGGCGCCATAAGGATGGTTATCCGAACGAACCTCCATAGTTCTAGGATTTTTAGAAAAAAATTAACCCTTCTCCACCGTTGCGTCGGGTGGACAGTCCTGACAGTTACGATTATCGAAGGAGGGTTACCAGATTACGATTATCGGAGGAGGGTTACCAGGTTACGATTATTGGAGGAGGGTTACCAGGTTACAATTATCGAAAACACTGACACTACCATCCTCAGGCCTGTGTGGTCCAGTGTGAAGTTCACGAGGCTTGCTTGAGCCTGGAACTTGTATTTATTTCATGTTTTGTGTTTTTTGTTTACACAGCTTATGGGGTGCCTTTCACGGAATGGTATTCAACCTGATTGTGTTGATGATAACAATGTCACACCTCAGGGCCGTATTGTCAGATCCAGGTAAGATTTCTGAACTCCTCTGGCAGCACAAACACCCCCCCCCCCCCCAAAAAAAAACAAAAAAAAAAAAAACATCCCCAGTCCATTAAAATCCACCATTTGGTTCTGTTGGACTGAGGACTGGGCTTTGTATAGACTTGATTCAAGTCTTAGATTGCAGTTATTCTTCTGCATCTCAGCCACGAAAAACGCCCCCACATTATAATATTAGCTATCACGCGCCCTAACTCGTAGGCTAAATGACGAAGAAAGATCACAAGAGGGCGCTGTTTGTAGCAGCTTTCAGGACGACTAAAAAGCCACGATTAAAGACTTGGAACCAAGTCTAGGCTTTGTACAAAACAAAACGGATTATGCTATGAAAAAGGGGTCAGTAAACCAGAATCAAACGGTCTTGAGAGTCCTTGACAGCAGAGATCAACAAGCTTTACAACAGTGTTCGTCTTCAACAGTAATAATTGGATCAACTTTTTCTTGCGTCAAGCGAATTTCACGTGCTTACTCCAGGTTACTAGGCATTTGCAATCCAACAGATCTTTAAAGGCAGTGGACACTATTGGTAATTCCCCCCCCCCCAAAAAAAAAAAAAAATAATAAATATATATATTTGCATAAAACCTTAATTTGTACTGAGTAATGGGGAGAGGTTGATATTATAAACATTGTGAGAAACAGCTCCCTCTGAAGTAATGTAGTTTTCGAGAAAGAAGTAATTTTCCACAAATTTGATTTTGAGACCTTAGAATTGGATTTTGAGGTCTCGAAATCAAGCATCTGAAAGCACACAACTTCGTGTGATAAGGGTGTTTTTTCTTTCATTATTATCTTTCAACTTCAACAACCAATTGAGCTCAAATTTTCACAGGTTTGTTATTTTATGCATGTTGAGATACACAAAGTGATAAGACTTGTCTTTGACAATATCCAATAGTGTCCAGTTTAGTGCTGGGCGAATAGTGAAATTTTGTTATTCGGATACCGCTGGCCAACTATCCGAAGTTAACCAGATATTTGAATAAATTTTTTCGCCGCTAAAGGGCCCTATTAAAATAAAAATTTTAAAAAAATTAAAAAAATTGTCGCTAGAGGGCGCTGTTTGTGAATGAGATCTTCTTGGCGGATTGATATAAGTTTTAGACAGTGTCACACGGTTCATTCATAAAAACGACTGGATCTAATTTAAAGATGGCGATTTGCTTTTTCTTTTGATCGTGGATGACTCTACGTGAAGGAAAACTTGTGAAATCTTTGAACAAATTACGTCAGAAATGTCATTGTTTTAACTCTTCACGGAGGTGAGCATAGTTAAATACTTAATTTATGATGTTTTATGCTGTCTTAATAGAAGTTTCAGACAAAAACATCAGGATTCAGACAAAGCATTCATGTCAGTTGTCGCCCGACATCCGCGGATATTCGGATATTAAAGAATATCCGGTTACTTGGTTGTAATTACAGAACTATCCGGTTTATGAACAACTATTCGCGCCCTATGCGGATATCCGGTTAAAAAAAAGGCATTTGCGGTTACGGATAGGAAAACCTATTCACCATTAACCGGATACTCGAATAATTCGCCCAGGCCTAGTCCAGTTAAACAGCTAGCGCAGATATTCAGTGCTATACTTGCCCTGTAACTTACGTGTAAGTGAAGAATGGGGGATGCAAGCTCAGAATTCTGGGTTAAGAAGAGCCAGGAAGTTTGTCCAAAATTTTGAAGTCCTATTCCACTCATACTTTTAAAGAAATAATCCAGAGTCACTTCTTCATTTTTTCCCAGGTATTGTTCCACTGCCCAGCATTGACTTGGCAAATATGAGGTCCGGTCAGATTCCGAAAAAGATTGTTCATAAGGTATGGATCCTATAACCAGTTACTTGTTCCTTTTTGGGTATTCTTATCAGTCACACTATGTATGTCGCCTTTGCTGAAATGTTGCCATGTTCACATGCAGTTGAAGGGAAGGTATGGTCATACATGTAGATTGATAACTGATATTATCAAACTGATATTTCTGAAACAGGATGGAACAAATTGGACCGTTTGCCAGAAATGTGAAGCATATCGGCCACCGAGGGCACACCACTGTCGTATCTGTCGGCGATGTATACGCAAAATGGATCATCACTGCCCTTGGTAAGGAATAGGATGCGTTACTGACCCCTTCCCATGAGCCCATCCTGTGCTTTTGCTGATGTGCCCGTTGCAAGGTTTCAATAAAAAATTGAAATTGTCCTCATAGACCTTTTCGGAAATACTGCAGGCATGTGAGACTTCCTCTTTTCAGCTGATTTCTTCCTTTTTGGATTTTGAGTTTCCTCTTCTTTTCTTCACTTTCTGTGTACAAAAGTATAGGCCAATTATATTTTGCTCTATTTTTCTTGCCTGGTGTTCTTTTTTGTTCTTTTTTATGGATAGTTACTCACATGCCTGATACTGGGGCGTGCGCGTAAAGCTTGGAATTAGGTGCATTTTGGTCTAGCTGGTGTCCAAATTTGATCCATATCTATCCCACAGTGCACCTCATTCAACAGTCTGCGCTTGCGCAATGGTATTTGCGAAAAGGTCTATAGAAGTGGCGCTGTCCTAGACCACAAATTTAGCCCCATGGCAGTTTGAATTCTTATAATTATATTGTTAATCAAAGCATGCCAAGTGTTGCATCTACATGTGTATAAATATTAGACTTCAATTTTAGATTTCATAAATGTATCTTAAAAAAATTCTTCGTTTTGCAGGATTAATAATTGTGTAGGGGAATTCAACCAAAAGTATTTCATACAGTTTCTATTCTATGTTGGTAAGTTCATCGTTTTGATTAAAAACGCTTGATTGGTTCACTGTGTTGTCTGACAGCTTGTGATTGGTTCAATGTTTTGTCTGACAGCTTGTGATTGGTTCAGCAGTTTTGTTGACAGCTTGTGATTGGTCCAGTGTTTCGTGTGACAGCTTTTGATTGGTACCTTTGTTTTATTGCAAATTTTCATATTATTTCACTGTATAGATTGTCTGCTTTCTATTGGCCCATAGTTGCCAGTTTTTACTGGTTACAGAAACATTACAGAATTAGTCAAAAACAAAAATCGTGGAGATCAGAGATTAACATAAAACTTACACGGTCTAATGATGATGATAGTTGAAAACATCCCTTGAAATATTTCTGTCTGAAATGTCATAATTGATGAGAAACAAATAATCTAAATTCGCATTTGGAGTTTATCGCTCTGTGAGCGTTTTGTTTTATTTATTTTTGTTTTGGCATTGATACAATGCAAAATGTGTAATTAGTTTTTCATTATCTCGTGACCCAGATGGCCGATCGATCTCAAACTTTTCCAGGTTTGTCAGTTCAGGTATATGGTTGATTACATAAAGTGCTTACACTGCCAGCAACGGTTTCGTCATCAAAAACCAATTAATGTAATGTTCCTTTAACTTTTGTTTGATTGGCATTTTTTGATTGGCTCATATTACCTGATTTTGATTGCTTTTTGTTTGTTTGACATCCTTTGATCTGTTCTTTTTGAAATGCTGTATTTAACATCCCTTATGTTCGTTAACACTGAGTTTTTAACATGCAATATATTCTTCCCAATTCAATCTGAGTTCCGATTTTTGTTTTGTTCCCCAGACAAATTATTAAAATTTGTAATAATATTTGCCTGAAAGTATATTGTTTTATAGAGAAGCCCTTGTATTTTGTCTTACTTTTTTCTAATGGCGAAATATCATTCCTGACTTAATGAGTATTTTAATACCATGGCATTATGTTTTTTTGTTCGTCCCTTTTTGTTGTGTCGTATTGTATGTTGTCCTGCTAGGGTAGAGTTTCTGCTTAGGCACTGTTTAAGTTTTGTCAGAACTAAAATTTGCTTTTAAAGGTTATTATAATTTATACATTACTCTTCTTTTGAGCTGTATTAGTACATAGATTTGTGGTTTTTCGTGACTGACCCATAAAGTTGTATTTATATTCAAAATCTATAAAGGAAAACTAGTGTTTTTAATTTGTCTATATGTTTATAGATTATAGATTATGAAGAAATGACAAATAGATAGAACTTAAGGGTCCCCAAGGGAGAACAGTTCATTGAGCACCTGGTGGGGCTACCCTGGTTTAAATAAGACAAAATAAATGAATAATTTATCATTTGTCTTACAGGTGTTGCAGGAATACATGCCATTCTTATTGTAATCATATCCTGGTTATATGACTGCCCAATGTGCCACAACATGATCCAGAAAAATGCCAGAATGTAAGTTTTCACTTCTTATACTGGATGCGTTCAAATAGATAGCTTCCCTGGGTTGACCCTGGGTTGACCCAGGTCCAGTCCCCTGGTGCCTTCAGTGTGGCTGGGCCAATGACTTGGAACAATCTCCCTACTGCCATAAGGGAATTTTATACTCTATCTGCTTTTCGTAAAGTCCTATTAAGACTCACCTTTTTCCATGTTAATTTCTTTCTAGTGCGCTATGATCTTGATGGGATAGCACCTTATAAATTTTAATTGTTACATGTATGTCATGTAACAATTTTATGTTTTGAGCTCATTCTACATGGGTTCATCAAGATCAGCCCTAAGTATTCTTGCTTGTGACCTAATAAACAAAAAACGTTCTCAATGGCCACAGTTAGGCCACTATACAAAAAAAATTGTTGATCGTCCCCGCCCGACTGTTCAAAACCCCCCAACCCCATTTGTTTTTTGTTTTTCTTCTTTTTTTATCATAAAAACATGTCTGGATATCTCTTTTACTGCCTAGATTTTTCAGCTGATATTTTTTTCAAAATGTACAGGTTTGAAAAGATGTTTAAAGAAGGTTTTTATTCATGTTGGCAAAGCAAGAACAATTCTTCAAATATTTACTTGGGCTTACACTGTGCTTAGTTGTTTGAAAAGTTTACAGAAAATGTCATCTAGGAGTTAAATTTGTTTGACAAAACTATTGAAAACATCAAAAACACACAAACCCTCTGTTTTATAGTGATTGTGATGATTTTTAGATTTTTTATTTCATATGAAAAAAAAAAACCTCCCTCCCTCTTCCATCTGCAAATAAAAAGAACGATCAACAATTTTTTTTTAATGTGGCCTTAGTTTGACACACATTTTTACCCTTTGTGCTTAGCCAATCAAACGCAGCCACTGTTTCAAATACAAGCACAGCGCTGTATGTCATAAATTTACAGAAGATGCTGCTATTAATTAATTTATGTTCTCTTTTCTTTTCAGAGCCCATAGCATCGTCTTAGTGGTTCTGTCTCTCCTGTTTGGCCTTTTTGTTATAGCTATTGGGTGTGACCAGGTAAGATGATCACTTTGAATTTTGTTTTTCCCTCCCCAGCCCTGCGTCTGGGTTTCCCTTGCGGATTCACTCTTAAAATTAATGAAAAAATAGAAATAGCTGTTGCAAAAAACTTAACCGACCAAAAAAAACTGATGGTGTTAAAGCTAAACAAAATAGTTAATGTAGAGGTTTGCTGAAACGAATGTTTTTGATGACTCTGTTTTTATAGGTACAAGCAATTTTCGAAGAGGAAACGGCGGTCGAGCAGGTCAAACTAAAAAGTGGCGCTACCAATGGTCATCGGGTCAAAGGTCAAAAAAACAAAATGACCTTGCTTCGAGAGGTGTTTGGCAAAGGTAAGAGACACCTACTGCAAAGATTTTATTGGGTGCTTTCGAATAGCTTCCCGTGTGTACCTGGGATTTACACTCTTAGCCACCAAAAACCTGTGGTGGCTGACACTTGGGCAGACACAATTATCACCTGTGAAATAATCAAATGCATCCATTGTTTCAGTGCTGTTGCACGCCATGCATGTTTCTGTTTGATGTATTTTTAACATGTTATGATGTTTGCTTATTACAGTTCATGCAGTTTCTTAACTGCTGTACATGTTTTAATAATCAATTTTTTGAATTGAATTAAATTGAATTTGTGAAAGGGCCTTTGGTGATTTTTCCATCGAAATTCATGCCCTAGAATGGAGTCTTCCAAAAACCAACGACGTTATTTCCTATTTGGTTATCTGTCATGTGCTTTGTATTTTTGTCTGTTCTGTATGTATTAAAGGCAGTGGACACTATTGGTAATTACTCAAAATAATTATTAGTATAAAACCTTACTTGGTAATGAGTAATTGGGTGAGGTTGGTAGTATATAACATTGTGAGAAACGGCTCCTTTTGAAGTGGAGTAGTTTTCGAGAAAGAAGTAATTTTCCACGAATTTGATTTCGAGACCTCAAGTTTAGAATTTACGTCTCGAAATAAGGGTGTTTTTTCTTTCATTAATATCTCGCAACTTCGGCGACCGATTGAGCTCAAATTTTCACAGGTTGGTTATTTTATATATATGTTGCGATACACCAAGTGAGAAGACTGGTCTTTGACAATAACCATTAGTGTCCACTGTCTTTAACTCTACTGTTATTGTTTTTGTTTGGACACTCCCTAACACAAGCTGTGCTTACTCGTTTACGTAGTATTTTATTATGTTGATTGAGGAATTTGGAAATAAATGTTGAATTGTTGAATTGAATCTGCAGGGCCCATATTGTGTTGGATCCTACCTTGGCGCTCCAGTCGACGAGTTCCTCTCATTCCCCCCAACTGGGAAGTTGTATAACACCGCCTCATTCAGCTGGTAACAGTCAGTTCATGTCAAGTCTTATTATTATTATTATTATTATTATTAGTTCCTTAACCCCCATACGTTATGACTCTTTAATATCATCCACTGTGGTTTTGGAATGATAGATCTGCAAATAGTATCATGTGATGAAGGCATGTGTGTACGTAGAACACAGTCAACCCTCCTACTGTCTGACCATGCAATACTGTGCTTTTGAATGATGGCCGCCTGCAATATGATATCATGTTGTGAATGCATCTTCACAGTAAACAGATAGTTAATAGTTGTGCAACAATACAACATAAAAACAGTTGAAGGGTTTTGCATACATGTAATTACTCAGAAAACAATTAATTTATTTAAACATGAAAACTTTGGCTTTAGACTTGCCCCATTGGGAGACTTCAGGACGTCAGGTTTCCATCGAACAAACCACATGCCTTCAATTTAGGGTTCTAGTAGAATCTAAATTACGGGAATTAAAAAAAACAAGAGTTGATCCTATGGGTTCACTCAATTCAATCACTTTGCTATTAGCATTCATAGTTGAGATTTTTAAAATAACTCAAGAGTTTTCCTTCATTATTTTTTTTTTGTACAGTAATTTTACTCGGTGATTATCATATGCAATGTTGTGTGTTTATTTTTATTAGAATATAAGAAGTTTATTTGTAACGATAATTCAATTTTGGGTGCTCCCCTGTATTGCTTGTTTGGGTCTGGGTTGTTTGCGTGGGGGCTGTCCAACGAGAGAAAGAAATAGTCCACATTGTGACAAATACATTTTTCAAGGACCTTTGACGTTTAGAATAAGAGGGCCCCAGACCTGCGAGTAATTTGTTCAGGGAATGTTCACATTCATCCCTAGTTTTATGAAAATGGACTCTGGTCATTTGGGTTGACAGTTTGTTTAACAATTTTTTTTTCTTCAGGTTTTTTTCCTTTTTTCTAGCTTGAAATAGTTGCAAAAATTTATGGTAGTTAATTTGTGAAGCTTGAATTCCATTTTATAAAATAATAATAATAATAATAATAATAATAATATTTGAGTTTATATAGCGTTTTTTCACTCCCGAATGGGTGTTTCAAAGCGCTTCAAATTATTACCCCTGGTCACTGGGCCTTAATTCACTCCTTAAGCCATCTCAGCTCCCTGGGGAGTATACAACCTCGTGCAACAAATGTGCTACTCAGCTAAATCAATCACAAGAACCACCTCTGCCCTTACAGGTCCCCATTTACCCCTGGGTGGAGAGAAGCAATAATAGTTAAGTGTCTTGCTCAGGGACACAAGTGTCACGACCGGGATTCGAACTCACACACTGCTGAACAGAATCAGCAGAGCTTGAATTTGGTGCTCTTAACCGCTCGGGCATGACACCCCCATAATAATTGTTATAATTTTAATTTGTATATGTTTTATTTGAAAAAATGAAATCCAACCCCCCTTACTGTCTTTAGGTTGAGGCCTTCCAAAATAATATGCTCAACAACCACACTCTAATATTAGTAATCTGTAGTCACAAAACATCACCAACAGAGGGCGCTATTATGCACAAACTGCCAGAGCTATGCATAGACCTTTTATTTGTATTGCAATGTTACAGCCAAAGTTTTTTCTAAACAAGGTAAACCCTTTATAGATATTATGTCATTTAAGTGATAGTTGTTTGGTCTTTCCAGATAATAATAGTATATTTTTGGCAACCTTGTTCTCAGGTTGTTCTGAATCCCATTTAGACGTGATGTGCAATTTAAGAAAAGATAAGGCAGAAATAAATGTCTTCCTCCATTGTTCTTCAAATAGGCCAGGGTTAAAGCCATTGGAACCTTTCGGTACAGAAAACAAAAAAAAGTTCACAGATTTACAAATAACTTACAGGGTTTACAGAAGGTAGTGGTGAAAGACTTCTCTTGAAATATTATTCCATGAAATGCTTCACTTTTTGAGAAAACAGTAAAACAATATCAATTCTCGATTGCGAGAATTACGGATTTATTTTAAACACATGTCATGACACGGCGAAACGCGCGGATACAAGGGTGGGTTTTCCCGCTGTTTTCTCCCGACTCCGATGACCGATTGAGCCTAAATTTTCACAGGTTTGTACGGTGGCTGATCTCCGCCAACAAATAAACACCTTTTCAGTAGGGCGTTATAACGCCCTATACGGCGTTATAACGCCCTAAATTAGGGCGTTATAACGCTCTAAATTAGGGCGTTATAACGCCCTACTGAAAAAGTGTTTATTTGTTGGCGGAGATCAGCCACCGTAGGTTTGTTATTTAATATAGAAGTTGTAATACACGAAGTGTTGGCCTTGGACAGTACTGTTTACCGAAATGGTCCAATGGCTTTAAGTCATAGAGTTACTCAGTTTAACTATAGATTCCCGGTAAATCTTTACCTTCTCTAATTGACTCAAATGAGATATTCCTTTGGGTGAAGAAAGGTGGTGGCAGGATACGGGAATCTGTCCGGTTGTTTTGCCTGCTTTTAACTGCAAACATTAAAGGAACACGTTGCCTTGGATCGGTCGAGTTGGTCTTTGAAAAGCATTCTATAACCGTTTGTTATAAAATTGGTATGGTTAGAAAGATGTTGTAATAGTAGAATACAATGATCTACACAAATATGCCTCGAAATTGCGTGGTTTTCGTGTTACCTCGTCGACAAACACGGTCGGCCATTTATGGGGGTCAAAAACTTGACTCCCATAAATGGCCGACCGTGTTAGTCCGCGACGTAAAATGAAAACCGTACAATGTTGAGTGCTACTTGTGTGGATCATTATATTCTACTTTTACAACATCTTTCTAACCATATGCATTTCATAACAAACGGTTTCAAACGCTTTTCATAGACCAACTCGTCCGATCCAAGGCAACGTGTTCCTTTAACAAGTGTTCTAACTTCGATAGGTTCACAAGTTGGTTCACCGACCAATCAAAATAGAATGAGAAAACCTTTTTTAATTTTACTTATAAGGTGGCGGAGGGATGATGCAAGTGTATGTTGTCTATTTCCAAGGAAAACTTAATTGTACTTGCGCTCTACCAAATAACCCTCATGTTAGCGCTCTCCCTATTAATTTTTTGTCTATAGGGAGTTTTCGTTTTCGAAGACGGATGGTTCTGCGACGGTTTTTCAGCCAAACGTTGTCGTTTTCAGCACAACGCAGATTCATCCCAAGTACTGTCGTAGAAATTGAGGAACGACTGTCCTCAAAGCCGACGCATGCGCAGATGACGCCAAATGTCATCATTACCGTCGCAGAACCATCAGTCGTCGAAAACGAAACCTCTCTAATATCTTTGCTCAGGGGTGCCAGTTAGAAGCCATTGAACCTATAACTCGAATCCAGTGATCACACTCAAGTTTACTGGGAAGTGGCAGCATAGGGATCACCTTCAGGGGATGTCAGTTTTTAATTCAAATAATCAAGTAATAAACCACAAGTGAAACTGACGGGGTAAATGTTGATGGGTGACAAGTTTCTGTCACTTCAGTGAAATTGAAGGCTGTTTTATAGGTAGGGACCATTTATTAAAGGAACACGTTGCCTTGGATCGGTCGAGTTGGTCTTTGAAAAGCGTTTGTAACCGTTTGTTATAAAATGCATATGTAGGATTTGAGGCATTGCATGGTGAGGTATCGATGTATATTTGTTAGAATAAAGAAGAATAAAGCAAGACAGTTCCCTAAGAACAACTCTACCTGGCAAGTAGATACACAAAATGCATATGATTAGAAATATGTTTTTAAAGTAGAATATAATGATCCACACAAGTATCACTCGAAATTGCGTGGTTTTCCTCTTACCTCGTCGACAAACACGGTCGGCCATTTATGGGAGTCAACATTTTGACATTTCGTGTTAGTTCGCAAAGTAAAAGGAAAACCACGCAATTTCGAGGCAAGTATGTGTGGATCATTGTATTCTACTTTTAAAACATCTATCCAACCATATGCATTTTATAACAAATGGTTACAAAACGCTTTTTATAGACCAACTCGTTCGATCCAAGGCAACGTGTTCCTTTAAAGTTTTTTACGTAATAATGTAGTAACCTTCCTATTTATGTTGTATTTTTAATAGTGCTATAATAATTATTTCCATTTAGTGTTTATGGTTAACTTTTCCATCATGTGGCATTCTGAATATGAACGAAAAACAATTTATTAGGTCACTATTTTAAAAGCTTGTTTAAAAAAAAAATGTATAAAATTAAGAAATGTGTTCCTCACGATTAGTGTATGAAACCGCCTTTGTAAATGTATATGTTGTTGAAAGATTAACTTTAATATTGAGATGGAAGTATATGCAATGTTTTAAAAGAAAAAAATCTTTGTTTATGTGCCATACTTTGTTTTTCTCTATCGCAAAGTGAGGTTATATCAATAAAGAGTTTACACCAGAGTAAAAAGAGATGTTTGATTTATTTGTTTAAGTGAAGGTGGATGATTGGGTTTGGCTCTTTGAAATACTAAAATGCAAACTCAATTTGTTTTATATAATATTTGGTTTGCGGTGTTGTGTATCTACTTGCCAGATAAAGTTTGTAAACTGCCTTGCTATACTACACTACACCGCGGAGTAGATTTATCGGATTTTTCGAGAGACTTGTCAGTTCTGAAAAGAACTGTCCTGCTTTTTATTTCCTACCTGGGCGGAAGGTATAGAAAAGAAGAAACCACTGGGACTACTACTTTAGCTTAGGATCGTTTTTAACTGCACTACCGCGGAGTCAGTTCTTAAATTGGTCTCAATGTTTCGACTAGCTTGCTCTAGTCATCATCAGGAGACTGGCGGAGTCAGTTCTTGGATTGGTCTCAACGTTTCGACTAGCTCCCCCTAGTCATCGTCAGGAGACTGGCGGAGTCAGTTCTTAAATTGGTCTCAACGTTTCGACTAGCTTGCTCTTATAGTCACCGTCAGGAGACTGGCGGAGTCAGTTCTTAGATTGGTCTCAACGTTTCGACTAGCTTGCTCTGGTCATCGTCAGGAGACTGATTTGTCTTCTTGCAAGCTGTGCACTCCTCATCCGGGACCGAGACCTCAGCCGACACTGTTATCGACAAGTATTTAAAAGGCACTGTATGGGCACCTTTGGTAATAATTATAAAAAACCAATATTCTCACCTGGCCTATCCCAACATATGCATAAAATGAAAAATCTGTGAAAATTTTGACTCAATTGGTCATCGAAGTTGCATGAGTATAATGAAGAAGAAAAAACACCCATTGCACAAGTTTGTGTGCTTTCATATAATGCGTAATCTTTCTCAAAAAGTACATTTATTTCAGAGGCAGCCATTTATGCAATGTTTCATACTATGAACAGCTCTCCATTGCTCGTTACCAAGTACGTTTGTTATGCTAACAATTAATTTGAGCAATATTAGTCTCTGTGAAGAATGAGATATTACAGGAACCTTCAACGGTTTGTTTGATGATCTCAGACTGGTTCGAGGAGTGTACACAACCGTCTCTTATACACACTGGGGCTAGGACCAAGTCAACAGTATATTATAGCATTTAATAATTATTAATTTGTTCTATGGGTAAACCATTTCTAAAAAGAAGTATAGTTAATAATCAAAACAAGCCCCCCCCCCCCATACCACCACTATCAAACCACGCCCTACCCAGACACTTAACGGGCTCCTAGTTTTGAAGAAAAAAAACACCTTTTGACTTGCAGTGCCTTTGTTCCTTCTGTTTATACACATTATAAAAGAAAAATACACACTTCAAATTCATCTGAAGTTGAACTATAGTTGCTACTACACAAGGGAGGGTCCGAACTCCAGTTTTATCTAAACGTCGCTTCCAGACACACATGAAGTGTCAGATTTAAAGATGGCGCGTTGTTGCAGTCGATGCACAGTGGTAGGCTGTGTGTTACTGCAGCTTCTTCTGGGTCTACCGTCGTTAATTCAAGGTGAGTTTTCCCACTTCCATTCGGTTGGAAAGACAGTGGAAGTCTCGCAAGTACTCAAACAATTAAGACATGTTGAGACCTACAGTGCGCAAGGTTGATTCCTTGATACAAAAGTAATATGATGTTCTCGAATAATGCGCTAGACTTGAGGCCGGTTTATAGTCGGTCGCGCGATGGTCGCGCGATGGAAAACTTGCGCGCGATCCTAAGACCGAGGCCTAAAAACTGTGGGTTTTTTTATGATTGCGCGTCAAGATTTCAATCGCGCGACTCGGACTATAAAGCCGGCCTTTAGGGACTTGTCACGCGAGGAATATTTTTGCAGGCAACTTGGAGGCAACCAACTGCAGTTAATGCTACGGAAATTATTTTTGGTAGCACATGGGTATTTTTTATTAACATTGTCTCACGATCCACAATACATGTAATAGTTAATTGAAATATGAATGGCTTATCTTCTTGGAGATTCCCTGGAAATTGGTGCCTGTAAAGTTGTCTCATGTGACATGACGGTGTGTTATGACGTCACTTCAAAACGGTCATCGAAGCTTGAAGATGGTACATCATTTCTGACAACTGCAATTTTAGCTTATAAGTTAAACATATCGGTGTATATATTCGGCTACGATGGAAGAGGGAATGGTAAGGGTAGTGTGGCTTTTTGTGTGTTCTTTTAGAGGAAGCTGCCCTTTTTTAGTTTTCTTAATATTTTTTACTGCAGCGCCCTCTTATGGCCGAGTGACACAACCTTCCTACGGTCACCACAGTCTGTTTAGTGAGAATGTTGAAGCCCACATCATCGTCGGTGTGACTGCTGGGATACTTCTCATGTTCTTGATTGGTGCATGTTGTGTTTGGCATTGCTTGGGCTGTGCTTTATCTGATGAAGACGGTAATTAATAATAGTCTTGCCTCAAGACGTTCAATTAATACTTTATTCGTTGTTTAGTCTAAAAAAACGCCATGTTTTCGAAACAGTTACTGCTGGGATACTTCTTATTTTCTTGATTGGTGCATGTTGTGTTTGGCATTGCTTGGGCTGTGCTATCTCTGATGAAGACGGTAATTTATAATAGTCTTGCCTCAAGGTGTTCAATTAATACTTTACTCGTTATTGGTCTCAAAACAAGCCGTGTTTTCAAAAGAGTTACTGCTGGTATACTTCGAATACTTGGTAATGAATAATAGTCTTGCCTCAAGATGTTCAAATCGGTGTTTTGTTGTTATCGTTAAAGACACTAGACACATTTTGTAATTTTCAAAGACTAATATTCTCACTTGGTGTATCTCAACATGCATAAAATAACAATTCTGTGACAATTTTGACTCAATTTATCATCGTAGTTGCAAAAGAATAATGAAAGAATAAACACCACTCTTTGCATAAATCTGTGTGTTTGCAGATGCCTGAGAAAGGCTTCCGGTCTGAAGTTGTTTCTAAGATTCAAATAATTTCAAACTGAAAACTTGTTTCGTGTTATATCATGTTAGTCTCCAAACAAGTGGAGAGTGTGTAGAGTGGAACTCATGTTATAGTGTGTTTTCTCTGATAGACATTGGAGACTGGTGTTAACGACTACGGGATCCCCAAAACAAGCTCAGTTTCTGACGAACCTGCAGTTGACACTTTCAAGAAAGGGACTTAGATAGGCGGTTAGTCTTCTCGAAAGTACGGCTTCATAAGCGTCGGCTACGCCACAAGCTCCATTACCCCCGTTAAGAAAGCACATGATTACCAATTACCTGACAACATACCTAGGTATAGCCGTTACCAATTCCGTAGTTTCGAAAACGGCATGAGTCGATTTTCAGCGGCTTTTTTTTATGTTGGCGCCCTCTTTTATATATAATTAAAAAATGGTAATTGAAAGGCTATGACGTCATTATTGTTTACCATATAGTTGTCTATTTAATTGTCTTCTACCTATTGGTGATGCATCTCGCTTTTATAAAGTAACTGTATGTACATACTGGTCCGCGTGTGTGTGTGAAAAAAAGTATTAAAGTCTCACCATTATGGAGATCGATGTTTTTGACCAGTAGAAAACAGTTAATAATACTGTTTATAAGCAGCTTTTAAAGGCAGTGGACACTATTGGTAATTACTCAAAATAATTATTAACATAAAACCTTACTTGGTAAAGAGTAATATTTCTGAAAAATAATGTTATTCCTCTTTTGGGGCCCGTTTGTAGTGTTTGCATTTCGAACCTAAAACTACCATTTCTTTTTTTTTAATTTCGAAATTTTGTTTCACAAATAACCAAAGCAGTCTTATAATGTTTAACAAAAATGAATCTTGCAGATTTGTGCTGCTTTGTACATCACAAAGTCAAAAGTATTTCCTGAGCGGTCATGCCCTCTTGTGATAAAAGGTTTTATAATAATAATAATAATAATAATAATAATAATAATAATAATAATAATAATAATAATAATAATAATAATAATAATAATAATAATAATAATAATAATAATAATAATAATAATAATAATAATAATAATAATAATAATAATAATAATAATAATAATAATAATAATAATAATAATAATAATAATAATAATAATAATAATAATAATAATAATAATAATAATAATAATAATAATAATAATAATAATAATAATAATAATAATAATAATAATAATAATAATAATAATAATAATAATAATAATAATAATAATACCATTTATATAGCGCCTTTTCCTAAGGTGGTGATATATATTATTGGTGCATAAAGACGATTGATGACACTCTTTGAGTACATAAAACAAATTGTACAAGGTACGATAATGGCGCTTTCAGAAAACGTAAATTATGTCGTCATGTACGGGCGCGGCAATAAAACCTTGGCCCAATTCGTAAATGTGTTGATGAGCACGGAAAGTGTATTGCTTACCAAAAACAGAATACCAGCCAAAATTACAGTAAGTTTACATTGTTGTGACTAGTATCCCACTCATTTTTTGCTTAGCAAAGCCAATTAATTGTCAAGCAGAATTTTTAAACAGCTTTTATGAAATTGGGCTTTGTAATTATTTTAAATGCATTCTTCTAGATAATAAGGCATGTCCTCGCCCTCTGTGGTCATGTGACCTGGCTACCATTGATCTTCCGGAGGGGGTGACGGCCATCTCACCCTCCTCGGGGGCACCGGTGGAGGGGCGCCATCTCCGTCCTCGTCTGAAGATACCTGGAAGTCGCCCTGCTCATTGAAGTTGAATCGTGCGTAGACTGTCGGCTCTTCGGCACTTCGATGGACGGTCGGGTTCACATCGGCCCGTTGGTTTAGTTCAAGATCGGCGTACACGAGCTCCGCCGAGTGACTCCGAACGTCACTTAAAACAGTCGCCTAAAAAGGATCGTAAATATAATTTGAAACTTCGCATCGTGGACTATAATCAGGTGATGTTAGTGGTGACATTATTGCGTTCTGTGGATCCATGCCTACGCAGCAGTGACAGGTTCAGATGGCTTTCTGATGACTGATGCCCAGAAAAAAATCTTAAGACTTTTCTTTTGCAACGTCACAGCCCGAGTTTTTACCAACCCAGATTGGAAAACTATGGACAGCCATAAGTGCAAATCAAGAAAAGGGCGCTATTTTTGGTAACAAAGTAACCAAATTTGTTGATTTTGTTTGAAACAAAACAACCCATTATTAGAAGTATTCTACTTAATTGAAAGTTTGCAGAAAATGTTGAATTTTGTTAAAACATCTGTTTTTACGATTGGGTGTTTTACTAACAATCAGCCGGCCACCCACCAAGGCGGTTTTTTTATCAACAAAAGAAAGGTCAATACTAATAAAGGACGACCAACATTTTGGGCTAGATCGCTCAGTTGGTAGATCGCCGGTGTCAGATGCAATTGTGTCCGCCATGCAATACAGTCCGCTCCGGACACTTTTGCATATGCAATCGTGTCCGGGGCTATGCAAAAACCGTCCGTTGGAAATATGACTGTACATGTACATGTACATGTATGTGCGCGCGTAAGCGAGCGTGCATGCACTGAACCTACATACATGCAGCATGAATATCCACGTATGATTGCAGCGTATACCCAACGGCCGAACATTTCCCATGTCATTCATGACATGCACTTAGCTTGTTAAAAAATTGCGAACGTATTCCGTCGACCAAGGGCGTTTAATTTACTACAAGGACAGTTTTGCACGGGGCGGACACAACTGCATACGCATATATGTGTCCGGGCGGACACAATTGCATTATGCAGCAGCGTCCGGGCGGACACGATTGCACATGCAAAACCGTCCGGCGCACATTATTGCATATGCAATAATGTCCTCCGGATAGTATTGCATAGAGGACATAATTGCATGCGAAACCGGCACACTAATCCGGAGGTGGCATGCTCATATCCCACTCTAACTGTTCTTTCCCAAAACAAAAATAGTAAAGTTAGTAAAACATTTCGTTGTACCTTCATTTCCACGTTGTTGGTGGCGCTGTTCACGGGAGTAAAGTTGTCGAACAAAACTTGGTGACCTTGAGTAAAAAATATGTTTGTGGAATTTAAATAACTGACTTTGGAAGGTTTTTTTTTGTAGCTTAACACATTATAATAATTCTTCACCCCGGCTGCAGGTCTAAAAAAGATTGAGTATTTCCAATCATTGAACGGTGAATGTTCAATCCAGAAACTTGGATGAAACATCTTTCAACTGAAAATAACTCACCATTGATTGCCCTAAAAATCATTCATGACTTAGATCAAAAGTATTTCACACCTTTGTACTATCGCATCACGGTGGTAAAGGGTCATGCGGGAATCAATACAAACCAAACCGAGTCTGGAAGAGGAAATAGTCTGACCCATTTGACTTGAGGTATCATGAGATTAGCATTCATAACTTCCGTTTTACATGCTGGGGACCACGACTCGCGGATTGAAAAAGCGGTATAGTAATGGTATACCATTTGCAGAACTTACCATACTGCCGCACAAGCCTGGGATGGGCTCCAAGGACCGCACTCACCGGTTCCTGACTCGGTAGAGGTGGGGGCGCCCTAGCGGGGATCTCAGGCGCATGATCGGTGATGACGTCACCGCGTTCTTGGTAGTCATTCTCTCCTTTAAAATAAAATAAAAATAAAAAAAACTCCTTATGTAGTACTAGTAGACTTTTGGGACAACAGACGTACCAGTTAAATTCCATTGTTCTCGGTGAGATGCGCATGCTAAAAACTATATAAAAAAATGTAAAGGCCAACAATGGTAAGTCTGCTGCCACCTAGCAATGGCAAAGTCTCCCATGCATTTAGGGTGCGTTCGTTTAGCTTCCCTGGGTCGACCCCGGTGTGTGAATGGGGTTTTTTCCAGGGCGAACGTGTGCAGATAATTACCCACGTTCGTCCTGGGAAAAAAAAACCGCCACACACCGGGGTCGACCCAGGGAAGCTAAACGAACGCACCCATAGTTTAAAACTACGCACGGCGTATAGGATTGGCGAATGAACAACCTCCTTTTGATTTGAACTGTTAATCAAGGTTTCCCCACCTGCACTTTGGTTGAAAACAGCGCCCACTACCGTCGGGATCTGTCTGTTGATTCGAGTAGGATCAGTCGGTCTGCTAAAAAAGAAAAAAAGTAAAAAAGAAAAACTAAATAAGAAAATTATACTGGCTCTTTAATATAAAGGGCGTCAATGAAACAAAAATATTTAGTTAATATGGTGCAAAATGTGTGTAAAGTTTAGTACTATCATGTTTTGAAAAATACTATTTACATTAACCTTCGGAATCCAGTTGAGTTGTTTGTTTGAATTTTACTCAACAAATAATTACAATGCCGTTATAGTTTTGAAGTTGTTCCAAACTTGTCAACTAAAACAATGGATATAACCTTGTTAGCAGTCTTTATATATTTCCTCAAAATTACTACTTACATTCGCTGCGAAGGAAGTCTTCTACGACCTGCGAAATATAAAATACACGAACCGTTTTTATTGTCTGAAGATCAGCAGAGTATATCCGATTGAAACGTCGAGACCACAAACAGCTATTTTCAGAACCAACATTTCTCCCAAAAGAGAATTACATAATAATGGCTGTACCTGCAAGTTTACTTTTTTTTATGTTTTATGTTTCGGGGGTGATTGTTTTTTATTTTACAGTATATTTTATTCTTCGAGTGTTACCCTTTTTGTTGTGGGTGTGGCTACTGGCTATTATTTGGGTTGCTGGGGCGTTTATTTTGTTTATTTAGTTTGTCTGTGGCTTAAATTAATAAAAATTTCCATTTACAAAGTTGTCCTTTTATTGAAACTTGTTATTCACAGCTTTAAAGGCAGTGGACACTATTGGTAATTACTCATAAAAAAAATTATTGGCATAAAACCTTTCTTGGTGACGAGTAATGGGGAGAGGTTGATGGAATAAAACATTCTGAGAAACGGCTCCCTCTGAAGTAACTTAGTTTTTGAGAAAGAAGTATTTTTCCACGAATTTGATTTCGAGACCTCAGATTTAGGATTTCGGGTCTCGAAATCAAGCATCTGGAAGCACACAACGTCGTGTGACAAGGGTGTTTTGTCATTCATTACTCGCAACTTCGACGACCACTTGAGGTCAAATTTTCACAGGTTTGTTATTTTGTGCATATTTTGAGATACACCAAGTTAGACAGACTGGTCTTTTAAAAAATACCAAATGTGTGCAGTGTCTTTAAAGCACTTGTTTTGTTTTTACTGCGATTATGTGAGTGTATTTCTTTATCAAACACATTTTGTTTTACACATTTTCATAACATAAGCTTTTAATTACATTTTTAGTTTTTGTAATGTACATGTGCACCTGTTATTTTGGGATTTCGTCCAATATTGGTAGGTACCTTTTTCTACACTTTTATTTAATACTGAAACCATTTCCTGAATAATATCCTCATTTACAGAGAAAAAAATTCAAACTTACGTTTCTTCTTCTTTCTCTTTCGGTAAACTACAACAAGAGTGACCAAAACCACGGCTGCAATTGCTACGAAACATGCAGAAACCGAAATTGGCAAAACTGTGTATTTTGCTGAGGAAAAACGAAAGTAATAAAAAGGAGAGATTTTAGTCTGGAGTTAATATAAAAATAAAAAAAACGAAATTAAAATAGTAATAGCTTTTGCAAACTTTGTCCAGACAAAAGAACCTATGAGTATAGCTAGGGTATAAATGCAAGAGTTATATTCTTAGTGGTATAGCGTTTTTAACCCTAGCAGGGTCTGTCTCGAAGGCTAAATAAAATTAGCGGTTGCAAACTTTTTCCCAACCAAAAAGTTATATTCTTAGTGGTCTAGCGTTTTTAACCCTAGCAGGGTCTGTCTCGAAGGCTAAATAGAACTAGCGGTTGCAAACTTTTTCCCAACCAAAAAGGACATAAATATTATGGTATAAATGCAACAATTAGTTTGTGTCCTAATATTTCAACTCTAGCAAGGATCTTTCTCGAAGGCTAAGAAATTACCTCTCACAAATAAAACTCTGCTTCAGTCGAAACATCTGTCAACTATACTTTTTGAGTTAATAATACATATATATCAGATGAAACAACTCCATTGACAATTATTGTGTGTAACTGAGATCGACAATAGTTTCCGTGGAAGGTCTAGTTATTATTGTTGCAATAGTTTTCAGGGGAGCTATGCCATGGCTTTTGTTTGTTTTTCTTATAGACTGGTCTCGCGCGTATTCGGACTCTGGACCCGTTAAAGTGTGGGGATTCGTTTCCTCATGCGTATTGTATAGTAAGACCAAGTGGATTCTAAAAATCTTTAATTATTATGGCTTAAAACCGGAACAACTTTTGTCATATGCTTGTGTCATAAACTCACCATCAGTTACGTCACCCATCATCGTAGGCTTGGATGTTGAGAATGTAGTCACGTGTGTATAGCTGCTACCTGTAGTATCAGATGACGTATGTGTACTTGCCGATGCTTGTTCAGTTTGCAAATCACCTTCAATTTGAAATGGCATGTGGCATTGTTTTAAGCGAAATAGAAAGTCCATTTCATTATATAACTCTATCTGAAGTAATGTAGTGTTTGAAAATAGGTTACTCACTGAAATATTTCAAGCCTTTCTCAGACATCTGAAAGCACACACACAATGTTGTACAACAAGGGTGTTTTTTTCTTACAAAGATTTTCTTGGAACTTCGATGACCAAATGAGCCCAAATTTTCACAATTTGTTAAAATTTGTTAGGATACACCCAGTGAGAATCATGGTCTTTGACAATAACAAACGTGTCCAGTACCTTTAACGACTTGATTTCAAATCTACTTATTTTAATGTCTTCGTATTTATTGATATTATTTGACTAGTACCTTGTATATGTAGCTGACGTTTTTGTGGCGGTATGGCAGAGCCAGCAGGGAAGCTTGCCAAACAGACCAGGGATCCACCGTCAATTCCCGTCAACTGGCTGTGAGTGTTCCATAGACCCGTGTCTCCACTCTCGACGGTCGTATTTGTCACATTCTCCGTTAAGTTTCGGTCATTCAGGGTCCAGCGTATCTCAGCGGCTGGTTTGGAGCCGTAGACTGAGCAGTTTAGACGGTATGGACCAGGGTAGGCTAACGTGACGTTGTCAATTTCCGCAAAGTTGTGAGTTTGGTTTGATAGAACCATGACGGTTGGAGGTACTGTGTTCAAGTTACAAGAAAGTGTGATTTAAACATGATTTTACACCTACTATAAAACGTACTCATTTGTAACCTGTTTGTTCTTAGCGTTGTGTGGTGTTTGCTTGTTTGTTTTGTGAAATAGTAGCCTATTACATCGTTAGTATAGGCATACATCATCAAACAAGTTTAAAGGTCTGTGCACGTTTGGTAATTGTCAAAGACCAGTGTTCTCATCCCAATATAAGCATAAAATAATAAACCTGTAAAAATTTGGGCTCAATTGGTCATCGAAGTTGCCAGAAAATGATGAAAGAAAAAACACCCTTGTCGGAAGAATTTGTGTGCTTTCATGGGAATAAAAGACTTCTAGAAGTCTTTTAATATTTAGTGAGAAATTACTTCTTTAAAAAAAATACGTTACTTCAGAGGGAATCGTTTCCCACAATGTTTTTATACTATCAACAGCTCTCACTATGCCTGGTACCAACTCAGTTTTTAAGTTAATATTTGTTTTGAGTTATTACCAAACGTGTACCTTCACTTTAAGTTTTGAAATGTGATCAAATTATACGGGACTTTGAGGCCATTGCAGGGCAAATAAATTAGAAAAATGTGTTATGTTTAAAGTCACCTGGAAATAGAACCTTTTTTCTTTCAAACATAAGAGTATATGCTTACGAACAATAAAACAATTTTTTTAGTAATTGTTTGTCACGATTTATACGTTAAAAAAATATATGAAGTTGTTTGGGGGGCTGACTCCGCCTACCCCTTTTGTGACGTCAATCGAGGCAGACTTTGCCTGCAATGCGTATAGTAAGCACACGTGCAAAGTACATGTACGTCCAAGTCGTGAGTTGGTACATTTCAAAAAGTGTTTTTCTGCATTCAGCAGCAATACACCTGGTCGGCATTGCCGGAAAAAACAAGTACATGTATACTTTGCAATTGTGTTTACTCTACGCATTACAGGCAAAGTCTGCCTCGATTGACGTCACGAACAGCGCCCTCTCGGGTCGGGTTCTACTCTTAAATTTGTAAATAACATAAGAACTGATATTTTAAAACCTTAGTTAACTGTTTATTCACATTCCACTCATCAAAACACATATAATTATTAGTGACAAAAGCTTTATTCAAAAAAAATACCACTTCCAGGTGACTTTAAATGGAAACTTTCTCAGGCCATTTCCAAATTAGCCGTTGTGTGTGTTTGTATTTGTATCTAAGGCTACTTCTTACCATTAACCACCAGTTCCGAGAAGGACTCTTCAGGTACACAGCCCGTTACTTGACACTTGTATTTGCCACCATCTTCCAACTGAACGTTTGTGATCGTCCAGTTGCAAATCTTGTGTCCGAGGGTTTTAGTTGAAGCCTCTAATTTGCATTCTCGTAAAAATGTTGGATCTGTACAATTTTCATCATAGACAATGCAGTTCAACCATGAAGTTGTTGTTGTACAATTAATATTGTCCTCTTGCCATTGGCACACGAGTGTGGCGTTTTCGCCAAGCAAGGCAGTCACACTCGGGGTCGATGAAACATTTAACGGCATCAGTACTCCTACGTCAACAAAAATACAATGTAAGAACTTACCACCACATCCAATCTAGTTATCGCTAGCTCAGAACTACGAGGTAATTAATGGCATTTTTATTATGAAAGGGGCGTTTAAATTTGAAGAAAATAAAACCAAAACTAAAAGAAACTAATGATTTCTTAGAACACGTAACACTGTTATCTGTTGTTGCTTTATTCGACATCGGGCCAATGCAGATTTAATTTAAAGTCACCTGGAAGTGGTATTTTTTCAAAATAAAGCTTTTGCCACTAATATATGTGTTTTGATGAGTGGAATGTGAATAAACAGTTAACTAAGGTTTTAAAAAATCAGTTCTTATGTTATTTACAAATTTAAGAGTAGACCCTGACCCGAGAGGGCGCTGTTCGTGACGTCAGTCGAGGCAGACTTTGCCTGTAATGCGTAGAGTAAACACAATTGCAAAGTACATGTATACGGACCAAGTCGTGAGTTTGTACGTTTCAAAAACAGATTTTTTTGTTTTTTTCCCGGCAATGCCGACCAGGTGTATTGCTGCTGAATGCAGAAAAACAATTTTTGAAACGTACCAACTCACGACTTAGACGTACATGTACTTTGCACGTGTGTTTACTGTACGCATTGCAGGCAAAGTCTGCCTCGATTGACGTCACAAAAGGGGTAGGCGGAGTCAGCCCCCAAACAACTTTATATATTTTTTAAACATATAAATAATGACAAACAATTACTAAAAAAATTGTTTTATTGTTCGTAAGCATATACTCTTATGTTTGAAAGAAAAAAAAATTCTATTTCCAGGTGACTTTAATCCCTAATAAAATGAATTGCTCAATTTTCCCTTCAATTACCATAAGGTTTGTATACGGTTGCTAAACAAACAAACAAACAAACAAACAAACAAACAAACAAACAAACAAACAAACAAACAAACAAACAAACACACCAACAACACAATATATATATATATATATATATATATTTGTTTTTTATTTTCGCACATAATTTATATGATTGACTTACCACCATTGATAATGTTTGCCTGGTAACTTATCAATAGATACGAAATGAAGATGGCGATCATCTTAATATTCAACGCTACACCTCCGTCGTGATGATAAACCTCAACGACCCTTGAAAGTATTCTGAAATAATGCGAAGAACAAAAACTAGTTACAACACTATATAACATAAACTTTGGAACGCGTTTTTCGGGTTTTTATTTCAAAAATTACAATTTGTTTTCTTTAATAAAAATGTCATTGTTTAAGTTTAGTTTGACAGCTTACTGATTAGAAAGTTCGTACAAGAAACATTTTCTCCCCATGTGAATTTCTTTTCTCTTTAATGAAGTAATATTTAAGAAACCTCTCTCTGAAAACCTAAAAAATGCAACATTCGGTTGTTGGTAAGAACACATTATTACGGACACTGTGTTCAAATGCTAAAAACTGTGCATAGTTTGTCACTCTTTCCTACCGACTCACACAGCGGGAAGCACACCAAAATGTTCACATCAGATTTGTTATGTCATGGTTGAGCACACAGGAACAGCATCAGCGGCTATTTTTATCAGCTCTAATAACGATCTTGTATAATACCTAATGTTTAGCGATGAGTCTTACCGTGTTCCTTGTTAAGATTATTGACTCATTAATCCTTGTAGACCCGTATGCTTCGCTTAGATCACTCGTTATGAAACCACAGGCTATTCTTAAAATAATAATACTTAGACTTCACTGATCACATTTCGTTTTCGTAAGCTAAAGGTTAAAATATCTATAAATTACGTTCTTACACGTGGACTATTAAAGGGACACGTTGCCTTGGATCGGGCGAGTTTGGTCTATGGAAAGTGTTTGAAACAGTTCGTTATGAAATGCATATGAATAGAAAGATATTTTAAGAGTAGAATATAATGATCCACATAAACATGCCTAGAAATTGCGTGGTTTTCCTTTTACGTCGTGAACCACTACGGCATGCAATTTTGTGCGAGTCAAATTTTTGACGGAAATGGCCGACCGTATTATTTCGCAAAAAGGAAAACCGCGCAATTTCGAGTCACATTTGTGTGGCTCGTTATATTCTACTTTTAAAACATCTTTCTAACCACCATAATTATGCATTTTATAACAAACAGTTTCAAACGCTTTTCGTGGACCAACTCGACTGATCCAAGGCAACTCACCCTTTATAAAAGAAAGGCCTTAATGGTTTTACTTTGGTGTAATTGGTTGAAGCCATTGGACACTTTCGGCACAGAAAAAAAAAGTTCACAGATTTACAAATAACTTACAGGGTTTACAGAAGGTAATGGTGAAAGACTTCTCTTGAAATATTATTCCATGAAATGCTTTACTTTTCGAGAAAACATTAAAACAATTATCAATTCTCGTTATCGAGAATTACGGAGTTATTTTAAACACATGTCATGACACGGTGAAACGTGCGGAAACAAGGGTGGGTTTTTCCCCCATTATTTTCTCCCGACTCCGATGACTGATTGAGACTAAATTTTCACAGGTTTGTTATTTTATATAAACGTTGCGATGCACGAAGTTTGGGCCTTTGGACAATACTGTTTACCGAAAGTGTCCAATGGCTTTAAACAAAACTTAAAGGTGCAACTTATATCCGATTGTCTTCTTGTTATAAAGATTGTACGCTATAGTTGTAGTAGCATCCTGAGAAGCCATCATCATCTAAGATGACCCGTTGATTAGAAGTCAATACAAATATTGGAATCTGAGAGTCGAACAAGCATGAATTGTTTCTCAGATGTCTAAGGGTTGGTGTCCGGTTCGTGAATGCTGCGACCAGAGATGCGGTTGGTACCCGCTGTCACCTCGATAAACGTACATGGATGCTCCTGCTAAAATACCTTTAGCTGGTTAGGGGTTTTCGCCGTTTTTTTCTCAACAACAAGTATAGACACTGTATTCGGCTGAAAATGTCACCATCGTGATTTGTTTATAATTTCTCGATAAATTTGCTTATAAATCAGCATTATACGTTGACAGAGAGCTATCCCAAACTTAAGTATTTAATTTTAAGGTGGAGTTTCTTTAAAGCCAGTGGACACTATTGGTAATTGTCAAAGACTAGCCTTCACAGTTGGTGTATCTCAACATCTGCATAAAATAACAAACCTGTGGAAGTTTGAGCTCAATTGGTCATCGAACTTGCGAGATAATAATGAAAAAAAAACACCCTTGTCACACGAAGTTCTGTGCGTTTAGATGGTTGATTTCGAGACCTCAAGTTCTAAACTTGAGGTCTTGAAATCAAATTCGTGGAAAATTACTTCTTTCTCGAAAACTATGGCACTTCAGAGGGAGCTGTTTCTCACAAGGTTTTATACCATCAACCTCTCCCCATTACTCGTCACCAAGAAAGGTTTTATGCTAATAATTATTTTGAGTAATTACCAATAGTTTCCACTGCCTTTAAGATCACGTGCCTGATATGCATCCACCATGTGAAAAGCAACATGATGTATCATCATACATTCTTTATCCCAATGCAAACCATAACATTGTATGTTGATAAAAATATGAAACGGGGTTATGAGAATGGTAGAATAAACGTTTCAGTCCATAGAGCTATGTAACAGGATAGCTCTTGGTTCAATCTACACGTAATCGGAAACGCGGAGTAAGTTTTACGGGGCGCCCTCTTGTGAAACTCTTCCTCACAATTTATTTAGATATCTTCAAGGGTTGGGGTTTAGAGCCTCGCAAAACGCCGATTAATTTTGTACAGATTCATGCTTCGTCAGGGAAGTTTATCATTTTGATAATTTGTACAGTGCTCCTGAATGGTTGTAGGGGCTATAAGTCCATATGGCCAGGGCCAAGTTTTTATAAAGCCCTATAAGCATAAACGTTTAGTGTTGCGACTGGAGCCCAACTTATTTGTAACTTAGCAAATATATTTGGGTGAGCAGTATTTTCTGCTAAAAAATAAACTTCATGAAATTGGGCATAACATGTAGGTGTATTTGATCTTGATTAAGGTGAATGTCTTCCGATTGAGCTTTGGGCTTATTTACCTCAATGAGATATCACTTTTTGTAAAAATGAGTGAAAAAGTGGTGGCGCCATACGGAAAGTTATCCTATTCAAGTCGTTTTCTTTTAGGAAATGTTTTGATCATTTATTTGCTCTCATACAGTCATTTATTTTAAGTAACTTTGATAATATTTATAGATAACTTTCCGTATAGCGCCACCACTTTTCCACTCATTTTTACAAAAAGGGATATCTCATTGAGGTGAATTAGATACTATATAATATACATTATTTCATATCTAATGAAAAAGTGGTGGCGCCATACGGAAACTTTTCCAGATTTATTGTTAAGTGTTAAAGTTATTCCATAATTCCAATGAAGACTAGACATTATTTAAGATTGATATTAAAACAGCCCCGAACCCTCATAAGTCTATTACACGACCCATTATTTAAATGAAGGTCACATTCACAAGAAATATTATCAGTAAAATTTGTTCGTGTAAATCGAAATTACCTGAAACTAGGAATGAAAGCAAAGGTTAAATTCAGTTTCAGTATTAACATTATTTTATTACCTTCATCACAGGGGAATAAACATAATAATTTTTATTTTTATTTTAATAATTCCAACAACCAGTTTACAATATTTTGCCCACGAAAAACGAGAGCAAAATGGTAATAATTTTAAAATGACGGGCAGACCTTGATAGTTGTTGGACCACCGCTTAAAAACAATACAAAACTGCATTTTTCTTTGACAGTGAAATAACCAGTGATGAAATGATATCACTGGATACATTTTTTAATGAGGAATAGTACTTTCAGACCAGCAAGCTATTTTGTAGTGACTTGGAAGTATTTTTGTTTCGGAATTTGTATTTATTTAATGCAAAATATGCAGTCTATCATTGAACAAACTAATCAGGGCCCAATTTCATAGAGCTGCTTAGCACAAAAGTTTGCTCAGCATGAAATTTCTTTCTTGATAAAAACAGGATTACCAACCAAATTTCCATTTGTTGCATATTGCTTGTTACTGGTATTCAGGTGTTTTTTGCTTATCCTGAAAATCACGTGGAAATTTGGTTGGGTAATTCTGTTTTTATCAAGGCACAAACTTGATGCTATGGAAATTTTTGTGCTTAGCAGCTCTATGAAATTGGGCCCAGGAATTCAACAGTGTAAAACTAGATTTTCAAACGGATACAGAAGTATAGACCCATCATCCACCCACTTTACAAAATTGTTAACGTAAGAAACAAAACAACATCAAAATATGCACAAAATTATGACAGCTTCCCTAAACACTCAGGTAAGAGATTTTGAGTGGCAGGTTAGACTTGATCTCAAGTCTGAAACAGTACAGTTTTTGTTTGCATCCGATAATAAACACACACAGTGATTTGTTTGTTTATTTAGATGATCTTCCAAACAAGGGAACTGAGCAAACTCCAACAAGGGGATATAAACACCAAGCTGGCAACAGCCATGTCTCTCTCATACAAACATTGTCTTAACGTCTATGATTATGAATTTTACACAAATCAAGAAATTGTGATCCAGTAACTGGACGACAATACTTATTTCAGTCATTGTGAAATCAGCAGTTAGCTTGAGGATTCGCACCAACAACCTTGTGATTGCATGTCCTTCAGTCACAAAGTGATTTGGGGGGAGGGCCTTAGCGTTTCGACCCCTTCCTTCCAGTGGGCGTGGTCGACTTGACACCAGGGCGGGAACTTTTATTGGATGCATCTTTCTTCCCATGTTTCCTCCTTGAGCCCTTGGCACTCCCAGAACCGGAGTGTTCCTTTGTGGAAAGACGTGCTGGGGAGAAAAAAAAGGAACGCAATTACTTAAAGGAACAAAATGTCTTTAGGGTGTCATGGCTGAGTTGTTTAGCACCTTGACTTCAAGTTCTTGTGGTTGAGTCATCAGAGTGTGGGTTTAATACCCGATCCCTTTGTCTTTGAGCAAGATGCTTTACTATAACTGCTTCTCTTCACCCAGGAGTATAAATTCGTACATGCGAGGGTAGAGGTTAATATTATTTTTGATAAGCCTTTGGAGTGCCATGGCGGCCCAGTGCTGTATATACTCCCTAGAAAGCGGATAAATATTACATGAATGTTATTGACCCAATGACCAGGGCACCAATGTAAAGCATTTTTATCTGATTATTTCTAATAATGTGCTATTGTTGAACTAGTTTTCTAACACTTAAAGGCAGTGGACACAATTGGTAATTCGTCATTTATCTTCATAATTATCATTAGCATCAAACCTTAATTGGTAACAAGTAATGGGAAGCTGTTGATAGTATAAAACATTGTGAGAAACAGCTCCCTCTGAAGTGACGTAGTTTTCGAGAAATAAGTAATTTTCCAAGAATTTGACTTCGAGACCTCAGATTTAGAATTTTAGGTCTTGAAATCAACCATCTAAATGCACACAACTTCGTGTGACAAGTTTTTTGTGTTTTTTCATTATTATTTCGCAACTTCAACGACCAATGGAGCTCAAATTTTCACAGGTTTGTTATTGTATGTATATGTTGAGATACACTAAGTAAGAAGACTGGTCTTTGACAATTACCAATAGTGTCCAGTGTCTTTAAAGCCATTGGACCCTTTCGGTTCAGAAAAAAAAATAAAAGTTCACAGATTTACAAATAACTTACAGGGTTTACAGAAGGCAATGGTGAAAGACTTCTCTTGAAATATTATTCCATGAAATGCTTTACTTTTTGAGAAAACAGCAAAACAATATAAATTCTCGTTAACGAGAATTACGGATATATTTCAAACACATGTAATGACACGGCGAAACGCGCGGAAACAAGGGTGGGTTTTTCCGTTGTTTTCTCCCGACTCCGATGACCGATTGAGCCTAAATTTTCACAGGTTTGTTATTTGATATAGAAGTTGTGGTACACAAAGTGTGGGCCTTGGACAACGCTGTTTACCGAAAGGGTCCAATGGCTTTAAGCACACCACAACTCTGGTGTTTCTGATCAGCAGAGTGGTTCCAGTCCTGGTCGTGGTGCTTGTGTCCTAGAGCAAAAGATGTTTACCGTAATTGTTTTGTCCTTCGGATTAGTGGACATTAAGCCATAGGTTCCGTGCACAATGAACCGATCCGGCCTGTCAATCAAACTGTGCGCGTTCACCCATTTGACCAATCACAGCAATGATTGTGGTCGGACAAACTCGGTCATGCGTGCGCGTATATTTGGCACGCGCGGCTGAATCGTGCAGAATGTCATTGGGAGTGCTCGTACACGTGTCTTGCTCACGTGCGCGGTAGGTGGAGCTTAGTGGAAAGCCGGAACGGTCCATAACAAACAAAGAACTAAGAAGAAAGATCTTACCCAAAAAGGCTGCATCAATTGCTTGGATGTCGTTTAACAGTGGAATGTAGTGGGGTTTCTGGCTGCCTTCGTTTTCTACATTGAGAAAGAAAAAAAAATCAACGATGAACTGGTAAGACATGGGTTGATATAGACCATGTGAACTTTGTTTACAATAAGTGTGACCTTGTACATTGTTTGAGTATTCTGGCAGGCACAATACTGCACAGGTCATTAGGGAAAGTTTACATTTTGTGTCATAATTTCCACATATAGACATACATCCAAGAATTATGAAAGTAAAAGCTGGACAAGTTTTGCGATTTGCCCCCTTTCATCATATCAAAAGTTGATAAGAATTAGACAGTGCAAGATTTTATTATTTGTTTCATTAGGCTGTGTACAAATCGTGCCTGCAGGAAGTCTAGGCTTGGTGGCTCTTTTGTAAACAAGTGATGTCACAGGTCACAACGTCTATACATGTAGTTCAAAGCACCAAAGAAGAAACTCAATTTAACCCTAACTTCGTTATGTTGTTTAGGTTTTTTTGTTTTTTTTTGCATCATGTTCTAATCCACAGCAGGTCAGCACTTTAAACTCAGTAGTTTCCCATGTCCTGTGAAAAAACACAGGCAAATTACTTGGGGTGGGGGTCGTTGCTTTGCTAGTTGAACATCTGCTCTAGCAAAACAAAGGTCATGGGTTCAAATTCTAGCAAAGCAAAGGTTGTGGGTTTGAATCCCACCCAAGTGATTTGCCTGTGGGTTTTTGTTTCACAATTCCAAGTTTTTGAAACCGGGTTTATCTGTGGTGGGGCCTTTGCACAGAATTTGGCAAACCAAAATTGTTTGTTAATTCCCTTAACAGGTTCGGGAAAGTACAGAGACAGTGCTTAATTCACGTTGGTGCAAAGGTAAAGATAAGTTAAAGTCACCTGGAAATAGAGTTTTTTTGTTTTTTTTCAAACATAAGAGTATACGCTTATGAACAATAAAAAAAAAAAATTTTTAGTAATCGTTTGTCCTGTTTTCTATGTTTAAAAAATAGATAAAGTTGGTTGGGGGTCTGACTCCGCCTACCCCTTTGTGACGTCAATCGAGGCACCACAATTTGACATGAAGAGAAAAGTTATTCTAAAACATGACGCCATCCTAACAACTTTTCCAGAGTGGGAAGTCAAAGAAGGTACCTAAAAGATGTGACAAACCCAAAGGAGCGTATGCCAAACAGGACAAAATTTGGGTAACTTTGAACTTTGAGGGCATGTTTTTAGCTTGCGATTCATCGTATCGTGCAGGGTAATCCGAGTGGACCGTCCGCACAGCAGCCATAGTGCGTGCAGTCTGCTCCGGGACTGTAGTTCTGTATGTAGGCATCATACCGATCAGGTACCCAGGTGTAGTGTATGGGGGCAGACTACACATTTTCTCTTCAAACATCGCGCCTCGATTGACGTCACGAACAGCGCCCTCTCGGGTCGGGGCCTACTCTTAAATTTGTAAATAAAATGAGAACTAATTTTTGAGAACCTTAGTTAACTGTTTATTCACATTCCACTCATCAAAACACATATCTTAGTGACAAAAGCTTTATTTTGACAAAATACCACTTCCAGGTGATTTTAATACACATCGGTGAAAGGTTAAAAACAATTTCATAACCCTAACTTCCCCAAAGTGATTTCCTTTGTATGCCCTAGTCTGATTTCAAGGCTCAACTTACTTTCGACTCGTACAAGTACGAGGGTTTCCCGCTCTTTCAGCACCTCATTTGCATATCGTAGTGGAGCCTCCCAGAGATGTTTCACATTCCCTTCATTGTCTGACAGGTCAACGTCCACTGCAACAAAACAAAAAATTAACATTCATTATGACAAAAATTAATATTCATTATGACAAAAATTAATATTCATTTTGACAACATGGAAACCTTTAAACCTTTTTCAGTCCAGTGATTTTTGGGACTTGATTACGGCGTTGCGCATACTAGATAAAATAATACTGAATAAAATAATACAAAATTAAAATAAAATATATTAAATTTCTATACTCTCATCTACTCCTGGGTGAAGAGGAGCAATTTATGGTTAAATGTCTAGCTCAAGGACACAAGCATCTTGGCCAGGATATGAGCCCCAACTTTAATGACTCAGATACCCTTGTCCGAGTCTGATGCGCTAGAGCGCTAAGCCATAACATTATACAATTGTTGCACGCTGTGACGGGGTCCATGGCGTTTTGTACACCCGAGGGGGGAAATGGCACCCGAGGCGAAGCCGAGGGTGTCATTTTCCCCCGAGGGTGTACAAAACCCATGGACCCCAATCACAGCGTGCAACAATTGTTTTGTTATACCTTGGTAACATTAATGTTCCTCTTCTCAAAGTTCTGTTGTTATCTTCAAACATTATTACGACGGAGTATTCATTGTTTAATAAGCAGACCAACAAGAAACAATTCCTGACTGTTCCCTCGAACCCACGGGTGTTTCGTCGTATACAGCGCTGGGCTGGAAATCGACCAACACTGGGAGCGATCAAGATGATGTACACCGGTGTACATCACTTTTCATGTAACCCGACCCCCGAGCCATGTAACATGCGTTTTTGTTGCACGTCACATGATTGGTTCTAGACCAATCAAACTTCACAGTTTGTTACCGAGGTATAACAAGATTATTTGCAGTCTTACCATCTTCTGCACAATTGCATCTCTGCTTTATGTTCTCAAGAAGCAGCAAGGTCCGGCAGTTTGGGTTAAACAATGCTTCCTCCTTCTCTGAAATCGGACAGAAAGGGAAAAAAAAAAAAAAAATCAAAAAAATTGTTTTTTTTGCCGGCAGAAGGTAATAATCAAAAGCTGTTAAGCAGAAAATGGTGCGTATAGCAAATTTCTTGAGTGGGGTACCAGTTCAAACAATGTTATTTTATGAATTTTGGGCGGTAGCCTATTTCTGTTTAGCAACATTTTTCTGCGCTAAGCAGGTTTTTGTGCATGACAGACGTCTCCTTCATCAGGTCGAAATCCTCTACAAGATACTACATGGCCAAATAAATATAACAATTCCTCCAAACATCATCCTAGAGAACAGACGATCAAGCCGACACAACCAGACAAATCAACATAGCCACACCTACAGGCAACCATTCGCCAGAGTTGACTGCTACCTCTACAGCCCTTTCCCAAGAGCTGTTAGGATTTGGAACAGGCTACCAGTGGCTGCAGTCACTGCAACCAATCTGAACGGGTTCCAAAGAGAAGCACTGCCAGCTATAAGAAAGATGGAGCTACCAATCCCTCTTAGGACAAATTGACATTATCACCACCTTATAAGCACTATCTTGAAAGCACAAGCACAGAGCGCAAATGGAAATTGCAACCCACCCTCTCCAGGACAGCAGCAATGCTTATGGGAGAGTACAACAATGCAAGATGCAAGATGCAAGGTGCTTACAGAGTCCAGGTTGTTTGGCCAAATACTGAGCATTGCTGAATCTTAATTCTCAATTCCTTTGGGAGTGAACAGCATCGAATGAAAAGTTTCTGTGGCCACTCAAATACTTTCAAAACAAAGTAGGATCTTGTAATTTATTACTATTAATTATATAGTTATTAATTGTTTACACTATTTTTATTTCAAATATAATTACAACAATTGTAAAAATGAAAGTATACATCACAATAAAACTTACCTCCGAATCGCACTGTTATAAACATTGTTCAGGTAGTTGTTCAGAACGGCACGGCACAGAAGCTATAACTGCATGAGTTCTTTCGGTTACTGTAAAAACAACTGACAAGAATAGAATAGCTATAGGGTTCACAAAACTGTGCACGAAGATGTCAGAATTTCCCCCATGGTTGCGATCGTTTGTGTCCAAACCACAAAAAAAAATCAAGTGGAATTAGAAATACGACGGTCTACGGTAGACTGGAAGACACAATCGAAGTCCACTGTCACTGCAGTACTCGTTAAGTTCAACTTACAACTTAATTAATTAAGGCGCATTCTTTTTAAAGTGGTACGTCTATTTCTTTGAATTCCTCCAGCACACCGACTCATACACACAGTCGTAGTTGAATGGGTACACATCGAAGCCAAAGAATGCCAAATCCTGTCTGCAACATTTCACTATCGTTGTACATAACTCCTCCATCGATCCATAGCCCCAGCGTGGGATGACATTGCAGTACGTAAGTCTGTACACAAAAGCCAGTGCCTGGAAACGGAACACAACTGCACGGGCAAAGGTCACAAAACAAAATACCGCGACAGGTGTAATGGGTTGGGTTAAATGGTGAGAGCGCCCTCTATAGGCGAAAGTAGCAATTTACTGGTTTCTTTCTTTCTATTATTTGGAGTAGAGGTGTAAAATAATGCTGTACATCGGAAATTGTAATGCATCAACTGTAAACACGTTTAATAATTATAAAAGTCTTTATGGATTGTCTTTTCTTTCCCTTTGCCTTCTTCAAATTTGAGAGGGGGGAATTAAAAAATAGATCTATCTTTTTGAACAAAATTATTTATTACACTCAAAGTTATACTGAAACCACACGGACTTGGACTTGATGATTGGGTGGGGGGGGGGGGGAGTAAAATATCATCTATCTTTGTTAACAAAATTATTTATTACTCTCAAAGTTATACTGAAACCACATGAACTTGCTATAATTGTCTTGAATAGTTTGGGGCTGATCGAAGACAAATTCACTAGAGTGGGATTTGAATCAACGATCTCCAATTTCACGTGGTCCATATCCCGCTCTACTTGCATCGCTGCCAGCGTAGAGGGCGACTGATGAAATATCAGTCACCATTCTGCAATGACCGCAGCTGGACGTCGTGTAGATCCGTCGCGTGTGAAACCGCGGGAATTAAAGGAACACGTTGCATTGGATCGGACGAGTTGGTCTATTAAAAGCGTTTGAAACCGTTTGTTATGAAATGCATATGGTTAGAAAGATGTTTTAAAAGTAGAATATAATGATCCACACAAGTACCACTCGAAATTGCGTGGTTTTCCTTTTACGTCGCAAACTATCACGGTCGGCCATTTATGGGAGTCAAAATTTTGACTACCATAATGGCCGACCGTGTTAGTCGACAGGGTAAAAGGAAAACCGTGCAATTTCGAGGCATGTTTGTGTGGATCATTGTATTCTACTTTTACAACATCTTTCTACCCATATGCATTTTATAATAAACGGTTAAAAACGCTTGTCAAAGACCAACTCGACCGATCCAAGGCAACGTGTTCCTTTAAAGGAACACGTTGCCTTGCATCGGACGAGTTGGTCTATTAAAAGCGTTTGAAACTGTTTGTTATGAAATGCATATGGTTAGAAAGATGTTTTAAAAGTAGAATATAATGATCCACACAAGTATCACTCGAAATTGCACGGTTTTCCTTTTACGTCGCGAACTATCACGGTCGGCCAATATGGGAGTCAAAATTTTGACTCCCATAAATGGCCGACCGTGTTAGTCGACAGGGTAAAAAGAAAACCACGCAATTTTGAGGCATGTTTGTGTGGATCATTGTATTCTACTTTTACAACATCTTTCTACCCATATGCATTTTATAATAAACGGTTACAAACGCTTGTCAAGGCAACGTGTTCCTTTAAGAATTATTGGGTTTTTTTCTATACCAACTATAGGTCACGTGCTCACATGTAAACGTTGGTAGTGCAATCGGTCTATTGGAACCGCGGGAATTTGGAATTGTTGTGAGGCCGACCACGTAGCACCTGGGCGGCAGCAGACTTCGAGTCCCGGGCTGCTGTGGCATTCGGCAGCAGAGCGCATTGGTTGGGCGGCTCTACGTTACTTTACTTTACTTTATTTCATCTCAAGGCATAACAGAATACAGTTTATACTTATTATGATTTATGCATGTTTAAATATAAAGATCAGAATAATAACATTTGAATAACACCACCTAGAGATGCAGGGGACCCACAAAAAGCAAAGCTTGTCGAGTGCGCGTCCCCTGTGAACATAAACAACAATGAAGATACATGATGACAAGAACGATTATAAACAAACAGTACGAAAGCTAAATAAAATACGTACATACACAAAAATAACGTAACATAATAGTTAGATTAGAGGTGAATTTTAAATGAAAAATGAATGAATATGATAATAAGCTACGCGAGAGTCACAATACGACAAACAATAACAAATGGGTAAATTTCATGAATTCGAATACTTGCTAAGAAGAATCTGTTTAAATTTGTTTTTAAAGTAGAAATAGATAACGATTTTTTTGTTGTATTGTCTAGGGAGTTCCACAATTTTGGCCCTTCAAATTTAACACTTTTTTTGGCCAGAGCTGTCCGTACAATTGGTAAATGAAATTCGGAGGCCTGTCGAGTTAAATATCCATGAAAGTCCCTATTTCTGTTAAACATGGACGAAATGCAGTTCGGTGGATCATTTTTTGTTAACTGAAACATGAAGATAGCGAGTTGGAAATTGTATATGTCGTTTGCCTTGAGTGTGTTATCTAGTAGAAAAAGCGGGTCGGAGTGAGCTAGATAGCTGCTATGATTTATAATTCTTAGGGCCTTTTTTTGGAGTAAAACTAGTCGAGTCATTGATCTTTGAATACAGTTTCCCCAAGCTAAGATTCCGTAATTAATATATGACAATATTAAAGTATTGTACAGGGATAAAAGGATATATTTAGGTATATAAAACTTGAGCCTGTTGATAACACCAATGTTTCTAGAAAGAATTTTACATATATAATCGATGTGGTTGTTCCAGGTTAAATTATTATCAATATATAAACCAAGAAATTTAGTGCAATCTGTTACAGTAACCTTGTTGTTATCGATGAAAACATCCCTTGGTAATGAACGTAAAGAATTAGTAAACAACATACACTTAGTTTTTTTTGACATTTAACGAAAGTTTGTTTGCTTTTATCCAGTCTGATATCAGAACAAGGTCAATATTAACAACGTCAATCAAATCATTAATATTTTTGTTACTATAGAATAAATTTGAATCATCGGCAAATAAGATACAAGACAAACGAATATTTTTAGCCAGATTAGGGCCTATGTTTGCAAAGAAATTATTAAAACTTTCGGGTATAATTTGGGGGTCATCAGTTAAATTTCCATTAACAGTGATGTCAGGAATTTTCGTAGAAGGGAATTTTTATTAATAACCCGGTTTATTATTTTCCAAGTATTCTTAATATTTGCTTTTTCTTTTTCAAATTGAAAGCAATAATACTTCTTCTTAGCTGTTCGTAAAACACTGGTTAGAATATTTTTCATTAATATAGTTCGCATGATTTATTTCATTACGTTTAGAAAGGAATTTATGATACAGTCTATTTTTAAGTTGTATTGATTTCAGGAGGGATAGTGTTACCCAGGGAGATTTAGGATTGGCTTTGTTTTTCTTTTTATTTCTAAGTGGGACATTTTTGTCGTGATGTTCATTAAATATATTCGTAAAATTGTTAAAAGCAATATTAGGATCTAGGGTATTAAATACAGGGGACCAGTCGGCTAAATTCAAATCACATGTTAAGTTCTCTAAATTATCCTTAGTATAACAACGAGAGCTGACATTCTTAGTGATCTTAGGGTGAGCATTGATCATTGGTATCGAAGTTAAAATAGGAAAATGGTCAGTAATATCTGCAGTTAATATAACAGAGTCTGGTATGGGTAGAATGCTAGTGTAAATATTATCAATTAAAGTTGCCGAATGACGGGTTACCCTTGTGGGTTTATCTATAAGTGGAATAAAGGAGTATGAAAACATAGTATCAAGAAAATTCTGTGCAGTGGTATTATCATCATAATTTAGAAGATTAATATTTAGATCTCCAGAGAGAATACAATGTTTATTTTCATTAGAAATGCAGGTAGTTATATTATCGAAGTGGTACATAAAATCATTATATGAAACTTGTGGAGGTTTGTATAAGACACCAATTATCACGTTTTTTGATGACGTTTGTCTCAATTCAATAAACAGTGATTCAATTGAGTTATTGGAATAGTTGAGATCCTGACGGATATTATACTGAATGTCATTCAGCACATAAATGGCAACGCCACCACCAATTTTATCAATTCTGTTATTGGTAATTAATTTATAACCAGGTAACGAAAACATAGTGGAATTGTCATCTTTCGTTCCCCTTGATGGATCAAGAGAATGATGACCATAGCCTCAACTCAACAGTTGGTAAGCGTATCGTTTGGTATCTTGAGCTAACAGTCTCCTGACGATGACTAGAGCAAGCTAGTCGAAACGTTGAGACCAATTCAGAACTGACTCCGCGGCAGTACAGTTATAACGATCCTATAAGCTAAAGTAGTAGTCCAGTCTAATTTCTATACCATCCGCCATGGTAATAGTTAAAAAGCAGGACAGTTCTTTTCAGAACTGATAAGTCTCCCGAACCTCCGATTATCTACTCCACGGCAGTAGAACAAGCAAGACAGTTCCCTAAGAACAACTGTACCTGGCAAGTAGATACACACATGGTGTTACCGCAAACCAAATATACATTGAGCTAACAAACTATGAACTGAGAGGAGTATTCGTACCGTTATTTTACTGTACCGTATAAGTTTTGAAAAGTGTGGCACACGGAATACACAGTTGTCACAATTTATTACTCACGGCGGCAGGGTGGAGGCTGAGAAATTTCTAATGCGTACTAAGAGTTACAAAATTGTTTGTCAGTTTAAATGTTGCAGCGGCAACCCCAGGGTGAGTGTGCGTGTTATTGGTCATACCCGAGTGATCGCGTTCAAAAGCTATAATGACCGGCTTTCAATTATTCCAGTACCTTACTTTCAAAATAAAGGACTTTCGGGCTTTGCTTTCTTAAAGAATGTATAGGCCTACTATATAATAGCTCGCAATGCTATACAATGCCCGCGTCGACTTTGGCACTGTTTAAACCACATGTAGGTGCCTATTTCTACTTCCATGCTTAAAGGAACACGTTGCCTTGGATCGGACGAGTTGGTCTATAAAAAGCATTTGTAACCGTTTGTTATAAAATGCATATGGTTGGAAAGATGTTTTAAAAGTAGAATATAATGATCCACACAAACTTGCCTCTAAATTACATGGTTTTCCTTTTACATTTGACTCCCATAAATGGCCAACCGTGTTAGTCGACGACATATTAATGTCTTAATATGGACAATGTTAAAAGTTGTACCCGATGGGCGGGCTCAAGGTAGCTCAAATGAAAGAATGTTTACTAAAATGTGCAAAGGTCATAAACAATGACAATGTCTAAAGTTGTACCTGATGAGCGGATGGCTCAAGGTAGCTGAAATGAAAGCATGTTTGAATAATTTGCAAATGTCTTAAAAATGACAATGTTTAAAGTTGTACCTGAAGAGCGGATGGCTCAAGGTTGCTGAAATGAAAGAATGTTTGAAACATTTGCAAATGTCTTAAAAATGACATTGTTTAAAGTTGTACCCGATGGGCGGGCTCAAGGTAGCTGAAATGAAAGCATGTTTGAATAATTTGCAAAGGTCTTAAAATGGACAATGTTTAAAGTTGTACCTGATGAGCGGATGGCTCAAGGTAGCTGAAATGAAAGAATGTTTGAATTTGCAAATGTCTTAAAATGGACAATGTTAAAAGTTGTACCTGATGAGCTCAAGGTAGCTGAAATTAATCATGTTTGAATAATTTGCAAAGGTCTTAAAATGGACAATGTTTAAAGATGTACCTGATGAGCGGATGGCTCAAGGTAGCTGAAATGAAAGCATGTTTGAATAATTTGCCAAGGTCTTAAAATGGACAATGTTTAAAGATATACCTGATGAGCGGATGTCTTAAGGTAGCTGAAATGAAAGCATGTTTGAATAATTTGCAAATGTCTTAAAATGGACAATGTTAAAAGTTGTACCTGATGAGCGGATGCTCAAGGTAGCTGAAATGAAAGAATGTTTGAATAATTTGCCAAGGTCTTAAAATGGACAATGTTTAAAGATGTACTTGATCAGCGGATGGCTCAAGGTTGCTGAAATGAAAGAATGTTTGAATAAATTGCAAAGGTCTTAAAATAGACAATGTTTAAAGTTGTACCTGATGAGCGGATGGCTCAAGGTTGCTGAAATGAAAGCATGTTTGAATAATTTGCAAATGTCTTAAAATTGACAATGTTTAAAGTTGTACCTGATGAGTGGATGGCTCAAGGTAGCTGAAATGAAAGAATGTTTGAATAATTTGCAAATGTCTTGAAAACGACATTGTTTAAAGATGTACCTGATGAGCGGATGGCTCAAGGTTGCTGAAATGAAAGCATGTTTGAATAATTTGCAAATGTCTTAAAATGGACAATGTTTAAAGTTGTACCTGAAGAGCGGATGGCTCAAGGTTGCTTAAATGAAAGCATGTTTTAATAAATTGCAAAGGTCTTAAAATGGACACTGTTTAAAGTTGTACCTGATCAGCGGATGGCTCAAGATACCTGAATTGAAAGAATGTTTGAATAATTTGCAAAGGTCTTAAAATGGACAATGTTTAAAGTTGTACTTGATCAGCGGATGGCTCAAGGTTGCTGAAATGAAAGCATGTTTGAATAATTTGCAAATGTCTTAAAATGAACAATGTTTAAAGTTGTACCTGATGAGCGGATGGCTCAAGGTTGCTGAAATGAAAGCATGTTTGAATAATTTGCAAATGTCTTAAAATGGACAATGTTTAAAGATGTACCTGATGAGCGGATGGCTCAAGGTTGCTGAAATGAAAGAATGTTTGAATAATTTGCAAATGTCTTAAAATGGACAATGTTTAAAGTTGTACCTGATGAGCAGATGGCTCAAGGTAGCTGAAATGAAAGAACGTTTGAATAATTTGCAAATGTCTTAAAATGGACAATGTTTAAAGTTGTACCTGAAGAGCGGATGGCTCAAGGTAGCTGAAATGAAAGCATGTTTGAATAATTTGCAAATGTCTTAAAATGGACAATGTTTAAAGTTGTACCTGAAGAGCGGATGGCTCAAGGTAGCTGAAATGAAAGCATGTTTGAATAATTTGCAAATGTCTTAAAATGGACAATGTTTAAAGTTGTACCTGAAGAGCGGATGGCTCAAGGTAGCTGAAATGAAAGAATGTTTGAAACAACTACACTGGCTCCCTATCTCTCAACGAATCATCTTCAAGCTGATGCTCATTGTCCACAAAGCTCTAAATGGCAAGGCTCCCCACTATATTTCTGAACTGCTTCAAGTTTACACTCCATCAAGGAATCTTCGATCAAGTTCCATGCTTCTCCTCATTGAACCCAAGTCTCGACACTCATGGTTAGACAGGTCTTTTTCTGTAGCCGCACCACGCATCTGGAACTCTCTACCACTTAATCGTCGATCTTGTCTTTGTACCGCAAAATTCAAGTCTCTTCTCAAAACTTATCTTATGTCACAGGTTTTCAATGACTAATTTTGTTGTGTCTGTTTTTCTTTGTGTTGTGTTTTTGTTTTGTTTTGTTTTGGTTTACTGCGCCTTGAACACCCAGCAGGGTGGATATGTGCGCATTACAAGTCTTATTATTATTATTATTATTATTATTATTATTATTATTATTATTATTATTATTATTATTATTATTATTATTATTATTATTATTATTATTATTATTATTATTATTATTATTATTATTATTATTATTATTATTATTATTATTATTATTATTATTATTATTATTATTATTATTATTATTATTATTATTATTATTATTATTATTATTATTATTATTATTATTATTATTATTATTATTATTATTATTATTATTATTATTATTATTATTATTATTGAATAATTTGCAAAGGTCTTAAAATGGACAATGTTTAAAGTTGTACCTGATGAGCGGATGGCTCAAGGTAGCTGAAATGAAAGAATGTTTGAATAATTTGCAAAGGTCTTAAAATGGACAATGTTTAAAGATGTGCCTGATGAGCGGATGGCTCAAGGTAGCTGAAATGAAAGCATGTTTGAATAATTTGCCAAGGTCTTAAAATGGACAATGTTTAAAGTTGTACCTGATGAGTGGATGGTTCAAGGTAGCTGAAATGAAAGCATGCTTGAATAATTTGCAAATGTCTTAAAATGGACAATGTTTAAAGTTGTACCTGATGAGCGGATGGCTCAAGGTTGCTGAAATGAAAGCATGTTTGAATAATTTGCAAATGTCTTAAAATGGACAATGTTTAAAGTTGTACCTGATGAGCGGATGGCTCAAGGTTGCTGAAATGAAAGAATGTTGGAATAATTTGCAAATGTCTTAAAATGGACAATGTTTAAAGTTGTACCTGATGAGCGGATGGCTCAAGGTTGCTGAAATGAAAGCATGTTTGAATAATTTGCCAAGGTCTTAAAATGGACAATGTTTAAAGATATACCTGATGAGCGGATGTCTCAAGGTAGCTGAAATGAAAGAATGTTTGAATAATTTGTAAATGTCTTAAATTGGACAATGTTTAAAGTTGTACTTGATCAGCGGATGGCTCAAGGTAGCTGAAATGAAAGCATGTTTGAACAATTTGCAAAGGTCTTAAAATGGACAATGTTGAAAGTTGTACCTGCTGAGCGGATGGCTCAAGGTAGCTGAAATGAAAGCATGTTTGAATAATTTGCAAATGTCTTAAAATGGACAATGTTTAAAGTTGTACCTGATGAGTGGATGGTTCAAGGTAGCTGAAATGAAAGAATGTTTGAATAATTTGTAAATGTCTTAAATTGGACAATGTTAAAAGATGTACCTAATGAGCAGATGGCTCAAGGTAGCTGAAATGAAAGAATGTTTGAATAATTTGCAAATGTCTTAAAATGGACAATGTTTAAAGATGTACCTGATGAGCTGATGGCTCAAGGTAGCTGAAATGAAAGCATGTTTGAATAATTTGCAAATGTCTTAAAATGGACAATGTTCAAAGTGGTAACTGATGAGCGGATGGCTCAAGGTTGCTGAAATGAAAGCATGTTTGAATAATTTGCAAATGTCTTAAAATGGACAATGTTTAAAGTTGTACCTGATGAGCGGATGGCTCAAGGTAGCTGAAATAAAAGCATGTTTGAATAATTTGCAAATGTCTTAAAAATGACATTGTTTACAGTTGTACCTGATGAGCGGATGGCTCAAGGTAGCTGAAGAAAGAATGTTTGAAAAATTTGCAAACGTCTTAAAATGGACAATGTTTAAAGTTACGTGAATATTCATGCTGCATAATTAATACATGTACATGTAGGTAGGTTCAGTGCATGGACGCTCGCTTACGCGCGCACAAACTTAGTAGTCATGGACATGTCCGCCCTGACGGTTTTGCATAGCCCCGGACACGATTGCATATGCAAAAGTGTCCGGAGCGGACAGTATTGCATAGCGGACATAATTGCATCTGACACCGGTCTCTTGATCCTTGCGGCTAGTACAGTACCAGAGACATTATGCCCGAGTCTTTCTTGGATTGAACATTGATTTTGCGCCATCAAAAATACACATTAAATTGACTGATTAAATACACACCCGAATTAACAAAAATGTTTGGTCATGATAACTTATAAAGTTAGCTGCACAAAGCCATTCCAGAGGGTCTATCATACACTCACACGATTGTCAATTTATTTTTGTCAAACCTTGGGCAGTGCCCTATTTCCAATAATATTATCACCATTGGTAATACAAGAAGTCGATTGATTAAAAATAAACTAAACCAGTCGATGATAAAATCCCTTGTTTATCACAACAGTTAGATTTTCATTGTTACACAATACTTCACATTCCTTTGTTAAAAGTTGTGTATTTTGCCACCCCATTCAAGACATTGGGCCTGGAAGTCATTACGTGTGTGTGTGTGCACGAGATAGCGTGGTGGAACCATAACGACAATGACGTAACATGTGACCCCCTAAGCTATTCAAAATAGTTCATTGATAATTGGTGCGTAAAGTTAGTGCAAGTTTTTTTTAAAACCACCTCACCAAACGGAACTTTTATACAGAAAATCATCGCAGGACGATGGATATTTGCAACAGAAATGGAACCAAGATGAACTGAAGACACGTGGATATTATAAGTGAAACGTAGAGAGGTGTTTTAACTCTCTGAAACTCAGAAAAACTGTGGAGTTGGCCACCAAAAATATGGAGCCCAACCACCACGTTGAAACGGGAGCCAACGGCTTGCGATGTACCGTGCAAAACACCGCACCGTCCCACACAAATTCGCACAGAAAATGTAAACTTTCGTCACTGCAAATGAGCCTGTTTTGGAAGATATTTGTCGTTTTGTTCGTGTATGGAGTTGTAGCAACTGGTGGAGTAGATGGTGAGTTATTGTAATGAGAGAAAATACAGCATTTTAATACGAATTTTAGTTGGAATAGTGTCATGTTTCGTAATGACAACAATAATATGCAATGCAATGGAATGTCAATGACATTGAACAAGGTACATGTATGTCATGTCAAATCAAATTGCAGTAAAAAGATTTAAAAGCATGGAGGCTCATAAAACCACTGTGCTTTGTTTTTTCTGTTTGTTTGTGTGGCTGAAGTTCTGGTCGATCTTTTACTGCAAAATAAATTGTCTTTTCATTCAGAGTAAAATTGTACTCAAAGTAATAGGCCCCCTAATTAATGTTGTTATTAATATTATTATTATTTATTTACAAAGTGCTAGATCATGCATGAATCAATTCATCTTAATCATTCATCATGTTCATACTTAAAACAACGGTGATTAATCTTAGGACTTGGGACGTGGAGTTAAGTTCCGTATCCAAAGGCGTAGGACGCATTAAACCCATCCTAAGTTAGGACGGGTTACTCGTCCTAACCTGAGGTAGGATTAATCCTCGCGTTTTGTGAAACCGGCTGCAGGTCACTTCATGCCTTGAACACTTTGTACTTCGGACTAGCTTAGGATTTCTGCCTCGTTTCGCGAGGGTCATGCCGCCACCAAAGTGTGAAAAGGTGAACTCAATGTGTTGGCATGACTGGGCCCCAATTCATAAGGGAGATAATCAGTGATTTGTCAGTGAAATACATAAACAAAAAAACAATGTTGATGACGAAAGACAAAATGAATGATAACAAATATTGCAATCAAGTTTTGTGTACACAGTTAAAAAAGAAAGCTTGTTTTTTTTAAGGACAAAACAGTACAGCCACGCACCAACATTTAAAATCTATGAAGGGTGGCATCAACAAGATTAAAGACAGTGGACACTATTGGGAATTGTCAAAGACCAGTCTTCTCGCTTAGTGTATCTTATCATATGCATAAAGTAAGAAACCTGTGAAAGTTTGAGCTCAATCGGTCGTCGAACTTGCGAGATAATAATGAAAGAAACACCACCATTGTCACACGGAGTTGTGTGCTTTCAGATGCTTGATTTCGAGACTTCAAATTCTTAATCTGAGGTCTCGAAATCAAATTCGTGGAAAATTACTTCTTTCTCGAAAACTACTCCACTTCAGAGGGAGCCGATTCTTACAATGTTGTATACCACCAACCTCTCTACTCGATACCAAGTAAGGTTTGATGCCAATAATTATTTTGAGTAATTACCAATAGTGTCCACTGCTTTTAACAAACAACTGTATAAATCTATTGAAACTTAGCTTTAAAAATCTGAACAAAACAAGAAGCCTCCAGAAAACAAATCAATTACACTCGTTTGGATTGACAAAAAAGGAAAAAGGGGACTTAAAATTACATTTGATTTGATGAAAAAGAGAGCAATATTACAAAGGTAAGATTCTACTGACAAAAAACCAGTAGACTGACGCAGCTATGGAATTTACGAAGTGACTTGTCTGAGGGTACAAAGTTACTCGACTGACGGTACCAAATGATCATTATTGGCAAGGTAAAAGTGACCAACTTTGTTAGGTACAAAGTGACCCAAAGGTTCAAATTGTCTGACAGTCCAACCGGACACGGGTCAACTCGTCATACCCAAGTCAACTTGTACTAAAAAAATGAGTACCTTAGTCATATTGGTTTTAAACTCGGTATATATACCCGAGTCAACTCGCACCCAACTGTACTGTCTACATATCAATTAGTTAAACTGATTGATATGTCTGAGTAGATGTTGATTATGTATTGATCATAAATGTTTTAAACAATGTTGCATGGTCTGTAGGCTTTAGAATTTTGTTTAATTACAATTTGTTGTTTATTACTTTTGTCTGTTTTCTTCTGCCTAGGTGTGTGTGACTGTAACAGTGCTGACTGCACAGCAGGATGTAATGCAGGGAGCTACTGGGATCCCAATGCCACTGCCTGCATACAGTGCTCTGCTGGATACTAGTAAGTTTGCAGATAGTTTGCTTAGTGTGGAATTTGCGCTAAGCGCTGAAAAACCTTTTTAGAGGAAAACAAATTCCAACACATTAGAAGAGTTTGCGGTAACACCATGTAATAACTATCTCTAAATGAGTTGGGGTGGTTCTGAAAAGAACAGTTGGATTAACTCGACGTTTCGATCAGTATGCTCTGATCGTTTTAAGACGTTCTAAACTCATAAATAACCTAGCCTTCCTTAAACGTTGCCGAGAACCACCCCCAACTCATTTAGAGATAGTTATTACATGGTGTTACCGCAAACTCTTCTATCTTATTTCCACCATGCAAAGTTTCAAATCCTACTTAAATTCCAACACAATTCAAAAATTCAATCTGACAGGCTCGATTGCTGTTTTTTACCCACAATGGTGTTTCACTGCCTTTTGACACATTGGATCAACAGTATTAGGCCTTGGCCCAATTTCAAAGAGCTGAGCAAAAAGTAGCTTAGAAGCACAATGAAATTATGCTAACCAGAATTCGGTCAAGCCAAACTACCATGTCACATGCAATCTGTGGCTGGTATCCTATTCATCTGCTAAGCAGAAATTTGTTTAAAAGCAATATTATTTTGTGTAGCTCTAAGAAATTGGGCTCACGAAGATGCCACGTAGTGTACAAGCAGTTGTATTTTGATGTCTTATTAGGGTGGGCATTAAGCTTTTTAGTCTTGTCTTTAATTTTGTAGCTCAACAAAATAGGCATTTAATGTTGCACTGATCTTGTCCTTGGTGCCCATTCAAAACTTTCCCATAGAATTTAAAGGGACACGTTGCCTTGGATTGGGCAAGTTGTGTGAAGCATTATATCTTTCTAGTGATGCATAAAACGGTTTCAAACACTTGTCATAGACCAACTCGCCCGCTCCAAGGCAATGTGTCCCTTTAATACTGATCTTCCAATGGGAAAAACTCTGTTGAATGGCCTTGCCCTCTTAATCAGATAAAACTTGACTGAAGAAGTCCCAGACTTGTTGAAGATAAAATGACTCGAGGATAAAAGGTTCCAGTCCTACATTGCAGCTTAAAATTGTGGAGGAAAGTGGAACCTTAGGCACTTTCACGTACTCGAGCCCCTTGTTGACTTCCTGCTTAAGGATCGGTTTGTAGTGGATGCTGTTTTTAGGCTTGCACTAATCTAATCTATTGGACTGCTCAAGTCCGTAAATGTAATATGCTGTGAACAATTTAAACCCACTTGGACACTATTGGTAATTGTCAAAGACTAGTTAGTCTCCAAAGTTGGTCAGGGGTCGAAATTGCCACTAGCCCGCTAGCCCGGGACTACCAGATTTACAGCCGGGCTACTCATTTTTCCAGTTTGATAGCCCGACGGGCTAGTGGAAAAATAATGCAAAAATCATCATCACAAACAATAAAGAACTATGTTATTGGTGTATTGTAAAGTTTGAGCCGTGACGCGAGACATAATGTGTCTTTCGGGCTACCAAAATCTAATCAGGGCTACTAAAAATTATTGGTCACTAGCCCTGCTGACTACCATGGAAATACACTTAATTTCGACCCCTGTTGGTGTATCTCAACAAACATTTTTTAAATGCATAAAATAACAAAGTCTGTGAAAATTTGAGCTCAATCGGACATCGAAGTTGCGAGATAATAATGAAAAAAAAAAACATAAAGTTGTGTGCTTTCACATGCTTGATTTTGAGACCTCAAATTCTAAATCTGAGGTCTCTAAATCAAATTCGTGGAAAATTGCTTCTTTCTCTAAAACTACATTCATACTTCAGAGGGAGCTGTTTCTCACAATGTTTTATACTATCAACCTCTCCCCATTACTCGTTACCACAAAAGGTTTTATGCTTAGAATTATTTTGAGTAATTACCAAAGTGTCCACTGCCTAGCAGAGCGAAATGCTATGCAAAATGTCAGTTGCTACTCAAAAATCATTGCTACTCAATATTAGCAATCACTGTGCAGTGAAATATTGTGCATGCAAAATTGCTGGATGAAATCGTTCCCTGTAATGTAAAAATAATTTCATTGGGCTGTTCTTTCAAGAGTCGCAAGTGGTAGACACTGAAGCAGTTATGATATTTTGCTTTAAAGGCAGGGCCGCAGTGGACACCATTGGTAATTGTAAAAAACTAGCCTTCACAGTTGGTGTATCTCAACATATGCATAAAATAACAAACCTGTGAAAATTTGAGCTCAATCGGTCATCGAACTTGCGAGATAATAATGAAAGAAAAAAACACCCCTGTCAAACGAGGTTGTGTGCGTTTAGATAGTTGATTTCGAGACCTCAAGTTCTAAATCTGAGGTCTCGAAATCAAATTTGTCGAAATTTACTTCTTTCTCGAAAACTATGGCACTTCAGAGGGAGCCGTTTCTCACAATGTTTTAACCATCAACCTCTCCCCATGACTCGTCACCAATAATTAAGAAAGGTTTTATGCTAACAGTTATTTTGAGTAATTACCAATAGTGTCCACTGCCTTTAACCAAAGAAAGAAGTTTGGATGACCCCAGACTCAATTATTGAGGCGTTTCTTTCTGACGCTGATGTCACATTTGACTCTCATTCATAAGGTCACTGAGACTCACCAAATAACCTTATTGTAGCCTCAACATCAAGTAGGAATTTGGTGAGAGCACAGCAACACCTCCTAAAAAAAAAAACCCCAAAACAAACAAACACACACAAAGCAGAAATGAGATTCAGTACGACACTGTACGAAATATTTAAATCTTTGTAATATTATAGGTGCATAATAATATCAGTGCTCTTTTACATTGTCAAATGAAATTACTTTCCGGCCGAACTAAGTACCTATTATGAGTGGATTGAGGCATTTTGAAAAAAAAACAAAGAACGAACAAAACCACGAAATTCAAGACTTCAGAGTTTGCTCAATGTTATGCTCTTAAATCTCTATGAACACTTTGAAGGGCATTCATGTAGGCCTACATCTTTTATCGTGAAAAATCTAATGAGTGATGAGAAATAAACCACAATGGAAACAATTTGTATAATTATGTTTGGTTCAAATCGAGAAAGAAAATGTTCCAGTGCTCTATCAACTGATATAGTCCTATGTTATCAGTTTCCCTATTTTGTTGATCTTTGTGAGTGGTTTATGGCAGACCGTAATATTCAGGCCTAAGATTATTCATCTCTGAGAGGGCAAGGTCGTTTTTATTTTTGAAAAGGGCACACCATTGGAAAATCACAAAGGAAAAACTTTTGATGGGGCACCAAGGCCAAGACTAGGGGAACAGAGACCATTGCCTTCATGTTATTGCAGACCTTAATATTTGTATTGAAAGGGCCTCCATTTTGCTAGCTTCATACAGTCAACTCTCCTCATGATAAAAGGGCATTGTTATTAAAATGTTATGCCCATACTATTTTAACTACAAGGGTGCCAGGGTGTCTTTGAACACCCTGTTTTAAATTTGGACACCCTGTTTTGTCTGTCATTTACATCAAAATGAATGTACTGTAAGTGAACAATTTGTACACCCAGTTTTTATGTTTCAAGCAAATGTGGCTACTCCCTTAGCAAATCCTTACTAAAACATTGGCTAAACTTGTCTTATCTGTCATTTAGGGCTACATTGTACATTGGAAACAAATGTATTGTAGTAAAAAAAGTGGACACCTAGTTTTTATGTTTCCAGCAGATTGGAGCTCCCTTTTACCAGATCCTGGCAAAAACCTCGGTTATGTTTGCGTTGCCAGTACTCAACGCGCACGCGTTCCAAATCCTGGCTAAAACCTATTGGTTAGTTTGTCTGTCATATACATGCAAATATGTATTGCAAGTGAACAATTTTGTCACATAGTTTTTATGTTTCCAGCAAATTAGAACTCCCTTTTTACTAAATCCTGGCAAAAACCTTGGTTAAAATTCAAAGTACACAGGAGCACGAATTGCTCCAATTTGATTACAGACATTCATTCATGGAGCTCCATAAGTTAATGAACACTTCATCACCCCATGACAGAATTACACATTAAGCCGGATCTAACCGGCCTGCCATCAAAATGAAATCTCTTATCTATCCAACAAGCCCAACCCTCACTTGAGCTGTTACCAAGCAACCAACTCAAACCAAAGTTGTGTTCAAACAGTCCCCATGGTTTCCGATCAACATGTAATTGAGACATGGCAGACCGTGACAATGTCCTGGGTGGAGGCCTTTGTGTTAGGTCAGCAGACCAGGTCCTTGTGTTGGAGAAACAAAATTACTAAGCCCTTGTGACTGTGCTACTGTGGGTTTGCCGGATTAAATGCGGAAGACCAACCAACAATGCAAATGAACACAGTTCAATGAGTCCAAAGATTTCTTCTTTGGTTAGACACATGATCATTGATGGCAACTCAAGCAGAGTTATTTTGCAAGATCAATTGGTTATATTTAGGCCATTTCAGGGAATTTCCCTGTCAAAGAAATTGTACTTTATATTACAACAAATAAAATTGACAGAAAAAACCCATAGGACAATTGGCAACTGGCATTAAACATCAAAAGCTTCTCTGTTAATAGCAACCACACAAAAAACCTTCTTTAGGTAAACAAACAGTCAGCGTATCCTACTGCAATGGCAGAAATGAAGGCTGATCCATCAAATTTAAGTACCTACATGTAACTTCACTCCCTCTTTACAAAAGTAGGAGCTCAGCAGATTATGGAAAAAACAGGCTTTTAGTTCCAGACAAGCGTCTAGAAGAAACGCATTCAACCTTTTGATTTTTCATGAGGTTTTTGTTAGTAATGTAAACATTGCAATGTTAGTCAGGACTACAAAAAAGACATTGTAGGTTGCACATTCCAAACATTTGTGTCCTTTCACCTGAAGTGTAATTTGTAAATTTTCACATACAAGCTTAAATAAATAAAGGGACACCTGCTAAATTGCTATCATGTGAAAATGGCTTTACATGTAGGTTTACATGTTGTGTGTTTGTTGTCAAAAGGCAACATGTTCCAGGCAAGCACCAAGACGGAAAAACTATCTGGGTTTCAGTTTGGGCTTAATTCTCATGGGATGAATAATTGCATACTGTCAAATTCCTTTTGAATGTATTGCTGTTGGTTGCCTGTTTAGTTTCGTGTATTTTCGTGTATATGGGGACTAGACACAACCAGGGTTCTCCTAGCATTTCAAAAACAGGCCGCCTCTCATAGGTGCAGGCTTGTTGGGGACAGAGCTCTGCTGGCCCCCACGACATCATTGGGGCGATTCCCGTGATTTGCGTGCTGATTTTTCACAAAAATCATCAATAGAAAATCATTAAGAATGCTTTAAAAGATTGCACTCTGGGGTTTTTAAAACCATGAAAGACACCAAGCAGAAACCATTCTGAGGACTAAGTTTCAGTTCATCCTGCTTCTGGCAAAACCTCCAAAATTTAGGTCCAGAATTCCCCATAGTTTTGGAAAATCCTGAATAGAAGGCTGTCTGCTGTCTGTTTAGCCTATTTTTTTTTTAATTCAGAGTGTCTGGTTGCCTCCACATTACATGTAGATGCCTGCAAATAATGCCTTCATGTACTATGTATTAATGTAACATGGCTCAAGATTTGTTTCAAAGTTTTAAACCTCAAAAACAAAACCTCAAGCCCACCCATGGCTTACAGTTACAACCCTAGAAACAAAATCCTGTCTGTCAGTTGTGTAAACTTATCGCCCCATGCATGACTTGTTGATCATGAATAGTTTGTTTACTCACTATGCAATACAATGTGTGCATCCAAAAGCATGTTTGCACAGTATACCAGGATTTACTAGAGGGTTGGACTCCCTAGGTTAGTGATTTTTTAACTGATCCTGAATATTTAAATTTAATTATTAACTGTCATTAAATTTACAATGTTTGATGTAGTTTTATTAAATTTGTAAATGTTTGATGCAGTTTTATTAAACTTGTATTAGGCATTTAAAAAATGCTATTCAATTGTAGAGCAATTAAGCCAGGTCCTTGCTCTATGACTATGGTCTGCCTGGAGAAACAAATTGCTGTTTGTAGAAAGAAAGCACTCTAGCTCTTCCATATTAAACACACTTGGTGTATTTCAACATATATGCACAAAATAACAAAAACCTGTGAAAATTTGAGCTCAATTGGTCGTCGAAGTTGTGAGATAATAATGAAAGAAAAAACACCCTTGTCACACGAAGTTGTGTGCTTTTAGATGGTTGATTTCGAGACCTTAAATTCTCTGAGGTCTCTATTAAATCAAATTCGTGGAAAATTACTTCTTTCTCGAAAACTATGTCACTTCAGAGGGAGCCGTTTCGCGAAATGTTTTATACTATCAACCTCTCCCCATTACTCGTCACCAAGTAAGGTTTTATGCTAATAATTATTTTGTATCCTATCAAAGTTGCAAGAGAATATTGAATGAAAAAACACTCTTGTTGCATTACTTTGTGTGCTTTCATATTCAAAAGGCTTTAGCTGCAAAGTCTTATAAATATATTAGTGAGAAACTACCTCTTTCTCAAAAAATATACATACTCAGAGGAAGTTATTCTCACAATGTTTTATACTATCAATAAGTTGTGTTACCAAGCAAGTTTTTATGCTAAAGATTATTTTGAGTAATTACCAATAGTGTACAGTGCCTTTAACAGTTTTAATTTAAATCCTTTGTTTTTTATCATCAACAGTTGTCCAGGTGGAAACAGTGGAAGGGTTCCCTGTGGAGGAGGAACGTTCAACGGTGACCCTGGAGAAAGTAGCTCAACAGCATGTCAGGTAATCCAGAACTACTAATAATAATAAAATAACCCGTTTTTATATAGCGCTTTTCACACCCGGAGGGCGTCCCAATGCGCTTCACATTATTACCCCTGGTCACTGGGCCTTAAACCACTCCTTATGAACTCCTTAGAACTACTAATGATGTCATTAAAAAAGAAATGCTATCGTCTCCATCTCTTTAAGTTTTGAATAAAGGCTTAATGTTTGTGAGAGATGATGGCTTATAATGTCACAGATTTTGGAAGTCTTTAAATGCCATTTAAGTAATTGACAGTGTTTTTATATGGGTTACTTTGTTAATAATGACACTCCTGCTCAACAAAATGTCAAATTTGGTGGAGCTTGTTGGATGACCAGAGAGAAATTTGTTTATGTTTATATCCAAAGACGTAACCAAATGATTGGTTGTTAACCACATTGTTTTAATAGCAGTACCTGCTCCTAAAAACATAGGATTCGAACTGCCTCTAGCTACTGGGCAATCTTGGTGGTCTAGTTGGTATGACACTGCTCTAGAGTAGCAAAGGTCGTGGGTTCGAATCCCACCCAAGTACAAATCCCTGTGATTTTTTTCACAGGACTCGGGAAAGTACTGAGTATACAGTGCTACACACATTGGTGTATATGGGTAAAAACCAAAAATTAACCATTTAGTTGTTTAGGTTTTATGAGACCCTTACCAAGAGTGGTTTTTATGTGGTAAACTTGCATAAAATAAAAATGCTATAAAGAATCTAGGACCTCTAGTCTAACATTTCGGTGCTTGACCAACCAAGGACCAACTAAGCTACCTCTATGTCATGACGGCCAGTTAATTGGCGAGTGGCTTTTAGTCTTGCTTGGGCAAGAACCCTGTGTGTTTGTTATAATACTTTGTTTTTAAGTCAGCTATCCTGGTTTGTTTCCTACCCACAGCCATGCACAGCGGGCACTTACAGTGTTGGAGCAGCCGAGTTCTGCTCCGAGTGTCCATCCGGTCACGCTTGCTTCATCGACGGCACCAGCACACCGGTACAATGCGGAGCCGGTCAATACGCCCTCAATGGTAGCTCAGTGTGTAACCAATGTCCGCGTGGCCACTTCTGCCCCAACATCTACAGCGAGCCCGTCCAGTGCGACTTTGGGCAGTATTCCAACGGGGAGGGGCAGACATCCTGTACGGAGTGCGAGGCGGGTCATAAATGCCCTGACCGAAACTCATCGGTACCTTGTCCGGCTGGTACCAAAAGTCAACTCGGAGATGGAGTGTGTACGAGCTGTGCTCTTGGGTATCGCAGGTAAGATAAATTTTCACTGGTTAGGCTGTCTGAATTGTTGGCTAAGGCTACGGCTACAACTTGGGGCGTTTTTGTGGAAGAAAATATATTAAGCCTTACTTCCCTAGAGATGTATAACTTTAAATCTTGATTGTTCCATGTGTTTGTCCTTATAGTGCTGAAGGTGAAAGTGTCTGCACAATCTGTGATGCCGGGTACGCTTGTCCAGACCCAGCCAGCTCCCAGGTTGCCTGCACCGAGGGCTACTTCTCAGCCGAGGGTGCCGACAACTGCACACGCTGCGCAAACAACGAGATAAGCAACACCCTCCACACGGCGTGTGATCCTTGCCCCGCTGGGAAGAGATGCAACGATCCGACCTTGATGCCTAGTGATTGCTCTGCGGGGGATTACGCCATGGTTGGGGACGGGGTTTGTCAGTCGTGTCCGGCTGGGAGCCGCTGCCCGACGACGTCAAGTGTTGAAGCGTGTCCAGCAGGTAATGAGAGTCTTGTTTCAGTTAAATTTGTTGGCGAGAATTTGTCAGACATGTGTCTTTATTTAACAAAGCCTGTTAGCAAAAAAAAACTTGCCAAGCACAAACAAAGTTTTGCTCAACAGTAACAGTTTACCAGCCAAAATTACATTGAGTGTGCATTGTGTAAATGATGCCCCACTTCTATATTCTGCTTATAAAATCAAATAAATTTGTCAACCAGTATTTTGTGCTTTTAACAGCTTTATGAAATTGAGCTCTGGTACTCCTCCAAAAGTACGTTCATTTCAGAGTATACTCAACCCTCCTACTATATGACTCTTCAATTTTATCCACTGGATTTTAATAATACATAAAATATGCCAGCCTACATTCTGATATATGTACCTATGTGGTGAATGCATATATTACACTGTTAATCCTCCTACTACAACTATCAAATTTTACTTCTTTAGATACGTATTCCGTTGGGGGCGCTACATCCTGTATAACATGCGCTGCCGGTTATAGCTGTACAAACACATCAACCGCTGCCTGCCCTAGCGGGTGGTACAGCCCAGAAGCCAGTAAGTATAATGTTTATAAATTGCTTTGACAACCTTCCCTTTAAAAAAAATAAAAAAATATGAAACCCCCCAAATATCAACTACAGTATCTAACTAAAAAAACAACAACACATGTATATAAAAAGAAAGAAAGAAGAAAAAAAGTTTAGCAAAGGGCACTTCCATTATGACACTTTAAAGGAGCACCAAGGCAAAGACTTGTGGCAACAACAGGGACCATGGTCTCCTTGGCCTCCAGGTCATTCACGTACTCAAATGGAATAAAAAATGAACATTTTATAAAGCTAGAGTGGCTGGGCCAATTATTTTGAACAATCTCCCTACTGCCATTAGGGAATCTATTACTCCGAAAGACTCACCTTTATCCATGTGAATTGCTTTCTAGTGCGCTATGAACTTGATGGAATAGCGCCTTAAAGCCATTATACACTTTCGGTTAACAGTATTGTCCAAGTCCCACACTTCGTGTATCACAACTTTGATATTAAATAGTAAACCTGTGAAAATTTAAGCTCAATTCTTCATCGGAGTCGGTAGATAATAACGGGAAAACCCACTCTTGTTTCTGCATGTTTCGCCGTGTCATGACATGTGTTTAAAATAAATCTGTAATTCTCGCGTACGAGAGTTGATATGGTTTTATACTGTTTTCTCAAAAAGTAAAGCATTTCATGGACTAATATTTCAGGAGAAGTCTTTCACCATTACCTTCTGTAAACCCTGTAAATTATTTGTAAATCTGTGAACTTTTTTGTTTTCTGTACTGAAAGTGTATAATGTATAAGGGCTTTAAATACACTTTTAATTGCAAAGAGACACGTTGTCTGGATCAGTAACCTTTCAATGTCACAAGGCAATTTTTCAATAAGAAGAAGAATTTCCAGCTTTACCCGTGACCCCGCACCATGACACGCTATAGCGATAGTGCTTTTTCAGTCATAGCTCCAACACTTTGGAACAAGCTAACCACCCACATTCAAGCAGCTTTTAAATCTCTACTTAAAACCCATCTGTTTTGTCAATCTGGTTATAGCGCTTAGAACTTTTGTATTTAGCGCTCTTGTTGTAATTATTATTAATCTTTATCTCTAATAGATTCCATTTGCTACGAGTGTGCGGCAGGGTTCTACTGCCCCGTTGGATCTGCCGAAGCGATTGCATGTAAAGACGGGTACTACAGCAGCTCCGTTGCTCAGCAGACCTGCCTGGAGTGTCCGGCTGGCTCGATGTGTTCCACTAAGTCAGCCGTTGTAAGTTGCAGTGCAGGGTTCTACTCTCTGGCGAGGTCAACAGCATGTACAGCATGTCCTGCAGGTAACTTTCTAGTCATCATTAGAGTAAGCCAGTCGCAACATTAAGACCAATTAAAGGCAGTGGACACTATTGGCAATTACTCAAAATAATTATCAACATAAAACCTTACTTGGTAACGAGTAATAGGGAGAGGTTGATAGTATAAACCATTGTGAGAAACGGCTCCCTCTGAAGTGACATAGTTTTTGAGAAAGAAGTAATTTTCCACGAATTTGATTTCGATACCTCAAATTTAGAACTTGAGGTCTCGAAATTAACCTTCTAAACGCACACAACTTCGTGTGACAAGGGTTTTTTTTCTTTCATTATTAACTCGCAACTTTGATGACCGATGACCAAATTTTGACAGGTTTGTTATTTTATGCATATGTTGAGATACACCAACTGTGAAGGCTAGTCTTTGACAATTACCAATAGTGTCCTCTCCCTTTAAGAACTCAATCTGGAGATCAAGTTGCACTCTCTTCTAATTTTCTTTGTTCAACCCCATATTAAAAATTATTTAGCTATTTACCATTTGTAGAAAATATTTTTTGCTGACTTTGTCTGTGTAATTTTTTTTCTCAATTGACACTGCAAAATCTTTGTTTCCATCTAGGCCATTCTTGTATCAATAATCAAATGATTGAGCCCGTACCTTGCGACGTGGGTTGGTATAACGACGAACCAGCCACCGAGGTTTGCCGGAAGTGCCCTGTTGGAAAATACTGCTCAGATCCAACACAGGGTCCCGTAGACTGCGACGACGGTAAGTAAACTTATCAAGTAATAGAACCAGAAGGGTCTAACGTGTGGGTTCAAATCCCGGTTTTGACACTTGTGTCCCTGAGCAAGAAACTTAACTACAATTGCTTCTGTTAGCGTGAAAGTTCATTTGTGTTGGTAGTTAGATACAATTTGGTTTAACTCTTGATCACAACTCTGAACATAGTTTCATACATTGTACCTGAAATGATCGACCGGCACTTCAATCTTCATCAGCAGGATGACGTGGATGTTGAACTCGTGACCTTGTGGACACGTGATCCTAAGACCGCGTCTTAGACTCCTGGTAGCTTATTGTTGCTTCTCGCCACCTAGGGGTGATTGGGTACCTGTGAGGGCAGAGATGGTTCTTTTGATTGATTTAGCCAAGTAGCGCATATTATGTTGCACACAGGCTGTATACTCACTAGGGAGCTGAGATGGTTTAAGGAATGAGTTAATGCCCAGTGGCCAGGGGTAATAATGTTGCAAGCGCTTTGAGACGCCCCTCGGGTGTGAAAAGCACTATATAAAAACTATACAAAAACTGGTTATTTTTATTATTCATAAAACATAGAGGGAACCGCCAGAATTAGAGCTACATGTAGATAGTTCAGTTGATTTGATAGACAACTGGCATGGGTCACAGGTTCAAATCCCTCTGACTGTAAACTTATAAAGTAACAAAAACAACATGCCTCGTGGGCAGGTAAACTTATAACAATTTATTAGTGCCAGTTTATAGAGCGCTGGCATGTGAGTTCAATTCCCTCTCCAGTTTTCTTTTGTTCAACCCAACATTACAATCCCATTAAAGTTCAACTGCATTGTGCATTCTGTGTTGCACATTGCCGGGGCAAAGCATTTTATGAAATAGGAGATTACCAACTTAATGACACTGGACACTTTTGGTACTTGTAAAAGACCAGTCTTCTCACTTGGTGTATCTAAACATATGCATAAAATAACAAACCTTTGAAAATTTGAACTCAATTGGTCGTTGAAGTTGCGAGATAATAATGAAAGAAAAAACACTCTTGCCACACGAAGTTGTGTGCTTTCAGATTCTTGATTTCGGGACCTCAAAATCTAACTCTGAGGTCTCGTGGAAAATTACTCCTTTCTCGAAAACTACTTTAGAGGGAGACCTTTCTCACAATGTTTTTTACTATCAACAGGTCTCCATTGCTTGTTACTTAGTAAGTTTTTTTCTAAAAATTATTTTGAGTCATTACAAATAGTGTCCAAATAGTGTTAATCGGACGCTTGCAGGTTCTAATCCTGTTCAAGTCGGTTTATTTTCTACATTGAAAACTTCATATCAAAGATCAATCTCTCTTCTCACTTTTGGAAACATTTGATTTCAGGTTCATACAGTTACGCTGGCGACACTGGGTGCATTGACTGTCCACCAGGCTATGCCTGTACAAACAATACCTATGAAGGAAGAGTTGCTTGCGCTGCAGGCACCTATGCTACTGGCAAAGCAACTTCCTGTATGGAATGTCCAGCAGGCAGCTTCTGCCCAACTACTATGTAAGTATTTATTTCACTGCACACCCAACAGCGTAATTGTCAATAACAGTATGGTGATTAAGTGGTGTTTGAAGCTTCGGTTGTTGTGGCAAATAAGATAATAATTAGGTATGAACAGTAATCTTTTTGGAGGAGTGTCGGCTTTGAAAAGATCTGACGTGGTCTCAACGTTTTGAACAGTATACTCCGCTCGTCTTCAGGTGGCAGAGAATAATATTTGAAATGTTGAGACCATACCAGCTTTTTTCAGAGCCAACACTCCTCCGGAATAGCTTTTACACATGGTTGTACTGCAAGTTTACTGTTCAAAGTTAATTCTTATTACGACGATTGTTATTAAAAAAACAAGATAGAAATGTTTAGTTTTCAATGTGGGAAAAAAAACCCATATTATTATTATTATTGTACATTTTTTCACTGGTGCCATTATGTGTTTATTCTAAGTGACGACACAAAGATACCCTGTGCGCCCGGTACCTACTCCGCGGCCGGAGCGACCTCATGCCAAGTCTGCCAAGCCGGTCAAGAATGCCCGACCCTAGATGGGCTGGACATCCGTAACTGCACCCTAGGGGAGTACAGTACCTCCCGGAGTACAGCCTGCGTGGCATGCCCGGTGGGTTACGCTTGCCCGCTTACCGACAGTGACTATAAAGAACCGTGCCCTGGTGGGTTCTACTCCATTGGGATGCAAAGCGCCTGTACGGGCTGCCCAGCTGGGTTGTAAGTATAATTTTGCCCTTTTTGGGGGGTATTTTGGAGTGGCTCTGAAATAATAATAATAGCTAATTCTTATATAGCGCATTTCATAACTGAAAGAAATACCAGTGCGCTTAACAAAAGGCAAGTAATTTAGCTACCAATAGACAATAAATACACTAATAATAGGCAAACAAAAGGATTAAACTGAACAGTTGGCAATAGAAAACAAATGGGATTTGAGCAGAGTTTTGAATTGTTCTATTCTCTGTGGAGAGCGGATGTAGCTGGGAAGAGAATTCCAAAGTTGGGGAGCAGCACTGGGGAAAGTCCTTGATTTATTTTAGATCTTGAGTCTTGAGTAAAGTAATTGAGTTTAGATTTGATAGCAAAACAAACGCAGTCAGGTACAAACTGCAAACCAAATCTTCATAGTGCCCTCAGCAGGATTCAAACCGGGGTCCTTGAGGTGGAAGGCAAGGCAAGATACCACTAAGCCAACCCTATCCCTATATAGGACTCTTCCTCTGTATGGGAATTTCTTAACGTTGGGAGCTGCATTACTTTACAAAAATTATGGATTTTTGAGGATAAATGATGACCAAAACACACCACAGAAAAATATATGCTGCCATGGAATGTGAATCTGTTGATATTAGTGGCTTCTTGCAGGTAAGATTTGAGTGATGAAGCTTTGAAAATTCTCCGCCCCAGAAATGGACCCTGATATCCAGGACGTCATTAGTATAATACGAAAGTGTAAGGCCGCCAGGACTAGGCCAAACCTACCACCCAATCGCAGGTTTACAGGCTACCTTCAGAATTTATTTATTATTTTCTCATTAACCTTCAGGTCTGTGAGGTTGAGAAACCTTCATTATTGTGCATATTTATTTTTTCGTTTTGCAGTTTCTGTCCGAATCCCTTCTCCGATCAGATGTTGGAATGTCCGACGGCCTACTACTCCCTGGGTAACTCGTCAATCTGCACCCAGTGTCCAGCTGGCTATGAGTGTACGGACAAGATGACCGCACCCAGGTACAGTAAACAAAATCTACTTTATCTTCAACTGAATCATTGTGATGCGACCAAGCAAAATGAGTTGTTTTTGACCTAGGTTATTTTGTATCAAAACATTTAAAAAGAGCGTAACTTATGCTTATAAAACCCAATTTTGATACCACTTTTAGTTCAAAAGTTGTGAAAGTAGAAACACCAAGAGATACAATGGAATGAAGCTGAGACAAAGTGGTTTAAAGGCAGTGGACACTATTGGTAATTACTCAAAATAATTATTGGCATAAAACCTTACTTGGTGACGAGTACATTGTGAGAAACGGCTTCCTCTGAAGTGCCATAGTTTTAGAGAAAGAAGTAATTTTCCACGAATTTGATTTTGAGACCTCAAGTTTAGAACTTGAGTTTCTCGGAATCAACCATCTAATTGCACACAACTTGATGTGACAAGGGTGTTTTTTTCTTTCATTATTATCCCCAAGTTCGATGACAGATTGAGCTCAAACTGTCACAGGTTTGCATATGTGGAGATACACCAAATGTGAAGACTAGTCTTTGACAATTACCAATAGTGTCCACTGCCTTTAAGGTTGAGTTGTGTATAGAATACAAAGGCATGTTTGAACCTTTTTTATGTTATTTATCAGGAAGAAAGTTGCCAGCATACATGTAAACTAAGCTAGACATTTTGGCAGTTAAATTTACCCCCAAAGAAATTCCTGAAAAGTTCCTCCCTGTTTGCCTGCCTCGGATTGTTTCTCCATTATAATGTTGCCAACAAACGATATATAAGACTTTATTATTATTTTATAATGGGGAGAGGTTGATGGTAATGGGGAGAGGTTGATAGTATAAAACATTGTGAGAAATAGCTCCCTCTGAAGTGACAAATTTTTTTCGGGAAAGAAGTAATTTTCAAGGAATTTGATTTCGAAACCTCAGATTTAGAATTTGAGGTCTCGAAATCAAGCACCTGAAAGCACACAACTTCGTGTAATCATGGTGCGACAAGTGTGTTTTTCTTTCATTAATATCTCACATCTTCGACGACCAATTGAGCTCAAATTTTCACAGTTTTGTAAGTTGATGCACATGTTGAGATACACCAACTGTGAAGACTAGTCTTTGATAATTACCAATAGTGTCAAATGTCTTGAAGCCATCGAGAAAGACTCTGCTATGGTCAAAACGTCATGGCATTTACTATTTTGTGCATTGTTACCAAACAGTGATATGTGCACAGCGGGCACCTACTCTCTAGGAGCGCAGATATCGTGCACTAACTGCAACCCTGGTTACTACTGCCCTTCGATCTACTCTGGACCAATCAAATGCTATAAGGGTTACTATAGCAGCCTCAATGCGCCCAACTGTACCATATGTGAAGCAGGATACCAGTGCTCTGATCAAACAGGTGAGTGAATGTAGATTTATAGCTGGTCCCAATATCACGAAGATGTTAAGCAAAAAATGTGCTTGGTAAATTTTGTTGCTAAGCAAAAAATGAGTGGGGCACCAGTTGCAACAATGTAAACCTAATGAAGATTTGGCTGGTAACCTGTTTCTGCTAAGCAAGGTTTTTGTGTGCTAATCTTATTTTTTTTACGATATTGAGCCCTGGTAGCTATGCAAGTTAAACTATCCTTTCCAAGCATAACAGCAAGGTTTAAATGTTAATTTTGCCTCAGAGATAAAGAGTATAATTACATGTATTATTCCTGTTTTACCCTGACACCATTGTGTACTATTCAAGTGTATAATCGGTACTTTCAAGAGACTTGTTAAAAAAAAAACATAGTCAAATCACTCGGGTTTGTGTAGTTTTTTAAAATTATAAAAAAAGTTTTGATCGTAACGGCGAGTAATTCTTGAGCCAGTAAAGTTTCTTTGGCAAAAGTCCTGCTGCATTTAATTTAATCAAGGTTGCTCCAAGTTTTTTACGTCAAAATGGTGTAACATAATAATTACACAATTAAAAAACTAAAAACAAACCATGTTTTCACTCTTGTATTACAGTGCCCGAAGTTTGTCCGCCTGGTACCTGGTCCGAGGCCGGTTGGACCCGTTGCAAAGCTTGCGAGTCAGGCTACACCTGTGACGAGGGTTCCTCGTCGGCCACCCCCCCGGCCGATATCTGCGAGCCAGGTGGATGGTGTGATGGCAAGACACGTTATGAATGCCCTCCCGGAACTTATAATCCAAACAATGGATCGACGTCACAGGCTACTGGCTGTATACCTTGTCCAGCAGGTTAGCAGGCTTTTTGTCGTTACAATTAGTTGCTTGTACCATGAAATAAACTATTTTGCCCACAGTAAAAATAAATGTGAACTATGGTTGAAGTTTTTAAGCAGAATTGTTTTCTTTACAATTTATGCCAGCACAATTTATTTGGGGTATTTAGTTATGCAATTTGTATAATTTCATATTCTTACTGGTTTCAACTTCCAATTTATAATTATTGTTTAATTGTTTTCTACTAAGATTTTGACGTTTTAATCTTGTAAATCATGTAATTTGACCTTTTGGTCATAATGGGATGATATTAATAAAATGTACTAGTATACCAATTTACTAATCATAACTTGAACATTTGCCATCTATCTGTTTCAGGATTCTACTGTCCTGGCCCAGGAGACAGTGACTACATTACAAATCTCTGCCCAACTGGTCACTATTGCCCAATTGGTACAACCTATGAGACTGCCTTCCCATGCCCAGGTAAGAATGTTAACCCCATCTTTTTCTTTACAATCCGTCTTTTTGATTTTTTTTCTAGCCAGTTGACTTGACATTTGAAGGCATTCAGCTGCATGGGTTGTGTGTGGTGGCACAGAACTGTACATGTATGTGTACTGTGCACAGGGGCCAATTTCATAGAGCTGCTTAAGCAAAAAACTTGCTTAAGCACGAAAATAGCTCGTTTGTTTTACACATGTTATTGGCCAAAATCTCATGCCATATATATTGCTTGTGACTGGTATTTAGCTGTTGTTTACTTAGCATAACAGTTAAGTGGAGTCTTGGCCGGTAATCTGATTTTACTAAGCAAGGATTTTTTTGCTTAAGCAAAGTTTTGTGTTTAAGCAGCTCTATGAAATTGGGCCCTGAACTATTTGTGGTCGTGGGTTTGAAGATTTGAATCCCATCCAAGTAAATATGCCTGTGGTTTTTGTCCACAGAACTCGGGAGAGTACTGAGTATACAGTGCTCACATTGTGTATAGGGGTACCCCAAAAAAATAAAATTCTTTTAATCCAATGCAAATTTCCATCTATTATATACACCAAAACGGGGCGCACTGGGCGCGCAAGTGTTGAGCACCGCGCACCATTTGCTGCGGTGTCTTCAGTGACTAGATTATGCACAAAGACACCGCAGTTGTGAAACTTTTCAATAGAGGGCGCTACCAATTTGTTTCGTTGGGTTGGCCTATAAAGGTGAGGATTACAGGTTACCTGATTTGGGTTGTCTACTGTGCACAGAATTCACTGCGCAGATACAGTCATAATATCGAAGTCTTATATAGCGTACGTATCTACCAAACAAGGTACTGAAGGCGCTGAGTATATACAAACTTTCAGAAAGATAGGTTATTGCAGTGATGAATTGTGAGACCCAATTATTTAGCACCTTATAAGGGTTTACAAGGTGCTACAGCGCATTAAGCAGCCACAACCAGGAACACCAGGGCGAACCCCTTCTCTTTTCGATAAGTGCACTGGGTTCTTTTACATGCGTTACACAACACATGGGACCAACGGCTTTACGTCCCATCAGAAGGACGAAGCAATGGTTAAGTGTCTTGCTCAAGGACACAGTGTCACGGCTGGGGATTCAAACCCACTCTCTGCTGATCAGAAACACCAGAGTTTGAGTTCGGTGCTCTTAACCGCTCGGCCACGACACTTCCGAATCATGTCGAGTTTCCAAAGACTTCAATTTCAAACTGATATTGATTGGTTCAATCATATTCATCACAGGTGGTACGTACAACGACCTGACCAATCAGTCCTCGGAGTTCCTTGGGTGTAAACAGTGTCCCGCCGGCTACTACTGCCCTCAAGGGAGTTCAAACTACGATAACTCGTGTCCGCGAGGATTCTACTGTTTGGAAGGTCAAGCTTCTGGAGTCGACAACGCTTGTCCGCTCGGATATTTCGGGTAAGTCCTGTTTGTTAATTTTTTTTAAAGAGAGATCGCCTTACATCACAAGGCTGGACGGCTACTTTAAAGTGAAGGCTACAATCCTGCCGGAGTAATATGCCTGTGATTTTTTTCACAGAACTCGGGAAGGTACTGCCACCAGGGTGCTCATTTGTCACCTATTTGTACATGTACATACATTACTTCTCGGGGTGAAACAGGGGTGGATTTCACAAAGGTAGTCCTAACTTAGGACTAGTCATAGGCAATGCTAAGAGATAGGACTGGTCCTAAGTTAGGACCAGTAACTCATCCTATATTAGGACTGGTCCTATCTCTTAGCATTGCCTAGGACTAGTCCTAAGTTAGGACTACCTTTGTGAAATCCACCCCTGGTCATTTTCCTTCACAGTCAATAAGGATGTAGGCTTTGGTATCATCCACTTGGAGCCTGGCTGATAGGAAACAAATAAAACACTTTCGGTCTTGGCTGTGCTCCGTGGTCTTATAGAGTGTCGTGGCCGAGTGGTTAAGAGCATCGAATTCAAGTTCTGGTGCGTTTTCACCGGAGTGTGGGTTCGAATCCCGGTCGTGACACTTGTGTCCTTGAGCAAGATACTTTACTATGATTGCTTCTCTTCACCCAGGGGAATAAATGGGTACCTGCGAGGGTAGAGGTTGATATTGTGAATGAAAAAGCCTTTGGAGCGATATAAACTGTTGCCCAGGTTGTATACTCCCAAGGGAGCTGAGAAACATTAAAAAGGGATGTTATTGGCCCTATGACTAGGGCACTAATGTAAAGCGCTTAGAGAATTAAGTGTTAGTTATTAGGCGCTATATAAATCGAAAGTTATTATTATTATAATGGGTTGATGTGGCTGGCAGCTGAATGTGCCCTTGCATGCCTGCTTCTCGAACACGTTGTAGCCGCGTCCTTCGCAATTCAGCTCTTAGCTGCGAGTAAGGATGATTAGCCCCCCAAATTATTATATTTTTATTATTATTATTATTATTATAGATAAGAATGCAATAGCTTCCCACTTTTTACGATGCAAATATGGTTAAGTGTCTTGCTCTAGGGCACAAGTGGCATGACTTGGATTCGAACCCACACTCTACTGCTGACAGTTTGGCCACTTCACGCCACTGGTCATAGTACAGCAACAATGTTCCTGCCTAGAAACGCAAAGTACTTTTTGGAGGGATAACTCTCATTTAATTTTTAGAATTGTTTATGTCCAGCTGGTGAAAATTTGCTGTTATCTTCCTCAGATGAAAAGAAACCAAACTTGAATGATATTAAAATTATTATTTTTGTTTTCTTTGTAGTGATGAGTTAGGATTCGAGAACGCCACCCAATGTACCATCTGCCCCCACGGCTACTTCTGTCCCCACGGTAGTGCGACAAACCCCACTACGTCCGCGACCCCATGTGACCCGGGGACCTATAATCCAGACGAGGGCGCCGGTCATCAATATAACTGCAGGCTGTGTGACCAGGGAAGGTCCTGTCCGTTGCCGGGATTGCATAATAGCTCACACCCATGTGCCGAAGGTAAGTGGGAAAACAATTATTTTTATTTTGTCGTGGCTGTTCTGAACATGCAGGCATGATATTTTTCTTTGTTAATTTTGATTTCCGATTTGGTTGCCCTTGGAAAACATATGCAAAATTTTGATTAAATAGCCTGAACAGTTGTTTGAAGCTTACACCATGTGTACTCAGTAAAACGTCCTACTTTTTTTGCAAGAGGTACCTCAATTTTGCTAAAATATTTTATATTGACCTCAACGATTGAATAGATTTTGCATTAGGGATACAAAATAATATTTGGTCTAACCCATGAATCGATATAAATTTTAGTCAAAGTCAAAACCTTCGGAAGAATCTTTCATTCTTTCATACGCTGTCCCTAACAGATGCTAGCCTTCAAAAATAGCTTTTCTCTATTATCATATTTTGTCGCCTAAAATTTTAAAACTTTTATACCTATTTTGTGACAGGATATTATTGTCCGAACGGGACCATCACCAACGACCAGTACCCATGCCCTCCTGGAACCCACACTGGATCAACAGCTCTCGCCTCATCTGAAGAATGCTCTCCATGCCCCGCTGGGAAATACTGCAGCTGGGCAACAGGTGCGTTGATTGATTGACCTTTTCCTTACTGTATTGATTTTAAGTCGACTGCACTCCACCCCCTCTCTTAACAACGGCAACATTAGTCGACTGCACTTGTATTCCTTCTTCCTATGAGTCCACCAAGCTGACACAGAAAACCCCCCACTCAAGCCTGAGCACAAAGGCCATTTGTAATAAAACTGTAGTTTTGTCAATAATAATAACAGTAATAATTAGCTGTTTTTATATCACGCTTTTCACACTCGGAGGTCGTCCCAAAGTGCTTCACATTATTACCTCTGGTCACTGGGCCTTAAATCACTCCTTAAACCATCTCAGCTTCCTGGTGGGGAGTATACAGACTTGTAAATCAATTTGAAGAACCATCTCTGCCCTCAGTGAACCCTGGGTGGAGAGAAGCAATTATCGTTAAGTTTCTTGCTCAGGGACACAAGTTTCGAACCCACACTCTGCTGAACAGAAGCACCAGAGCTTGAGTTCGGTGCTCTTATCTGTTTGGCCCTGACACCCTCCATACCCAAGCTTACCATCATTGGAAAGAGAAGGTTGGATCTTCCAAATTATTTTAAAAGAAAAGCTTATTGTTGTGTTGTAAAGTTTGCTTCATGCTTAATAAGTCAAATATTGCTGTTCCCAAACAATTCTGTAACAAAAGGTTTAATAAAATGTTCTCCGAACAAAAAGCTAATAATTACAACAGTGAGCAAGTTCTGTTTTTAATCTTAAAGGAACACGTTGCCGTGGATCGGTCGAGTTGGTCTTTGAAAAGCGTCTGTAACCGTTTGTTATAAAATGCATATGGGTAGAAAGGTGTTGTAAAAGTATAATACAATGGTTCACACAAACATGCCTCGAAATTGTACGGTTTTCCTTTTACCTCGTCGACTAACACGGTCGGCCATTTATGGGAGTCAAATTGTTGACCCCCATAAATGTCCAACCGTGTTAGTTCGCATAGTAAAAGGAAAACCACGCAATTTCGAGGCAAACTTGTGTGGATCATTGTATTCTACTTTTAAAACATCTTTCCAACCATGTGCATTTTTTTTTTAACGGTTACAAACGCTTTTTATAGACCAACTCGTCCGATCCAAGGCAACAGGTTCCTTTATTAAGTCAAATCCCAATTTAAATTGTTATATATTTTCCCTCTTCCAGGAGATACTGTTAACGGTCCCCAGCCATGCAAGCCTGGTTACTATTGTCCTCTGCAGACGCCAAGCCCTGATCGATACCCGTGTCCTGAGGGTACCTTCTCTTCAAGTTCCAACCTCACCAAGCCAGCGGAGTGTACATATTGTACGGCAACATACTACTGCCTTGGTACGTACTACAACCTCTTTGCCAAAATTTTTGTGGCATTGTTGGTAAGCTTGGGCGATATCACGATATTATCGAATATCGCGATATTAATTTGGACACGATTTCGATATCGGATGGATTTGGTTTTAATCGAAATATCGATATATCGCGATATATCGCGATATATCGCGATATATCGCGATAATCGCGATATATCGATTAAATATCGCTAGCTGATACCCCATAGGTTTGGAGTAAAACCAGAAGAATAGGTCATTAGAACACCTCTCTTATACTAGGACTGTCTCTTCTACAACTTTCACTTGGAGTTTTAAGACTGATGATGTCAAATTTCATTAATCGCGATTATATCGAATATCACGATATATTGTCGGCGATATATCGTGAATAAAATAAATCGATATCGCCCAAGCTTAATTGTTGGTGTGTGCATAAAGTGCATGCATCTCACCACTGTGGCCTTTCTATAGGCCTGTGTGAAAAACCTGTGAAAGTTTCATTTTAAAAGGTGGTGGCATTTTTGAAACATATTGCTGAAAAGCAGTTATGTTTGCCCAGGAAGAATAAACTGTTATTGGAAAATACAATCTGAGAAATGTTTCATGCATGAACGTTTCTTAGATTTATGTGTTTGAGAATCCTTCTCTATAAAACCACATTCCTTTAAAGATAATTGCTTCTCAAAACTGTGTACATTAAGTTCACAATTAAATCGGTACATGTACTTACTGACTTTTTTTTTTTCTTTTTTAATCTTTAATCTTTCGACTATACTTATACAAGTTGGACAGGGGCTGTCAAGGTTATACAGAAGTATTAAATCTGTCATCTTGAGATGTGTAAAACGAGACCCCTGCCAACGATAAAATATAATTTTTAATATCAAAAGGAGATTACACTCAAACGCTTTCAAAATCACACATTAGAAAACATTAAACAAAATCAAATCCAGATTATTAACAGCAAAAAAACAGTGAAAATCATAGAGCAATGTTTTCAGGAGAATGGTGTTTATCTGTTGTACATGCTAAAATAATTTTCATCTCACTGAGACGAACATTATTTTTGTGAAATTGTTTCACTCATTTCTCAAACATTACAGTACTGCAGCAAGTAATATTTTAAGGGAAGCTTTCTACTATCATTATCTTTGTAAGTTTCATGTAAATCTGTAGACTTTTGTGTTTTGTGTTGTTCAAAAAGTACCCAAACCCTTAGACGATAAGCCTCACAAATTAATAAACCTAAAATTCCTCTCAATTAATTTATCACTTGGTTGGTTTTTCACTCTATGGTGTTAAAAAACTCCTCGCCTTGAATCTCTTGCACAATTTCACATCAAATTTTGCTTTTGTGTGATGTCATGATTAGGTGGCGAACCTACAGAGACAGGACCGTGTCCACCCGGTTACTACTGCCCAACTGGTACCCAGTACGCTGAGCAGTTTGCCTGCCCCAACGGAACGTACAATATGGATTACAGTCAGGATGAAGTCAGTGACTGTATGAATTGTACACAAGGTACATGTATGGAACTAGGCTACTTTGGGTTACTTGGTATAGGGTGGGTTAGGGTGTTACATGTACTACTTCCCCATTAGTACCCATATTGATATATCTCAATGCACCTACAATATGGAATACAGTCAGGATGAAGTCAGTGACTGTATGAATTGTACACAAGGTGAGGAACTAGGCTACTTTGGGTTACTGGGTATAGGGTGGGTTAGGGTGTTACTACTTCCCCATTGGCACCCATATTGATATATCTCAATGCACCTACAATATGGAATACAGTCCGGATGAAGTCAGTGACTGTATGAATTGTACACAAGGTGAGGAACTAGGCTACTTTGGGTTACTGGGTATAGGGTGGGTTAGGGTGTTACATGTACTACTTCCCCATTAGTACCCATATTGATACATGTATATCTCAATGCACCTACAATATGGAATACAGTCAGGATGAAGTCAGTGACTGTATGAATTGTACACAAGGTGAGGAACTAGGCTACTTTGGGTTACTGGGTATAAGGTGGGTTAGGGTATTACTACTTCCCCATTGGCACCCATATTGATATATCTCAATGCACCTACCGTATGGAATACAGTCAGGATGAAGTCAGTGACTGTATGAATTGTACACAAGGTATGAAACTAGGCTACTTTGGGTTACTGGGTATAGGGTGGGTTAGGGCGTTACTACTTCCCTATTGGCACCCATATTGATATATCTCAATGCACCTACAATATGGAATACAGTCAGGATGAAGTCAGTGACTGAATTGTACACAAGGTATGGAACTAGGCTACTTTGGGTTACTGGGTATAGGGTGGGTTAGGGCGTTACTAATTCCCCATTGGCACCCATATTGATATATCTCAATGCACCTACAGTATGGAATACAGTCAGGATGAAGTCAGTGACTGTATGAATTGTACACAAGGTACATGTATGGAACTAGGCTACTTTGGGTTACTGGGTATAAGGTGGGTTAGGGTATTACTACTTCCCCATTGGCACCCATATTGATATATCTTAATGCACCTACCGTATGGAATACAGTCAGGATGAAGTCAGTGACTGTGTGAATTGTACACAAGGTATGAAACTAGGCTACTTTGGGTTACTGGGTATAGGGTGGGTTAGGGCGTTACTACTTCCCTATTGGCACCCATATTGATATATCTCAATGCACCTACAATATGGAATACAGTCAGGATGAAGTCAGTGACTGTATGAATTGTACACAAGGTATGAAACTAGGCTACTTTGGGTTACTGGGTATAGGGTGGGTTAGGGCGTTACTACTTCCCCATTGGCACCCATATTGATATATCTCAATGCACCTACCGTATGGAATACAGTCAGGGTGAAGTCAGTGACTGTATGAATTGTACACAAGGTATGGAACTAGGCTACTTTGGGTTACTGGGTATAGGGTGGGTTAGGGCGTTACTACTTCCCCATTGGCACCCATATTGATATATCTCAATGTACCTACAGTATGGAATACAATCTGGATGAAGTCAGTGACTGCATGAATTGTACCCAAGGTGAGAACTCAAGTTGTACCAAATTTCAAGAACTCACTCCTCGGTAGTGCAGTTAATAATGATCCTAACAGCTAAGTAGTAGTCCCAGTTGATTTTCTATACTTTCCGCCCAGGTAGTAGTTAATAATAAGCAGGACAGTTCGTTTTAGAACTTAGAAGTCTCCTGATGAAAAAAACCTGATGAATCTACTCCGCGGTAGTAGAATATATTAGTGAGACAGTTCTCTAAAAAACAAAGTCTACCTGGCAAGTATATACACGAATTGTGTTACCACAAACGAAATATATTGATCCCCTTTGATTCTATCAGGTCATTTTTGCGAGTATGGAGTCAACGAACCTGAGGCGTGTCCTCCAGGCACGTACATGCCTCAAGGTGTTGACAGCTTGGGGAACCTCATCGGCGAGACGGCAAAGTACCAGAGTGATTGCCTTGATTGCCCCGGTGGGTCGTGGTGCGGGTCGGCGACCTTTGACCCGAGCGACTGCGGCACGGGGATGTATTCCAAACCGGGCCAGAGCGTCTGCGTGACGTGCGAGGCGGGGTACTACTGCGACAACGTGACGACATCCCGCTGGGATATGCTGAACAATAAGAAGTGTCCCGCTGGGCTTTACTGCACCACGGGGCTGAACGCTGTGTCTGAGGCTGCGAATTGTACCATGTCTCATTACTGCCCAGAAGGTAAGTAGGAATTTCAGCATGATGGGAAAGCTTTATGCAAAAAAATTGTTGTGTGCAATTTCTCATTAGAAAAAATAAATGCAACTATATAAAATATTCATTAATTTTTAAAAACACTAAATATTGTATAAAGGAATCCATCTAGCAACTAAAAATAGAAAAATAAATAAAAAAGGGGCAGGCATTAAAAAGTTTTAATAATTTCTGGGTTTGGCCATCAAAACTTGGAAACTAAACATCCTTTGAGAGAGTGTTTACATAGTATTACTTGGATCATTAAACCTTATAATGGATGAGCAGTTTAATCTGCCTTGAGAAGTCAGCATCCCTACTGGTTTGTTTCTAACTGAGTCCACTGTTTGGAAAAGGAATTACATGAAGATAACAGGTGTGAGATGCCAAAGGAAAAGGATGTATTATTTTGACCTCTTCCTTTTAAGGAGCTTTCCCCTAAGCTTAAGCAAGACACTTAACCAAGATTGCTTCGTAAAGTTGGCGCCTTCTGCTTTACCAGTCAGGCTTCTGATGGATGATACTCGAGCCTACACGTACATCTGTATGGAGTGTAAAGGGGGTAACCCTGTTTCAGCCCTAGGAGTAGATTGTGCCCTACACATGTACACCTTGAAGTGGCCTTCAGGCCTTGTGTATCTGGGGACTTGAATAAAAAAACGATTGTTACCAAATCCCCTTTGTACCAATATCCTCCCATGGCGCTTGCTCTAATGTAAAAGTGTTCTCCCTAGGTGTCTTCTATTTATAAATTTTCTTCTTTAAAATTTCTCATTGCAGCTACGCCTTTCGAAGTGAACTGTCCAGTCGGTACCTACAACCCTACGACGGGTCTGGGAGACGTGAACCAGTGTACGGCATGCGACGCAGGCTACTACTGTCTAGAGGAAACCAACACTCCAGCTGGCCAGTGCTCTGAGGGTTACTACTGTCCAACTAACATCACCAACCCCTACAGTAACAACCCGGCCACCATCGGGTCGTACGGGCCCCAACAGGTACCACCATCATTCCCCTACCTTGGCCCAATTTCATAGAGCTGCTAAGCAAAAAAATTTCTTTAGCATGAAATTTCTTCCTTGATAAAAACAGGATTACCAACCAAATTTCAATGTGATTTCCAGGATAAGCAACCAACAGCTGAACACCAGTAACAAGCAATATGCATTAAAAGCAAATTTTTGTGCTTAGCAGCTCTATGAAATTGGGCCCAGATAATAGGCCTTGGTGCGGCCATCTTCATTTACTCCCATCCAAATCAATGTAACCATACCGAGGCTGGAAGGAGAAATAGTCTGGTTCCTTTTTGTACAACGAGTATAAGCATTCATTACTATTTTTGGATTCAGGGAACATGACCAATATGGTGGCAGCATGATAATGGTGTATTAGTGAAAACGATGCTTTCAAATAGTCATATAAATTGTCTGCTCAGAACTATATGGTCTTTTAGTTCAATTTGTGGGTTTCGTAATATTGCTTTTGCATATTTCGGAGCTCGTGGTGAATGGGGTTTAGTGGTCTTCAAAGTAATTGTTTAGCAAAAAGAAACATTCATTATTTAAAGCCATTATACACTTTCGGTAAACAGTATTGTCCAAGTCCCACACTTCGTGTATCACAACTTATATATAAAATAACAATCCTGTGGAAATTTAGGCTCAATCGGACATCGGAGTCGGGAGAAAATAACGGGAAAACCCACTCCTGTTTTCGCGCGTTTCGCCGTGTCATGACATGTGTTTATAACAAATCCGTAATTCTCGTTAACGAGAATTTATATTGTTTTACCGTTTTCTCAAAAAGTAAAGCATTTCATGGACTAATATTTTAAGAGAAGTCTTTCACCATTACCTTCTGTAAACCCTGTAAATTATTTGTAAATCTGTGAACTTTTTTTTTTTTTCTGTACCGAAAGTGTCCAATGGCTTTAAGTAAAACATTCATTTGTTGATTTTGACTTTTTTTTTCTTCAAATTTGTTTGCATTTTTTTTAAGGCCCATTTGACATTTTGATCTTTACAAGTCTGAAATTGCCATTAATAGCGTTATAGATCTGAGCAATTGAAATGTAGTTTTAAAATGCCTTTATCTTTATAAAAGGTATTATACAGGATTTGTAAGAATGAAAAACATTAGTTCACTTTGAAAGCTTACTGATTATGAAGTTCATACTAGAACTGACGTTTCTGTGAAACATTCCCTCTGCAAATGAAGTCATATTCAAGAAAACTGTTTATGAAAACTTGGAAACATTTTCGTATCCTGTCGCAAATATTGTATTTTGTTATGAAATAAAGAAGTATCTAAATACTCAAATGAGATATTCCTTTTGGTCAAAATGAGTGAAAAGCTGGTGTCAGGATACATAAATCTTTGCAAAGGGCACAAGTCAGTTCTCTTGAAGCATTTCTTTCACATTGATGCCAACATTTTTATTACGCCATCCTGCCAAACACAGTAGGAGATGTTATGCCCCTCCCCCCTCACCCTGCCAACATACCCCCCTTCTGACTTATCTTTGTTTCCCCCCGCTGTTTCCCTAGGTACCATGCCCAGGAGGGACCTACATTGACACTAAAGGAGGGCGCTACTTGGAGGATTGCATCCCCTGTCCGGCTAGCTTCTACTGCCCTCTGGGTACCGGCACTCCAATAGATTGCCCTCGTGGGTTCTATTGTCCGATGAATTCGTCCGTGGCATTCGCATGTCCGATTGGGAGATATGGAAATTCCTCCGGTAAGTTCTTAAAAACTCTAGTCTTTACAGGTCCAAGTGTCAAAAAACGACCTCAAAGAGCTGACCTACGTTAGATTGGTTTGTTTATTGTTTCCACAGTAACGTTGTAGAACAGGCAATAATATATACATGTTCCAAATAATACAGTTAAGCCAGGAGGAAATAAATTCACTTTTATGATACTGCAGGGGGAGCTCACTGAGAAGCAAAGCTTATAAGTGTGAGTCCTAAACAGGTACACCACTTGAGCCCAAACCAAACACCCATGTAACATTAATAACATAGGTTGGGTAAAATTGAACAAAGAGGTACTCAGTCAGGCTCCTAGTGGATGATACCCTTGCTCCATCCTTACGGACTGTGAAGGGGGTAACCCTGTTTCAGCCCCAGGAGTAGGTGGCAACATGCCCCTGGTGACAGTTGAATTGGGTCAGCCCAAATCAGTTAAGTGTAGCCCTAACATTAAAGTGGCCGTCCGTGTCCTTGTAATATTGGGCAATCTCTCATAAAAATAAAATAAAAGAAAGTGTCTACATTTCAGTCTTAAAGGCACTGTACATGTTTGGTAATTGTCAAAGACCAGTGTTCTCACTTGGTGTATCCCATCATAAGCATAAAATAACAAGCCTGTGAAAATTTGGGCTCAATCGGTCATCGAAGTTGCGAGAAAATGATGAAAGAAAAAACACCCTTGTTGGACGAATTTGTGTGCCTTCAGATAGGAATAAAAGACTTCTAGCTAGAAGTCTTTTATTATTTTAGTGAGAAATTACCTCTTTCTCAAAAACTACGTTACTTCAGAGGGAGTCTTCCCACAATGTTTTATACTATCAAAATCTCTCCAATGGTCGTTACCAAATAAAGTTTTAAGTTAATATTTGTTTTGAGTAATTACCAAACGTGTACCTTCCCTTTAAGTTTTGATAAGTATTTCTTGATTGTCTTCAGGAAAAGACAAAATTTTCATGACAAAAATGAGATAAGTCTTTCTTTCTACCCAGGTCTCCCATCATTAGAGAGCTGCCCTCTCTGTGATCCAGGCTGGTATTGTGACGCCCCTGGTCTAACCACCCCGAGAGCACCGTGCGATCCAGGTTTCGTCTGCTACGAGGGCGCTACATCATCAGATCCGACCGATGGGACATTGGGAGAAGTTTGCCCTGCGGGAGGTTACTGTCCTCTTGGTGAGTGACCCCTGACCTAAAGATGTTTTCTTACTATTATTTTTAATTTATTTATAAAATTAATTTGTCAAATTAAAAAAATATTTGTTAAATTATTATTATTATTTGTTGTGACCCCTTTGAGAAAGACTGTGCGAGGGTAAAAAAGGAAAAAAAGAAATGTAAATATAAAAAACAAAAAGTTATTCATAATTTTGTACCCTTTGAGCAAGACACTGAACAATTTTTTTTGCATTGCTTCCATATTTCCTTTTTGTTTGGTAAGCAGTTGACAAAAGCTAAGTCTATTTACTCTATTATTAGTGAGAGGCTCTAGTTTTTTTCAAATCATTTCAATAAGATGTTTACTCCTCACTGGCTTTGGAAAACAACTAAATATAATAATAATAAATAATAATAATAAATAATAATAATAATAATAACCGTATTTTCAAACATTGTGTATGTAGCTTTTTCGATAGGTTTTTGCAATTGTTTAATTGTGCTTTTATTTTTCAGTTTTTGTAAGCGCTGTGATATAGTTTTCTATGGGGAGCGTTTCTAAATACCTGTTATTATTATTATATTATTATTTGTAACGCGCCTTTTGCCAAAGGATACAAAGCGCCAGGTATTATTACTGCAAGGAGTGGGGCGAATTTTGAGATGTAAGACCTAATCCTTAAGCACCATGTAATGGTTTACAAGGTGCTGTGGCGCAATATGCTGCCAATCCAGCCAGGAACACCGGGGCGAACACCTTCTCTTTTCGATAAGTGCACTGGGTTCTTTTACATGCGTTTACACAACACATGGGACCAACAGCTTTACGTCCCATCCGAAGGACGAAGCAATGGTTATGTGTCTTGCTTAAGGACACAAGTGTCACGGCTGGGGATTCGAAACCCACCCTCTGTTGATCAGAAACACAAGAGTTTGAATTCGGTGCTCTTAACCTCTCGGCCACGACGCTCCCTGATATGAGAATATCAGTTCATAGAAAGGTAATGAAATCAAAAGTTTATGAAATAGATTCCTGGCTAAAAGTTGCTTTGTGTATTCTCTTGTTGTTTTTGTTATTGTTGATGTTGTTGTTGTTGTTGTTGTTGTTTTGTAGGATCCTACACCAGTCTGCCGTGCCCACCAGGGACGTACAGTAACACATCGGGTGCCATTAATCACTACGACTGCTTTGATTGTGATCCTGGATTCTACTGCAGTAACGCAAGAACGCCAAGTAAGATGAAATGATCAGGGCCCCAAGTCACATCGTTTTGCTCGGCCATTTATTAACTGGGTCTGGGATGTCACATCACTTTGATGAATTTCTTTTTTAATTTTGCCTTACCCTTGACGGCCCCAGCTAATGAAGAGTTATTTCCGAAAAATTTAAATAAATAAATAAATAAAAACAATTGGCACTTACCGAAGCAAATTACGTGCTTAGGCCAAGCGTGTTTCACGGGTTGGCAGGGTTGTTTGTTCGCAAGCATACTTCACGTAACTAGGCCTGTTCCCAAAGAAAAAAAATGTACACAGCAAAGTAGGTATACACATTGTGTTGATGATAAATAAATGATGGCGCTGTCCAATTTAGTGACATTTTATGACTGTTGGCTTGATACCATAGGTTTGCAAAAATGAAATTTTGGCAAGGTGTATGGGTGAGGTCCATATCAGTTTAATGTATCCGCTATGTTGATTTTGTATCCATGGGGGGTGTGGTGGGTGGATATATTTGGGATGACCGAGGAAGCCATTATAACGATTGCGTCATGAAATTGGGGGTGAGACCGTGGGCATATTTTTTTCAGATACCAATCATATGTAGCACATACACATGGTGTTACTGCAAACCAAATACACATATAATTGTTTCCCAGTCTTAACTTATTGTTGTCTACATCTCGTTCAACAGGTCCATCTGGTCCATGTAACCCAGGCTACTACTGCACCGGAGGGGCTCGAACCCCGAACCAAACCGTCACCCAGCCGGGCCATTACTCAGAGTCAGGCGCCACCCAGGAGACCCCCTGCCAACTGGGTACCTACATGCCCCACGATAGGGCGGGCGAGTGTTACATATGCGAACCTGGGTTCTACTGCCCCTACGAGGGCATGACTAATATGACTGTGTGCGAAGCTGGTAAGCCATTGCATAATAATAAGAATAATAATAATAAAGCAACTTGTATGTATGTGTATAAAGCGCCCTTAACCCCAAAGGGTCCCGAGGCGCTTACAGAAATTAAAAATTTAAGCAGGTTCAAAAAAATTTAAGCAAGTTCAAAAAAGTACAGAACAATTTAAGATAAACAGATTTAGAATGCTTAAGAAAATTACAAACGTCCAATAACAATGAATAAAATTTAAGCAAATTTAGAAAATTACAGAACAATTGAAGTCTTGCTCCCTGTGTGCAAACCCACTTGTGAATACTGATCATCCTCTTAAAGAAAGGGATACCAGACTATTTTGATCTTTCAGGTTGGGTTTGGTGAAAGCAGCTTTGCTCGTACCAATACAATTTTGTGTGTGCATATTTTGACGACCAAGTTATATTTACTTTATTATTAGTAGTATTATTAATAGTTTATATTTCTGGTATTGAAACCAAGAAGGACTTGTAAGTGAACTGATTTACCATGCCCCTTTAACCTCTTGGCCCTGCCCTGCCACGCCTCGTTTTAATCGATCAACTTCAACAAGTAATCAATAACCGCCCACTAACCTTTCTGATACCCCCTACCCCCATGTTCTCAGGTCAATACTGTGGAGAAGGCGCTTTCACATTTGAACTTTGCCCTCCGGGTACCTACTCGGGCGTCAGTCATCAGACGCACATTGATAACTGTACGGATTGCGAGCAAGGGTACTACTGCAGTGAGAGAGGTGGTGTAACGCAGACAGACATGTGTGATGCGGGTCATATTTGCTTCAAGAACGCCTTGTTTGCAACGCCTGTCTACAATAACGACTCGTCCGGAGGTAAGTCCTCACGTGAACTTTGATTTATGCGTACCCAATCAATACAATGTCTTGCTCCTTCTGGCGACTTCCTCAACACCAAGAAGCTGTTGTCTCAAGGAGCCACTTGACAAAGTTGTTTTGAGTTGAAGAAGACCTACAATCCCGGCCATATCTCGTTGGGCCCCCTGCCCCCTTTCAATGTTGGTTCTCATTGTTGCAGGGTCTTCTTCTGCGTTCCAGTCAACATTTAGCGGGGGTACAGGGGAGAGAATGTTCATTGTTAGGGGAAGTGGACAGGGGGTGGCCCAAGCATTTTGGCCGTTATTGTAGTTAGGCTCTTAGTCTAGCCAATATAACTCTGAATGAAAACCTTGCCTGAGCATATCCAACATGCTATGGCACAGAGCTGCCAGCTCTCCCTTATTCTGCACAGAAAGTTACGCGAAAAAAACCTAATCATTCCATGTTCTGGTGAGCCAGTTTAAAAGTCTCACTGATTACCAAAATCTTTTCCCTTTTTTGTGTTGAATGTACATGTAATTCTAAATAGCTGTGTAATTGTTGTACAAAGTCTCCCTGATTGCAAAATGGAAATGTTGGCAGCTCTGCATGACATTGTCAATTCTAGTGAGTTAACCGATAGTCCCGGTCGTGACACTTGACCATGATTGCTTCATAAAATTGAAGAGGTATTGCTTTCTACCAGCCAGGCTTCTGATGGATGATACTCAAGCTTACATCATTATGGACTGTAAAGGGGGTAACCCTGTTTCAGCCCCAGGAGTAGGTGGTAACGGCCCCTGGGAAAAAATACAAAAGCAGCCCACACCTTGGAAGTGGCCTTCAGGCCTTGTGTGTCTGGCAAATTGCATAAAAAAAAAGAAAAAAAACCCAAAAAACAAAACAAAAACAGTATTGAGCTATTTTGAGTTGAGGATTTACGCTTCGGGACAAAAAGGGGTGCTGGACTTGTCATTTTTAAAGATTTTACAAATTCTCTAAGCCGCTGTACATACCCCACCAACACACCTCAATTATTACTTTCTATTGTTCTATCAGGTCAAGTCATCATAACCTGGGGTGACCAGTGCGCGCAAGGTCATTTCTGCGTCCAGGGGGCGACCTTCATGGAAGCGTGCCCCAAAGGGACCTACCTTGATTTTGTGGGAGCTAAATCCGAAGCCGACTGCAAACCTTGCGGAGAAGGGCGATACTGCGACTCGACAGGAGCCATAGCGGAGACAGGTCTGTAGCTCTTTTATTTTGGGGGGATAATGCACACTTTGGTCCATTTTCATCAAGCTGTTCAGCAGAAAATATTGCTTGACAAATTTCTTTGCTAAGCTAAAATATTAATGGGGCACCAGTCACAACAATTCAAATGTAACGTAAGTTTGGCTGGTAATCTGTTTCTGCTAAGGAATACTCTTCAGTGCTTAGCAAGTTTCTTGTGCTTACAGGCCTTTTGCAATTGTGCCCAGGGCTGGATTTCATAAAGCCTGTATGCAAACAAAAATTGCTCAGAAAAAAAAGAAACTTGCTCAGTAGAATTATCTGCTTGAAAGCTTTTTGAAATTGGGCACAGTTCAGTATAGACCTTTATCATGGTGCAGCCATCTTGACTTTCTCCCATTGATATCAATGTTACCAGACCGGGGCTGGAAGAACAAAATAGTCTGTGTTTTTTTTGCAAAATGATTATTAGCATTCATTATTGTTATTCGATACGAGGAACATGACCAAGATGGACGCACCATGATAAAGGTCTGTAGAGATCTTTCTACAGGTTGTACTGAATCCTTGTGAATTTTGCTTTCATTGCTCTCATTTTCATAAAAGTTTGGCATAGTAGTATCTTGCCTCGCTTTTTTCCTCTAGGGCCCCGGTTCAAATCCCACCGGGGGCACTTTGTGGATTGGGCTTTCAGTCCCTGCCCGAATGCGTGGGTTTTCCCCGCAATAATTCTCTGGAGTGTTCCTTCAAAATCTAAAACTGAATTTTTTTTTCTTGTCTGCTCTACATTGGAGTACAGTGATTAATTTAGCTTTCCTGAGAATCCTGGGCTTCCAGAACAAATAAAATAAATGAAAACTTTGTGTGTGTGTTATTTTTCTTTTGCATGCGAAAAAATATTAGTAACAATAATACAGCATTTTTAAAGCACACTTTATCTGTATAACATTCAAAGGCGCTGGTCAAGAACAAGAAGAAAATTTCACTCGATATTTTTTATAGGCTTATCTGAAGAGATGGGTTTTGAGAGAATGTTTGAATCGTGAGATGTTATACGTGTCCTTAAGATGTTGAGGCAGAGAGTTCCAGAGGCGGGGCGAAATGTTACTGAATGCCCTGTCCCCATAGCTGGATAAACGGGTCAGAGGAACATAGAGCATGCTGCCTGATGACCCAGACCCGGCCTGACACTACGGGGCTAAAGCATGCTCAGTATGTAGGTAGGGGCTAGTCTATGGAGAGCCATGAATGTCAGAAGGATGATAATTCAATCTTTATGTGTGTGTTTCTCTCTCTAGCTGACTGCGATCCAGGCTTTGTATGTCTCGGTGGAGCCATGCAGAAGGATCCAACGGACAACGTCACTGGTCACGTCTGCTCCAAGCGACGCTACTGCCCGGGGGGTACGGCAAACGAGTTCCAATGCGCACAGGGGTACTACTCGGATGTTGAAGGCCTGTCTGAATGCAAGATGTGCGAGCCTGGGTTCTACTGTGTGCCGGACGCTGATCCTGTACCCTGTCCTCAAGGTATTTATGAACGAGAACGATAACAAAACAATTACAGGGATGTCATTTCTTCATTTTTTAACCTCAACTTCATTTTTTTTCCACCCCCCAAACAAATAATAATAAAAAAGAAAAGTTAAAAAAAATAGGTAAACAAAATCACTTTGAAATTTGTTGGTTTAATATAAATAATTTATAAGTAAGATCAAATTCGGAAGATAATGAAGATAAAAGCATATGGAACACTCTAGATTGCAGAGTAGGGCATTCAAAACCAAAGATAAATGTATGTAGTTGTAAGCAGGCTTCCTGTCAGAAGATTTTGTGCTCGCAAGCTTTCATGCTTTGCGCTCATAGTTAAATTTTTGTTTTCAACAGCCTATCACATCCCTGAAATTAAAAAACATCTGAAATAAAAAAGTTGCATGGCGGTAAGGTGCTGCCACTTCCCAGGCTGTATCGAAATTTGGGTGTGATCCTTGGCTACACGGCAGTAAACGGTTGCACAGGCTGTATGGCTTCTGACTGGAACAACTAGACGATGATACCCAAGCCTACATCCATATGAACTGTAAAAGGGGTATCCCTGTTTCAGCCCTAGGAGTAGGTGGCAACGACTACTGGAATAAAATAATTGTAGTCCACACCTTGAAGTGGCCTTCCGGCCTTGTGTGTCTGGCGCCTTGCATAAAAAATAAATTAAAAAAAAGACAAAGGTTTTGACAATAGGGAGACAACCAACACAGGGCTAGATAGCTCTGTTGGTAGAGCGCTGGCACATTAATCCGAAGGTTGTTTGTTCGAGTCCCACTTTATTTAACCCTTCTTTGTTCAACCCCAAATAACTTCTTTTGTTGTTACAGGGCAATATTGCATCGGTGGTACTGAGTCAAATAGAGACCCCATAGACTGTCCGACGGGAACGTTTGGAAACCGGACTCAACTCACCCTGGAAGATGAGTGTACTATATGTCCAGGAGGTAGGTACCAGGCCATTTATAATTTGCGGTTGACTTATAATGTCATGTTAGTAGCTGAAAATAAAATAAAAAATGCAGAAGAGAAGTAAAAAATAAACCAAGCACACGAGACTAGAGGGAAAGATCAAAATAGACAAAAGAAAATTAGAAAAAAAGAAAGTGAAGAAAAGAAAAAAAGAAAAATACATACTGAAATAAATTGTAGAAATGTCCTGAATCTGAATTCGATTTAAAAAAAAAAAATGAAAGAAGGTTTGGAAACGCTAAATTAGAATGATGGAAGTTGTGTCCTAAAGGGTATCAACTTAAAAAAAGGAAATTATGTTTTTTTGAATAATTAAGTCCGTTGGTAAATACTGCGAGGGGCTTGTCCACCTACAGTGTGTAGAAAAAAAACAATTTAAATTGAAGGGGTTTTGGAAATGTTAATTCAGAAATGCAGTGATTAGAATGATTGAAGCTGTGACCCGAAGGTGTCAATTTAGAAACTGAACTTATGTTTTTTTTTTATTCTTTACTTCGTAGGCAAATTACGCTAGCAGCCTGGCTCTGTATGTCAATTTAAAATCATAACTGATGGTTTAAAAAAATATTTTTTCCTCTGTAGGTAAATACTGCGAGCAGCCAGGGTTGACCACCTACAGTGGTCTGATCGTAGCAGGATTCTGGTCCATTACTGGGGCCACCCAAAAAGGCCCCTTTGATGACGTCACCAATCCAGACTTTGGAATATGTCCTAATGGATACTTCTGCCCTGAAGGATCAGACCATCCAAGTCCGTGCCCTCCTGGGACCTACAGGTAAGAGCAACTTATCTATATGAAGACCTTCAGCTTTATTATTAAAGACACTGGACCCTATTGGTAATTGTTAAATACCAGTCTTCTCACTTGGTGTATCTCAACATATACATAAAATAACAAACCAGTGAAAATTTGAGCTCAATTGGTCGTCGAAGTTGAGAGAGAATAATGGAAGAAAAACGCCCTTGTCGCACAAGTTGTGTGCTTTCAGATGCTTGATTTCGAGACCTCAACATCAAATTATGAGGTCTGAAATCAAATTCAAATGTTTTAGTGAGAAATTACTTCCTTCTCAAAAACTACGTTACTTCAGAGGGAGCCGTTTCTCACAATGTTTTATACAATCAACAGCTCTCCATTGATTGTTAACAAGTAAGTTTTGCTAACAATTATTTGGAGTGATTACCAATAGTGTCCAGTGCCTTTCAGTAGTCAACTGGGCTAATAATTTAACTTTTGAGTATTACTGTTATTCTCTGGAAGATGGTCAGAGCACACTGATCGAAACCTCGAGCGACAACCGGTTCTTCTCTGAGCCATCACTTCTCACAAAAGAGATTTGTCATGGTGTCACTGCCAACCTAACACCTGTTTCAGATAGGCGCTCCAGAGTCGCGCCGAACCAAATTCTAAAATAAGTACATGAACAGTTCAACGTCTGAAACAGAGAAACTGGACGTGCTAGAAGTTGAAAGATCGACTGTTGCAGTCAGTCAAAACCACTCTGGAACACCTTGGTTTCAGACGTCGTTCTTGTCTTGAGCCGAGCCAATGTAAATGTAAAAACTTATGATAAGTTCGCCCGTCTGAAACCAAAATTTATTTGGTTCGACCCAGAGTCACTCCTAATCTATTTGGTTCGGCGCGGCTCAGGGGAACTGGCTGAAACGGGTGTCACTAAGTTGTTATTAATAAACGAGTAATTTATTGCTCAATACTCATCACCGATATTTGACATTATCTTGCTAGTGACTCAACCCACCTACCGTCCGAGGGCTCTTGTTCGGTGTGCCTCCCTGGAAAGTACTGCCCTGAGTACCACGCTACGTCATGGAAAGGTGATTGCGACGCTGGTTGGTATTGTACAAACGGCTCCACCTTACAGAGACCTCTAGAAGCAGATGAGGGAGGTGAATGCCCTCCAGGTAAGCAACTCAATAAAATTATGCTTACCAGAATATTGTTACCAGCCAAACTACCATGTCACCATGTACCATTTGAGAGTGGTGTCCTGCTCATTTCTGCTTAGTGGAGAGATGTTAAGCAATATGAAATTTTGTCATGGGATGTTCTTTCTCCGTTTTGACCGGAAATCCTTTTTTTTCAGCACTTTTTAAATTTGTTTATATTTTTAGTTTTTTTTTAAATTATTTTATATCTAAAATCAAAATGGATTTTCATTGTTACGTCATCAATTTTTCATAAAGTAAGCACCGGAGGGTTAGCATACCTTTTCATGTGACATACAGATCTCTGCATACCTCTTAGGAATCGGATATAGAGTGCTTTGAGTTGCCCATCAGGTATGAAGAAGCACTATATTGTAGGAATTTCATATTATTATTTGTTCTCTTGGTTCAAAAGGATTTTATTGTCCGGCCGGTTCACCAGCTCCAGTCAAGTGCCAAGCGGGGACCTACAACAACGAGAGTGGTCAGTCTGTTTGTCTAGATTGTCCAGCGGGTTCTTATTGTATCGAACAGACCACTGACCCGGCAGAGTGTCCAGAGGGTTATTACTGCCCCATCAGTACCCAGACAGCGTACGCTAACGCTTGCCCCGAGGGAAAGTTTAATAACCTGACTGGGAGGTCGTCGCTACAAGATTGTATAGAGTGTCTCCCGACGTAAGTACTTTGTAAATATTTCTTATTTTGGATAGGAATTTGTAAAACTAATAATCATAATAACAGGCACTATTGAGCACTCTTTACACTGGGTACTACAGCGCTTTACAATAAAACTATACTAAAAGCAAATGAATATAGACACTAATAATGGAAAAGACGGTTGGTCCTTAGTAATTAACCATTGAACTGGAAAGTTTTGAGAAGTCTCTTTAAAAGTTTCAGTGACTCTGCAGATTTGATTTGATGAGGGTGACAGTTCCAAAGGTGTGGGCATTTTAGCACTTGGATTTTCCTGTGGGAACATGTACATGTATGCCAGCCTGCAATATGATACCATGTGATAAATGCCTCTACACAATCCACGATAATCGGGCGTTTAGGTTGGCGTAGTGGTATCTTTCCTTGCCTTTCACTTCCAAGCCGGGGGGGGGGGGGGGGGGGGGCACTATGTTGGTTTGGGTTTTCAGTCCCTACCTCACTGCATGGGTTTTCCTGGGATTAATTTTCTGGGTGTTTTCCTCCCACATCTAAAACTGAAATTTTCTTCCTCTTCTTTTCTCCATTGGGTCCTTGGCTAGTGCAGTAATTAAATTTGCTTTTCTGAGACTTTTTGGCTTCACATCCAGATTTAATAGTTGTTGAGCTTGGTGTTTAAACCAACAAAACCATTTCCTTTTCTTTCAGCTACTACTGTGGTACTCCCGGTCTAAGCTGGCCCACCGGTCTCTGCGATGCCGGATGGTACTGTCGTAACAGTTCCCGCTTCGCCCAGCCGACCCAAGCCTACCAAGGAGGGCGCTGTGAGCTCGGGCAGTACTGCCCGCGAGGAAGCTCCCTTCCACTGTCGTGTCTGCCCGGAATGTTCTGCGGGAGTCCGCAGTTGGCTTATCCCAATGGAAGTTGCTCTGCTGGGCATTATTGCGTGGGCGGGGCTTCGGTCGCTGATCCAGAGGGAAGCCTAACAGGTAAATATTTTTGTTTAAATCCTGCTCTAGTAAGTTTGTCTTTGATGCAAATTTAACATCTATTATATCGTTATGGTACCCGCTGCCAAAACATTGATTCGAACTGCCTCTAGCTGCCGGGCAACCTCGGTAGTCTAGTTGGTAAGACCCTGCTCTAGAATTGAAAGGGTCGTGGGTTCGAATCCCACCCGAGTAATTTGCCACGAATTTGATTTCGAGACCTTGGATTTAGAATTTGAGGTCTCGAAATCAAGCGTCTGAAAGCACACAACTTCATGTGACAAGGGTGTTTTTTTCTTTCATTATTATCTCGCAACTTTGACAACCGATTGAGCTCAAATTTTCACAGGTTTGTTATTTTATGCATATGTTGAGATACACCAACTGTGATGGCTAGTCTTTGACAATTACCAATAGTGTCCAATGTCTTTAAATGCCTGTTGCTTGAACACATTTCGTGGATCTCGTTTTAGGTTTTTTAAATTTGCCTTAAAGCTGTCTTCCTTTGATCTATTTCAGGTGATATTTGCCCGACGGGGCATTACTGTCTGGAAGGAAGTTCTTCCCCTTCGTCCTGCCCGATCGGGACTTTCGGTAACACCACAGGAAATGAAGGTAAGGTAGAAAGTGGAATGATAGAAGACAAAACGAAATGGTGTGATAGACAACCTTGTTTCAAGAACAAGAAACAACCTTTGGAATTTTGAGTTTATCAAATTTGTGTATTTACAAAATACGCAAGCTTTTGACAAACAGCATTTTAATTAACCTTTTGGGGATTTACATGTACATGTAATAAAGAGTATTTGAATTGCATTACATTAAAAAGAGATGCGATTTTGCTTCATTGAGCAAAGGGTCTTTTTACAAGTGTGTGCTTGAACAAAGAGAACAACGTTTCACGACAAGATTTTTGAAGACGGTTACAAAAATTCAATCTGTTACAAACTGTAATTTTTCATTTCTTTTTTGCTTTTCAAGATTCAAGTTCCATGCCTGATTATTTCAATTCAATTCAATCAACAGTTTTTTCCATATTGGTCATCAAGGAGAATAATAAACAAATTAAGTACAATTATTTAAGTCAAAGACAGTCGAGGACAGATCAAGAAAATAATTAATAAAAATGAAATGAAAAAAATATAATGTTATCGATGTGGAGCAAACCAATATGTGGGCATATACAGAAGCCAGGAAGGCTTGTTTTGAAATGCCTGACCCCCCCCCCCCCCAAAAAAAAAACCCTGTTTTTATTGATTTTAATTTGTTTTATATTTTACTAACAAAACTCTTCTTACCAAAGATTTAAGTTCCATGGTTTGTAAAAAAAAAAAATCAAAATTATTAATTTGAATTCTGTTTTTTCCCTGACAGCTGAATCTGACTGTTACAACTGCACCCAGGGCATGTACTGTGAGGGTCTCGCAAACACCCACCCAGACGGACCATGTGTGTCTGGTTACTACTGCCCACCAGGACAGATTGTTAAGGATCCTTATGACTATCGCTGTCCTCAAGGTAAAGGAACCCGACCATTTACAATTTATTGGGAAGTAGAATTACTCTTTTTATCGTAAAAGAGAAATTTGGGGGGAAAATTGTCGTCTTTCTCAAAAGCTACACTACTTCAGAGGGCATTGTTTTTCACAACGATTTATACTTTCAACAGCTCTTCAGTCTTCTTTACAAAGTCTTTCTGGAGTAATTACCAAAGGTGTTAGGGTTAGGGTTAAAACATTTTGTTTGTGGATTTTTATTTTGAATCTTAACGATTATTAACATGCTCTTTTCAATTAACGGTATTTTGATTTTTGTGGATTTGCAATTAATGACCTTATACCGCTGAGGCAATAAGTTGGCACGATCGAAACCCCATAGGCATGTGATTTGTTAGTTTTTTAATGGAGTCTGTCTTTTAAACCCCCCCCCCCCCCAAAAAAAAAAAAAAAATAAATAAATAAAAAATCTTCCTATCACATATCTGATCCAATCATTTCTTTCTTCCCATCCAGGTCACTATTGCCCAGAGGGTAGCCACGAGCCAATACGATGTAGCTCTGGCTATTACCAAGATGAAACGGCCGAAGGATCCTGCAAGGGATGTCCGAGCGGCTACTACTGTGATAGTACCCTCAGCCCGGTCCTCTTGTACAACGACTCACTTTGTTTAGAAGGTACGTTTATATTTTTGTACTGTTTAAAGATACTGGACACTATTGGTAATTGTCAAAGACTAGTCTTCACAGTTGGTGTATCTCAACATATGCATAAAATAACAAACTTGTGACAGTTTGAGCTCAATCGGTCTTCGAAGTTGCGAGATATTAATTGATGATAAAAAAACACCCTTGTCGCTCCATGGTCACACGAAGTTGTGCGCTTTCAGATGCTTGATTTCGAGACCTCAAACTCTAAATCCGAGGTCTCGAAATCAAATTTGTGGAAAATTACTTCTTTCTCGAAAGCTTCGTCACTTTAGAGGGAGCCGTTTCTCACAATGTTTTATACTATCAACCTCTCCCCGTTACTCGTAATGAAGAAAGGTATTATGATAATAATTATTTTGAGGAATTACCAATAGTGTCCACTGCCTTTAAGAGTTTTGATTCCTTTTGTAATTCAAGTTTTTGGCTTGACATGAATTCCCACTCACTGGGAATAAAGATGTATGTAATATAATTTACCTTTAGAAGTTTCAGCTTCATTAGGCGTCAAAGTTTTGAGAAAAAAAATTGAACATCACAGAGCAATTCAGGAGAAAATCCGTTGTAGATGCTAAAATAAATTTTGTCTCACTGACATACTGAGACAAAATTTATTTTTGTAAAATTGCTTTACTCATTTCCCCAAAACAATACCTCAGCAAGTAATCTAAGGGAAGCTTTCTACCATCATTATCTTTAAAGGCACTGGACACATTTGGTAATTGTCAAGGACCAGTCTTCTCACTTGGTCTTGGTGTATCCCAACATAAGCATAAAACAACAAAACCAGTGAAAATTTAAGCTCAATTGGTCATCGAAGTTGCGAGAAAATGATGAGAGACAAACACCCTTGTTGGACGAATTTTTGTGCTTTCAGATAGGAATAAAAGACTTCTGGCTAAAGACTTCTGGCTAGAAGTCTTTTATTATTTTAGTGAGAAATTACCTCTTTCTCAAAATCTATGCTACTTCAGAGGGAGCTGTTTCTCACAATGTTTTATACTATCAACAGCTCTCCAATGTTCGTTACCAAGTCAGTTTTTAAGTTAATATTTGTGTTGAATAATTACCAAACGTGTACCTTCCCTTTAAACTGTGCAAGTTTATTGTAAATCTGTGGACGTTGTTTTTTGTGTCAAGATCATGCCCGTTTTTTGCGACGCTCCCCAATGTGCTGTAACCATGGAGCTAAGAGGCTAGGACTCGATTTCACAAAGCACTAAAATTCGTCTTAAGATGAATTTCAAATAATAAACCACAAGAGAAACCAATAATAATAAACCAATAATAATAATAAAAAAGGGAAACTGACTGGGTAAATTTTAAATGATTTGGAGTTGAACAAAGAAAAATTAACTAGAAGACTAGATGAGTTTGTCAGTATTACAATAGTGACTTTTATTGTCAATTGTGACATCACACTTTGCTTAGCATACGCTTCTCTCAATACTTATGCATGACGTCATAATTCTTACCCAAAATGAGGCTATGGGCGCACTTCCCCCATCACTTGCATTGGCTGCGCCCATCGCCTCGTTTTGAGTTAGCATTGTGACGTACCTCATGCATAAATATTAAGAGAGGCGTATAAAAGAATAATTCATCATTAGCCCTTAGATCTGTTTATTTCCTGACGTATGTATGATTCTCCCGCAGGTTATTACTGCCCTCCCTTGACGCGCTACGCCACGGAGTTCAAATGCCCCCGGGGGAACGTTTGGTAATCGTACCGGTATGAACGCCAGCGATGACTGCAACCCCTGTCCTGGTGGATATTACTGCGACGAGGAGGCCCAGACATCTTACACTAAACTCTGCTCAGCCGGGTAAGAAGTTGTTAAGAAAGGCATTGTCGTTTTTGTTGAGGTTGTTCTTGTTAGCAGGGATGTGATTTTTTTGTTTTTAATCAGAAATCCAATGAAAAAAAATGAAAAAAATTAATAAAAAAAATATATATATAAATTTCCATAGAAAGATTTTCTTCGGAGTGTCACAAGAATAGTGCTCTTGAAATGTTTTTTTTTCCCTTTTTTTTCTTGGATTTTTTACAATTGTTTTCAGGAATTAAAAAAAATCTCCTAAAGCCATACAATTTTCTTGATAGAAGTAAAGCACGCACCAAAAGGAGAGTGTATTCTTGTATTTTGATGATGCACATAGTGTGTAAACCCCATGAGTTGAAACATCTTGGAGGTTCCAGGTCTAGAATAAGGAGGAACTTTTTCAGGAATTTTCAAATTTGTCAATCTTATCATTGAAATATATTCATATTTCCATTTCACAGGTACTAACTGCCGTACAGGTGCTTTCACATCCACTCCTAACCTGACTTTAGATGCTAATATCTGCCCTGCTGGCTATTACTGCGTGGAGGGAACCGATGAACCGGTACCCTGCCCACCTGGAACCTTCTCAGATAACACCAAGCTGATGGCTCTGGAAGAATGCAGTAATTGTACAAAAGGTACGCGAGAAGCAGTGTCAGAAAGTTTCATTTTTCCCCCCATTTTGTCTGCATAAGGTACTGACATCACTTTTTGCAAATTAGTAAAACAATGCCAGTGAGACGAAAATATTTTAGCATGTACATCGTAATTCCCAGTATTGCTAAAAAAATAATTTGATTATAAAAAAATATTTAGATCATAATTTTTTTTCAAATTCTTTATAATTGTTTATATCTTCAGGTCTGTACTGTCCGGACCAAGCAATGACCGCTCCGGCTGGAGAATGCTTGGCGGCTACTACTGTCCAGAGGGCTCAAGCCGTCTGGATCAGATTGAATGTCCAGTTGGCAAATACTGCATCAATGGCACGTTTGATCCAACAAACTGCCCAAGAGGTACGTTGAAACTGCTACATTGGTTAAAGGCAGTGGACACTATTGGTAATTGTCAAAGACTAGCCTTCACAGTTGGTGTATCTTAACATAAGCATAAAATAACAACCCTGTGAAAATTTGAGCTCAATCGATCATCAAACTTGCGAGATAATAATGAAAGAAAAAAAACACCCTTGTCACACGAAGTTGTGTGCGTTTGGATGGTTGATTTTGAGACCTCAAGTTCTAAACCTGAGTCTCGAAATCAAACTCGTGGAAAATTACGTCTTTCTCTAAAACTATGGCACTTCAGAGGGAGCTGTTTCTCACAATGTTTTATACCATAAACTTCTCCCCATTACTCGTCACCAAGTTTTATGCCAATAATTATTTTGAGTAATTACCAATAGTGTCCACTGCCTTTAATCTTCCTAGAACAAGGTTCAAATAAAAGCCTGTGGCTTGTCGTGGATGAACAGACCCAAGCTCAGGGCCCAATTTCATTTAGCCTGTAAGCACACAAATTTGCTTAGCATGAAATTTATTCCTTAATAAAAACAGGATTACCAACCAAATTTCCATGTGATTTTCAGGATAATCAAACAACAGCTGAATGCCAGCAACAAGCAATATGCAACAAATTAAAATTTGATTGGTAATCTTGTTTTTATCAAGGAAGAAATTTCATGCTAAGCAAATGTTTGTGCTTACAGGCTTTATAAAACTGGAACCTGGTGTTGTCAGCAGCAGAGTGTGGGTTTGAATCCTGGTCATGATATTTGTGCCCTTGAGCAAGGCACTCAACCATAATTGCTTCGTAAAAAGTTGGGAAGCCTGCTGTACCAGCCCGGCTCCTAGTGGATGATACCCATGGCTGTACATCATTACAGACTGTGAAGGGGGTAACCCTGTTTCAGCCCCAGGAGTAGGTGGCTACATGCCCCTGGTGGCATTAGCCTTCTTCTAGTGCTTTCTGCTCTACCAAACAGGCTCCTGCCTAGTGGATGATAACTATGCCTTCATGAATCCTTAATAACTGTGAAGGGGTAACCCTGATTCAGCCCCAGGAGTAGGTGGCAACATGCCCCTGGTGGCAGTAGTCCTCTCCTAGTGCAATCTGCTCTACCAAACAGGCTCCTGCCTAGTGGATGAAACCCATGCCTTCATGAACATCCTTACAGATTTGTGAAGGGGTAACCCTGATTCAGCCCCAGGAGTAGGTGGCAACATGCCCCTGGTGGCAGTAGCCCTCTCCTAGTGCAATCTGCTCTACCAAACAGGCTCCTGCCTAGTGGATGATAACTATGCCTACATCCTTACAGACTGTGAAGGGGGCAACCCTGTTTCAGCCCCAGGAGTAGGTGGCTACATGCCCCTGGTGGAAGTAGCCTTCTCCTAGTGCAATCTGCTGTACCAGCCAGGCTCCTGCCTAGTGGATGACAACTATGCCTACATCCTTACAGACTGTGAAGGGGGTAACCCTGTTTCAGCCCCAGGAGTAGGTGGCTACATGCCCCTGGTGGAAGTAGCCTTCTCCTAGTGCAATCTGCTCTACAAAACAGGCTCCTGCCTAGTGGATGATAACTATGCCTACATCCTTACAGACTGTGAAGGGGGTAAACCTGTTTCAGCCCCAGGAGTAGGTGGCTACATGCCCCTGGTGCCTTTGTGATGCTTAGGCGATCTATCATAATTAAAACCAAACTTTAAAAAATGGATTGGAGAGACAATATTTTTCTTTAGAGATTGTTTTTAGCAAGAAAGGCCTTTACAAAGCCATACATTGTACACAGACTGGAAATGGTTTATAAGCTACTGGTGGTTTTGTCTTTTGTTGTCTAGTGACTTATAAAAACTTTTTTAAACAAGTTTTTGATTTAAGGACTTAAAATCACTGAAGCCAATTTCATAAAAAGCTAAGATTGATCATAACTGTATCAATCTCAATTGCTGAGAATGATGTCATTATGCAAATGACTATGGTAATAAAATGAGTCTTAATGCGTTGTGGAATCAATCTCAGAAGTCTCAAATTATGGGTGAGTTTTGTCTTTCGTTGTCTAGGAACTTACAACAATGATACGATGAAGGCAGCAGAGAGTGAATGTTACGACTGCTCCGGAGGTCATTACTGCGAGACTGAAGGACTGACTGAACCAACGGGAGAGTGTGGAGTTGGTATGTATCCATCAACCACAAAGATATATTTCATTGAACTGTTTAATGGATGCGTTCGATTAGCTTCCCTGTGTCGAGCCCGTTGTGCTCATTCGGGTGAGCCCCTGACAAGAGCTTATCGAACGACGTCAAAGAGCTAATCGAACGATTTCATGCACCTTCAGTGACCCATTCCACAAACAGGGCACTTGGGGCTGAACGGGGTGAACCCCTGGAATCGTCAAAGCTATTCGAACGTACCGGGGGCAGACTGGGGTCGACCCGGGGAAGCTAATCAAACGCACCCTATGATAAAATAAATATAAAAGTGCTGAGAGACTTTTTTCTGAAGATGTTAGGCGCCAGATAAATACAGTTACATTTCGTCCTAGTCATCAGACTCGCCCTGTATTATTGTTCCTTGTAATAAGGTCTGCACCACCCTTTGAAGAAAATGGTTCATTCCTTCATTCATAAAAATGCAAATTAGCTGTAGTCCCCAAGGTATAAACCCACCATAAAACCACTGATCCAAGTCTTTTTTTCTCATGGTACGTGTGTTAACATTTGTTGCTAATAGTTTAATTTACATCGTTGCTACATTGCAGATTTCATCAGTACTTTGCCTTTCAGCAGACATTTTTTTCTTCAAGAAAGGATTCTACTCAAGTTAAGTCTTCTAAGAAAGGCGCTGTATAAATAAGTTATTATTATTTACACTTGTCTGTTTTTCCTTTCAGGATATTTCTGTCCACCGGGCACCATCGAGCAAGAGCCGGTAGACAACGAGTGCTACGTTGGCTATTACTGTCCAGGAGGGGTGGCATACCCCATCCCATGCCCCAACTACACCGAGGCGAATCAGACCAAGTCCTCTAGCTGTAATCTCTGCCCCCAGGGCTACTACTGCCCTGAGCCTGGAGTGAGACACTACTGCCCTCAAGGGTACTACTGCCCGGCTGGTACAGGTAAGGTCAATATTCATCTGTCATGATAGTTCTTCTTGTGTTAATACATCGATATTTATCAAAAGTTTGAAACAAACTATTTAGCAATTATGACATTATATTGTGTGAAGTTCAAGGCACTGGACACCTTTGGTAATTGTGAAAGACAGTACTTTCTCTTGGTGCATCCCAACATAATGCATAAAATAACATGTCTGTCAAACATTTGGACTCAATTGGTCATCGTAGTTAAAAAAGAATAATGAAAGAAAAAATGTGTGTGCTTTCAGATTTTTACTCTGTTGGGATTGGAACCCATAACCCCTACATTCCTACAGCAGGTGTTTATAAAACTCCTAAATCACTGGTTAAATCAATTTTGTGTGTATCCCTTTGAAGGTGTTGACTGGGAAGCCTGCCCTCGTGGGACCTACAGCGACCAGGAGGGTTTGTACTCTCGCGACCAGTGCAAGCCGTGCAAAGCGGGCTACTACTGTGGCGGTGAACATCTCAGCGTGGAAACCAACCAGTGCGCCGCAGGGTACTACTGCGTCTTCGGTGTGGATCGGCCGGAGCCCGACGGGGATAACTCAACGTCGTGCTCGTACTTTGATGGGCGACAGACCGGGTACGGAGGGAAGTGCCCCATTGGGCATTTCTGCGAAGTGGGCACGATCTATCCAGAACCCTGCTTAGCGGGAACATATGCCCCAGATGAAGGCATGGATGCATGCTTAGCATGTGAACCAGGTAGGGTTAAGAATTATTGTAAGCAGTCTCTAACTGTAAGGGCCTTGGCACAGGAGGCAAATTTTCTAGGCAAATTGGAAGCAACCAACTGCCGTGCATGCTACAGGAACACTTTGGTAGCACACATTTTTTCAAACAATGTTCTTAAGATTTTTGTAAAGATATTCATTTTACAAATTCCAATATACATGTATGGATGAAAAATGGAGAATAAACTCACAAGTGTTCCAGTGACGTTTCACCACTTCAAAGAATGTGTTACAATTCCCAAGAAATCAAATGTGAATGGATTCTCTTCTTGGAGACACTTAAACATAGCTTTGTTTTTTGGATGGGAGGTAAAGCCGTTTGTCTAATTAGTGTGTAACGCATGTAAAAGAACACAGTGCAGTTATCGAAGAGAGAAGGGGTTCGCCCCGGTGTTCCTGGCTGTGGCTGCTGTATGCGCCGTAGCACCTTGTAAACCCTTATAAGGTGCTACATAATTAGGTCTCAGAATTCATAACTCAAATAACAAATATTTCTGTATAATATATATACCAAGCGCCTTGAGTACCTTGTTTGGTAGATACGTGCGCTATATAAGACTTTAATATTATTATTATATTATTTTATAACATGATCTCATTTCAGGTTACTACTGTCCGCAAGGGTCATCGGCGTACTCCGACAAGCCTTGTCCGTCCGGTCACTACTGCCCGGAGTCTACAGAGTCCGACACTCAGTTCCCCTGTCCAATCGGTACCTTCAACAGTCTGACCAAGAGCATCAACGATAGTGACTGCGTCAACTGCACAGGTAGGATTTCCAGTATGATAATACTGCTTAATAATAGACTTTTAAAACTCTGGTATCCGCCGCAAGCAGCGCTGATGGGACTGCTGTACAAAAAACCACCAATGAGCAATGAAAGTATTATCACATGATTAGAAAATAGAGTTAACAAAATGCTTCTTTAAGTACTATGAATTAATATGCCAAGTGAGTTTGAAAAGTTTTAGGAAGGGAGTTCCAAAGCCTTGGTATTGCGGTCTGAAAACTTCTCTCCCCCCATCGATGATTTGTCGTTTTTTCCTGAAGGAGTTTGGAATGAGTTTGTGCTTAGCACTTATCTTTAGCTGAAATGGACGTCAGTCTTGTATCCAGGCTGGTGATTAAGCTTTTTTCTGTCTCTGCCCCTCGGTCATGGAACAAACTTCCCACTTGTGTTAGGAAATCAAGTGGTCTCACTGGTTTCTAAATGTATTTATGTGTTTATTTAGTCTCTCTTATCCGGTCTTTTTTCTGGCTAACTCTCCCTTTCCTTTTTCCAGCACTTTGCATCCTATGGTTATAATAGGCATTTTGTATTTTTATTTTTTTATATTTTTTAACCCTTGAGCAAAAATCGTGCTAGGGTCGAAACGTTTGGCTCCTTTTGTTTCTTGTTTTTATTTTTTAAATTGTTTTTTAAGCCTTTGAGAAAGACTCGTCTAGGCTCTGAACTTCAGGCCATTCACTATTTGTTTTGTATTTTTCATATTGACAGGTGGATCATACTGCGCCAGCAACGGCCTCCCGAACCCCACCGACATCTGCCAAGGCGGTTTCTACTGCAGTGGGGGTGCCTCCAAGGCTGCCCCCTCTGGAGACGGAGGTGCCATGTGCATGGCTGGCTACTACTGCCCAGCGGGAGCATCCTATGCCATTCCCTGTCCAGGGGGAGAGTACTGCGCTGGGGAGGGATTGAACCAGACATCAGGGATTTGTGACGCTGGGTTTTATTGTACCTTAAAGGCTGTGGTGCCTAACCCAGAGGATGGGGTGACTGGTGAGTTACAAAGTTTACCCCAAACATCTCCTATAATGTTCACCCCTTTGATCTTTGTAGGCTCTAAGTGGATAATACCCATGCCTACATCCTCACAGACTGAACATGGCCACAACAATCAACGCATCAAAGTGAAAAGTTCTACGGGATGTTGTAAGACAGCCCTGTGTAAATTCTCTATTTTGAGGGGACAATCTTTCCTCACGAACCTCATGTTATTTTCTCCTCAGGTAACTTCTGCCCCAAGGGCGCCTACTGCCCTCCCCAGAGTGCTTCGGAGCAGCTTTGCAACCCAGGCTTTTACCTCAATAGCACCCACAACAATGAAAGCTCAGCATGCTTGCTGTGTGATGCTGGCCATTACTGTTCCGGGGAGGGTAACCCTGAACCGACCAATGTGTGTGATGCTGGGTTTTATTGCCCTCCGGGACAGGAAGAGCCAACGCCTGACGCTTACAATTGCACACAAGGTGTGTATTTATAGAATAAATGTTAATATTATTTATAGTTTAAACTCTGAATTACTTAGTTCTGCAATAATTGTCAAACAAAAATATAAATTAAAACTTACTTTTGTTTGTTAATGATGTACTTTTATTGTATTTGTTTCTAGTCTTCTAATTTTTTGTGCTGTCTAAAATTATCGGTATTTGAGAATAATTTTGTTCTATTTTTAAAGGCACTGAACCAGTTGATTGTCAAAGACACTTGGTGTTTCCCAACATTATATTATGAACAAACCTGTGAAAATTTGGACTCAATTGGTCATCGAAGTTGCAAGAAAATGATGAAAGAAAAAACACCCTTGTTGTACAAAATAGTGTGCTTTCATATAGGAGTAAAAGGCTAGAAGCCTTTATAATTTTAGTGAGAAATTACCTCTTTCTCAAAAACTACGTAACTTCGGCAGAGGGAGTCGTTTCTCACAATGTTTTATACTATCAACAGCTCTCCGTTGCTCGTTACCAAGTAAGGTTTTATGCTAATATATATTTTGACTATTACCAAACCTGTACAGTGCCTTTAAACTCCATATTCTTGTTCTGCAATTAAATTAATTTATCATAATATAAAAATAATGTGTCAAGTTTTACCGTTTTTTTCCCTCAAAGATTGTAAGTTGATTGTATTTGTTTTTACTCGCCTAACTTAGTTGCCAACTAGAATTGCGTTATGTTGGATTTTTTGTTTCCTATTTTTATTATAAATTCTTTTTAGTAGAAAATGACAAGTTAATGTTTTGATAAGGAAATTACTTTAAATTTGAAATAAAGATGGTAATGAATTATTCTTGTATAGCGCATATCACAATCACAGGGAAGTATCTTATGCGATTATGAAAGCATTAATAAATCTGAATGACCTCTTAAATCCAACAATATGTTTCTTGTTCTTTTGTTACCAGGTCACTTCTGTCCGGAGGCTTCCACAGAGCCGCTTCGCTGCGAGTCCGGAACCTACCAAGATGAGATCGGTCAGTCAGGATGCAAAGATTGTCCAGAGGGTTACTACTGCGATAACACCATTGAACCTGTGGTACTATACCAAAACTCCTACTGCCCAACAGGTATGTAGAAAATGCATCAGAAATATTTATCAAATAAGTTTTTGTTATTCCTCCCACATCTAAAACTAAAACGTTCTTCCTTGTCTTCTCTCCAATTAATTAAATGAAAATTTAAAAAAAATTAATTTGGCCTCATCTTACATCGTTACTGAAGGACTCTGTAACTATCAGGCATACATGTACATGTAATATTTTTCCTACTTAAAGGCACTGGACATCTTTGGTAATTGTCAAAGACCAGTGTTCCCACTTGGTATATGTCAACATTATGCTTAAAATTACAAACCTGTGAAAATTTGAACTTAATTTGTCATCGAAGTTGCGAGATAATAATGGCAGAAAAAACACCCTTGTTTGCACAAGCTGTGTGCTTTCAGAGGAGGTCTCTTATTACATGTAAGTTCAAATATTTTAGTGAGAAATTACTTTTTTCTCAAAAACTACGTTACTTCAGAGGGAGCTGTTTCTCACAATGTTTTACACTATCAACAATAATCAACAGCTCTCCATTGCTCGTTACCAAGTAAGTTTTTATGCTAACAATTATTCTGAGTAATTACCAATAGGGTATGTTCAGACAGCGTACTAAGTTAGACCCGAACCGGTTTAACTTCTACGAGCAGCAGGGGGTGGTCGTAAAAATAAAACCCCTTGCGTTCAGACAGCACTGAGTTAAACCCGATACGGTTTATCTTTGGTTTTAAGAGGTCAAAGCAAACGCGACCCCCGTTACTCTAACATCCTGTTTATTGGCCTGTTCATTGGTCACCGTGTGTTTACATAATGATTACGGAGGTCAATGGGTCGTCTGTTGTGAGTTAAACCGGATGTGGACTTTTTTATTCTGTCCACACACAGTGTTAAAAGATACACCCGAAGTGGTCTAAAGATAAACCCCCCTCCCTGGACGGTTTATCTTTTGTGGGTTTAACTCAATTCGGACTAACTTTAAAACTGTTCAGACACACAGAGTTCAGACACACAGAGTTGAACTCGATCGGGTTGAACCGTGAGTTAAACCAACTTTAGTACTATGTCTGAACGACCTCATAGTGTCCAGTGCCTTTATGTAAGTTTGTTTTCTTATTTTTTATTGCCCTTGGAAAGTTCAGAAAAACCGTTATTGAGTGTAAACAAGGGTCACATCGTCTATATGTAGGTCAGTCATTGTACTTATTAAAATATTCCTACTTTTTCCCAAGGACCAAATATTATACCTGAACTATTCTCTTTCTCTCATGTGCAACTTTGCAGGTTTCTACTGCCCTCCCAAGACGAAGTACGCAACAGAGTTTGCATGCCCCAATGGTACCTTCGGTAACTTGACTCACCGAAACGAGGTTGGGGATTGCGAACCTTGCAGAGCGGGACAGTACTGCGAGACAGAAGGATTATCTGAACCTACTGGAGATTGCTACGCAGGTAAAGGATTATATCTCTATCTTGACTTTGTTTTTTAATCTGGATTATTTCTCAGATCACGGCTTTATATAATTGAGCACTGAGATTAAACTTTAGATGAGTTGTTGTTAATGCTGATCAAAGCTTAAATGCATTGAAAAAAGCCAGTGGATGATTCCAATGCCTACATCCTTACGGACTGTGAAGGGGGGAGGGTAACACTGTTTCAGCCCCAGGAGTAGGTGGCAACGTGCCCTTGGTGGCAGCTGATCTGTGTCGATAGCCAAAATCAGTCAAGTGTTGCCCTCACCTTTAAGTAGCCGTCCAACCTTGTGAGAATGTACTGATTTTGGTTGTTAAACCAAAATTGACAGTATTGTTTTTTCATACTGAAATTTGTGCATGTTTTTTTACTATTTTCTGCTGACTCATAAAGCAGGTTAAGCCTAAATTTTCACAGGTTTGTAGTTATTTGTCAAAAGGCCACATAAAACAAAATTTAGTCATCCTTTTTTTTGGCGGATAGGTTTTTTTAAATTATTATTTTTTTTTTATTAAGTTTTGTTGACATGCCAAATATGAAATCAAGAATAAAGAAATCATCACAATCACTATAAAACAGAGGGTTTGTGTGTTTTTGATGTTTTCAATAGTTTTGTCAAACAAATTTAACTCCTAGATGACATTTTCTGTAAACTTTTTCAAACAACTAAGCACAGTGTAGCCCAAGTAAATATTTGAAGAATTGTTCTTGCTTTGCCAACATGAATAAAAACCTTCTTTAAACATCTTTTCAAACCTGTACATTTTGAAAAAAATATCAGCTGAAAAATCTGGGCAGTAAAAAAATAAATAAATGGAGTCGGGGGGTTTTGAACGGTCGGGCGGGGACAATCAACAATTTTTTTTTATGTGGCCTAACATGAAAACTTTTTTGTCGGCTCTACCAAATGTTTAGAATACCTTTTTAAGAAGTGGATTCGGCTTAAAAAAGGAAGCTAGCAGGGGCGATGAACTTGTTAAATTGTTTCATTTGGCCAGACAAGTTCAGTTGACTCTTTCTTTCTCTCACCTCAGGTTATTTCTGCACCAGTGGATCCAACACCCCAACACCGACCATCGGAAGTAACGCCGATGAGTGCCCGGCTGGGTTCTACTGCGGGAATGGGACGGCCACCCCGCAGGCGTGTCCACCCGGTACATATAACCCTTTCATTAGGAGGGTGTCGATGGATGACTGCGTTAGCTGCGTTGGTAAACACTATTGCCCCGACTACAACATGACTGCTGTAGGAGCACTCTGTAGCCCAGGTAGGTCTTCTCAATTACCTTTTAATTTCAAACAAAAATGTCGAGTACAGACGGACCAGTTCTATTTATAGCCACCATCTATTGAGAGAAAAGTACAAAATATGTAAATATGTATGGAAAGCGCCTTGAGCGTCACTGAGTGACGGACGTGCGTTATATAAGAATCCATTATATAGAATGAGAAGGGTAGATGGCCTTAGTTGATCCAAGCTGGACCTTCTTCAGAGGCATAAAACAAGTACAAACAAATACACATCCATTTATAGAAAAAGAGAGGGGAAAGGGGTTAAGGGAAGGATCCAGAAAGAAGCGGGAAAATTCATTATATATTATATCGTTGAGGAACCTGCTGCCAAAGCATAGGATTTGAACTGCCTCTAGCTACCGGGCAATATCGGTAATCTAGTTGGTAAGACACTGTTTAAGAATTGCAAGGGTCGTGGGTTCGAATCCCACCCGGGTAATATGCCTGTGATATTTTTTTACTGGACTTGGGAAAGTACTTGTAATACAGTGCTATCACACATCAGTGTTTTGGTAAAGAACAAACAAAGTTAACACCATTATATATTGATTTTGGGGGGTTGAACAAAGAATTGGCTAGAGTGGAATTCGAACCAACAACCTCCGGATTAACAGCTGGCGTTCTACCAACTGAGCTATCTAGCCCCATATTTGCGGTGTCCCTATTTTGTCAATGTCTTTGTTCGGGGGTGCCAGTCAGAAGCCATACAACCGTTAACTGCCGTGTAGCTAGGGATCACAACCTGGGAAGCGGTAGCAAGGGGATCACCTAAGGGGATGGGACTTTTTATTTCAGATAACGTTAATCCGGAGGTCGTTGGTTCGAATCCCAAAAATCATTTGAAAATTTACCCAGTCAGTTTCCCTTGTGGTTTATATTGATACCATTATATATTATATTACTTTTGACTCCCATAGGATACTACTGTGCATCAGGCGCTGATAATGCAGAGTACCAGGAATGCCCAGAGGGTCATTACTGTGAGCAGGGAACCGACGTACCACAGCCATGCCCACCAGGGACGTGGTCTGACGTCAAAACATTAACGTCTGAGAGTGAATGCTACAATTGCACTGGTGAGTTTAACATTGATGATACTCCTGACTAAAGGCCATGTCACATTGCAGCGCTAACGAAAACGATAACGATAATGATCACGGCGCACAGAGAACGCATTCTATTGGTTGAATTGCTCCACGCATAATACGCACAGGCTCATACAACCAATAGTAAGCGTTCTGTTTGCGCTATGATTGTTTTCATTGTCACTGCAGTGTGACTCGGCCTTAAAAAAGCCAGTGGACACTATTGGTAATTGTCAAAGACCAGTCTCCTCACTTGCTGTATCTCAACATATGCATAACATAACAAACCTGTGAAAATTTGAGCTCAATCAGTCATCGAACTTGCGAGATAATAATGAAAGAAAAAAACACCCTTGTCACATGAAGTTGTGTGCTCTCAGATGCTTGATTTTGAGACCTCAAATTCTAAACTTGAGGTCTCGAAATCATATTCGTGGAAACTTACTTCTTTCTCGAAAACTACTCCACTTCAGAGGGAGCCGTTTCTCACAATGTTTTATACTACCAATCTCTCCCCATTACTCGCTACCAAGTAAGGTTTTATGCTAATAATTATTTAGAGTAATCACCAATAGTGTCCACTGCCTTAAGATGAGAAAAAAATAGTACACTTGTAGTTTTGTATTTCTGGTGATGTGCAGAGTGCAATTGTAACCTCAAGATTGCAACCTCCTAAATTGTGACAGCTGGGAGACTTGGGTCTAGAGTAAAGAACTGTCATAATTGTCAGATCTCATCCCTGTAATATCTTGCTTAATTAGATTGTAGCAATCAAAATAAGCAGCATTGACTGTGACAGGTTTTTTTTGCATGATAATTTGTGAGCTTTCAGATTGAAGCTAATCAATTTTACTTTTGATAATTATTCCCGGTACTTTTCCTTTCAATTCTTCCGCAGCCGGGTTCTTCTGCCCACTAAGCGGCATGACCGCAGTCATCGAGGAATGCTGGGGCGGTTTCTACTGCCCCGGTGCCGACACTGCCCCCAATCCCGTCAACTATCGGTGCCCCGCGGGCGTACACTGCCCCAACGGTAGCGGAATCTACATGGAGTGTGCAGCGGGGACATTTACGGACTACATCGGGGCGTCAGAGTGTGGCGTCTGCCCTGAGGGATCCTACTGCCTGCCTGTTGCCCCGGAGAATGCGTCCTTGGCGTATCAGCCCTGCCCTGCTGGGTACTATTGCCCTTATGGTAAGATGTCACTTCTAGAAAAGGATGGGTTACCAGTAACACACTCTTTTGTCTGAAATGTTCCCTTTGATTTTGCTAATTGCTCGGGATATGCAACTAGTGTAGAAGATGGCGCTCTACTGATGCCTCACGATTGATTGAATGATTGATGTCCTAACATTCATTCTTTGTTCAATTTGTGTCAAAAAAAGTTGAACCCCCACCCTGATGCCTAAAACTAAAAGCTCCTACAACTTGAGCCCTACAATAACATTACTAACTTTTGTTGTTTTGGAAAAATGTAAACACTTCAATCTTTAAAGGCACTGTACACATTTGGTAATTGTCAAAGACCTGTGTTCTCACTTGGTGTATCCCATCATAAGCATAAAATAACAAGCCTGTGAAAATTTGGGCTCAATCGGTCATCAAAGTTGCAAGAAAATGATAAAAGAAAAAATGCCCTTGTTGGACGAATTTGTGTGCTTTCAGATAGGAATAAAAGACTTCTAGCTAGAAGTCTTTTATTATTTTAGTGAGAAATTACCTCTTTCTCAAAAACTACGTTACTTCAGAGGGAGTCGTTTCCCACAATGTTTTATACTATCAACAGCTCTCCAATGCTCAGTACCAAGTCAGTTTTTAAGTTAATATTTGTTTTGAGTAATTACCAAACGTGTACCCGCCCTTTAATAGTCTTTTTAACTACTTTTTTTATTTTTTTTAATTTAATAATAAACCTAAATTAATTGAAAATTGAATGGGAGACTTTTTGAAAGCTCTGCCACTAGAGGGCAGCAGACCTACCAGGTAAGGGTGCACAACTCCTATAGCAAACAATGCTAAGTGCTAAAAATTCAAAAATACTAAAAAAATCTCTCAGATACATTGTCATACAACTAAACTTCAGATTTCTTCTCAATTTTTGGTAGGTCAGCATTTTGGAATTTTTGATAATTACCCTAGAAGAAACACTCCCAAAAACTCATGCACACCGCTTGTTATCCTTGGGGAACTCGTGTTCAGTACGTCCTGTTCCAGAACAGTTTGGTTTATGATGGCAATGTGTTATGAGAAACAAAATACAGTTTGGCTAAATCTAAAATACAAAATTAAAAACACGCAAAACACAAGGTATTTGCTGTCAGTGACCGTCATCATGCTTCTCCTATTCCTAAGTTGTTGACATTACCTGGTGAAGAGCGCCCTCTCTTGGTGATTGGCAGATAGTCTAAAGTTTCCCATTGAAATAAATTGAATTATATTAACAAGGAATCCTTGTTTTCTTTTTCAGGAACTGGGGCGGATTGGCAGCCTTGCCCGGCCGGTACCTACAGCCCAGTGGAAGGTCTGAGCAACGTAACAGAATGCCTAGCTTGTGATGGGGGCCATTACTGCACTGGGCCTCACGAGACATCTACATCTGGCAAATGCTCTCCAGGTATAAATAATAACAATACAGAGCTATAATAGATGTTAAATTTGCATCGGGGATACAGAATATTAATTTTGGTTTTTACCCATACACCGATGTGTGTAAGCACTGTATACTCGGTGCTTTCCCGAGTCCTGTGAAAAAATATCACAGGCATGTTACTCGGGTGGGATTCGATCCCACGACCCTTGCAATTCTAGAGCAGTGTCTTACCAACTAGACTACCGAGGTTGCCCGATAGCTTGAGGCAATTCGAATCCTATGTTGTGGCAGCGGGTACCGCAACGATATAATAGATGTTGAGTATACAGTGCTAACACACATCGGTGTATGGGTAAAAACCAAAATTAATACAGAGCTAACATGAAAATCTCCCTTTCAGTCTCCCTCGATCTACACAAAACAAACTACCACTATCTCACAGTGTCGTGGCCGAGCGGTTAAGAGCACCGAGTTCAAACTCTGGTGTTTCTGATCAGCAGAGTGTGGATTCGAATCCCCAGCCATGACACTTGTGTCCTTAAGCAAGACACTTAACCATTGCTTCGTCCTTCGGATGGGACGTAAAGCTGTTGGTCCCATGTGTTGTGTAACGCATGTAAAAGAACCCAGTGCATTTGTCGAAAAGAGAAGGGGTTCGCCCCGGTGTTCCTGGCTGTGGCTACTGTATGCGCGGTAGCACCTTGTAAACACTTAGAAGGTGCTAAATAATTGGGTCTCAGAATTCATCACTGCAGTAACATATCTTTCTGAAAGTTTGTATTAAACACTTCTGTTCTAACACTTCTGTTCAATTCATTGTGTATGTAATTTTTTTTGTTCTTCTGAGCGCTTAGAGACTTGTTAGGTGTTGTATAAACACAATTATTATATTATTTCACCCACTATGTAGGTTATTACTGTACATCTGGTGTGGATCGCCCAGACCCAGGAGCAAGCAGTGATTCCATTAATTGTTCCTGCCCAGAGCAAACTGTCTTCACTGGTGAGTCATGACTACTCATGAGAGACATCCTGAGCTTTCAATATATGCACATGATGATCTTCTAAAAAAATAAAAAAAAGAATAAAAAAAAACAGTATTGTTTTAAAAATTAATTTACTATTCCCCTCGATGGCAAAACATTTTTTACTGGAATGCTGTATAAACACTCTTGTTTATCATTGTTTATCATTCAGTGTCATTTTGTCATGCTGAGATGTCACTCTTCTGTAGTTTGTTGTAAGAACTAAGGTTGTTCAAGAGGACTACTGCTAAGTAGGATTTGAATCTTTGCATGGTGGAAGTATCACTAAGAGAGGTTTGCGGTAACACCCTGTGAATTTTTCTTTTTAGTAGCGTTGTTTCTGAAAAGAACCAGTGGTTAAAGACTCAACGTTTGGACCAGTAGCTTTGATCGTCATCAGGACTACTACCAGACTACTGTTGGAAATTGGGGATTGGCTGGTTGGGGCAGAGACGGTGGCAGGGCCGCCACAAATGTTTATAATTTTTTCTATTTAGATGTTTCAATCGACCCCATGTCTAATTAAAACAGCTTGTAAAAACTCTTTTGTGATTGTCTTTTTCATTCCAGGCGAGGGCGGTGTATGCCCAGTGGCCCACTACTGCCCGGTCAATAGCAGCCTGCCGACAGCCTGCGCTCCGGGCTTTTATAACAACCTGACTGGTCAGTCTGAATGCTTCACCTGTGTGGAGGGATACTATTGCCTGGCACAGACTACACATTATATTGACTTTGACTGCCCTGTAGGTAAGTAGGAATTAAAGACGCACTTCAAGAGATGTTGTTTTTCCTTACCTGAAACCAAAGCTCAGGGCCCAATTTCATAGAGCTGCTTAAGCACAAAATTTTGCTTAAGCAAAAAAATCCTTGCTTAGTAAAATCAGATTACCGGCCAAGACTCTACTCAATTTTTATGCTAAGTAAACAACAGCTAAATACCAGTCACAAGCAATGTATATGGCATGAAATTTTTGCCAGTAACATGTGTAAAATAAGCAAGCTAATTTCGTGCTTAAGCAAATTTTTTGCTTAAGCAGCTCTATGAAATTGGCCCCTGTGCCCAATTTCAGAGAGCTGCTTTTAAGCATAAAAAATTAGCTAACCACAACACAATTATGCGCACCAGAATAAGGTTACAAGCCAAGCTACTTCAATGTGTATAATCTGAGACTGTTATCCTGCTCATTTCTGCTTAGCAGACAATGGTTAAGCAATTTTTTCTGCTTAAGCAGCTCTATGAAATTGGGCCCTGTAGGTAAGTGGGAATTGACTACTTGACGTACTTCATGAGATGTTGTGTTTTCCTAGCCAAAACCAAAGCCTAAAGACACAGCCTTGGAGTCATATTTGCTTAGCAATATAATAAGAGGGTACCAGTTGCAGGAATGTTTTAGATATGCTATCTTAGATGGTAACTTGTTGCTGCTAAGCAAGCCTCTCTGCTCGCTTACCAGTTGAATGAAATAAGACAAGACTTGAGGCCTTGCATAAGTAAGTAACGTTTGCAGTGACACCATTTAAAATTCCTTAGATTAGTGGTGGTTTTACCCACGTACACCGATGTGTGGTAGCACTGACTCCCGAGCTCTGTGGAAAATAAATCACAGGCAAATTACTCAGGTGGGATTCGATTAACCCAAGACCTTTGCAATTCTAGAGCAGTGTCATACCAACTAGACCAAATTGAGATTGCCAGATAGCTAGAGGCAGTTCGAATGTTTCATGAAACAAATCTTTTCGCTTCTCTTTGTTCTCTCAGGTCACTTCTGCCCAAGTGGAACCACGGACCCAATTGAGAATCCCTGCCCACCTGGGACGTATAACCCGGATCTGAACGCAAAGGACATGGATGCGTGTCTGTCGTGTCCGATGGGAAAATACTGCGATGGATCAGGGAACGCCAACTACACGGAGGAATGTGATGAGGGCTGGTACTGCTCGGGAGGTGCCTCGAACCAAACGTCGACGTCACATGGTGGACGTTGCGAACCCGGATACTACTGCCCAAGAGGTGAAATGTTAATCTGCTTTTATAAGTTTGACGTATAATCTCTGAAAACTGTAAAGCAGAACATAACTTTAACTTTGCTTTTACCCTGAAGGCCGGTCAAACAGGCCTTGATAACGAGAACGACAACGACAACGTTATCAATACACGCCCTCGATTGGTTGAATAAGCATGGGCGTATTCTGTGTGGACATGGTGGAGCAATTCAACCAATAGAATGCCTTCTCTTTGCGTCGTTATCGTTATCGTTCTTGTTATCGCTGCAGTGGGACTGGGCCTTTACACCGATGTGTGTTAGCACTGTATACTTTCCCGAGTTCTGTGAATAAAATCACAGGTATATTACTTGGGTGTGATTCTTACCTCAACCTTAATACTTATCAAATTTGTTTGCTTTATCATTAGTATACAGGGAGCCATTCACAAACAGTGTAGTTTTCACCCTGGTTTGCAAAATTGAGTGTTCTTTATTCTAAAGTATATTTTCCTAAAGCAAGAACTCCAGGAATATTGAAATATAGAAACAATTTCAAATCAAATTTATGCGCTTTTCGCTTTCAGGGTCTGGAGCCCCCGAACCTTGCCCCGGTGGGCAGTACTGCCAAACACCAGGTCTTGCCCTCCCGACTAACGATTGCGACGCCGGCTACTATTGCATTGGTGCCTCAACGACTGGTACCCCGGAAGATGGTGTGGAAGGCGACGAATGCCCGCCAGGATTCTACTGCGAGGTCGGGTCAATGTGGCCGGAGCCTTGTCCCCCGGGTACCTTCAGCCCTTATGCTAAGAACGTCAATGTTTCGGACTGCCTGGCATGTCTGGATGGTAATTACTGTGGAGAGTACAATCTGACAGAGACAAACGGTAAGTCGTGGCAGCTTATAATAAATATTCATAAAGACCTCAGACAGTTTCACTATTCCTATCGGTGGAGAGCGTGTCACGTGGGTGTGTATAAACCTTTGTTTATGACCAGTAAAAAGTGTTGAAACATTGGGCGTGACACGCGAGCTTGCACCTGTCCTTATAAGACAGTTTCTTCATTCCTATTGGTCGAGAGCAACGGCTGAAACAGTTGTGCCACATCACGCGATACGTGCGATGCACACAGCATTCCCTTATAAGGAGTTGTTTACCCGAGGGCGGCGGAGGGCTTTACCATTTCATAGCTGGAGGGGTGTTGTGTTGAAAGAAATCATTGAATGCTTTTAGCACTTGCCACCCATCCAGCCCTAGTTGGATGGTACCAAAACAAGAGTGCAGGGTTGAGGTTAGGGTTAGGGTTAGTAAGTAGGAACCACATACTAATCGTACTTCTAGAGATTTTGTCAAACCTTTTTAAAGTAATTTTTTAGATTTTATGGGTATATTTTTATAGTGTATTTTCTTGTATTTTTATTAATATTTTATTGTTCAGCGCATTTGAATAAAATTATATTGGAATTTGCGCTATATAAATGAATAAATTGTTTTTTGTTATTATTAAAGCGTGAAGACACATCCATTGTGCAGATTGCCCAAAAACATTCCAGAATATGTCAAACTTTAATTGGCTTTTATCTTTTCGTTTTTGTAGGCAATTGCACCCAGGGTTACTACTGCCCTCGTGGCCAGTTTGACCCCCAGGCCTTTCCCTGTCTGATCGGTCACTATTGTCCGAGCGGAATTCATGACCCCATCTTGTGTCCGAGCGGCACATACCAAGACGAACCGGCGAGATGGGACTGTAAGGAATGCCCCGCTACGTACTACTGTGACAAGTAAGTACTGTGACAAGCAACCCTTGTACTTTGAATCTCAAAAAAAACCTCTTCATCACACTGTTCTCACTTAAATTTCAATTATAAGGGTATACACTGTGCTTGTCTTAAATAAGAAGAAAAAAAGCGCCTTGAGGTTGATTTAGCGTGTGGCGCTTAATAAATCTAATTATTATTATTATTATGAGTTTCAACTTCATGTAACCGGGGCCCAATTTCATGGCTCTGCTTACCGCCGAATTCTGTGCTTACGATCGCGATTCCCCGCTTACGTGCAAGCGCCGAATTTCTGCGCTAGCCTTGTAAGTGTAGAATGCCTAGTAACGTGGAGTACGCACGTGCAGAAGCCAAACTTCGCCGCTTACTCGTGAAATACGTTTGCCGTAAGCACAGAATTCCCTGCTTCCATGAAATTGGGCCCTGGTGCTCATTTGATTACCCATTAGTAGTCTTCTAAATTGTCCACTTTCCTCTACTCTATGGTCACTCAATCCCAACAATGTTTGGCCTTGGATTAGCTTGGTATGTCTGGCCTATTGGTCAGTATTTGTTATTTGGGCCGGCAGTCCCCAATCCTCGGCCATCAGTCAACTTCCTACATAGGATTCAGGAAGAGTTCTTAAGTTTGATAACCCAGGACAAAACCGTTGACTATTTATTTAAATTGTTTCCACTAAATTGTGACCCCTGAAGTTATTGAAGCTTAAAGATGTAACCCCCCCCCCCCAAACCCTCCCCCCAAATAATCAGAAAAATAAAATAAAACTATGCACATTTTGTTTTCTCACAAATGAGTATTTTTTATATTTACCAGTACCTATGGTGTAGTCGTTGTCAATGATACAGTGACGTGTCCGAGAGGTTTCTACTGCGAGGCAGGTACCAAGCTAGCCGAGCAGAACGGTTGTCCGCGAGGAACATTCGGCAATGACACTGGGTTTGATAATGTCACAAACTGCATCCCCTGCTCAGGTATGTACATCATAGTTTTAGATTAAATAAGCACTGTGCTGTTAGTATTCTTATTTTCTTAATTTTTCACAAATCTATTGCTCTTTGTTGGCAATAAAAACTTTACTTGGTAACAAGTACAGCAGTTTTTCGATAGTACATGTAGACCTTATCGCAAATACTCGGTATGTGCACGTTAGGCGAAGATTAAAGGAACACGTTGCCTTGGATCGGTCGAGTTGGTCTTTGAAAAGCGTTTGTAACTGTTTTTTATAAAATGCATATGAGTAGAAAGATTTTGTAACAGTAGAATACAATGATCCACACAAACATGCCTTGAAATTGCACAGTTTTCCTTTTACCTCGTCGACTTACACGGTCGGCCATTTATGAGAGTAAAATTTTTGACTAACATACAACTGTAAATGGCCGACTGTGTTAGTTCGCGCAGTAAAAGGAAAACCACGCAATTTTGAGGCAAACTTGTGTGGATAATTGTATTCTACTTTTAAAACATCTTTCCAACCATATGCATTTTATAAAAAACGGTTACAAACGCTCAGTTATAGACCACCTCGCCGATCCAAGGCAACGTGTTCCTTTAAGGTGCATGCTGGTCTAACTAGCGATCAAGTTTGATCGCTAGCTAGACCAGCATGCACCTCGTTCAACAGATTGCGCTTGCGAAATGGGTAACTGCGAAAAGGTCTATGTACATGTAGTATGAACCATTTCAAAAATAAATTCACTATTTGTGGTTAAGAAAAGATTTTAATTTTTAAAATTTTTTTTTTAATATTTGAATTTTAGAAGCTTTTTTGTCAGAAACGTTTCTTAGATTGTGTATCCCAATTAAAGATAATTCTTCCTGCGTGAAAATGTTTGCAGGGTAGTTTCATTGTATATGAATTCTACATTTTTGAAGGATAGAAACTATCTACATTTATGAAGGATAGAAACAATCAAGTGATTCCAAGACCAAAGGTAAAGCTCCCTTTGATTCTGCATTTTTCCCTCATGAGCGCAGGTCTTTTAATATGAATTCCACAATGTAACTAAAAGACTTGGTGCTAAAGTCAACTTGTTTTTTAAAACTTCTGACAGGTGGGTATTACTGTGAGGAGGCAGGCAAGACGCAACCTACAGCTCCCTGCGATGCTGGATTCTTCTGCAAGCAATACGCTGAGACGGCAATACCAAACCAAGGAGCTGACCAGGCGGACGTCTGCCCACAAGGTATAAACATGCTTCAGTTAGATCTGCTCAATGTGGCTGCCAAACGAAAGTGGGAAATGTTTGGTGGGTGGGAAAAAATTTGAGAATTTAATCAGATCTGTATACTGTACCAGCTCTAATATGCTTAGCCAGGACACGCCACAAACCTTTTACTGTAATATTTCTCTTTCCTGTTGCTAGGTTCTTATTGTACTGAGGGTACGGCTGAGCCTTACCCTTGTCCACCAGGTACCTACGGTGCGTCAGAGGGTCTTCACAATGAGTCTAGTTGTACTCCATGTCTGGCCGGATTCTACTGCGAGAGTCAAGGGCTTCTTGATGTTGAAGGTAATTTCTTTTGATCCATTTACAGAGGCAAGCACCCAACCCTGTTAAGCGGCAATTGGTGCTCAGAAATTTTTACTGCTAAGCAAAATTTAGTAGGGAGCCATCAGTCACAATTATTGTACATTATGTCTGGCTGGTTTCTACTTCGAGCGCCAAGGGCTTTTTGATGTTGAAGGCAAATTCTATTGAGCATTAGTTTGATTCATTAAAGGGGCAAGCACCAACACTGTTAAGTAGCAATTGGTGCTTAGCATTTTTTTCCTGCTAAGCAAAAGTTAGCAGGGAACAACCCTGTTAAGCAGCAATTGGTGCTTAGCAAATTTGTTCTGCTTAGCAAAAGTTAGCAGGGAGCCAGTTACACACATTATACATTACATGGTGTTTTGGCTGGTAACTGTGTCAGCTTAGCAAGACTTTTCTGTGCAAGGCATTGTTTGTGCTTGAGAGCTTGTTCAAATTGGACCCTGGTTATTACGACGTAGTCAAGACTGCCCTCTCACTATTATCATGTGAGATATGTCGCCTCGTTCTGTTTTTTTTTAAATGTTGCATTTTATTTCTCTTCAGGACCTTGCCAGGAGGGTTACTACTGCCCAATCGGGTCTAGTTCCCGGACTCAGGTGATCTGCACTGTGGGCAACTACTGTCCTACAACATCCGACGTTCCCACAGCGTGCCCTGAAGGTACCTTCAACCCCTACGAGGGGCGCATGAACGAGAGTCAATGCACGCCGTGTACAGAGGGAAGTTACTGTGAAACCCAGGGTAAGTTTAAATCTAGGCCCTCGTGTGGTGAATATCGACCAGTCTTGTTTGAATATACATGAAGGCCCTCTTGTGGTTAATATCACCCAGTCTTATTTGAATCTAGGCTTGTGTGGTTAATATTGACCAGTCCAGGTTTGATCACACTCCAGTCTTGGCCCACAGGCCAAATTACTAGAATGTTGCAATAAAAAAAACATTGAAAATCATTTAAAAGGTCTGTATACTTTTGGTAATGACTCTGAAAATTAATGTCTTTAAAAACATGCCGTAAGAAGTTATGTACAATGTATAGCAGCAAAAAACAAACATTTACAGACTCTTTAAAGATGTGTGGGCAAGTGTGTGTCATGGGTTCGCAGGGAGTTTATGCTTGTGCACGTGCATACTCCACATTACTAGGTATTCTTTGCTTACACAGCTAGGGCAGAAATTTGGTGCTTGCACACTTAGCGGAGAATGGTGATCGTAAGTGGAAAATTAGGCGATGAGCAGAGCCATGAAATTGGGCCCAGATGCTCAGGCAACTGTGTTTTGCACAAAATCTTTGACCTTTAACCTTTGTCCTTTCTGCAGGTCTTGACCAGCCAACGGGCGCCTGTGAGCCACGCTACTACTGCCCACCAGGTCAAAGTTCACCTCGGCCTTATGACTACAATTGCACCATCGGTCACTACTGTCCACTCAACTCGTCCGAGCCTCTTCCGTGTGCAAATGGGACGTATATGAACCAAACGCATGCAGATGAATGCTTTGTCTGCCCAGAAGGATGGTAGGAAAACAATAAATGTTTTTATCTTCCAGTACGCGCTAATCCATCAATCAGATGCTCGAACTGGAGGGTGGTAAAAAAACCTATATACTACTTCCATTTTTTTTATTGCACAGTGCGTATTGTGGGTGTCAATGCATCACACTCCGTATACTGACAATGCAAAATACATTCGGCACGAAAAAAACGTTCTTAAATTATAAACTTTGGGTGTTGCACGTGAGACTCGAAGATAAATTTGTTATAACACGCAGGCTCGTGGAATATAGATGCGCTATATTTTTCTGTTTTCTGAACATTCCAATTCTCTGATTTTGAAAAACATTTCGTTATAGAATATTGAAAGTTTGTTGAAAGTAAGGTCGGGAGCACTGACTATACAGTACTTTATCAAACATCAATTTTTCAATCAAATACAAAACTAACTTCTTTATTATCTAGGTATTGTGTTTTGGGCAACCTCGTTGACGTTTGCCCCATGGGATACTGGTGCCCTCTGGGTACTGGGTTCGACTGGCAACCGTGCCCTCATGGAACCTTCGGTAATGAGACAGGGCTGTCTATGGTAGACCAGTGTGAGCAGTGTTTGGGTGGGTTCTACTGTGATCAGCTTGGTGCGACAAGTGTTACTGCTAGCTGTGATCCTGGTGAGATAAATGATCAATCATTCACTTGATTAAGTTGTGGTGTTTGTTTTTAGTGTTATTTTGTCTTTCTTTCTATTAAATCATCAAAATGTGTACCAGGGATAATACTGATTTGATTTTTCTAGAGAAATACTATTTTCCAGTGAAATATGCTTTTCCAGTGAGATATTCTTTTCCAGTGAAATATTCTTTTCCAGTGAAATATTCTTTTCTAGTGAAATATTCTTTTCCAGCGAAATCTTTTTTCCAGTGAAATATTCTTTTCCAGTGAAATATTCTTTTCCAGTGAAATAATCTTTTCCAGTGAAATATTCTTTTCCAGTGAAATAATTTTTTCCTGTGATGTACTTTTTTCCTGAAAAATACTCCTCTCCAGTGAAACAATTACTTCCAGTGAAAATGTCTGAAAAAGTAGTATAAAGCAAGTTTATTTAGTTTTAGAGATGAGAGAATAGAATTAGCTAATGCATACCAACTGCTTACCATGTACCAACCAAAAGGACCTATGGTTTGCAGACTTTAGGCCTGTCCTAAGTTAGGACGAGTAACTCGTCCTACCTCAAGATAAGACTAGTCTTTATGAAATCCGCCCCTTGACTCTCATCCTTGATCTTAAATGTTCATTTATTAATATTTTAAAATTAGGGTATTACTGCAGCTACGGTGTTGACCGTGCCCAACCTGACGACCTCTCCCCGTCCCTCGTTAACGGCACCTGTGAGTTGCCAGGAGGCTACACCGGGGTCGGAGGGGTCTGTCCAGCCGGTCACTTCTGCCCTATGGAGACGTCAATGCCAATAGCGTGTGAAGCAGGAAGCTTTGCTAATGTGACTGGTCTGTCTGTTTGCTGGGATTGCCCGGAGGGTTATTATTGCCCTGAAGGTAAGCATGATTTAGTGGAGAAGTTGGTGTATTAAAATTATTCATTTTTGGCAACTCTTGGACTTACGTTAGTAGAACAAAGTCGTGATGTTGTCAAACCACTGTAGATCAAATGATGTTGTGTTTTATGTTGTTAATTTTAAGAAACGATGAAACAAATCATAAAGTTGAATGTTAAAAAATGTTTAGGAAAGGAAATTGGGATACCACAGGGCATGTTGATGACAGAAGCTTCAAGAAGTTTTTGAAAGAAAGTAAATAAATACTACTATTTTTGCACTTATAATACAAAAATAACAGGAATTTGAAATGTTATGCTTTTTACAAAGAATAAATGTAAAAGAATGTCAGCCATCTGTGGTGCAAAAAGATTTTGGATCTTTTCCAGAACTAAATTTACAATTCTTGTTTTGATAATAGAATCAGTATCCTACGACGACAAGCCCTGTCCACTTGGCCACTACTGCCCTCTACGTACCGAGTCCATGTTACAGTACCCGTGCCCAACCGGGACATTCTTCAATACGACCCATGCCACGTCTCAGAGCGACTGCCTTGGCTGCCCTGGTGGATGGTTCTGTGATAAGGAGGGGCTGGACACGCCCACGGATCAGTGCTCACCAGGTAAGTGATGACCACAGCAGCGCAATTTGCGCCACTGGACTGGAGATAGAGATATGATCTTGGGTAGCTATTGCGTGGAGCTCGCGCCTCTTACCACTGTGTCCCAGGTTCAAACCCTTGCAAAAGTCCATATGGGGAATAACTGACACCATGGCAGTGAATTTAATCATGAGAAGTCCCTTCACCCTTTTCTGTATAATGGTTGCCATACTATTACCATATTTTGTGGTTGATTTCTCTAAACAATGTTTTTGACAAAAGTCCCCGCAAAAAAATTATCAAAACCAGAATTATTTTTCAAGCTCTGTAGTTGTCCAAGCCAAATCCCTATACCCCTACACTCCTTGGCTCGATGGTGGGCGAAGGCCCAACTACATGTACCAGTTAATATCCAAGGCATTACTTATGCAGCATCTAGCAACTGACTCCAGCATTCTAATGAAGATGATCAAAACAATCGTTGTCTTCTACCAGTTTTTCTTAGATCCAACAATACTCAAAAGAGATTTACACATTGTGCTACCACAAACTTGACCTGGTTATAATCCCACCATGCAAAGTTTCAAATTCTACTGATTATTATTATATCAAGTATCAATAATAATAACTTGATTTTTTTCCAGGATGGTACTGTACGGCTAACGCTTCTACCAGTATGGACTCAACCCACGGAGGGGAATGCCAGCGTAGTACCTACTGTCCAATGAGATCTCATAAACCGTTATCCTGCGATCCAGGAACGTACTGCCTCACAACAGGTCTGCCTGAACCCACTGGAAACTGCTCAGCAGGTATGGTCAAAAGCTTCCACTGTTGTTGATTTTATTTGGTCGTCAGCTGGGTTTGCTTAAGAGTGAAATTAGTTTTAGATTGAACAAAGACGAATTGACGCAAGTGTGATTTGAACCTGTGACCTCCGGATTAATGTGTGGACGCTCTGCCAACTTAATTATTCAACCCTACTTTTGGCACGAACTTTGTGGTTTATTACTTGACAAAATTGAAATAAAAAGTCACTGCTACTTCCCAGGTAGTATTGTAAACTTAGATGCGATCTCTGGTTATACGGCAGTTACAGGTTCTACAGCTTCTGACTGGCACCACTGAACAAAAATATTGACAAAATACGGAGACTACCAACGTTGGGGCTGGATAGCTCTGTTGGTGAGCACCAGCGCGTTAATCCCTAGCAGGATTAACCTAAAGTGGCAGTAACTTTTTATCCTCTCACTTTACGTTTTAGGTTTTTACTGCACCCTGGGCGCAAACGTTTCCTCCCCCGTGGACGGCACGACTGGCGATGTATGTCCCAAGGGCAACTACTGCCCCGAAGGCTCCAGAGAACCTTACCCCTGCCAGAATGGAACCTTCCTGAACAGTACACAGAATGATGAAGTTGGGGACTGCCAACCGTGCACAGAAGGGATGTTCTGCCCGGGCAATGGGATGGACCTTCCGGAGGGGCTGTGTGACGTAGGATATTACTGCCCGATTGGTCAGATTGTTTCTGCACCACCGGAGTACAGGTTTGTTTGTTGTTGTTTACATATTGACAACTTGTACTGTTTACCTTTTATTTGGATTACAAACAATTTTTTATAAGTAAACTATAAACTCTCTCTGCGGTAGTTAAATTAATAAAGAGAAGTTCCCTCGATCCACTAAAGTGAAAGTACATGTAGTAGTCTCGGACGATTTTCTACCTTCCGCCCAGGTAGCAGTTAATAAGCAGGAAAGTTCTTTTTAGACTTCAAGAAGTCTCTTGAATTCCGTAGAATTCTCTGCTGTAATAGAATATACAGCAAGACAGGTTCTCAAACATTGTCAAAAGAACATAATCTACCTGGCAAGTAGATACTACTGCAAACAAAATATATACTGATACCTCATGCATTACCTCTTATCCCATCTACAATAATTTCTATTATTGTCATCTTGTTACGTCACTTTATTTCAGATGTCCAGTTGGCTACTACTGCGAGGTAGGCTCAGCGACCCCAACACGCTGTCGCAACGGCACCTACAACAATGAGACAGGTCAAGGGTCATGCCTGGAGTGTCCGGCCGGTTACTTCTGCGACAGCACGGAGGAGCCGGTGGTACAGTACAATGAGACTAACGTCTGCCCAACGGGGTACTACTGCCCTCCTGGAACACGCTATGCAACTGAGTACCCATGCCCGATTGGGACATTCAATAACGTAACCGGTAAGGCTGTGGTGTTTAGTTTGTAGTGATTAGAAGGAAGCAGGGCCCAATTTCATAGAGCTGCTTAACGGTCGATTTTGTGCTTAACGGGTGCACCTAGCAAGTTTTTCATTTCATAGCCTTGCTTAAGCAAGGTTTTTTGCTTAAAACGGCGAGGCGCGGCAAGCAAGCAAAAAGGGTCCTTAAAGCCCCATTGCTTAAGCACCCTGTTTAAGCGCTGGGCCCAGTTTCAAAGAGCTGCATACCGTAATGGTCGATTTTGTGCTTAACGGGTGCACCTAGCAAATTTTTCATTTCATACGCTTGCTTAAGCAAGGTTTTTTGCTTACATAGGTAAGCAAACAAAAAGCCTCTATTTTGCTTAAGCACCCTATTCACACAGCGCATAGTGCAACACTCATTGCAAACGATGTTATTGTGCCGGCACAGCGGTGATTGTACGTGCGTTTGTATTGGTAGGTGTAGCGAATAAAAGAGTGTCTAAAATGCTTCAGAATCATGCTGTACAATGTATTATCTTCTTGTTTACTTTCAAGTTAGTGTGTAAACCTTTCGAGGGGCACTTTGAACCATTACAAATAATACATATCAGACACAGAAGGTGATGAATTTTTTTTATCGCCACTCGAGTGCACTCCGCATTTATTTCGCCCGCCATTTTGTCAGCACCTTCTTCTTTTTCGCGTAAGCAAACGATCTAAAATGTTGCGCGCGCAGTTTGTTTACGTGCTTAAGCTAGCAACCGCTGGTGAAATAGGTTTACGCTTTAGCAATTTTTGTTGCTACGTTAAGCCAACATATTTGCTTACCGTTGAGCAGCCCTAGGCCATGCACACAGTGCAAAATACACTGCCTTCTTCTGTTTTGCTTAAGCAAACGATCTAAAATCTCCGCGCGCAGATTGTTTACGTGCTTAAGCTCGTGTACGTTTAGCATGGAATCCGAATGGTTTTAAGCAATTATTTTTGCTACGTTAAACGAAAAAATTTGCTTACCGTTAAGCAGCTCTATGAAATTGGGCCCAGGTGGCAGTGGGAAATCTTGGGAAGTTAATGGGGTGTGGGGTGAGATGGTAAGGGTGTGTTCCTCAATGCCCCCCCACCCCCCAAAGAAAAAATGACTTCAAATGGCTGCCTATATGTAAGATGAAATCAAAATCATTCATGGCCAAACTTGATATCTGTTTTTTTAGAAATTACTTGTAGCTATTAAGACTGTGGGAGTCTCAGTGTTTTTTAATGCTGGGCTCTGTTTTGGGCCCTGTCTTTTGGCTCTTTTTTGGGGGCACTGCTTTGGGTTCTGTTTAGTGCACTGTAGTTGGCCCTGTTATGGCTAAATGACAACACAGCTCACACAAACAGGTAAACCCTTGGAAAGAGATGAAAAGAGAGAAAAGTGAAAAGCACTCGGACAAAGTAAGAGATGAATAATGAATCGGGTGACAAAGGAGGTTGGAGTAGATGGAAGGGGCTGGTTTAACCACAAGAGGTTGCGAACAAAATCAAAGGTGGGCAGAGGGAGAAAAGGTAATTTATTGGTGAATTAGAATTAGTTTTAAAAGGGAATATTTGTTGGCTTTACAGGTCGTCAGGTCGAGAGTCAATGCATTGGATGTCTAGGAGGATTCTACTGTCCAGAGACTGGTATGTCGTATCCCGTAGACCAGTGTGCGGCTGGGTACTACTGCCGAGAGTATGCAAGAACGTCGACCCCTGAGCAAGGTAAAGATTTGTTTCACTTGCCCAAGAAATACAGTGTAATGTTGCCGCTTAGTGTACAGGCCAGGAATTACACGAAGGCCACCAAGGTCATGGCCACTGTTGCCCTGGTCTTGGCCTAGATGCCCCTCCAAAACTTTTCTATAGACTTTCACCACAAGAAACAGTTACAGATATTTATTTCAGTCACCATACAGAACATTTTCTCTAGATTCTGATTTGTAAACGTTATTTGGAACATTGTTAATGAATTGATATGAGTCTAGGAAGTATATAAGGCGATAAACGATGGTTGCTTTCCTAGCTCCTGACCAAGGTATTCTTTCATACCACTTTATAAGAAGAAAGATAACACAGTGGTGTACCATGTACATGGGCAGGATAAAGTAGTCTCATGTACAACAGTTAATTTTCAAGAGAAATTTCTAAGTTTGAGGTTGTTGCCAGAGCCAGTCACATATTTCACATATTTTTATTGACATGTTTTTGCATTTATACCATAAGTCATTTTGGTTGGTAAGCAGTTTACAATAGCTAATTCTACTTTTTTTGTTAGTGTGTTTTTTAATTTTTTTTTAAAATAGGGGAACAAGCTGACATGTGTCTTCACAGACACTACTGTGAATTGGGGACAGACAACCCCACTCCCTGTCTGAATTTTAAACTTTTTTTTGAGAACATTGTTAATCTTCAAGATGAATGTCTAAGTCCCACTTTAAAAAAATGGACTCAAAGTTTAGGATGTTTCCAAAGCCAGTCACACATTTAACAAATTTGTATTAATTTTGATTTTTTTTAATGTTTTGCTGAAACAGGTGAAGAAGCTGACATGTGTCCTCACGGTCATTACTGTGAAGTGGGGACAGACAACCCCACTCCCTGTCCGAAGGGAACCTTCAGCGATGAGTTCATGTTGGAGATGGAGGCTCAGTGTGAACTGTGTCCCGCTGGAGAATACTGCGCTGAGGTTGGGAAGAACGTCACAAGCGGACTGTGTGAACAGGGGTAAGATCAATAGCTGGGTTGTGTTGGGATTGCACAGTGTGTACAAGGGTGAGGTAGATTGGTTGAATGGGTTGAATGGGTTTGAGCAACGTCACCAGCGGACTGTGTGAACAGGGGTAAGATAAATAGCTGGGTTGTGTTGGGATTGCACAGTGTGTACAAGGGTGAGGTAGATTGGTTGAATGGGTTGAATGGGTTAGAGCAACGTCACCAGCGGACTGTGCGAACAGGGGTAAGATAAATAGCTGGGTTGTGTTGGGATTGCACAGTGTGTACAAGGGTGAGGTAGATTGGTTGAATGGGTTGAATGGGTTGGAGCAACGTCACCAGCGGACTGTGTGAACAGGGGTAAGATCAATAGCTGGGTTGTGTTGGGATTGCACAGTGTGTACAAGGGTGAGGTAGATTGGTTGAATGGGTTGAATGGGTTGGAGCAACGTCACCAGCGGACTGTGTGAACAGGGGTAAGATCAATAGCTGGGTTGTGTTGGGATTGCACAGTGTGTACAAGGGTGAGGTAGATTGGTTGAATGGGTTGAATGGGTTGGAGCAACGTCACCAGCGGACTGTGTGAACAGGGGTAAGATAAATAGCTGGGTTGTGTCGGGATTGCACAGTGTGAAACAAGGGTGAGGTAGATTGGTTGAATGGGTTGAACTGGTTTGAGCAACGTCACCAGCGGACTGTGTGAACAGGGGTAAGATAAATAGCTGGGTTGTGTTGGGATTGCACAGTGTGTACAAGGGTGAGGTAGATTGGTTGAATGGGTTGAATGGGTTGGAGCAACGTCACCAGCGGACTGTGTGAACAGGGGTAAGATAAATAGCTGGGTTGTTTCGGGATTGCACAGTGTGTACAAGGGTGAGGTAGATTGGTTGAATGGGTTGAATGGGTTGGAGCAACGTCACCAGCGGACTGTGCGAACAGGGGTAAGATAAATAGCTGGGTTGTGTTGGGATTGCACAGTGTGTACAAGGGTGAGGTAGATTGGTTGAATGGGTTGAATGGGTTGGAGCAACGTCACCAGCAGACTGTGTGAACAGGGGTAAGATAAAAAGCTGGGTTGTGTCGGGATTGCACAGTGTGTACAAGGGTGAGGTAGATTGGTTGAATGGGTTGAATGGGTTGGAGCAATGTCGCTTGTGGGTTATGTGAGCAGGGGTAAGATAGTTAAGATAGAAAGGTGGGCTGAGATGGGCAGATAGGGCTGGGGTAGTGTGAACAGGGGTGAATTTGAAAGTTGGGTAGAGCTGGGGAAGTGTGAACAGGGGTGATTTAGATTGTTGGATGGGGCTGGGGTTGTGTGAACAGGAGCATGGAGTTGGATAGTTTGATGAGGCTGGGCAGTATGAACAAGGGTGAGTTAAATTGTTGGATGAGGTTTGGACAGTGTGAACAGGGGTGAGTTAGATTGTTGGATGGGGCTGGGGTTGCGTGAACAGGAGCATGGAGTTGGATAGTTTGATGAGGCTGGGCAGTATGAACAAGGGTGAGTTAAATTGTTGGATGAGGCTTGGACAGTGTGAACAGGGGTGAGTTAGATTGTTGGATGGGGCTGGGGTTGTGTGAACAGGAGCATGGAGTTGGATAGTTTGATGAGGTTTGGACAGTGTGAACAGGGGTGAGTTAGATTGTTGGATGGGGCTGGGGTTGTGTGAACAGGAGCATGGAGTTGGATAGTTTGATGAGGTTTGGACAGTGTGAACAGGGGTGAGTTAGATTGTTGGATGGGGCTGGGGTTGTGTGAACAGGAGCATGGAGTTGGATAGTTTGATGAGGTTTGGACAGTGTGAACAGGGGTGAGTTAGATTGTTGGATGGGGCTGGGGTTGTGTGAACAGGAGCATGGAGTTGGATAGTTTGATGAGGCTGGGGCAGTGTGAACAAGGGTGAGTTAAATTGTTGGATGAGGCTTGGACAGTGTGAACAGGGGTGAGTTAGATAATGTTGCTGGGCAATGGGCATTTGAACAGATAGATTAAAGATAGATAGCTGGGTTGAATTGGGCTTGCACAATGTGCCCAAGGGTGAGGTAGATTGGTGAAATAGGTTGGAGCAGTGTGAACATGGGTCTTGGTTTGAACCCAGGATCAGTCATGTCAGTTGGTAGTGTGAACAGTGTTTAGCTAAATAGTTGGCTAGAATAGAGATCAAAGACCAGGACCCATTGTTATCTGAGGGGACAAAGTGTATATTACAAAATATACAACATTTCCGGTACTCAAAAGCAACTCTCAAAGCATACACAAATTATTGTGAAGTTTGTGTAGCTGCATAAAGAAAACTATCCGTAAAATGAAATGTTTGTGTGGTTTATTGTAGCTACTATTGTGAGCTTGGCTCGTCCGATCCACGAAACATCACATGCCCCGCTGGGAGCTACTGCACGACGGGCGTTGGTGTTCCAGAGCCCTGCCCCCTGGGGACCTATAGTGATATGGAGAACCGTTGGAACGTATCCCAGTGTGGTCCGTGTGATGAGGGATGGTTCTGCAACCAAACAGGTAGGACTTTCAAAATATCGGCTTCTCAATTTCTTGTTGTGAAGTGCTCTGTCTATGATTTGGGCTGTCGTTTTGCATTTTGTGTATTGAAGAAAAAACAAGAAATACATAATACAGTCAACCCTTTAAAAACACCGGACACTATTGGTAATTGTCGAAGACCAGTCTTCTCACTCGATGTATCTCAACATATGCATAAAATAACAAACCTGTGAAAATTTCCTGTCCTCTGAAAACAATGTTCCTGTTATCAAATTCAAGTGAAACCATGGTGAAATTTACTTTAAAATATGAGATTGTCAATGTTAAAGTCACCTGGAAGTGGTATTTTTTCAAAATAAAGCTTTTGTCACTAATATATGTGTTTTGATGAGTGGAATGTGAATAAACAGTTAACTAAGGTTTTAAAAAATCAGTTCTTATGTTATTTACAAATTTAAGAGTAGACCCCGACCCAAGAGGGCGCTGTTCGTGGCGTCAATCTAGGCAGACTTTGCCTGTAATGCGTAGAGTAAACACAATTGCAAAGTACATGTACGGACCAAGTCGTGAGTTTGTATGTTTCAAAAAATACTTTTTTGTTTTTTTCCGGCAATGCTGACCAGGTGTATTGCTGCTGAATGCAGAAAAACACTTTTTGAAATTACCAACTCACGACTTGGACGTACATGTACTTTGCACGTGTGTTTACTATACGCATTGCAGGCAAAGTCTGCCTCGATTGACGTCACAAAAGGGGTAGGCGGAGTCAGCCCCCCAAACAACTTTATATATTTTTTAAACATACAAATCGTGACAAACAAATACTAAAAAAATTGTTTTATTGTTCGTAAGCATATACTCTTATGTTTGAAAGGAAAAAAAATCTATTTCCAGGTGACTTTTAAAAAGAAGAAACCAAACGTTAATAATAAAGCGTCACCAAGAAAGATAATCTGAATCACTTAATGAAATTATCATTTAGTTTCTTATTTTTTAATTTGTCCATACAACTGCCCCTGCTTTCGTTGTTGACTAGTGCCATGTTCAGTGCATTAGAGCATGTGAACATAATTATATAAGGCGCTGTATAAGTTTTGGTTTATTATTATTATTACTATGAATTTCTCTTGCCCACAGGTTTAACTGCCCCAGTCGCCGAATGCGATCCAGGTTTCTACTGCCCAGAGGGACAGAGTGTTCCGAACCCTACGGAGTACCCCTGTCCGATTGGGCTTCATTGCCCCCAGGGTAGCTCCCTTCCTGTACCCTGTGAACCGGGAACTTTCTCCAACCTCACCCAGGAGTCAGTGTGCATGACATGCCCAGAGGGTTACTACTGTGTACCCTCTGAAGTTATCGAAGGTAACAAAGAACTTTCTTTTCAGCATTTTTAGTTGGTAGAAGAATTGGGGGCTGGTTTATGTTTAGGTAACCCCTACAAGAATCATGATTAAGCTCATTGGTTTGTTTTTTAAAACAGTGTGGTGGCGACCAAGTGACTTCCATGGTCTAAGGTAGCGAAGGGGTTGTTTTCAATATGGCAAACTTTGAAAGAAAACCGTTACGTAGTCAGTATTCTAGTCATAATATTCAAGAGAATCAAGCAATTTATTGGAACAAAATTGTTCCAGTTATTGCATTGGTAAAACAAAAAAAAACAAGGAAGTAATATTTATTGTTGCATTGTATGTCAATTATATTTGCTTTTGTTTACTATTTCAGTGTAGCATGTTATTTATTTCCTTATATATGAATAGCAAAAGCAATGCTCTAATGTTACTGAAATATTTAAAAAAATTATATTTCTGATTAATTTCTTGTACAGGTAACTCCACATCTGGGTACAGCCTCTGCCCTCAGGGTTACTACTGCCTGGCCGGCACCGGTCTAAACTGGACTGCTTGCCCTCCAGGGACGTACGGAGGTCGCAAAGGACTGCCAGATGAAGGAGAGTGTACAAGCTGCCCAGGTAAACATGGAAACCATTACGAATTTCTCCCATTTAAAAGAATCTGAGTAAGCCCTTTATAACTTGGAAAGAAGCATCCATTTTGAAATGACAACCCTCCCAATGGACACATCTTTAGTACCCCCTAAAGTGGTCCAAATTAGTATTGACCTCTCATTGACCCCTTGCACGCGCGTGACACGAGGCGACTGATGCCACGCTCACCATGTTGGTGGTCAATAGATTTACGTGTAAATGCTGCGTCGCTTAAAATGCGCACTTCTCTGAATAACACATGTTGACATTGACCACCAAAAGATTATTCTGATGTTGACTTCAGGTGAATTGGGTCAATACCATGTCATTGAACCTTATAGCTTGAATTAGCTGTCCTGAACATAGCGTCCCTGTGTGAGTAGTAGGGCAATATCAACCTTAGGGTAACAATAGCTTCATTGGTATACCACCTACAAGAATAAACTATAAATAATAGTAAACTTGTGGGTTCAACCATGTATTACCTCTCTTTTTTGGGAGTGTTAGCCCTGAAACGAGCTGGTATGGTTGTGACTTTTGAACAGTATACTCTACTCGTCTTCAGAATAAGAACTGTTTGGAACTGTTTACCCTGCTCATCTTCAGAATATGTCTTCTGATGATGTTAAGAAAAAACTGTTTGAATTGTCGAGACCACACCGGCTCTTTTCAGAGCGAACACTCACATAAAAGAGATTTTATACATTTTGTATCCACAAAGAAACTATTTTCTCTAGGAATGTTGTTTCTTTTTTTTCACATCATGAAAAGCTTTAAACACCTCTTACTTTCAAAAATCATTTCCATTCTCAAGCTAATACTCATCTTTTTCTTCTCCGTGCAATTTTCAGGAGGGAGTTACTGCGATGGTATCACCCTCATTCAACCCACCAATCTTTGCAGTCCGGGCTACTTCTGTACCTCAAGGGTAGATAGAGCCAATCCAACAGCTTTTATCAATGACTCCTGCTCCTACGATGGTAAGTATTTGGCTTAGGCGGCTCAAGACTAGGGCCCTGTTTGAACCCTCGGCTTCTGCTTTGGATTTGGCGTCAGGCTCCGATCTCTCGTCTGAAGCCCTGAGCACATAAGCAAAGCATGCGCAATTGTCAAAACAACCGCGGGGCCAAGCTAGCCTAAGCCGAATCTGGAGCCGAAGCCATGGATTCAAAAAGGGCCTAGAAGGTCGTTTCATTAAACTTCTTTTGAATATTTCAGAGCTCCTGCCTTCGATTTCACAAAACTCTCCCTAACTTAAGACTAATCTTAGGACTTAGGCAAGTCCCAACCATGCACTGTAGCATGCAAACCTTAAGATTATTCCTAAGTTCGGAAGAGTTACTCGTCCTAACTCGAGATAAGACGAGTCCTAACTCTTTGTGAAATCGACGGCTGGTAAATGAAGGTTATTGATCAAGAGTGGTCTGCAAAGTAATGGTTGGCAATAAAAGAAATAGTCGGTTTCTTAGAAAAATATTTAACTGTGGATTTTGAACCATTTTACGGTGCAAACATCATTTGAGCTTAGAGGCTAGGTTTGGGGACATTTGGAAGGGAAAGGGGCAAGGGGGCAATAGGCTTCTCGGAGAAAGTTATTCTCTCCCTGATCGTGAGAGGTCTTGCATCAAGGATTTAAGAATCAAAACAATGCTCTACTTTGTTTTTTTTCTCTCCTGACGTCAATTCTTCTTTCTCGTCCTACAGGTGAGCACACTGGCTATGGTGATATCTGTCCCACTGGTCATTTCTGTCTGGAAGGATCCACTTACCCAGAGGGGTGCAATGCTGGGACTTACCAAGACGAGGAGGGGCAAGATTCGTGTAAAGAATGTCCAGCTGGATACTACTGCCTCGTGAATTCAACAACTTACCTGTGAGTTGAAAACAAAATTTGTTACCAATTTATTTATTTTTTCAATCCAAAGACAAAGTGACATTACATTTGAGATTTTATTTTTCAGAACAAAACTTAAAAAAAAAAAAAATTATTTTGTAAGTAAAACTTTGTGTAACATGCTTAGTTTTCTTCAGTGAGACATTGTGCCCAGAGGTTCACATGGCACAGCTTACAAAATGTATAATATAGAATCCAAGTTTTTTTTTTTTCCAAACCTAAAAAGAACAGAAACCCGCATTTTTATTTGTTTACAGTAAAACTATTTAAACAAACTATATGAAAGAAATGTTCTTCATAAAATAATTTTGTACAATTTTATGTAATATTTTTTTCAGCGACACATTATGTCCAGAAGGTCATTACTGCCCTAATGGTACAGCCTATGATATAGAGTTCCAGTGCCCACCTGGAACCTTCAATAATCTGACAGGTCAGTTTAAGTTTCTTAAAATACTCTTGAGTTTTATTTTTCTTCATTTGTCGTCTCATTTCTAGAAGTTATTTTTCCTTGAACATATTGAAGGGATTGATCCTGGTGTGTAAAGTTCAAACATCCATTTGCCACTTTTGTTTTTGCTTTAACTCTTCAGTGATTACCTGTTACCACAGCACCTAGTGAACCATTACACTTTGAGCATCTCTGAGTGACGGATATTTGCACCGTTATCGTTATAAAAACAAACAAGATTCCAAAATTACAAAATATGCATGATACGCTCAAGGCCTTTTAACGCAGCGGCGCCTGGATATACATACATGTATAAATACTTTATTTGGGTGAGATCCATGTCTTTGAGCGAATTATAGTAATTGTAACTGAATGATATTCTCTCTACAGGTGGCCATAATGAATCTGCTTGCGTCCCCTGTACCGCTGGGTCCTACTGCGCTGGGTACGGTAACACCAACCCAACAGATCAATGTGATCCTGGATGGTACTGCTACAGTGGATCGTATGAAGCACAACCATCAGATGCTGGACTTGGAGGCCGATGTGAAGCAGGTAGGGATAGAGTTCCCCAAGGGTCCGTTTTGAGTCTCTTTGACTGGTTATAGACACTAATAGACCACCTTGCATAACGCGAAACGCTAAAGGGACTTTGAGGTCAGTGCATGCTTTTATGCACAAAAAGAACACGTATCGTCCAATAATTTTTTCCTTTGACCCTGTGGCCCTATTTGACCAGAGTGAGGGCGCTTTTTAGCGTGTGACTTCTCATGCAAGGGGTCTGTGAAACTCCAGCATACTAGTGCTTTATTATTTCTTTTGAAACACATGAATACTTACCAGGAGGCTTTTGACAAACATGTATGCATGGTTCCCCAATGTTCCATTCTTGTCCCGTTAGTTGCTGGGATAGTAAGCACACTGTTCTTTCTGATACTAAGACAATAAGCACCTTTGTTCTTTCCAATATTAGACATGTATTTAGACAATTGCATGTAGCACCTTTGTTCTTCCCTATACTAGGACAATAAGTACCTTTGTTCTTTCCGATATTAAAAAATAACACCGTTGTCTTGCTTTGACTTGTTGCAGGTAACTACTGCCCTCGAGGCTCATCATCACAGCAAACATGTGATCTCGGTAAATTCTGCGACGTTCCCGAGTTGTATGAACCAGCCGGAGACTGTTATGCAGGCTTCTATTGTACCCATGGGTCCATCACGGCCACTCCATCTGGAGTTGGAGGTAAGTGTTACAAGAGGGCGACATTTTTTTGTTAATATCTCTTATATCGGATCCCGTGCAAGTGATATGCCTGTAGATTGTTTTCACAGGACTCGGGGGAAGTACTCAAAATCAAAATCCTTCACAACAATGCTCCAGAATACCTCATCAACCTCATCCACCCATACACCTCAGCACACACCGGACTGCGTTCTAATGAGCTCATGATGCTTCATCAGCCCAGAACTTCCACTCTTTGGGGCAATATGTCCTTTTCTGTGGCATCAGCCCGGGAGTGGAACCAACTCTCACTGACTGCCAAATCATCTCCATCCATCACAACATTCAAGACAAAACTTAAAATCTCACCTGTTCAAACAAGCATACTCACACAATCCTCACACAAGTCTTTCACCTCTGTGGACCCTAATTTGAATACTGCCTCAGGCCGGAGCCTTGCATATGGATTGGGTTTTTCAGTCCCTAACTGTTTGCGTGTTTTGCCCATTTGGGGTTTTCCTCCCACATCTAAAACTCATTTCTTCTTGTTTCCTGTCCATCCTGTTATTGGCGCTAATTGTTCTGTTGGGTGTGTAATAAAGAAATAAAATGTTGGTGTATACAGGGGAAGTTACTTGAAACTTAATACAAACTTATTCACGTTTCCAATAAATGTGTGTTAATTTTTTTTCTCTGAAGGGAACGAGTGCAGCGCCGGACATTTCTGCATCGTCGGGAGCAGCGCAGAGGACGATTGCCCCCCAGGGACATATCTTCCGTCCAAGAGGGCCAAGAACGAGTCCTACTGCTTAGAGTGTATCGGTGGTCAGTACTGTGGAGCGAGCGCACTGGCTTACCCACAGGGCAACTGTAGTCAAGGTGAGTTTTTCCTAAACAAAATCTGACGTTTTTTCCAAATTTTTTTTGTCACTCTTTATTTTTCTTCAAACTTTCTTTTTTAACCAGCAGGGCTCGACTTCATTGAGCTGCTTTTAAGCAGAAAACACTACTTACAATTTGACTGAAAATTGCAACTACAGATCAAATCCTACCAGGGCCACGATGTGGAGTGGGTTTTCAGTCCCCACTGACTGCAGGGGTTTTCCCTGACCATAATGTTCTTGGGTTTTACTGCCACAATTAAATCTGAAACTTCCTTCCATTGTCTTCTCTCCATTTGGTTGTTAGCTAGTACATGTATCACAACAAGACTTAAATAAATTGCATTAAAAGGGGAGGATTAGCTGTTTTTGTTTGAAATTCTTAGTTTTTAATTGATTTTTAATTATAATAAATAAATTCATCTGTCAACTTACAGGTTTCTACTGCCCTGGTGGGCAGATCGTTGCGAGCCCTATCGAGTACCCTTGCCCACCGGGCTATTACTGTGAGGAAGGGGTAGACGATAAGGTGCCCTGCCCTGCCGGTACCCACCAGGACGAACCGGAACAGTGGACGTGCAAGACCTGCCCTGAGGGATTCTACTGTGATGACACCAATGGGCCGATTGTGAACTACACTTCTTATATATGCCCAGAAGGTAAATAGGAAACCAATTGTTGTTTGAAGTTACTAGAGCTGGTGTTAATACATGTACATGTAGGTGACCTGTTGATGAAGTGTGACATATTTCACTGTACACCGAGTCCACTTTTACACAGAATCATTAATAAAGACCCGCCGCAAAAATTTGTTAAATTTTAGTCTGAAAGCTCAGTCATTTTGAAGCTCATACTAGAAACATTAGATAGGAAGTCCTGACAGTGGCTGAGAATGTGCGTGGCATGTTTCCATTGTTTGATCTGAGCAATGGCAGCTTATGCAAAGGGTGTAAGCCTGAACGTGGGATCATTTTGAGAATTTTTTTTCTCCATAAAACAAAACATTGAAGTAAGAATTTTTTTTACTCCCGACCCAAACAGGTCACTACTGTCCGAACGGAACCACAGCTGCCACTGAGTTCACCTGTCCGATCGGTACCTTCAACAACGCCACCGGCCTGGCAAGCTCTGACCAATGCGCTCCGTGCCTGGGCGGCTACTACTGCGGCCAACCAGGCCTGACCTACCCTTACACCCTCTGTGCCGCCGGCTACTTCTGCCGCATTAGGGCGGAGCGGGCCACACCCAATCAAGGGTCGGACGCAGGGGTGTGTACGGTGGGTCATTACTGTCCGGAGGGGACTACGGAACCGATGGCTTGTCCAAGAGGAACGTTCAGTAATGAAGAGACTCTGATGAACGTGACGGAATGTGAACCTTGTCTCGCAGGTAAGCTTCCATTTCAAATATTTAAGTACTTTAAAGTATTTTGATTATAGCTCATAAAGTAAGGGCACAATTTCATAGAGCTGCTTAAGCACAAAATTTGCTTAAGCTCAGAAGACGGTCAGAGCACACTGATCAAAACATCGAGCAGAAACCTGCTCTAATTCTCAGAGCCACCACAAATCACAAAAGAGATTTTAACATGGTGTCACAGCAAACCTTACTTATACATAGTATTTTTCACGATGCATACTCTTAAGTCTCATGGTGATTATAGCTGTTTTCTTACTTGATAAAGTTATTAAGCACTGTGTGTTGAATGCTTTCCAAGCCAGAAAGGAAAAAACAGTGTAGCGCCTCAGATGGGATGTGAACCAACGACCATATTCTATTTAATACTTGCCACGCAAAGTGTAAGGAACAAATTTTAACCTTAAGTGCTTTGTGAAAAGTTGGGCAGGTACGTGTAGTGCATTCTGCACTACCAACCATGCCTACATCCTTACAGACTGTGAAGGAGTTAACCCTGTTTCCGCTCCAGGAGTAGGTGGCAACATGCCCCTGGTGACAGTTCATTGGGTCGACAGCCCAAATCAGTCAAGTGTAGCCCTCACCTTAAAGTGGCCATTTGGACCTGTGATATTAGGGGATATTAAAAAAATAAAGTAAAAAATTGAATAGGATACTTTCTGGGACGATAGGTTGCAGCAGACTTATCGGGTAAAGCCATTGCGTCTTTCGCAAGTAAGGATGAGTAGCCCCCCCAAATTATTAAATTATAATAATACTACTAGGTTGCAGCAGACTTACAATAATACAACTTAATAATAATTATAATAATACAACTAGGTTGCAGCAGACTTACCGGGTAAAGCCATTGTTATCAGAACAATGGAAATTTACCCGGTAAGTCTGCTGCCACCTAGCGTTGGAAAGTCTCCCATTAGAAAACTATTTTATAAGTATCCTTCTGTTATCCTTATGACCACAAACAGGCCAGTATTGCGATGAGGATGCCCTCCTGGCGCCCGCAGGTTTCTGCCTACCAGGTTACTACTGCGAGCAAGGCTCGGACAACCGACAACAATACATCTGCCCGGCCGGTAGGTACTGCGGTAACGGGACATCGGTACCGGAGCGCTGCCCTGCGGGAACGTACTCTAACGACACCATGCTGACGGCCGCTGAAGAGTGCAGGAATTGCACTGCCGGATGGTACTGCCAACAGACTGGTCTGACCGAGGAGGAAGGATTGTGTTTGGAGGGATATTATTGCCCCGAAGGTAAGCAGCATTCAAATTAATAATTCAGAACTCACTCCGCGGCAATGAAGTTAATAACAAGAAGTTCCCTCGATTCACTAAGTGAAAGTAGTTGTCCGGGCTGATTCCTCCCCTCCGCCCAGGTAGTATTTAATAAGCAGGACAGTTCTTTTTAGAACTGAGAAATCTTCCGATTCCAAATAATCTATGTCACATGTACAATTTGTGACTGGTACCCTGCTCATTTCTGCTAAGCAGAAAATTCATAAGCAATAATGTCTGCTTAATTGTAGCGCTATGAAATTGAGCCCAGGAGAGACCAAGAATGTTGAGTTTAAAAAAAGAATCTCTTCTAAGAACCAAACTTTTGAAGAGAGATTATAACAAGTTTTTTCTTCTTTTTTTTCTTTTCTGTCAATTCAATTCTTCAGAAAATACAAAAATTGTAAAAACAAGCAGAGGCTGTCCAGGGAAAGGTAAAAGTAAAAAAAGATGTGCCCTCCAAAAAGTTGCTACCACAAACCAACACTAATCCGATATATAATTTGATTGTTTGTTACCCCAGGCTCTAGTGTCAGCAATCCAGTAGAGTGTCCGACAGGTCTGCATTGTCCTGAGGGGTCACCTGATCCCAAGGCCTGTTCCTCAGGCTACTACACTGACCGAACAACACAGTATACCTGCAAGCTGTGTCCAAGAGGGTAGGTAGTTAAAAACTCTTGACATACATGACAGTCCTTTTCAAATTTTGTTGGATTTCAAAATTTGGTGCCCTTTAGAAAATCGGAAATAAGGTTAAATTCAACTAGTAACCAGGTAACTAAGCCAACACCATGATGAACAAAAACAAGCCCTTGTGCTCAACAACCTTTGTCCTTTGTGCTCAACAACACCTTCCTACTTTTTTCAAAGGATCAAATATTATACCGGTCTTAAGGATCTTGGTGGCTAGTTTGTTAAGCGCTTGACTCTCACCAGTGTTGATCTGGTTTTATTCTCGGCTAAGGCCATGTGGAGTTGTGCAATGGTTCTTTCCTATGCCGTTAAGCATTTTTCATACATGTATGTGGGTCGTTGTGGCTTGCTGCAACGTGGCTGGCTGCCAAAGGCAGCCTGTGCATGCCTTCTCGAATAATCAACAGATCTTACGGTACCAAGGAACAACATTTTTATACAACTGAGATTTGGCATTTTTTCACTGACGCAAATTGTCATTTTTATTTCTCTATAGCTATTACTGTCTCCCTGAGAATGAGACGATTGGTAACCCGGATCTCCAGGCCGGTATTGCAGACTGCCCGGCTGGCTATTTCTGCGCCAATGGAACCGGTTTAGACTGGAGCGCATGCCCCGCTGGTACCTACAGCAACCAGACTAATTTTTACAAGGTAAGAACACTTTCGTTTTTTTCCCTTATTGTGGGATTTTTTCCAAAATCTCTTTAAGCCTTTCAATTTTCTTGAAGGAAGTTTAAGCAGTCACCTAAGGGAGAAAGAGGTACTCCACATTGTGTCAAGACTTTAAGATTTGTATTATTGGTGATGCACTGAGCAAAAACCTCCTGAATTTGTAACACATCCAGGATGTTCTGGATGGAATAGCGGGAACCCAGGCCCACATTTTCCCGAAATTTTAACATTTGTCAAGTCTCATCCCTGTTAGACATGTCAGAGATTTCTGAATCTACATTCACTGTGTCTAGTTTACCATTAAAACTGATTCTGCAAAGAAGCTTACCAGAATAAGGTTACCAGCTTAAATACCATTTGACATGTACAAAATGTAACTGCCAACCTGCTTAGTTTTGCTTAGCAGAAAAAGATTAAGCATCATTTTCTGCTTAAGCAGCTCTGCTTAATTGCTGCCAGGGTACTAATAAAAGTGCAGTAATACCTCATTGTAAAATGTGCTATATATTCTAGTTATTATTGTTATCACTTCTTCCCTCTGTCAATCAGGTCCAGCAATGTATAGACTGCCCCGGTGGCTTCTACTGCCCTGACCAAGCCGCAACCTCCTACTCGCACCTCTGTGACGAAGGTTACTGGTGTGACTCTGGGGTCGATCGAGCAAACCCAAACAACCCGTCAGAGAACGAGACCTACTCTGCCTCCTGCCCGATCCTTGGGGGTCATACGGGCGTCGGCGGGGTGTGTCCTATGGGTTATAGGTGCCCGGTGGGGACCAAGCTTCCCATCGGGTGTGAGGCCGGAGAGTATCAGGATCAGGAAGGACAGGGAACGTGCAAGGAGTGCCCTGAAGGTAAGCAGGAATTAAATGTTTCATCATATATAAAATAATGTTGTAGTAAAATTTGTAGACTCGGGACTATGAGGACGTTAGTGCAGTTGTATGGATTTCATAAACATTTTTGGAGCTCCTGGGAAATGGAGTTTATTTATTGATCAAGAGTGGTCTCCGAAGTAATTGTTGGCATAAAGACACAATCAGTTTTGAAGAAAAACATATACTTGTGGATTTCGATTTATTTTATCAAACTTATATGCATTTTTCTCTTTACAACGTTTTATTATTGAATGAAAAACATTGAAAAACTGAGCCGACGACACGTACCTCTCACCCACTAGATTTGACATGTAGGGAGGGTGTGTGCATAAAATAACGTGGTTAGAGTTCATAATTCTATGTACAATGTTTATATTTGGAGATTAAATTTCTGTCCTGGTTTTATTGTTAGGTTTCTTCTGTCTGGCCAACTCAACCACCTACGTCGATAACGTTTGTCCAGTGGGTCACTACTGCCCTAACGGTACTACAATGTCCAATGAATATCCTTGTATACCGGGAACGTTTAATGATAAACTACAGCAGACCAATGAGAGTGCTTGCGTGTCGTGCTTAGCCGGGACGTACTGCATGGGAAGTGGTAACGACATGCCAACAACAAACTGCAGGTAATGTTCAAACTTTTTTGTTTTACTCATTTAAGATCAGATCGTTGAAATGGTTTCCTGAGAGACGGCTTTATAAAGCTCTAAGATCCAGCTTAAATGTGTATCAATCTTAAAGACACTAGACACTTTCGGTAATTGCCAAAGACCAGTCTTCTCACTTGGTGTATCTCAACATATGCATAAAATAACAAACCTGTGAAAATTAGAGCTCAATTGGTCATCGAAGTTGCAAGATAATAATGAAAAAAAAACACCCTTGTCACACGAAGTTGTGTGCTTTCAGATGCTTGATTTCAAGACCACAAACTCTAAATCTAAGGTCTCAAAATCAAATTCCTGGAAAATTACTTCTTTCTCGAAAACTACGTTACTTCAGAGGGAGCCGTTTCTCACAATGTTTTATACTATCAACAGCTCTCCATTTCTCGTAACCAAGTAAGTTTTTATGCTAATAATTATTTTGAGTAATTACCATTAGCGTCCACTGCCTTTAAAGAGGAAGGCAAAAGGCCAATTCAATTTGCAATTTTCTTTTACCTTCATGTTTTGTGTAAGAAAACATTAAAGGCCTGACGTTTCGACTCCACAACACACATTAACATATGTACGCTCGTGTGTGTTATGTGTTGTCATTTAGTCGTCGAGAAAGACTCTGTTTGGGGCGAAACTTCAGGCCACTATTATTTGCTAATTCTCTCTTCTCATCTTGATTTGTCTCAAATAGTGATGGCTGGTACGTCGAAACGTCTTGCCATCACATTTTTTGCGTTTATAGTTTATACCTAAGGTCATTTTGGTTGGTAAGCAGTTTTCAATTAGCTAATTCTATTTTCTCATCTTGATTCGTCCCAAACAGTGACGGCTTTTAAGACAAAACGTCAGGCCATTACTTTTTGGTGTGCATTTATACCATCCATGTAAGTCTTTTTGGTTGGTAAGCAGTTTGCAACAACTAACTCTATTTTCTCATCTTGATTCATCCCAAACAGTGACGGCTGGTACTGTATCGGAGGTGCGTCTAGCCCAACACCGACTGACCCGTCCATCGGCGGCCGATGTGGTCTTGGGGAGTACTGTCCAGGCGGTACTGACCATCCAATCTTATGTGACCCTGGTTACTACTGTGAAAGGATCGGACTGGCCATACCGAGTTTACCTTGCTCACAGGGTAAGTGGTTTTATTGAGGAGGAATGTCAAATAAAAATTTGTTTCGGTTTATTTTGGGTTCTTATTATTTAAGTGAGTTAATTTTTTTTCTTGACCTCACCTAGTCTTGTCATGCCTCAACAATACTGAGTAATAATTCATCTCTGTGTTTGTCTGTATGTCTAGCGTGGTTCTATAGCCCTTTTTCGAAACCACGGCTTTTGCTCCGGATTCGGTTCAGGCTGGCTAGGTTGTTTTGACAATTGCGCATGCTTTGCGTATTTGTGCTCAGGGCTTCAGACGGCAGAACGGAGCCTGAAGCCGAATCAAAAGCCGAAGCCGTGGACTCGAAAGGGCCTATATGACTTGAACCCAGCTTCTTTTCAGTGAGCATCATGAGGGTCACTGTGAGACAGAAAGTACATCCTTTACACAAAATGGGTTTACATTTAATTACTTGGTTCATTAAACCTTATAATGGATGAGCAGTTAAACTGCCTAGAGAAGTCAGCATCCCTACTGGTTTGTGCATGATCTAACTAAGTCCACTGGTCGGAAAAGGAATTACATGGAGATAACAGGTGTGAGTTGCCAGAGGAAAAGGATGTCTAGTTTCAGTGGAGCTTTCCTGTAACGCTAATTACCCTCTCTGTCTACCTATTCCAGGATTCTACTGCACCCTTGGCGCTTCCATCAGCAACCCCACAGACAATATCACGGGCAACATTTGCCCCCAGGGTCACTACTGCCCCGTAGGGTCCTTTGAGCCCCAACCCTGCCCCATTGGCTACTACCTAGACGCCCTGGAGCAGAGCGAAAACACCAGCTGTAAGATCTGCACCAAGGGGGAATATTGCGGCAGCGAAGGGCTCCCTCTACCCAACGCAGATTGCATGGAGGGTTACTACTGCCCCGAGGGTCAGATATCAGCCACGCCCGGGCCGTACACGTGCCCTGTCGGGCACTTCTGCGGGGTTGGGTACGGGGATCCCGAACCCTGCCCATCGGGAACATTCCAAGACACACCGGGGAGGTGGGATTGTAAAGAGTGCCCCGAGGGGCATTATTGTAATGCTACTATCGGACCGGTCGTGTGGTATGGATCATACGTCTGCCCGTCTGGGTATTATTGCCCGAATGGTACCACCTATGCAGAGGAGTTTGCATGTCCCTATGGAAAGTTTAACAATTTGACAGGTGAGTTTTGATCGTGCCCAAATGAGAATAGAACCCAATGATGGAATTCACTCAAAATAAATATTGATAATTTTTTTAGCTTTATGACAGTTTTTCTAATGGATATTATATCTAGGTCAATTGAAAATTGTGGTTGTATAAAAGTTTTCAGGAAAAAAGAAACTTGGTTAGCTTTTGAGACCGACTCTGCTGGGGACGAAACGTTAGGCCTTTTTAGAACTACATTTTTGCACCTAAACCACAGGTTCTGTTGGTTGGTGAGCAGTTGCAACAGCTATATTTATTTCCTGACGAAAAAGTTTTTACAATTTTTACTGTTGCAAGCTGCTGAGCAACCAAAAGGACCAAGGTATAAATGTCCCCCAAAAAGCTAAATTGTTTACCTATTATACAAAAAACCTTTGTTTTTGTGATCAGGTATCATTAGTGAGGATGAATGCACACCATGTCTGCCCGGGATGGCTTGCGATGAGCCAGGCTTAATGTTTCCCATCAGGCCATGTGAGGCAGGGTACTTCTGTAAAGGAGGCGCTAATGCCACTACTCCAAATGATGGTGAGTTGATGAACAAAATCTGTTTTGCTTATACATAGGCAGTGGACACTATTGGTAATTATTCAAAGTAATTGTCGGCATAAAAACTTACTTGATAACAAGCAATGGAGAGCTGATAGTATAAAACATTGTGAGAAATGGCACCCTCTTAAGTAGGGTAGTTTTTGAGAAAAGTAATTTTCCTCAAATTTGATTTCGAGACCTTTTGTGACAAGAGTGTTTTTTTTTCCATTATTTTCTTGCAACTTCGATGACCAATTGAGTTCAAATTTTCACAGGTTTGTTATTTTGTGCATATGTTGAGATACACCGAGAGAGACGACTGGTTTTTGACAGTTACTAAAAGTGTCCAGAGCCTTTAAGCTTTTTGTGAAGTAGCCCACTTTGTTAACAAAGTTAAATTTACTTGAAGCTTTAGTTAGTTTTTAAAATTGCATCTTGCTTTGTTCAAGCCCAAATCATGTATCTTTGTTATGTATTAATTGTAGCGATCACACCCATTTCATTTTCATTTTTTTCTTTCTCAGAGCTAATGAATAATGCATTGGTTTGAACTATAATCTAATGAATATTCACCTCGTTCTCCCTCAGGTCTAATGAATAATGAATGTCCAGCTGGTTACTATTGCATGGAGGGAACAACTGAACCTGACGCTTGCCCAGAGGGATCCTTCAGTCCAGCCACTAAGCTGAAAGCCGTTGGGGAATGTCTCAACTGTACAGCCGGATTCTTCTGTAATGAGACTGGTCAGTAGAATCTATTAAATCTATTGCTCTAGAATTGCAAGGGTCAGGGGTTCGAATCCCACCCAAGTAATATGCCTGTGATTTGTTTTTCAACGTACTAAACATCGGTGTATATTATTTGACCCCGATGCAAATTTATTATCTATTAGAATCTTTTTAGCGAAGATTTTTCTTACATGGATGAGATTTTTTAGACTTATATCTGAACTGAGACTTTTTTATGTCGGCCTGGTGAAGAAAATCAGGGGTTGCTTTTGTGCTTCGGTATTTTGAAAATGTTTTCAAAAAATAAAGGCGTATATTTAGTTTGATTTATTTAACAGTAATTTTATTTCATTTTTTGTTGTTGCAGCACAAACTGAGGTCAGTGGGCCCTGTCTACCGCGCTTCTACTGCGATGAGCATTCCACACGCCCTGACCAGACCATTTGTCCCGAGGGGTACTTCTGCGAGGGGCAAACTTTCAATCCCACCCCTTGCCCCAATGGTACATTCTCAAACGCCACCGGGCTGGCGAATGAGATAGAGTGTCTGAGTTGTACTGCTGGATTCTACTGCGAAGGAGTGGGTAAGTTTGCGGTCTTCACGTTTTTGGGGGATACAGATTTGTTGGGGAAAGGGAAAGAAACTTTAAACACTTTACCACTGAGTGTCCAGAAAACATAGACTTTGATTTGGCCTTTCACCTCTAGACAACCAAGGAATGGACTTGGTTCTTCACCCCTTAATGTCCAGAAATTTTAGAAATGGCATTGGTACTTAACCCAACATGTTGGTATCCGACCTAAATTAGCCAGAAAAACAAGGAAAGGCACTCTTAACAAACCAGGTCAGGCTTACCATATCCCAAATGTCTAAAAAACCTTTAATTGGGTTTGTTATTGTACCTAAAGTAGCTAGAAAACTAAGGAATAACACCCTCTGGCTTACCAGAGTAGAGTATGGGACTGCTTCTTGCTAGAACATCTCAAGAGTATGAGTTATATTGTGTTTTAATACTTTTTCTCTCATCTACAGCCAATACAGAGGTCACTGCCCCGTGTCATGCTGGGTTCTACTGTCCCCCGGGCTCAGACGTACCCAATCAGATCACATGCCCAGAGGGTAAACACTGCCCTCTACAGAGTCCAGAACCCCAGGATTGTCTTGCTGGTACTTATGTTGACTACGAGGGTGCTTCGGAGTGCTCTGTCTGTCCCGAAGGTAAGAGAGTTAGCACTTTAGAGGTTGAAATGTAGAACTCGGTGTTGCAGGTGCTAGGGCCCGATTTCATAGAGCTGCTTAACGGCCTATTTTGTGCTTACTATGCGATTTCCATTTCAAAGAGCTGCTAACCGTAAGCACACGAAAAGGCATGCCAACCTTTGCTTGCTTACTGTATGAAAGTCCATGGTGTATGCACAACCTTTCCACCTTTTTTTCTTTCTAACCTGTGAAATATGCTATTACTTTAGTTTCTGTTAAAGTAAGCACGAAAATTTGCTTACTGTTAAGCGGCGCTGAAGAATTGGCCCCAAGTCTGTAGTGGGACTCACCTATTGTCTGGGGATTTATGGATTCAGGAGTTCCATGCTAAAGATCTACAAGTTTGTAAACTTTCAAAATGTAACACCAAGACAATTCATAGTGCCATCCTTTCCAGACCAAAGGAGTTTCTCTTAAATTAATTTTTACAATGTCTTTCCCTATCTGCAGGTTTTTACTGTATCCCAGAGTTGGTTATAGAAGGTGTAGGGGCAACCAGTTATCACCGATGCCCTGCAGGCTTCTACTGCCCCAACGGCACAGGTCACGATCACCAACCGTGTCCGGCTGGTACCTACGGTCCGACGGACGGTCTGGCCGCGGCGACGGAGTGCACGCCATGTGACGCCGGGATGTACTGCCAGGGGGTGAACCTGACGAGCCCGACGGCGGAATGCGACGCAGGGTTCTACTGCGTGTCTGGAGTTGATAAGAAAGATCCGTTGATGCTCGCTGGGGACCAGTGCCCGACGGGGACAGTGCATCCAATCATCGGTGATGTATGTCCGAAGGGACATTATTGTGTACAGGGATCGGACTACCCTACTGGTGAGTGGGGAGAAAAGTGACTAGAGTGGGATTTGAATCTACAACCTATGGTTAAATGTGTTGGAATGCTAACAACTGAGCTATCTAGCTCTATGTTGGCGGTTCTCTAACCAACTGTTTGCAAGATTGCTCAGTTTGTAGAGTGTCGGCACGTTAACAGAGGTCGTTGATCCCCTCTGGTATTTCTTTTCTTTATTCAACCCTAAATCATTTTAAAAATCTACCCAGTAAGTTTCCTCTTGGTTTGTAACTTGATATTTAAAAGACAAATTGTACATTTTATCAAATGTATTGCAGGTTGTGAAGCCAGTTCAAATCTCATACCAGTAAATTTTTCTTTGTTAGACCCCAAATCATTAAACAAATTTACCCCTCTGTTTTCCCTCGTGGTTTATAACTTTAAATGAAAAAAAATAAAAATTAATCATACATTTTTTTTTTATTTTTTTTTTTTTTTGGTCAATGGTTTGGTTTAACCACAAATCATCAAAAAGATTTACCAAGTTAGTTTCCCTTGCGATATTTAAAAAAGATAAATCAGTATTCCTTTTTTATGTGTGTTAGCACTGTATACTCAGTACTCGGTAAGATAAATAAACTTTTCAATTTTTTTTTCTTCTTCAGGTTGCGAGGCAGGTTATTACCAAGACCAAATCCAGCAGTCCTCCTGCAACCCCTGCCCAATCAGCCACTACTGTTACCTCAATACGACCGACTACACCCCCAACGAGTGCCCACCAGGCTACTACTGCCCACTGAAAACCCCGGACCCTTACGCCTACCCTTGCCCACCGGGTACCTTTAATAACAAGACCCTTCAGGGGAGTATCTCTGGGTGTATTGAGTGTACCCCTGGCTGGTACTGCGAGGGGGAAGGGAACAGTAACCCAACGGCTGAGTGTAGCCCAGGATTCTACTGCTCTGGGAACACCAGTGAGGCAATGGTTAGTACACTCTGGTTGATTTCCAGGGAAGGTATTTTTTGGGGGTAATCACTCTTAAAGGCAGTGGACACTATTGGTAAATGTCAAAGACTAGCCTTCACAGTTGGTATATCTCAACATATGCATAAATAACAAACCTGTGAAAATTTGAACTCAATCGGTCATCGAACTTGCGAGATAATAATGAAAGAAAAAACACCCTTGTCATACGAAGTTGTGTGCGTTCAGATGGTTGATTTCGAGACCTCAAGTTCTAAATCTGAGGTCTCGAAATCAAATTCGTGGAAAATTACTTCTTTCTCGAAAACTAAGGCACTTCAAAGGGAGCCGTTTCTCACAATGTTTTATACCGTCAACCTCTCCCCATTACTCGTCACCAAAGAAAGGTTTTATGCTAATAATTATTTTGAGTAATTACCAATAGTGTCCACTGCCTTTAAAATTAACTTGGTTAGAAGCCTATAGAAGCTGAGTACACCACGGCTGTAGACCGTTCAGTAGCCAGGAATCAAGCTTGTTGGATTATAAAATATATGGCAAAGGCATTGGATCGATTGCCAATGGGCTAGTTAAAGGAACACCTTACCTTGGATCGGTCGAGTTGGTCTTTAAAAAGCGTTTGTAACCGTTTGTTATAAAATGCATATGGGTAGAAAGATGTTGTAAAAGTAGAATACAATGATCCACACAAACATGCCTCAAAATTGCACGGTTTTCCTTTTACCTCGTTGCCTAAACACGGTCGGCCATTTATGGTTGTTAAATTTTTTTACTCCCATAAATGGCAGACCGTGTTAGTTCGCACAGTAAAAGGAAAACCACGCAATTTCGAGGCAAATTTGTGTGGATCATTGTATTCTACTTTTAAAACATCTTTCCAACCATATGCATTTTATAACAAACGGTTACAAACGCTTTTTATAGACCAACTCGTCCGATCCAAGGCAACGTGTTCCTTTAAGTGGTTGCTAAGAGCCTAGTAATTTTGCGATATCTCATAACCTTTTTTTCAGTAGAGATCTTTCTCATCATGTGACAATCTCTCCGGCAGTCACAAGACCAGGCCCAATTTCATAAAGCATGTAAGCCCCAAAAACTTGCTAAGCATAAAAAACCTATGCTTAGCAAAAATAGGGTACCAGCCAGATTACAAACAGTTACCATTCCTGGGACTGGTACTTCAGTCATTTCTTGCTTAGCCAAGAATTTTGTTAAGCAGAACTTTTTAAGCCCTGGTGTTATAATACTTACTCTTTCTATCTCCATTAGCCATCAGAGTATGGCGGAGTATGCCTACCAGGTGAGTTCTGCGTCGGCGGTAACGCTGCGCCAGAACCCTGCACCGCGGGAAAACACTGTAATGCCACCGGACTCTCCGCACCGTCAGGGAACTGCAGCCCGGGATGGTACTGCCCGGCAGGCTCGTCCAGTCCAGAGGAAATCGAGTGCCCGGTCGGTCGCTACTGTCCCGAGGAAAACTGGCTGCCGATACCGTGCTCCAACGGGACGTACAACCCGGCATTGGGTCAGGATGGCCCTGAGGATTGCTTGCCATGCGAGGGCGGTTTCTATTGTAATGAGACTGGGGCCTCTACGACCAGTGGTGTATGTGCTGAAGGTAAGTGGGAAAAAAATAATTTGCGTGATGGAGGATTAATTTTAAAGAGAGACACTTGAGTAGATAGATAGATAGATAGATAGATAGATAAAAGGTTTATTGACAATAGCCATCACAGCATAAAAACTGAGTTGCAACTATGATACAATATTTTAAAAAGATTAAAAGGACATCATTAAGAGAACAACAATTTATATACAAAAATTATTATATAAAATTCACAAGCAAAAAGGGGAAGAAAATTAAACAGCAACCACACACCTTTGGCAAGACACACACAACACCAGCACACACATGAAGGAACAAAAATGCACGTACACACTTGAACTAAACAAAAACAGTAATTTACAAGAACTCTGCATTAGTTTTTTCTAGATACCAGCGCTTTATAAGATTTATTATTATTATTTATTATTTTTAAAGAATATTAGTTTTGGTTTTACCCATATAAGTGTACTACATGTACATGTACTGTACATGTACATGTATCCAGCACTGTAAAGGTTTTGGGTTCGAATCCCACTGGAGTAATATGCCTGTGGGTTGTTTCACTGAGCTCGAAGTACTGAATAACAATGTAATAATTCCTTTACAATGCTCTCTCCACAGGTTACTACTGTCCTCCAGGGCAGAGCACCCCCACCCCAGGGGAGTACCCATGTCCTGCCGGCCATTACTGTATGGAGAACTTTGCGGCTCCAGAACGCTGCGAGGATGGGTATTATCAGGACGAGGAAGGGAAAGCGTCTTGTCTCCAGTGTGAAGAAGGTACGTCAATCTTTTTTTATACATATTTTTTTTTAATGAGAGATTGTCTAACAACTTTGGCCAAAGGCCATGGATGGCCACTTCTTAGTTGAGGGATACATTTTAACTGTCACCAGGGGCATGTTGCCACAAGTATGCTCAGTTTATCATTGCGGGTAGAAAAGTCCCGTTCACACGAGAGCGATTTAGCAAGGGGCCCATTCTAAGTTGTAGCATGGTTGCAAAAAATAGTTAATGGCCCGACGTTTCGACCCTAGCAGAGTCTTTCTCGAAGGCTAAATGACAACACAACAAACATGAACAGGTAACTAAGTGAAACATGTAGCATGGTTAAATTTTACAAAATGTACCCCAGTTTCTGCTTGACGTTTTCGATCAGGATACCCTGACCATCTTCCGGAGAATGACTCTGTTCCGACTCTGAATATTTGTCGGTATTTAATTCGCCTTCCCACTTCATCCTTTTCCCCATCAGGATATTTTTGCGATAACACCGTCGCTCCCGTCGTCCACCTCAACGATTCGGACTGTCCAGCCGGCTACTACTGCCTACCGATGACCAAGCGAGCCAACGAGTACCCCTGCCCGCCAGGAACGTTCAATAATCTGACTAATGCTTTTAACGAAAGCTGGTGCCAGCCGTGTCTGGCCAGGTACTACTGTCTCTCTGCTGGACTGAATGAACCGGAAGCGCTGTGCTATGGAGGGTAAGGATGGAGGGAGATTTTTATGACACTGAGGGCGGTAGACTCTGTGTTTTTGTACTGTTCATTACTATTTTATGTGTTGATGATAACAATATTAATTTGGTTTTACCATTTCATCGATGTGTGTTAGCACTGTCGTGTTTTCCCTGAGTTATGTGAAAAAAACACAGGCATATTTACTCAAGTGCGATTCGAACCCACGACCTTTGCAATTCTAGAGCAGTGTCTTAACCACCTAGACCACCGAGATTGCCCGGTTGCTAGAGGCATTTGGAATTTGTTATACATATCCTATGAGAATTATCTTTATGATTTGACATCCCTCCCTCTTATAATCAATAGTGAAAGTAGTAAAAGAAGTTTTTTAAATTTTTTGGCAAACAATTACTAAAACACAAATTTGTATATTTATCAAGAAAAGCACAACAATGTTTTCATCGTTGGCTGTTGCTTTTCAAGGTTTCTAAAAATAATTTCTTTGATGACCGGTAATTCTGTTTATATAAGTTGTTTGATTCCCTGATTATCAATCAACTGTCAACTTTAGAGCACCAGACTATTTTAGACCCAAGCCTCTATCTGACCTCCATTGATTCACATGTATAAGTTCCAATATGGCTGCCGTTATATCCACAGGTACTACTGTGAAGGTGGAGATGCGATCCCCAACCCCAACATCTGTCCGGCTGGGAGCTACTGCCCCGAGGGGAGCTACCAACCGACACCCTGCCCGGCAGGGACGATCTCATCCGGTCAGGGGAACATCAACGAGACATCATGCGCACCATGTGATATTGGACGCTACTGCAATGCCAACAGCTCTCAAAATGGTTAGTCCATCAAGTTTTTAAAACTTGATTTAGCCTTTGAGAAAAACTCTGCTAGGGTTGTCAGGCGATTAACTATTTTTTTTGCAAGTTTTAAAAGCCAACTAATAAACTTAACAGGCAAGTTTGATAACAGTTTGGGTTGACGAAGACAATTGACTGAAGCAGGATTTGAACCTGCAATTTCCAGATAAACAGGCTGGTGCTCAACCCGAAACAAAAAATAAAATTTACTAGATTGTGACTTGACCCCGCTACCTTTGAATAAATTTACCACAGCTCTACATACAGAATAACAGGCCAGTGAATGAACAGGGCCCACTTTCATGGCTCTGCCCAGCGCTAAATTCCATCCTTACAATCAACATCCTCTGCTTACTGTGCAAGCGCCAAATTTCTGCCAAATGAGTGCGCACAAGCAAAACGAAACTGTGAATTACCCTTAGTTTAAAGACACTAGAAACTATAGGTAATTGTCAAAGACCAGTCTTCTCACTTGGTGTATCTCAACATATGCATAAAATAACAAACCTGTAAAAATTTAAGCTCACTTGGTCATCGAAGTTGCGAGATAACTATGAAAGAAAACACCCTTGTCACACAAAGTTGTGTGCTTTCAGATGCTTGGAGACCTCAAAATCTAATTCTGAGGTCTCTAAATCAAATTCGTGGAAAATTACTTCTTTCTCGAAAACTACGTCACTTCAGAGGGAGCCGTTTCTCAAAATGTTTTATTTTATCAACCTCTCCCCATTACTAGTTACCAAGTAAGTTTTTATGCCAATAATTATTTTGAGTAATTACCAATAGTGTCCACTGCCTTTAATGAAAAGTTACTTAAACATTTCAAGAGACTTATACACACTTTTATACTTCTGTGTTTTCTGTAGGAGTGACACCCCCATGCGAAGCCGGTTACATCTGCACAGGAGGCTCTGACACGCCAACCCCCGCTGATGGGGTCAAGGGTTACGAGTGCCCAATTGGGCATTACTGTGAGGAGGGGGCACCCAGCGAGATTCCGTGTAACAAGGGAACGTATGCCCCATTCCCACGTATGGGAGAGTGCGATCCCTGCCCTGAAAGTAAGTCTCTCTCCTCCTGTTCTTGACATCTTGAATAAGTTATAGAAACTTTTTTAGGCCTTTAAAAAAACGATAAGGTTTGGCGTTACCCTTAATAAAATGTATGTGTATTGGTCAATTTTCCTGTTTTGTTGATGTGATTTTTGAGATTATCAGAACTTTCTAAAATGAAGTGAGAAAATCTGGTTTTCCTGCTGCAATCCTCCAAGAACTTCTTTTCCTTTTTCAAAATCTAGTTTTAAAGTATATTTATAAAATTTGTATTCTTGCAGGTAAAACTTGTCCTGAGTTTGGGATGAACACCACGCTTCCGTGTCCGGCCGGATTTTATTGCCAAGAGGGAACGGACGACGACGGTGAACCTTGTCCTCCAGGTAGAATCTACTTACTGAATCACAATTTCTTGATTTGTGCAATTCATAATCTAATTTATAGGAGAGAAATTGACTGTTGCCAGCTTGGCGTTCATATCCCATTGTGGGAGTTTGCCGAGTTCCTCTGACGGGAAAATCATCTTTAGAAAAAAATAATAATGTGTGCTTTCACCTCGTCCTACTAATATTCCAAAAATCAATATGGTTGTACATGTAAATTGTACTTGTTCACAAAGTTGTAAGAAAAATATTTCATTATATTTCTAAAAGCAGACGAAAAAACATTGCCCAACACACAGATGGATACTGCAGCAGATTAAAGCGAACATGCTCACAGCTTCTGAATACAGAGTGCTCTGGAAACTGTTAGTGTGACGCACATTTTATAAACAGTAGCACAAATGGTGGCATGAGCGGAACGCTCCCCTAAACTTTGACAATTACCAATGTTGTTTGCATTCTTTACCCACATAGGTACCTTCAGTGATCAACTGTCCCTTATTGAGGAAGGCGAATGTCAACTATGCCTACCAGGAATGTACTGTGAGACACACGGACTGTCATGGCCAACCGGCGAATGCGACGCTGGTTTCTTGTGCCTGGAAGGAGCGGCTACAGCCAGCCCAGACGATACAGTGAATGAACCGTGCCAAGTGGGACATTACTGTGAAAATGGTAGGTGAAGTTTCCTTCTTTATAGACTGTGCAAGTTTTGTGTAAGTATGACTTGAAACTTTTCATGGAGGGAGTATAATTAGGTGCGGTTTGCGGTAACACCATGTGAATAATGTCTTTTAAAGGATATTTGGGTACTTTTTGTAACACAAAACACAATGTCCACAGATTTACATTAAACTTACACCGTTTGAAGATATTGATATGTAGTAGAAAGCGTACCTTAAAATATTAGTTGCTGAGGTGGTGTAGTTTTTGAGAAATGAGTAAAACAATGTCATGAAAATACGTTTTTACATGCTAAAATAATTTTCGTCACATAATCACTGAGACTAAATTATTTTCATGACATGGTTTTACTCATTTCTCAAAACTACAGCACCTCAGTAAGTAATATTTTCAGGGAAGCTTTCTACTATCATTATCTTCAAACGGTGTAAGTTTAATGTAAATCCGTAGACATTGTGTTTTTTGTCCTACAAAAAGTACATAGACCATTTACGTAGTGTTGGTTCTGAAAAGAACAGGGCCCAATTTCATAGAGATGCTTATGAGCACTAAATTTTGCTTAAGCAAAAAAATCCTTGCTTAGTAAAATCAGATTACCGGCCAAGACTCCACTTAATTGTTATGCTTAGTAAACAACAGCTAAATACCAGTCACAAGCAATGTATACAACATGAAATTTTGGCCAGTAACATGTAGAAAATGAGCAAGCTATTTTTGTGCTTAAGCATTTTTTTTTTGCTTAAGCAGCTATATGAAATTGGCCCCAGGTGGTTGACAACTCTCATGTGTACTTGACTATTGGGACATTTTTAAAGTGTGTAAGTTTGTTGTCTAGGTAGCTAGTAGAGGCAGTTTGAATCCTATATTTTAGCAGCTATTAAATGTTTTTTTTTTGTCCCCCACAGGTACACACTCGGCCACCCCTTGTCCCCCTGGCACAATGAACCCAAACCGGGGCGGGGTATCAGTGGACGACTGCGTTCCCTGCGAGGCCGGTCACTACTGCAAGGGTACAGGACTGTCGCAACCCAGCGGGGTGTGCTCTGAGCGCTACTACTGCCCAAGTGATGCTGTTATCGACTCACCCGAGCCTGTCGGTTATGAATGCCCAGCCGGATTCTTCTGTCTGAACCAGACGGCGACGCCTGCTGCTTGTGATCCAGGTAATAATTATAATAATATGAATATTTATAATGGGCTGGTATCCATGTTAAAGTAAATTGAAAGTTAAAAGAGGCAAAACCATTTCCCCCTTTCAACAAATGTAGTTTCTGCAAAATAAACAAAAACTCTCAAAGAGTGTATATATTGTCTGCGGAATATTGTTTTTGAAGCAGAAATAACAAGTAAAAAAGTTTCCTTTTTAATTAAAGGGAACAAAAGGTTAGCGACGAGTTCTTCAACGGCCGTTTGAAGCCGGCATGGTCAAAGGCCCGAGCCGAAGGCACAATTAAATTGTTTAAGAATGAGTCACTACTCTTTTATTCCCATTCATAAATGGGGAAAAAAAACGTAAAAAATACAATTATAGACACTTTAACAATTGAAAATTTGAGGTTTGAATCATTTTTTTTTCAAAAACTTTGTGAAGCCAGCTTGTTATAAACAGCTCCAGCTGGTCATTATGAAAGGTTTAAACACCCCCACGTGACGCGCTCTCCACCAATAGGAGTAGAGAAACTCTCTGGGGTATTTATGAATTTTGGTTTGTTACTTGATAAAATAAAACTATGTAAAATATCCTATGTTTGTCTTGACAGGTACATACCAGCCATTCGAAGCAGAGATAGATTGCGACATCTGTCCTGAAGGATTCTTCTGTATGGTGAACTCCAGCATCCCAGAGCCTTGCAGCGCTTACTCCTACTGCCCACAAGGCTCCATCGAGCCTACGCCGTGTCCTAACGGCACTTACACAATGGATGATGTGGTTGAACTGATCAACCCGTCACAGTGCCAGGAATGCCCCACAGGTAAAGAAAATCCATATGGAACATAATGGCTTCGTAGTATGAATGAGTTGTCTACGGATATTATGTGTGAAACAGAAATAACCAGAAAATAAAAGTAGACAATAAGAATGGATATGACCTGATGTTTTTTTTTCAAAGGATGAATTTGTTGCTTAAGTTGATGTCGTTTTGGTGGGTGATAATTTGGGTTTTGGTTGGTGATAATTTGGGTGCTATAATTTTGGGTTGAGCAAAGAATTTTGTTTACCATTGAGCCCACGCCGTGTCCTATTGGCAGTACACCATGGATGATGTGCTTGAGATGATGAAACCATCACAGTGTCAGGAATGCCCAACAGGTAAACAGAAATCCATGGAATGTAATGGCATTGTACTACAGAGGGATGTGATTTCTCCGTTTTTAACCGGAAATCCACTTTGGTTAACCACCCCCCCCCCCCCAACCCAAAAAAGAAAAAAACAGATGCAATATTTGACCTACTTCCACTCAAGTGAGAGGGTCAATCATATGTTTCTCATGTTAACATAGAATTTAGAATTCTAGAACAAAACCAAGGATTTCTATTTCTTAATAATTTTTCTGATATTTTTTTGTAAATAACGGTGCAAAAACTCATAAAGATTGCTTAAAATTTGAATAAACTTTGCATAACTGTCAAAACAACGTCTGCTTTGAGACACCTGTAAGACTCTTGTATTTTGTTGCCAGAAATATTTATGAATTATTGATTGTGTTTTGCAGGGAGTTATTGTGTTGGTGGTAGAGTAGCTGGACCATGCACAGCGGGTTTCATTTGCTACTCTGGATCAAACACCCCTACTCCCGATGGTTCGGACATCGTGATGGGAGAACCATGTCCCATTGGTTACTACTGTCTTGAAGGCGCAACGAATGTTTCTGTGTGTAGCCCAGGACAGGTGATTACAGAACCAGGAGCTAAGAGCTCAGCAGAGTGTACCCAGTGCCCAGCTGGCTACATCTGCACCGTGGATAGCACCAGAGCAGAACCCTGTACCCCAGGTAATTAGCATATTTATATATGCAAATATATTCATACATGTATGTTGATGGTTCTATTTGCATATATTGAATGTTTCTCTAAATATCTCCCTGTTGTACGATTCAAATGTTGACAGCTTTGAAATTTTCAGAACTATTATGTTCTTTCATGATTTTTTTTTATGTAAGTCACTGTTTTGTGAAGTACAGAAGTTTGACAAAATCATGTCTTAATTTTATTTTCTTGTACCTTCCGCAGGTTATTTCTGTGAATTCAACCAAGACCCGAAACCATGTCCCAATACGACGTTCTCTGACGAATCAAAAGCAACGAACTTGAGTACCTGCCAGCCATGTCCCGCTGGGTATTGGTGTAACATCCCAGGTAAGATAGCAGGGAAACTTGCCGTGTGGGAGTTTGCCGAGTTTGCCAAGTTCCCTTGGCGGGAAGATCTTTTAAACAAGCACCTGTTGTTGTACCCTTGTCTAATTAATTGACTTGGTCTTTGTCTTTACAGCTATGACAGACTTCTCCATCAGTCCATGCCCTCTTGGCTACTACTGCCCCGAGGCTACCCTGGAACCACTCTCCTGTCCCCCCGGAACATACAGAGACACTGAGGCTGCTGAGAGTAAGTTATGCTGGCCGGTGTTTTTGTTGAATCCCTAAAAATTTATCTGCTAGTTTACCATAACCTTCGTACTGTCTGTACTGTTCGACTAATCAATGTCATACACTCGTTTTGAATGATAGATAAATTATACTTGCTTGCAATATGATATCGTGTGGTGAATGCCTTTACACAGTAAACACAATTGTGCGACCATAGTACACAACCTGTACAGTTGGTTAATGCAGCTATAGGATAGAAGGGGAAACTACTTTTAATGTAACTCGATGCTAAATGTTTTTAGAAAAAAAATGGGTTAAAGTCACTGTTTTATTGGAAATAACGTAAATTGACATGAATCAGCATTGTTTAGACAGCTCATTCGCTTTTGATTTACTTGCTAGTTGTTTCTGCAAAATAATTTATGATGGTCACTAAAAAATTTCACAGATCAAGAGGACTGCCTGCTGTGTCCATCTGGCTACTACTGTCCGAATGATACGGCCAATACCTACGGCATAGAATGTCTGGATGGTCAGTTCTGTCCGGCCGGATCTTGGGACCAAAGAGATTGCCAGCCAGGTAAGTGAGAAAGGACGAGAAAGACTCTGCTTGGGTCGAAACGTCAGAGACCAAGTTCAAAGAGCTGCTTAAGCACAAAATTTACTGAAGCAAGAAAAATAGCCTGCTTATTTTACAATTGTTACTGGCCAAATTTTCATGCCATATACATGTACATTGCTTGTCATGCTTGTGACTGGTAAATAGCTGTTGTTTTAACTGTTAAAATGAAATGTCTCGCTTTTTAACTACTACCTGGGCGGTCGGTAGGAAATCGGCGGGAACTATTACTTTGGATTTTCAAACTTGTCATATTAACAAGATTCCTCAAATGCAATATATGATTCATTTCTACTATGTTTATTTTTCACAGGTTATTACTGCAACCGTTCGATGACCCAGGAGGCCTGTCCATCGGGTTTCTACTGTCCAGTCAACTCTAGTTACCCAGTACCGTGTCCGGCCGGTCACTACTGCGGGGAAAGCTGCGAGACAGAACCATGTCCAGGAGCGATAATGCCAATCAAATGCCCACTTGGTTACCGAGAGAAAGACGGTTCCCGCCGCTCAACGTTCGTAAACACCTGCCAGATCTGCGCAGCGGGTACCTATGGGAACGATCCTGACCGAGCCAACTGTACCATCTGCATGGCTGGGGTAGTGTGCTTGCAGGGAGCGACCACAGACAACCCGCAAGGCAACGATACGCAGAATGGAGTAAACGTTACCAACTCTTATCCATGCCCTGTCGGTAAGTGTTTGTGGCGGTTCTCTCTAAGAAAAACCAGTTATAAACTTGTGGGTACGACCCCCAATAAAATTTGTATACCCCAAATACCTGCAAGCTTAATCCTAAAGTTTTTTTTTGTGATCCACATCAAGCAAACTTCAAAAATCACTTAAAACTTCTCCAGTTCATCAGTTTTGCGTATTAAGAAATCGTTATTCTTCAAATTACAGTTATGTTTGCCTATCGAAGATCTATGAACGAATTAAGAGCTAAGTTTTAAAAAAAAGGAAAACAAAATCATGGATTATTTTGTTTTTGGTAATCTTTCATAGAGCTGCATAAAGCACAAAAACAAAGCATAAGAACAAAGCAACTTTGCTCACTAGGATTGGGTTACCATCCAAATGACTATGCCAGACGTACAGTCTGTGGCTGGTTTCCTGTTTGACTTTGCTAAGGAGAATTCTTCTGCTTTCGCAGCTCTATGATATTGGCCCCATGGCTCAAATTCATAAAACTGGTAAAGCGCAATACTCTGCTTAGTACAGAAAATCTTGCTTAGCTGGAACCAGTTACCAGGTAAAATGTTGTTTATCCAGCAGTATTGCAACTGGTGTTTTGCTCTTTTTTTTTTGCTTAGCAATTTATTTCTTTTGATAAGCCCAATGATATTGGGCAAAAACTCCGTGAAATAATGCAAAGTATTTGCAGAACTTTATAAAAAAAAGAATTGCAATCTAAAATGTTATTTTCCTTTCCGTGGTAGGTTATTATTGTCCAGAAGGTTCCTACGTTCCATTGCCGTGTAACGTCGGGACGTACAATGAATACGAATACGGTATGTCAGACGCAGACTGTCTTAACTGCCCTGTTGACCACTTCAATCATCTAGAAGGACAAGACGCCTGTTTTCATTGCGGTGCCGAGGCGTATCAAACGGAAATGGGACAGCCGCAGTGCCAATGTGCAGGCGCTGGGAAACAGTTCCAGGTAAGTTAACAAACATCACCAAATTACAGCTACATTAAAGACACTGGACACTATTGGTAATTGTCAAAGACTAGTCTTCACAGTTGGTGTATCTCAACGTTTGCATAAAATAACAAACCTGTGAAAATTCGAGCTCAATCGGTCGTTGTAGTTGCGAGATAGTAGTCAATCGTACAGAACTTATAAAGCGCCTATAAATCAAAGTATTGCTCAAAGGCCCAAGACAAAGAAAAAATAAACAAGTCATTGATGGTTCATGTTGGCCTTTTGTAACAAGTGGGCTTTCAGAAGTGTCTTGATTGTCATGTTTGTAACAAGTGGGCTTTCAGAAGTGTCTTGATTGTCATGTTTGTAACAAGTGGGCTTTCAGAAGTGTCTTGATTGTCATGTTTGTAACAAGTGGGCTTTCAGAAGTGTCTTGAATCTGTTGAGGGATGTTGTGTCCTTGACATGCTTGATGTGATTTGGATGTTTATTCCAGAGTTTGGGTCCATTTACTGAGAAGGCAAAAATTACCTGGCTTGTTCTTGGCACAACAAAGTGTGGTAAATTGCTGATTTTGGCCACCAACACTTGGAAATTTTTCTTCTCTCTATGGGGTTCTTAGCAAGAATAATGATTAAGTTCGCTTTCTACAACTCCTTGCCTTCACAAAGATTTATTATTGTTTTTTTATTTTTTATTCATCCAAGCAGTGACAAATTACTTAATTATTAGTTAAACGCTTTACAAAATAAACAGTTATAATAATTGTGAGATATAATAAAAAGAGACCATTTTTTTTTTTTTTTTATTTTTATATGGAACTTCCTGAAATTCCAAGAAGATGTTTCATATTTTAACCACCATGCAACGTTTCCATGATTTTTAATTTTGTGTTATTTTACTCCCCTTCCTCCATTAGGCCAGTGACCGTAAATGTCTATGCAGGCAAGGCTACATCACCCTGGTGGGTCGAGAACAAGACTGTGTGGAGGAAGTTTACGAGATTTGCACTGAAGGAACATCACGTACTCAGGGAGGAGCGTGTCTGGACAGTACTGGATGGGAAGACTATTGTAGGGATGGGGTGAGTGCAAGTTTCTTTGTGTGTTGTTGTTGTTGTTGTTGTTGTTGCTGTTGCTGTTGCTGTTGCTGTTGCTGTTGCTGTTGCTGTTGCTGTTGCTGTTGCTGTTGCTGTTGCTGTTGCTGTTGCTGTTGTTATAAATGATGTGTTGTTGTTTTGTACATGTTTGTTGTTGATTATGTTTTCAATGTTTGTTGATAATGTTTTTTGTATGTTTGTTGATAATGTTTTTTGTATGTTTGTTGTTGATATTGTTGTTATTGTTGTTGATGTTGTTGTTATTGCTGTTACTGTTTTCAATGCTTGTTGACAATGTTTTTTTGTACGTTTGTTGTTGATGATGTTGTTGTTGATAATGTTGTTGTTATTGCTGTTACTGTTTTCAATGCTTGTTGTTTTTTTGTATGTTTTTATTGAAACGTTGCTGCTTTTTACATTTGTAGTTGTTAAGCTGTTGGTGGTGATTGTCTTATCTGTACTTACATTACACAAGCATGTTCTTGTTTGTGTATAACAAGACCCATGGTAGTAGTGTTTCCGTTAAGTGATTTTCAAGTGTATATAAGAACAGGTTTGAAAATAAAGTTGTTGAACTCTATCATAAAGTTTGCATCCGTGCAACTTATACAACAGTTGTGGTTTCATTGCTGCTACATTGCTGTAATACTTTGTTGAAAGCCTTTGAGAAAGACTCAAAGAGGGCCACGTTCTAGGGTCGAAACGTCAGGCCATTAACTAATTTTTACATTAACTAATTTTTACTTTATTTGTATTGAAGTGAGTGTTCCTGAATCTTAGTCTTTAAAATTTAAACAATCTTGTTTTTTGGTAACCTAGGGTGGATGTCCAACTCCAGAGGACTACCTTGGATACGATCAGACGTTGTCGTTGTGTAAGTGTAAGGTCGATGACCTGCAGGAGATATGTGACCTTGAGTGTCGACTGGCTCAGAGAAACAGAATGACCCTAGTGTGTGACGATCCACCGTATGTCTGCATTGAGTATACGACCGGTGAACAGGTTGGTTGGTTTGTCAGTCTGTCTGTGTGTCTGTCTGCTTTTTAATCAGAAGATCAATCAGCCAAGAGTGGCTTGTATTGAAATCGTTACAGCGGCCACTGATGGCTTGTATCAAACTCGTGAAAAATTACTTCTTTCTCGAAAAGTACTCCACTTCAGAGGGAGCCGTTTCACACACTGTTTTATACCATCAACCTCTTCTCCATTACTTGTTACCAAGTAAGTTTTATGCTAATAATTATTTTGAGTAACTACCATTAGTGTCCACTGCCTTTAATGGCCATAAGTGGCTTGTAGCAAATGTCTACGAATGGCTTGTATAAAAAATGCCCATGGCTGCTTACGCTTTTATCAGCCACAACCCCCTTGTAGCAATTTGACCATTGTGGCTTGTATCAAACCTTCTTAGCAGCCACACGTGGCATGTCGCCGGCTCAGTGCTATAAGGTAATTAAAGACTATTTCCTATCCAATGAAACTGAATGTTTTCGTTTTGCTCAACTAGTTCCGTGACGACCACATTCATTTCTTGTATTAAAATTTGAAACTCTAATGCTGATTTCTTTCCAGACGAAGATTCCGGTGAGCAGTTTGACTAAAGTGATCAACGCTCGCAACGCCATCTCTGCCGACCAGTGCGACGCCCTCGATGGCACCACGCAAGTCATTCATGTCACAGAAATGAGCAGTACGTAAACTTAGTGAATTGTTTTTAATTAATAATAGTCCCCTTGCATAATACTAAACGCTGCAGGAGTGCTGAGGTCAAGCGCTTGTTTTTACGCACAAAGAACAAGTATCTTCAAATGATTTGCCTCCTTTTGTCTTAGTAGGGTCGTTTTTTTAGCCTCGGTGAGAGTGTGACGTCATGTGTAATAAGGTGTTTTTCGTCAAGCAATGTGTTCTTGTTCACTCTATATTTTACCGAAAATTGGGTTAGAAGTGTGGTTTGTTGTCATTTAATCGCTTAATATCACTGAATCAGTGTCTTGATTTTTCAAAGACGTTTTATCTCCCACGAAAATGTTCCTTGCATACAGTTGTACAACAACACATTGTTTTGACAGGCCCAACCGTTTGAAATATATATAGAATTTGGTTGTGCATCTTAGGACTTAAGTAAGAGCACCTTTCCCTCTCAAACTCCCCCAGCCTAAGAACCAGGTTGCCCTTAAATGAACATTTACAAGAATCATTTAGTTTTACTTACATTATTTCATATCTGTTTTTATTTTTTACAGGCAACGGCTTTCTGGGTGTGTACGACCCATCACCCTCACAACTGGAAACTGTTATTATGGACAACGCTAAGGGTTTAACCAATGCCACCTCAGTCAATGGTTCAGTGACTTACAGTGTGTCTCGTAGACGACTCCTGTCCGTTGATAACTCAACCGTGCGAGGTAGAGGGCGCCGTTTGCTGTCCTCGTCCGGAGTGGACGGGTCATCGTTTTCGGGGATTTCAGATCCTGCCGTATGCTTGAAGTATGGTGAGACAATGATGTTCTACGTGGACAATGATAATTTCCCAGTCTATAATCGGTGAGTAATATTAGAACTACATCCACCAGGAAATTTTATAAAGAAGGCTAAATGACAACACAACAATTATAAACAGAGCCGATTTCAATAAATATTGCTTGGACATTTTCTGCTAAGCAGAAATGAGCAAAATACCAATCACAAAATTTACTTGTGACATGGTAGTTTGGCTGGTACATGTATCTTTATTCTGGTAAGCGTAATTTTATAATGCTTAGCTACTTTTTGTGTTCAAGCAGCTCTATGAAAATGAACACGTCACTACGCTAATCCCAGCAAAGGAATTTGCTGAGCAGAATTTTTTTCTAAATAGCTTTATGAATTTTGGTCCTGGCCATTAACTGTTTTGTGCAAGAGGCGGGATAGTTTTTAAGGCTACAACCACTTTTTTTAAGATCTTGGTTGTTTACCAACATTTTGTCAAATAGTCTTTATTAACAGGGTTTTAAGGCTATGATAACTTTTTAAGAACTTTATTATTCACCAACATTTCGTCAAATGGTCTTCATCAACAGGGAGAATCTTTACAACACAAATGAGCAGTTTGATTACGGTGGTTTCCGTGAGTTGGAGGAGATGCAGACCCAGATTGGAACCTCAACGACGCTCTTCACTTATCGCTTCATCGACCCTGGTGTGTACGTCTTCTGTCTTAGCAGCAATTCTGAGCGTAAGATGGTGAGTTAGAAGTCTCCTTTTGTTGTTATTGATGTTGTTGTCCTTGTTGTTGTTGTTGTTGGTGTTGCTGTTTGCCATCCAAAAAAATGCCAAGTGTAAAAATGTTTCATCAATGAGTTGATTTATTTTATTTTTTGAAGTGTTTGACCAAATCTAATTGCATATTTATGTTACAATATTTCCATATCCCATGCCACAAATTACTCGTTGTTGCTGTTGTTGTTGTCCTTCTTATTGTTGTGTTGTTGTTATCCTTGTTTGTGTTGCTATTAGCCATGCAAAAATCTGCCAACTGTAAACAAACTTTTTTTAGAATTTGAAAATTTTTCCTTTTTTTAAAATTATTTATAATTGTTAGACCAAATCTATTGGCATGGATATTTAACAATGTCTTTTTACCCCGTCCTGCAAAATTGATAAAGCAAATAAGAAACGGATGCAGAAGGGGACATTTATTTTTGTCAATGAACTTTATTATTAGTGTTCACATGTAAATGTTTTCCCTACAGTACATTTTTTTTAACCCTCTGTTTTTTCCAGCTGTTTTTAAACTGTTTTGGGGTTGACCTTATTGAAAACATTCAGTGATAGGAAATGATAATTACTAAATGATTTGATAAATATATAATTTAAATTCCCAATCTCATAACAGTACGTTCGGGTGATGGCAAAGAACGCCCAGTGTTCAGAAGACGGTCCCTACTTTCCGGCTACGCCTCGTTACATCGTCCAGAACGGTATCGCTGTGGGTAATTCAATCCTACTAGCTGCTGACTGGGTCACCATTGGACTGGTACTCGGCTTGATTCTCATCTTCACCATCCTACTGGTCCTCGTTTTGGTGAGTTTTCCGTTTCTTTCCGAGAGACGGTTCTTAATAAGGGAATAACAGGGTAGCAACCATTCTTAACCATTGGACTGGTGCTAGGCTTGATTCTCATCTTCACCATCCTACTGGTCCTCGTTTTGGTGAGTTTTCCGTTTCTTTCCGAGAGACGGTTCTTAATAAGGGAATAACAGGGTAGTGACAATTCTTAAGCTGCCAGAATCTTTGGTTCCCTTGCTCATTTCTTTAATAAGTGAAGGAAATGCTCTGGCCTGCCACGTTTATTTTTCCGGAAAGTTTTATTCTTGACATGCTTTGATTGTTAACGTTTATTTTATCTAACTAGATTTTGTTCCGTAAGTACGGCTGGGGTAAAGTGTCTTACATCCGACCGAAGTACAGAGGCCTGATTCAGAATCACAACTTTGACGATTACGCCTCCAAGGGCTCTGCAGTTCATCCCGTCAAGAAATACAACCGCGCCATCGAGGGCAGAGGGGAAGGCGTTGGGGGCGCTGTGGTCATTGATGGTAAGTTTTTAATTTTTTATTTTGATAGTAGGCTGTGAGATTGTTGGGGATGTTAGGAAGGAAAGTGAAATGAAAAAAACCTTGGTAACTCAGGGTTGAATCTTGCTAACTACTCGGGGAAAACCCCAGTGTTAACCAAGGTTCAATTTCTTGGTACCTCTTGTTTATCAGACCCCCTTCAAGAGTGGGCGTTCCTTCCGAACGGGGCCTAATTTCATAAAGCTGCACCAAAAGTAGCTGCGCAACAAAATTACGCTTAGTAAGTAAGTAAGTAAGGTTTACGGTGACACCATGTAAAATCTCTTTGTGAGTAGTGGTGGCTCTGTAATAGCCGGTTTATACATTGTACTGCTCAACATTATGCTTAGTAAAATAAGGTTACAAGCCAAAATACCACATCACATGTACAATCTGTGGCTGGTTTCCATCTCATTTTTGCTTAGCAGGAAAATTTTAAGCAATATTCTCTGCTTCAGCAGCTCTATTATATTGGGCCCATGTTTTACCAGACAATGCTTGATAAGTCTGCCGTGTTTTGATTGTGAACTTTTCTCTTGTCAATGTAGAAGCAGTAGAGGTCAAAGGTGATGAATATTGGGACTACGATAAGCAGGTGGACTTTGAAGCGTTCAGTACGGCTGACTTCTACGGTCATCTGTCTCAGCAATCACGTCATGTGACAAGCGAGCTTGGACGACAAAAGGAAGAGGTAGATTACCTTTTTTATTATTACTTTTTTTTTAACAACCGTAACAAATTGTTGTGGGTGTTTGCCGATTGCACCACAGTTGCAAAGTTCCCAGTCTTGCTATCACATTAAAGAGTGCTGCTTTCCAGTTCACGAAATAATGGCTATACTATTTCTAAGCTTCCATCCTCAGTTAGGTGCCTCTGATTTGTTTAGAGAAACAAAAACCAAGATGGCCGCATAAAACAAATTTTTTAAACGGTTATTTCAACATATGAAAACTGACAAATTTTTTCCTTTAATTTGTTGTTGCTTAGTCGTTTTTATTTTAATTGAATTTCTATCTCAGGCGAAGGCGCTGTACCGCAAACTGTGCAACCAGGCGGAGAACCTCAAAGGATTATGGGTAGCCAAGATGAACCTGAAGGGTAAAAGTGCCCTGGCTACTGATGAGGACCTAGAAGCATATGAACGCAAGAGTGAGGAGGTAGGGTACCAGATTTATGTGGCAATAAGGCTTTTAAGATACGATTAAAAGGAATTTCTTTTCAAAGTTTCATTCCCCAAAATATTTTCTTTCCAAAAATGTTTTCTTTCTAAAAAGTATTTTCTTGGCCTAAATCAATATATATTAATATTTGTGTTTTTGTTGTATTTTATAAACATGATCTTAATGGGGAGTTTTACAAGGTAATTTTGATAATTGTTTATGAAATTTATTCTGGAATTTCTTTACTGATTATTTTGTGTTGGTATTGTTATTTATTAATACAGTTAATGTCCCTTGAAGATTGTTCATGTATTTCTTGATTGTTTTGTACTTTTGTAAATTGAATGGAATGTTGACAATAGGGATTCAGATTTTATTTATTTATCAATAATTTCAAAGACCAGTTTCAAAGTTCTTGAAGGCAAGTCTAACACAAACAATTTCTAAGCCCAGTTAAATTGTGTTCAAGCACTATTAAGTTACCAGCCTAAATGCCCAGTGATGTACATTGCATGCGAGTGGTTCTCTGCTAAGTTAAGCTTAGTAGCAAATAAATAAATCAACAAGATTTCTGATTTATGAAACAAACCTTTAGGCTGGGCTCAGCGAGGGCCCAGCTTACATTCCTCAAACAATTTGTAACCTTTGATGAATATCCTTCTTTTCAGCTTGAGATGGAATTGGAACGGCGGAAGGAACTCGGTTATCGCTTTGAGACCATCTTGAAGAGACAGCTTGAGATCAAAGAGCAGGACGAGAAGAGTCGAGAGGACCACCAGGTGAGTTTTTCGAGCGGTTAAGAGTTTTATCGTGGCCGAGCGATTAAGAGCAACAAATTCAAACTCTGGTGTTTCTGATCAGCAGAGTGGGGGTACGAATCCCCAGCCGTGACACTTGTGTTCTTAAGCAAGACACTTAACCATTGCTTCGTCCTTTGGATGGGACGTAAAGCCGTTGGTCCAATGTGTTGTGTAACGCATGTTAAAGAACCCAATGCACTTATCGAAAAGAGAAGGGGTTCGCCCCGGTGTTCCTGGCTGTGGCTGCTCTATGCGCTGTAGCACCTTTTAAACCCTAAGGTGCTATATAATTGGGTCTCAGAATTCATCACTGCAATAACCTATCCTCCTGAAAGTTTGTATACACTCAGCGCCTTCAGTACATTGTTTGGTAGATACGTGCACTATATAAGACTTCTATTTTATTGTTATTATTATTATTATTATTATTATTATTATTATTATTATTATTATTATTATTATTATTATTATTATTATTATTATTATTATTATTATTATTATTATTATTATTATTATTATTATTATTATTATTAATTTCCTATTTTCTGAGCTACAGCACCAAAACATACACTGGGGCCCAAGTTATTATTAATATTATTATTAGTTTTATAGAGTTGCTCTAGTACAAACATTTGATAGCACTAACAAATATCCTCACCTGGAATAAGGTTACCAGCCAAAATACCATTCCTTATGTATCATCTATGGCTGGTTCCTTGATATGGAATTATTTTTTGTTTAACCCTTTTAACGCTAACCAACATATGCAAAATCAGTCACTGGTGACTGATACAGATAATAAAATATGGAAGTAAAAATTTGCAAAATAAATTGTCCAAAACCTTGTGGAACTTAAACAAGTTAGGTATACATGTACATGTATGTAACCATACATGTACATGTAAGCTTTATAATGGTGTTAAATGTTAAATGATTTAAAAGAAGTAAACCAATTGTAAAAGAAAAAAACACTTAGTGTATGACGCAAAATTTCCTAAAAATTGTCAAGAGTAGAGGCTTAAGCAGCTTTGCGAATGTGAGCCTAGTTGCTAACGATTTACCGCACATTATTGTTTTTGAAGGTGTCGTACCTGTCGGCTTTACGAGAAGCTGTGAGGATGCTGAACGAGTACACTGAGGCCAAGACCAGCGGCAAGAAGAAGAGCCTTGAGCTAGAATTCAACAACACTACACAGAAACAGTGAGTGTCTTACAAAGAACTTGGGTTTAAGGAACACGTTGCCTTGGATCGGTCGAGTTGGTCTTTGAAAATCGTTCTGTAACCGTTTGTTGTAAAATGTGTATGGTTGGAAAGATATTGTAAAAGTAGAATACAATGATCTACACAAATATGCCTCGAAACTGCGTGGTTTTCTTTTTACCCTGTCGACTAACACGGTCGGCCATTTATGGGAGTCAAAAATTTGACTCCCATAAATGGCCGACCGTGATAGTTCGCAACGTAACACGAAAACCGTGCAGTTTCGAGTGATACTTGTGTGGATCATTATATTCTACTTTTAAAACATCTTTCTAACCATATGCATTTCATAACAAACGGTTTCAAACGCTTTTAATAGACCAACTCGACCGATCCAAGGCAACGTGTTCCTTTAAGTACAGAGTGGGTGCTTGCACTCATCTGTGTAAGAGTTAAACCAAATACAATACAATACAATAATTAGATCCCAAAAAGGGTAATTCAAATGCTGACATACAGTAAAGACATCGACACATTAAAAAGAATAAAAAACAGACAAAGGCTACAATTACAAGAAAAACCACTAAGAAGCGTTTAGAAAAATACTGGAGACTGGGCGATAAATGTATAATTATCATTAGTAAAATTGAGATAAGAAAAATACTGGAGACTGGGCGATAATTAATAATTATCATTAGTAAAATTGAGATAAGAAAAATACTGGAGACTGGGCGATAATTATCATTAGTAAAATTGAGATAAGAAAAATACTGGAGACTGGGCGATAATTAATAATTACTGTTTAAAATTGAGATTGTGGTGCGTTATTGCACGGGGGATAAAGGAGGATGGGTAGCGGTTTGTCGCATAATATCGCATACGACCAGACCTTGGCATTATACCATTCTTTATCCCCAATGCAAATAACATCTTTCTTATCTGTTTCTCCTCCAGTGTTATCCGACGTGTTGGTGCCCTCTTGGGACGGATGTCCAGTGAAGTGTCAGCCGAGGCCCAACGTATTGGTGCCTGGGGCATACTGGGGCAGGGAATCGGTGCTCAGTTAGTTGCCACAGGTTCGGACAACACTCCTGTAGATAGGGAGGAGCTGTTCGGTAAGAAAACTTTTTGTTTTTATGTTTTTTTTATTTTTCACTTTGTCTTATCACCATTTCAAAACGATGTTATTTGGTTTAATATGCTCAATAATGCTTTGAGTAATTTCTGAGTTTTGAACTTTTCAGTCAAAATATTTTGTATTTTTCTGCTACCACTGATTTTTACGAATTTTGCTTTGAAATAATAATGGTGCTGCTATGTTTTTATATTTCTGTTGCCATTGATTTTTTTTACTTTTAAAAATAACTGGTACCTAAGAAATCAATGTTGATTTTTTGTTATCTCTCAAAATGTTTCGGTGTTTAAGTAACCTTTGAGTCTTACAAAGTGCTCAACATTTTGTTGTTCATGAGTGTATGACTTTTAATTACGGCTCTAAACATCTTGTAGTTGAGTAACCATTGAGTTTTATTTATCGCTCTAAACATTTCATATTTGAGTAACCTTTGAGTCTTTTACTTGTGACAATTTCTGTAAATATTTCACCATTGGCTCTTTACAGGTCCTGACGGAAGTGTCCTACGTACAGATCTCATTCACCAGAACACGACTACTGGCCTCATGGTGCCAAACAGTGACGCCCGCATGCTGTCGGCCGACGGCAACGTTAGGAACATCCCACCAGATTACTTCGTCCATCCGGTCACGGGTCGTGTTCTCCCCGTCCAGGGGAATGTCAGTTACGACCCCACTTCCTCAAGACTTATTCACACAGTTGATTCATCTGTTGGTAAGAACCTGGAATTGTTTTTTTTTTTCATAAAAGTTCTGTTGGTAACTTTTTAGTTTTGAATTTAAGGAAGTATGTGATTTGTCAAATGTATTGGTTTTCGTAGATTTAAGAACCTGGAACTCTAATGGGGAAACACTGCATTGAACTTTCATAGCAACACAGGGGTTATTCAATACGGTCTATTCCTGTTTATTTATGTTGTTTTGTCATTCAGCCTTTGAGAAAGACTCTGCTAGATCCTCTGAAATATTGCACCCATGACGTTTATGGTCAACTGTCCCCCCTTATTCAGAACTGTATTCCATTTTCTCGATCACTTTTAATTGTCGGACAACTTTCCTTCTCTTTCTAGGTGATTTGGTCCGATCGGATGAGCCACTCATCCCATACATCCCATTTCCAACCGACCCCAACAACGGCCTCCCAGTCAACTCAAAACTGACCACCATCGAGCGAATCGGTGATCTCAAACTAAATGCCCCGATGTCCGACCCCGACACAGGTCTGAAATGCCCCATCGTGGCCATGACAATACACCCACAATCGGGCGTAGCGTACCCAGTAGGGGGTACCCACACTGACCCGGTGACTGGACTCCCCGTACCGATAGAGATTGGTTCTGTTATGATTGATCCGAGCAGTGAGCAACCGGTGCCGGTCCTGAGCGTTGCTATTGATCCAGAAACTGGTAGGATATTCGTCCCATTTTGTTGAAATCATTAAGATTGTTACCTAATAATAATTACTATAAGTTTTCATTATAAGTTCTGATATGCTGCATTTTATAATAATGTATTAATAATGTATTAGTGGTGCCCTGGTCACTGGGCGAATAACAATCTTTCTCCAACTTCTCTCTCAGCTCATTACAAAACAAACATTTTATGTTTTTAAAAAACTTTTAACCAAATGATTTCCCATAACAATTTTTTTTTTTTTTTAAACCTCTGCAATATTTTTGTTTGTTGTATTTGGATCGCAGTAATATTTTGTTATTCCTTTTATTTGGCTCACATGGGTTTCTGCTTTTGACTTTTTTTGTGATACTTACAATGTAGTGCTTTATTTTGTAAGCATTTCATCTTTAGTACCTTCAAAACATCAGTGAACATGCACAAAGCACTCTCTAACGTACTTCCACAATACATCACAGAGTCGCTAAATTTCAACAAACCTGGCCGGAGTGGGCTCCGCTCCAGACAGAATCTAACAATCCCTCGCACTCACAAAAGGGCAGGGGACTGGTCCTTTTCAGTCGCTGGTCCCCGGTGCTGGAACGCCCTACCAAGTCACATTCGAAACACCAATACACTCCAGACATTCAAGAGTAAATTAAAAACACATCTATTCTCTTCTCGCTCATAAAACCTTTCTTTTTCGTAGCTCTCTTACCAGCGCATTGTATCTTGTAAAATGCGCTTTATAAGTCTTGTTTATTATTATTATATTATTGTCTTCTGATACTACTGACCACGTTTCATGGTTTTAAACTGAACTAAATAAGCAAATAAATATTCTCTCAATATTCATCAGGTGATGTCATCCCAGTGGGTGGCACTCTCCAAACGCCCAACGGTACCCACAATGCCTACATTACCATGGTAACCGGCGACCGCTTCGTCGAGCCCCTCAGCAACCTACAGGTGCTGACCCAAAGCGCAGCTCTCCATGACAATGAGGCACTGCCCTCTAGTGGCGGGTACCAGACGTTGCTGGACGCAAACCTGATGGCGTGCCAGGTTAAGATTCTGGAGGTTGTCAAGGCGTATCTTGACGCCGCAGTCGGTATGTGGATATTCTATTTTAGGATCATCGCTGTTGAGGAAGTTTCTTTAACTTCTGGCACCGTAACGATTTAATATATATATAATTAAATACAATTCATAAATACCTCAGACAGTTTTGCTATTGGTGGAGAGCGCGTCACGTGGGTGTGTATAAACATTTGTTTATGACCGGTAAAAAGTGTTAATTCATGGGCGTGACACGCGACCTTGCATTCTTAAAAGACAGTTTCTTCATTCCTATTGGTCGAGAGCAACGGTTGAAACAGTTGTGCCACATCACGCAGTTGTGCACAGCATTCCCTTATAAGGAGCTGTTTACCCGAGGGTGGTGGAGGGCTTTACCATTTCGTAGCTGGAGGGGTGTTGTGTTGAATTATAATTTTTGCATTTATTAAACTTTTTGACCAAAAAGTGATGATGTTTTTGACCGAAAAGGTATTTATGAATGGGAATCAAAGTGTGTTGAATCGATTTTCAACTAGTGGTTTAAACCTGCCGAGGCCTGGTTCTTGATAATTTACCTCGACTTCGTCTCGGTAAAATCGTCAAGAACCAGGCCTCGTTGGGATTAAACCCCTAGTTGAAAACCTCTTCACCACACATTGATTCCCTTGTTAATTCAGGTTAAGAGCTAATCAAACTTTGGCATATCTCTCATCTGGACAGACGGTTTCGTACCTCTGATGAGTGCCTTTAGGTTCAAAACAGTCCGTCCAGAAGAGAGATTCGCCAAAGTTTGCCTAGCTCTTATTCTGAATTTATTGTACTAAACTCTTGAGAAATGTAACGAGCACTGTGAATTGTGATAGAAGAGGATTTCATTTGATATACTATTAAATATATTTATTCAGATTATCTGACGAAGATTACTAGAGCAGCACTTCATTTTAGATATTTATTCCGATAAACATAAGGACAAGTTCTTATTTAAACTAAGGGGTCTTGTCAAAATTTATCCAGGACAGGGAGTCTGATAACACTTCTTTGATGTCAATTTTTTGAAACCCAGGCCCTGTGAATTTCTCTCATGTTTTCACCAACACCAATTCCAATGTCCCATTTTGCTCCGGACAAGTTAGTTTAAGAACGATTTCATAAAGCCAGTGGACACTATTGGTAATTGTCAAAGACTAGTCTTCACAGTTGGTGTATCTCAACATATGCATACAACAACAAACCTGTGAAAATTTTGGCTCAATTGGTTGATTGGTCGTCGAATTTGTGAGATAATAATGAAAGGAAAAAACACCCTTGTCGCACCAAGTTGTGTGCTTTCCGATGCTTGATTTCGAGACCTCAAATTCTAAACTTGAGGTCTCGAAATCAAATTCGTGGAAAATTACTTCTTTCTCAAAAACTATGTCGCTTCAGAGGAAGCTGTTTCTCACAATGTTTTATACCATCCATCTCTCCCCATTACTCGTTACCAAGTAAGGTTTTATGATGATAAATATTTTGAGTAATTACCAATAGTGTCCACTGCCTTTAATTCTGATACTTGATTTATTTTTTCTTCTCGCTTGTTCCAGGTCCAGAGGGTCTAAACTGTCGTCATGAGCAGAGCCAGCTGGATACCATCACGAAGGAGCTGATCAAGTCCAGACAACGTTGCCGTGTAAACCACATCCGAGCCATCCATAACGTCCAACGACGTCTTGAGCGCGCATCCATCTTGGCTGTTAGCGGAGGATCTCCAGGTGGGTTTCTTAAACTGGGGACGGAGCTGTTGTTCAGACATTAGATGGGCATGGGAGTTTCATACTTTAATATGGGAATAAAAACAGTGGCTATGAGGTTTTAATGGCTGTTGAAACCGGCAGGGTCTTGGTTGTGCCAAGACCGGGCCAAAGGAGGAGTACTTTATAAACAACACAACTATTTTCTTCCCATCCTTAATTGAAATTTTTTGTGTCAAACAAAAAATGAAAACGTGTAATTGAACTTGTCATTTTGTTACAATTTTCAATTCTTATCCTCTTGCTGTTTCGCCAAGGGTGATATTGCAAGCGATGCTTAAAGTTGTGTGTATACTCGCATTCTAATATATCTTTACCTTGAGAACCATATATGTATTGATGGTGTTATGATCTATTCGCGCAAGCTTGAGCGTCAATACACCTTAATGCACTTCTGGGCCCAATTTCATGGCTCTGCTTACCGTAAACACAGAATCGGCGCTTACAGAAGCAGAGAATTCTGTGCTCACAAAAGCACATTTCACAGGTTAGCGGCGAATCAGGGCTTCTGCGCGTGCGAACTCCAGGTTACTAGGCATTCTACGCTTATAAGGCTAGCGCAGAAATTCAGCTTGTTTGAGCGGGGAATCGCGATCGTAAGCGCAGAATTCGCCATGAAACTGGGCTCTGGTCTTATACCATGTATACAGCTCCCAGTGTGTCCTTACCAGCCATTTACTTGGTCATCTGACCACCTTTCAACCAGAACTTTGTACCTTAAAGGGAAGGTAAACGTTTGGTAGTTAAATATTAACTTAAAAACTGACTTGGTAACGAGCATTGGAGAGCTGTTGGTAGTACAAAACATTGTGGGAAACAACTCCCTCTGAAGTAGCGTAGTTTTTGAGAAAGAGGTAATTTCTCACTAAAATAATTGAAAGACTTCTAGCTAGAAGTCTTTTATTCCTATCTGAAAGCACACAAATTCGTCCAACAAGGGTGTTTTTTCTCTCATCATTTCCTCGCAACTTCAATGACCAATTGAGCCCAAATGTTCACAGGCTTTTTATTTTATGGTTATGATGGGATACACCAAGTGAGAAGACTGGTCTTTGACAATTATCAAACGTCCACTTCCCTTTAACTTTTTGGGCATAAAAGTAATTTGATATAAAGTAATTTGTAACAACGACCCAAGTGGATGGTTAGAGAGGCTACACAATATGTTATTACAGATGACAAACAACTTTTCAAACTAAGTAACATATAATAATATCAAGGAGTTTTGGTTTGTTTTTCAGGCATGTACGAGCATACAGCGACAGGCCAGATCCTACCTATCCTTGTAGGAACCCACATGGCTGATCCAGGAGGGAGCGGGCAAGACGTCACCATCTTGGGAGTAGAGAGGAACTCAAAGACGGGAGCGTTGATTCCCCTCGGAGGAACCATGGAGGACCCTGAAGGAGACGGTGAGGAGTTCTTAGCGAGAATTCTTTTTTAAGATGCTTATAATTCTTGCGAATAATGTTTCTAATATTTTCTGGTTTTACCCTTAACACCAATGTGTGTAACACTCTATACTTTCCCTGAGTTCAGTGAAAAAAGTGGGATTCGTACCCACAACCTTTGCCGTTTTAGAGCATCCGGCTTTTTCACCAAACTCTTCCTACGTGTAAGTTAGGATTAATCTTAGGACTTAGGACGGGTTCAGTTCCATATCCATAGATGTAGAACGCATTAAACCCATCCTATGTAAGTTAGGGCGGGTTACTCGTCCTAGCTTGAGTTACATGTAGGATTAATCCTGCCGTTTCGTGAAATCAGCTGCAGATGTCTTACTAAACCACTGAGATTGCCCGGTAGCTAGAGGCAATTTGAGTCCTATATTTCAGCAGCGATACCCCAGCAATTTTAATATGTGTTAAATTTGCATGGTGGATAAAGAATACATGAACTACATTGGTTTTACCCTAACACTGTTGCATGTAAGCACTGTATACTCGGTACTTTCCCCCAGTTCTGTGAATATTTGTTTTCTGTCAGCTTTGCCCTGTCCAGTTTTCTCAATTTGGTGCAAAGATAGTGAGGACAGTGTTAGCTATTGATTTGATTTGATTTGTTTTGATTTGATTCAAATCTCTGATTTGATTGATTACAGGTCTGATTCCGATCATGGTTGGTCGTCAAGCTGTCGATGAGGTCACAGGTGACCTCAGCCCCATCACTGGGGTCAGGATCAACCCAGAAACAGAGACTGTCGTCCCGGTAACTGTATCCGCAGACAAGAAGAAGAAGCCACCCCTCGGTGCTGTAAGTGTCATGTGATTCATGTCATGTGATTAGTTTATTTATTCATTTATGTACTATTAATTTTTCATGGTTTACTTTTTTATTGCACATTGTCATGCGCCTTTGAACAGCGTTGTCTTGAATTGGCGCATTATAAATTAAATTATTATTATTATGGAAGTTTATTAATAGTTTCACTTTCAGCACTGATCTGGATCTCAATGCATGATTTTTGAACATTAGAAAGTAAAATTTAAATGGAGCAAGACTTGAAATTTTTAATGATAACATTTTGTCACTAAGCCGTACGATCACCTTTTTTAACTTTCTCCAGGTGGCCATGTTGGAAGATGAAATTGTTGCTAGGCGTGGCTACTGGCGTCGTCAACGACAACGGGAGGAAGGGCTCACAACCCAAGAGTCTAAACTAGTCAACCAGCTACTGTTGGACATTGAGAATGTAGACGTACAGAAGGTAAAACAGATGAATTCTAAACAAGTCGCTTTGAACGAACTTTTGTTGTGATCATTGTAAGAGAATCCTTCCTGCAGGTAAACCTCTGAAATGCAGCCATATTGGTCACATTCCCAATGTGCATGTTCTGAATCAGAATGGTGACTCTCATCATAAGGGACCAGACTATTTTCCAGGTTTATCTTGGTTGATGCTTTTTAGGTTGAAAGTAGTTGGAATGTTTGATTGATTAAGAACTTTTGTTGAATAAGTTTTGTAATTTGTCTTTTGTTATTTTTTTATATTTTTTATTATCATTATTTTTTTTTATTTTTTATTTTTTATTATTATTATTTATTCGACCAACACAAGGAACAACAAACAAGCTACAATAGCACAAGATAGAACATTAACGGAAAATAAAAACAATTATGAAAAGCAAGAAATAAGGAAAATAAATACCAAATAAATTAAAAGAATAAATGAGGTTAAATTAAATTAACTTAAATAAATTATTTGAAAAAGAAAACAAAAGCAAAACAAAAAACACAATAAGAGGGCGGCTGAGGGCGGAGCATGCAGGTGGAAAGCAGAACCAAATGGGAACGACAACCATAAGGGATAAAAAACAAGGACAAATCATATGGGTCAGGGGTAACAAAAGTAAACCAAATTACTGTTGATCGGAAGCATGCTGCCCCATTTATTGTTTATCTTTATTTCATATATTTTCATATATCTTTTTTTGCAACAGGTGGAAGAGGATCTGGACTCCTTCAACGACATGGCCAAGTCTCTTGAGGACGCCAACAAACGAGAGGTGACCAGAAGAGTTGAGGCTACAGAAGAACTGAACAATGTCCTGACACTACATACTATGTCTATACTAACACAAGGTAAATGGACCAAGAACTTATCCCTGTGGGACTCTTATTCTGACACTGTGTTTTATATATCTAGACTAACTCAATGTAAATGGACACAGAGCTGATCCCTGTGGAACATTTGCAAAATGTCCTGACCCTACATACTTTGGATCAATAGTACATGTACATGTAGATCCTTAAATGGTGTTTGAAGCTTTGCGTGGTGTGGGGAATAAGAGCAACTATAAATATAAATATTAATCGTAAACTTGCGGGTACAACCATGGGTAAAAACTCTTTTGAAGGAGTGGTGGCTCTGAAAAGAGCCAGTTTGGTCTCGACGTTTCGAACAGTATACTCTGCTCGTCTTCAAGAGTTTTTACCCATGGTTGTACCCGCAAGTTTACTATTAATATTTATATTTATAGTTGCTCTTATGTAGATCCTTGTGGGATATTTGAACAAGATCATCACACTGTGAACTCCATGTCTGTATTAACACAAGGTAAATGGACCAAGAAGTGATCCCTGTGGCACATACGTATACAATGTTCTGACAGTCAACACTACATGTATATCTATACTACATGTACCACTTGGTAAATGGACCAAGAACTAATCTCTGTGGAACACTACAAAATAAATAAAATAGATTTGGAGTGTGGAAACCATTTTGTTGCTAAAACCATTTTTATATTTTGTTTGCTTACGTAGGAGATGACGCTGAGAAGCTGTATGAAGAGCGCCACCACGCCTCCCACCGCAAGTTTGTGGATACGGTGCGCAAGATCTACACCCGTCTACAGGCAGAGGAGACTAAGTACAAGGAGAGACTTGCAGAGCTAGAGGTCAGGGGTCATACAAAATCATAATAATACAAACTTGAGAACTAACGATTATTGTTAAGATTGCAGGGTGACTTGATTATATGAAAACAAATTCAATTTCTAAACATTTTTTTTTAAAATAAATTTGGAAATGTTTAGGTTTCAAAATAGTTTGATCATATGAAGAAAAACAAATTTTGAATTTCTAAAACAAATAATATATAAGAACTAATCTGTTTAGGAGTGTATGAAAATTGTAATCTGTTCTGAAATGCTTATGTATGACAAATGTATTTGCTTTCTGAACCTGGGCACTGTTCTCTACGTACCAAAGAAATAAGTGGCTAGAATGACTTGAAAAAATCTATCCTAACTTCGCACCTGTTTTTTTGTTTGAAGGATGCCCTGAATCCCGACGCTGAGTCTGCAGTGATGCAGCGCTATCGTCAAGCCAAGTCGCGTCTTCAGGCTGAGCTTAAAGATCAGCTCCTGACTCGCACAGAGAATCTAGATGAGGACCACTCTGCTTTGGAGTATGCCCGAGAGAGAAGTGAACTGCTCAGCTTGGAGGCTAAGGTAAGAAAGAAACTCTACCACTACCAAAGCTGCCAACTTTCCCTGATTCTGCAGAAATGTCCCTGAAATTAAACCAATCTTTCCATGTTCTGGTGAACAAAATTGGAAACCTCCCTAATTATGGAAACTTTTCCCTACTATGTTGAATGTAATTTTAAATATCTCCCTGATTGTTGGACAAAATCTTATTGATTGCAAGATGCAAATGTTGGCAGATCTGCACTATGGGTGGTTCAAATCCCATCTCAGACATACATGTATGTCTATCGGTCTAACACTGTTGGCGTTTCAAGTCACACCATTTGTCTGTCATCCCACCAATCTGTGTCGTTCAAGTCCCACCTAATACAAATGCTTGTCAGTGTACCATTATTGGTGGTTCAATTTCCACCTTGGATAAATGCTTGACATTCTATCACATACATGTACATACAACTAAATATCACTCTGGGTGGTTCGAATCCCACTTCAGACAATTGCTTATCTTACTCAACAAACAAAATTGCATTAAGGAGCAGGCCAAATACCATTATATTATCTGGTTTTAAAGCCATTATACACTTTCGGTAAACAGTATTGTCCAAGGCCCACACTTCGTGTATCAGAACTTCTATATAAAATAACAAACCTGCGAAAATTTAGGCTCAATCGGTCATCGGAGTCGGGAGAAAATAACGGGATAACCCACCCTTGTTTCCACACCTTTCGCCGTGTTATGACATGTGTTTAAAATAAATCCGTAATTCTCGATATCGAGAATTGATATTGTTTTAATGTTTTCTTAAAAAGTAAAGCATTTCATGGAATAATATTTCAAGAGAAGTCTTTCACCATTACCTTCTGTAAACCTTGTAAGTTATTTGTAAACCTGTGAACTTTAATTTTGTTTCTGTACCGAAAGTGTCCAATGGCTTTAAGTTGTGGAATTGATCCATTGGATATCTTAATCCAGACTACATCAATCCCTTTTTTACATCTTAATCCCGATTGCATTAATCCCCTCTCAACATCTTAATCCAGACTAACTTATCCCTTCTATCTTGACCATTACCAGGCCGTCTTATCCAATGCGATCATCTTAGCCGGCGACTACGACGCAACAATGACCGGAGTCTACGGTGACAGTAACTTGGCCGAGCAATCCAGTCGGGAGATTATCCCCCTCTTGAGGCAGATTATTGCCATGCTGGAGAAGGGAGCTCACTTTACGCTGTCGGCCGAGCTGCTACAAGGGATCGCTGGGGGTGATCAGAAGGTTAGTGACCTTTAGTGTGTTCATCTCAGTCAGGTCAACTATAACTATAACTGTAGATATAACTATAACTATAAGTATAACTATTACTATAACTGTTACAATAAATATAAACTATAAACTATAAAGTATAAACTATGAATTATAAACTATAAACTATAGTTGTATTGTTAAAGGAACACGTTGTCTTGGATCGGACGAGTTGGTCTATAAAAAGCGTTTGTAACCCTTTTTTATAAAATCCATATGGTTTGAAAGATGTTTTAAAAGTAGAATACAATGATCCACACAAGTTTGCCTCGAAATTGCGTGGTTTTCCTTTTACTGTGCGAACTAACATGGTCGGCCATTTATGGGAGTCAAAAATTGGCTCCCATAAATGGCCGACAGTGTTAATCGACGAGGTGAAAGGAAAACCGTGCAATTTCGAGGCATGTTTGTGTGGATCATTGTATTCTACTTTTACAAAATCTTTCTACCCATATGCATTTTATAAAAAAAAAACGGTTACAAAAGCTTTTTGACGACCAACTCGACCGATCCAAGGCAACGTGTTCCTTTAACTTAAACCATAAACTAAAGTGGTTAGACTGCATGACTTGCATAAGGTTGTGGGTTCGAATCCTACCAAGCTAACCTCTGATTTCACAATGGTTAGAATAAGTATTGTCGTCTTGTTGATGAATCACAATTACTTGATTTGTGCAACTCATAATCATAGACGCTAAACCAATGTTTCTGTGAGAGAGATTGGCATTTTAATATACCCCCTTGTAGGAGTTTGCCAATCACAACTGGAACTTAAAGACAGTGGACACTATTGGTAATTAGCAAAGACTAGCCTTCACAGTTGGTGTTTCTCAACATATGCACAAAATAACAAACCTGTGAAAATTTGAGCTCAATCGGTCATCGAACTTGCGAGATACAGTAATAATGAAAGAAAAAAACACCCTTGTCACCCGAAGTTGTGTGCGTTAAGATGGTTGGTTTCGAGACCTGTAGTTCTAAACCTGAGGTCTCAAAATCAAATTCGTGGAAAATTACGTCTTTCTCGAAAACTATGGCACTTCCAAGGGAGCCGTTTCTCACAATGTTTTATACCATCAACCTCTCCCCAGTACTCGTCCCCAAGAAAGGTTTTATGCTAATAAATATTTTGAGTAATTACCAATAGTGTCCACTGCCTTTAAAGTTAAACCCTGGTGGTTTATTATTTTATCAATATAAACCACAAGGGAAACTGACTGGGTAAATTTTGAAATGATTTTTGGGGTTGAACAAAGAATTGACTAGAGTGGGATTCGAACCAACGACCTCCGGATTAACGTGCCGGCGCTCTACCAACTGAGCTATCTAGCCCTATATTGGCGGTGTCCCTGTTTTGTCAATATCTTTGTTCAGGGGTGCCAGTCAGAAGCCATACAACCATTAACTGCCGTGTAGCCAGGGATCACACCCAAATTACGATACAACCTGGGAAGCGGCAGCCAGGGGATCACCTTAAGGGGGTGCAACTTTTTGTTTCAGATATCAATATAAACCACAAGGGAAACTGACTCGGTAAATTTTGAAATGATTTTTGGGGTTGAACAAAGAATTGACTAGAGTGGGATTCGAACCAACGACCTCCGGATTAATGTGTAATATTATTTTATATAAGTTAAACCATTCTACTCTAGAACATTATACTAAGATTACTGCAATGGAGCTGCTACATGTACCAACAACAACAATAACTATAACTAAAACTGTAACTAAAACTGTTTTTACACCTTTAATTATTCCTCTTCTAGTTCGCCAACGCCAATGCCATGGGGGCCGGTTCCGTCAACCGGAACATCGTCCAAGGCGATCAGTACAACGTCAACGTTCAGAAGGATACTCTGCAGTTACAGGTGCCCCAGCAGCCTGGTGGTGTTACCATCGTACAGCCGGTACGAGCAGCCGCCGCAATGCCGGACCGAACCCAAGCATCAAGTGAGTTGTCCAAATGATTGCTTTGATTTTAGTTTTCAGAGAGTTTTTCTTACCTCAAATCTGAACACAATTATAAAGTTGTCTCCAAGTTTAGTGTGGCATCATTTCTGGTTTTCCGTTAGTTTTTTTGAAATTGTTGTTCGCAGAGATTTACTCTGACCTTAATGCCCAGCATTTTGAAGAGTTATATACAAAGTTGCTGCCTAAGGAGTAAGGCATGGGTTTTGTTTTTTCACTTGTTTTTGTGAAGTTTATATTTAAAACTAATCTCTTCCTGACTATATGTACTTACTTCAGGCCAAGGGGACACAATTCCATTCTTATTGTTTTTGGGTTTTTTTTTTTCGTTACCAATTTCACAATAATCTCCAAGATAAAACAAATTGCAATGCCCCAGAATGCACATTAGGGCATTTAAACCCAAGATAAACACCCAAGTTGAAAACGTTCAAAAGACCTTGTTTCAATTCAGTGTCCTTCGACCAAACTTCAAAAATGTTAAAGTCCACAATGCCCCACAGTTTTGAATAATCCTGAGAATAACCCTGCCAAAATTCTTCAAGATTGTCCAATCATGCTTTCTGCGTCGCTGCTGTGGTCAGGTCGTAAGGATTTAACTAATAATCCCCTTGTTCTTATTATCATCTCTTTCTTAAAGTCCAAGCAAGTTCTCGAGACATCCGAAGCAATCTGGTCGTCAGGAACAACCTAGTGTCGCTGACCGATGATGACAAGCATGCCATGTCTAAGTCCATGGCTGAGAGACAGACCATAGAGGCCATCAAGCTAGAGAGTAACCTCCGGGAGGGAGAGATCAAAGAAATCAATGCTATAGTACAGGTAGGAACCAACAGAGCAAAGAAAGTAGAGGAACATTACAGAATTTGGTTTCTGCTAACAACAAATTTGCTGTAATACAACTTATCTTCAAGTACGCGCTAATCCTCCATCAGATTCGCAGATTGGAGCGGTGATAAAAACCTATATTGCACGGCTAATATCACTACCATGCATACTGTGTGTTCTATGTCACGCGCCAGGTTTGCTTGAAGATAAATACGTTAACACGCGCGCTCGTGGAAGTACAAAAAATATAGCGCGTCTGCATCCCATATCCAACGAGGCCGAAGCGCTAAAGTTTTCCGTATTCCACTCGTGCTTGTGTGATAACTTATAATATACACAAACTGATGAACCTGTAGATGTTTGAGAATGATTGACCATCTGGGTCACAAGAACAAAATAAATAACCGATTTATTTCTCATCAAATTATGACTTTTCAAACAAAAATATTTTAAGGGATGTTTTCTTCTATCATCATCGTTAGTTGAAGTCTTTTAATATTTGAGTAAGAAATTACCTCTTTCACAAAAACTACGTTACCTCAGAGGGAGTTGTTTCTCACAATGTTTTATACTATCAACAGCTCTCCATTGCTCGTTACAAAGTACCAATTATTTAGAGTAATTACCAATAGTGTCTGGTACCTTTAAAGATTATGAACTTGTGATTTCTCAGAGCTTTGAAGCCAAGAAGGAGTCAACGTTGAAAGAGAAACAAGCCGATCTGAAGAAGAAACTCGCCAAGGCAGAATCCGATGACGAGAAAGCCAAGATCATGCAAGAATTTGTTGACAATGTAAGTTTTTCTGTCAGTCCAGGGGTGGATTTCACACAGAGTTAATACTAGTCTTATCTCAAGTTAGTACGAGTTACTTGTCCTAACTTAGGACTAAATATATCCTAGGACAAATCCTAAGTGAGACCTAAGTTAGTTGTGAAACCAATCACAGAGCTCAAGATTTACACTGAACCACAAACCAAGACCTGTGATTTTAGGGCCAGTTAAAGCCATTGGACACTTTCGGTAAACAGTATTGTCAAAAGGCCCAAACGTTATGTAACACAACTGATGTAAAAAATAACAAACCTGTGAAAATTTAGGCTCAATCGGTCATCGGAGTCGGGGGAAAATAACGGGGAAAACCCACCCTTGTTTCCGCATGTTTCGCCGTGTCATGACATGTGTTTAAAATAAATCTGTAATTCAACGAGAATTGATAATTGTTTTAAGGTTTTTATCGAAAAGTAAAGCATTTCATGTAATAGTATTTCAAGAGAAGTCTTTCACCATTACCTTCTGTAAACCCTGTATGTTATTTGTAAATCTGTGAACTTTTATTGTTTGCTCTGTTCCGAAAGTGTATAATGGCTTCAACTCAAAACCGAACAAGTCGGGCAGTCTTGTGTTTTTAATTGAATAATTTGTTAGTGGAGCGTTAACTTTGAGTCTGGTAAATTTATTTCAATTCTGGTGACTATTGAAACTTGATTATTTTCCTAGATATAAGGACAAATATTCTCTTAGTTCTTGTTCAAATAAAAGCAGTTGATACATTAAATTGGGAAGCTATTTTTCTTTCACTTTGTTTCTTGTCTTGTCAAAACATTTCTGGTCCAGTAAAAGTTTGGAGGTACAAGCCCATCTGCCGATTTCACGAAATGCTAGGAGTAATCTTATCTCGAGTTAGGACGAGTAACCCGTCTGAACTTAGGATGGGCTCAATGTGTCCTAACGTCTTCAGATATGGTACTAAACTCGCCCTAAAGCCCGGTTCATACTTCCTGCGAATGCGAATGCGAAGCGAACGTGACATGAATTTGACGTCACAACCCTCCTTTCGCAGCGATATTCGCAAGTGAGTTGAGCACTGTTCAACTCAGTGCGAATTTCGTTGCGAACTTGTGACGTCAACATTCTCATCGCATTCGCAGGAAGTATGAACCAGGCTTTAGTCCTAGGATTAATCCAAAGCAAGGAAGAGTTTGGTGAAAATCGATGGCTTGGGTTTTGTGAATTATTTTCGTTTAATTTTGAGCCCTGCGTTCACTGCCACATCATAATGGCAGAAGAAGATAACTTTTTTTTCCTGAATATTAATAAAAACTTGTTTTGTTTTCAGGCTGCTAGAGTGTCACAAGAGATTGAGACTAGCAAGCAAGCCCAGCTCAAATCACTTCAGAAGAAGCTCGCCGCAAAACGGAACATGGCTAAGAAAAATCTGCACACGTGAGTTCCAGATTTATTTTTATGGGGAGGGTTTAAAGGAACATGTTGCCTTGGATCGGTCGAGTTGGTCTTTGAAAAGCGTTCTGTAACCGTTTGTTATAAAATACATATGGGTACAAAAGATGTTGTAAAAGTAGAATACAATTATTTACACAAATATGCCTCGAAATTGCGTGGTTTTCTTTTTACCTCATCGACTAACACGGTCGGCCATTTATGGAAGTCAAATTTTTGATTCCCATAAATGGCCGACCGTGTTAATTCGCAAAGTAAAAGGAAAACCGTGCAATTTTGAGTGACACTTGTGTGGATCATTATATTCTACTTTTAAAACATCTTTCTACCCATATGCATTTCATAACAATTGGTTTTTAAACGCTTTTTATAGACCAACTCGTCCGATCCAAGGCAACGTGTCCCTTTAATGAAGGTCACCCATTTGTCTTTTTCACTTCTGTATATTTTGTAAACTCACACTTGTTTGAAGGCAAGCACGGGTTATCTTCATTCAATTCTTCAGAGGATGATATTAAATGGTCTGACAGTAGGAAGGTTAACTGTGCACTTTGTGCTAATTTCTCATATTGTGTCTTAGTGCAGACTGGCATAGTTTATCTTTCACTCAAAGCAACATGGAGGATATGGAATATTCAGACAGTAGGAGGGTTGACCGCGTACTGTACATGTGTAGATGCATTCAACTTGTGGTATCATATTGCAGACTGGTAAAGTTTATCTATCATTGAAAACCACAGTGGATACAATTAAATGGGCAGACAGTAAGAGGGTTGACAATGTACTTGCATTCACCATACAATATTGCTGGCTTGCATAATTTATCTGCAAAATGTAATATTGAATGGTCAGAGAGTAGGAGGGTTAACTTTGTGAGATCGGCTCCTGACTCATTTTGTATTTGTCTTTACAGTCAACACATTGATGAAGCAAAACAAGAGGGTCTGGGTGAAGACGTGGTACCAGACATCCTATTTCAGGATGAGGATGAGGTGACTAAGGAGATGCAGCTACTCATGTTGATGCAGCAGCAGCTGATGGCTGACTTACAGAAGGGTTACGCTGAGGCAGATGAAGAGGTAAGAAAACAGTCTTTCACATCCCTGGATGATAAACTCTGGCTGTGTCCCCAATTCCCCTCTATCTCCCAAACTATACAGTTTCTGCTCATCTTTCCGAAAAAAAATTAATGACTGTTGTCAACTTTCCATTTCCAGTTTATGGCTAAAAAGAGGAACGGTCTCGACGCCGAGATGGAAGAGAAGATGAGATTGTTGAATCTAGCCAATAGAGGGCCTAAGATAACGGCCGTAGTTGACGCCATCCAGCAGACGACGAGAGACACCAACCGCGGAAACAGCAACCTGAAGAATAAGATGAAAGACCGCTTGAACAAACGCCGTAATTCCAGGAAGTCAATCACACCGGACGGAATCGAACCCGGGACGGACGAGGAAAAGCAGTTTGTCCAAAGTGAGTGTTTTTTTTTTTTTTTTTTTTTTTTTTTAAAGAATTGGGAATAGTTAAGACCAGCATTTTCACTTAGTGTATCCCAACCTATGCAAAAACAACAAGTTTGTAAATATTTTGACTCAATTGGTCATCGAAGTTGCAAGAAAATAATGGGAAAAAATACTCTCTTGTGGCACAAATTTGTGTACTTTCAGATGCCTGAGAAAGGCTTAAGGTCTGAGAAGTCAGAAATTTCCTCTTTCTTAAAAGCTGCAGTACTCCAGAGCGAGTCGTTTCTCACATTGTTTTATATTTATTGACATTTCTCAGTTGCTCATATTTTGAGTAATTACCAATAGTGTCCAGTGCCTTTAAGCCACAATTATTCCCTTTTATAGATGATACATGATAAAGATGCAATTGCAAACAGCGCCCTCATTGGATTCATTTTCATTTTCCCTTTGTAGCTGCGGAGTCACAGTTGGTTGCAGACCATGAGCGCAGCATCCAAGCTGCAATGGAAATTGCGAACACCCTCGGCAACGATAAACAAAAAGAGGAGCACGAGAAGGCAATCAAGGTAAACCTAAAAAACAACAAATTTCTTTGTGTAGCCATGGATAGTATCTGTCTTGTGTTCGGGCCATATTCGCAAAATTATTTAATTTCTTTTAAAATGAACAGCCTCAGTCTACCCTGAACAAAGATACTGATAAATTGAGGAAACTGTCAAAATTAGGGCTAGATAAATTTATAGTTAGAGTGCTGGCGTCACAGGGAAATCTGTGCCCCGGGATTACATGTATGTCCCCCATTTGGGAAATTAACATGGACTGAAGGATGATGATTCAAAGAGGGCACTATCAGGAGAAGTTGGTACACAGTTCGCAGTATGTGGGACAAAATCTCCTGCCACACCGGCGTTCAAATCTCACTCTAGTTCCTTTTTCTTTGTGTTTTCATCTTAAATATTGTCTTCTTGTAGTTCTTATAAAGATTGTTTTTTTTAGGCCTGTTTGTGTTGAACTTGGATTTTAACAAAATTAAAAGGACACCTTTCTGTATTCTGCTACCACTTTTTCACCCTTTTTTACCATAAGGAATATCTCATTTAAGTTAATTAGAACTGTTTAATTTCATAACAAATGAAAAAAGTGGTGACAGGATACGGAAGAATTAAATTAATAAATATTAATAAAAATTTCTTCCCCTTTCTTCTAGGAGTTGCTGGCTGGAGAAGAAGAGAAAACGGAATCAGAGAAGAACGCTATCCTGGAGAAGTATCTAAGGGAGGTAGAGGGTGCTCAAGAGAAACTCAAATCATCTCGGGATGAACAGAAGGAGCATCTCCTTGCCAAACTGGCTGCCAGGAAGAGACTAAAGGAGGAGGTGATGGCGGAGAATGCTGTTGCCAAGGAGCTGGATCATATCACTAAGAAACAGGTCGGTAGATTTAAAGGCAGTGGACACTATTGGTAATTACTCAAAATAGTTATTGTCAGAAAACCTTTCTTGGTGATGAGTAATGGGGAGAGGTTGATGGTGTAAAACATTGTGAGAAACGGCTCCCTCTGAAGTGCCATAGTTTTCGAGAAAGAAGTAATTTTTCACGAATTTGATTTCGAGACCTCAGATTTAGAACTTGAGGTCTCGAAATCAACCATCTAAATGTGCACAACTTCATGTGACAAGGGTGTTTTTTTCTTTCATTATTATCTCGAAACTTCGATGATCGATTGAGCTCAAATTTTCACAGGTTTGTTATTTCATGCATATGTTGAAATACACCAACTGTGAAGTCTTGTCTTTGTCAATTACCAATAGTGTCCACTGCCTTTAAGACAAATAATAATAATAATAATAACATACAATTTATAAGGGGCACAGTATCTGGAATAGTACACTGTACCGTTCAAAGGCGTCGGATGCTAGTAAGCTTACAAATTAAACAGATGGGTCTTGAGGTTGTGATTGAATGTTGATAGATCAGGTGTGACCCTCATCTCGTCCGGCAAGGAATATCAGAGATATGGCGCAGCTGGAAAAGGCACAGTCTCCGTAACTTGCCAGACGAGTTTTGGGAACATAGACTTCAGAAACGTCGGGCCCCAAACACTTCAGAAACTTTATTACTCTCAAAAAGAAGACACAACATTACTCGCACAAGTTTGAAAACACCACAAATATCGAAAAGTTTAAAAAGTGACAAGAGGCAAATTCAAACATTGCACAACATTTCTCTGTTTTGAACCGGAAAAAGGGGAAAAGAACATTATTATTAGTATACAGTGCTAACACACATCGGTGTATGGGTACCCCCCCCCCCCCCGCAAAAAAAAAAAAAAAATTCAGTAACATTATTGTTATTATTTTTTAAATAAGATCAGTTTTAAAAAAACATGAAGATGACAAACTGTAGAATACCCCAGATTGCAGAGAAGGGCTTTAAAAACCAAAAAGAAATGTTTGTAAGCAGGCTTAGCACTCGCAAGCTTCCTCGCTTTGTGCTCACAGTTAAGTTTTGTTTTCAACAGCCTATCATATCCCTGCTTTTCATTCATTCATTCATTCATTCAATAAGGTTTATTAAAAATATCACAAAAAGACACGAAAGAAGTTAAAAAGACTTAAATTGACGTGTTTACATTCATCAATTTAAAAATTACAAAAAAAACCAACAACAACACAATGACTTAAAAAGGAGAGGAAAAGCTGTAGGCTTAAATGAACAAAAATTGATACAAATTTACCCAACCTCCAAACCCCAAGTACATTGTATACCAATTTTACAGAAAATTTACTAACTGTTAGAGATACTTGGTGATGAAATAATGTTGTCATTAAGTAGGATTTGAAACTCTGCATGGTGGAAATACAATATAGAAAGGTTTGCGGTAACACCATATAATGACTATCTCTAATGAGTTGGGGTGGTTCTGAAAAGAACTGTTGGTTTCAACTCGACGCTTCAATGTTGCTATTAGTTAAAGTTTATTAATAAAACAGTCTCACCAATGTTAGACATTTCTTTTATGCGTTCCTATCGCAACGGCGCCAGCATGCCCAAAAGTCTGATTCAAACATTGTGTTTCATAAACAAGGTGTTCTTGATCAATAAAAACATGTTTTAATCACCACGAAATTCCTGTTGGGTTTATGTCAACAGGTATTAAAGGGAACAGATGAGGGCGCTCTTGCTATCGACACAGTCAACAACAACGTTACAGCGGATGAGTCGCTAGAACAGAGAGAAAAACTTCTGGTAAGAATTTTAGATGTTCTAAAAAATAATTCAATTTCATAGAGCTGCTTAAGCACACAAAGTAGTTAAGCACAACAAAAGTATGCTTACCAGAAAAAGGTTACCGGCCAAACTGCCATGTCACATATACAATTCGTGACTGGTATCCTGTTTACTTCTGCTTTGCAGAAATTTGTCCAGTAATATTTTTTGCCGTTTATAAGCTCATTGGAATTGGGCCGGCTTTTTCTCAGAATTAAATTATTAATTATTAACCCATAAAAAGGTCTAGTTGGTATGGCACTGCTCTAGAATTGCAAAGGTGTCGGGTTTGAATCCCAACCGAGTAAGAAGCCTGTGATTCTTTTTTCTCAGAGCTCGTAAAGGTACAGAGTATACAGTGCTAACACACATTGTTGTATATGGCGAAAACCAAAACCAAATACTTATTATCCTTGATGAAAATTTCCATCTATTAAAGGCACTGTATGGAAACTATTGGTCTCAACTTAGGATTAATTTTAGCACTTAGGACGAGTTCAGTACCGCATCCGGAGACGTTAGGTCGCATTGAACCCTTCCTAAGTTAGGATGGGTTACTCGTCCTATCTCCAGATAGGATTAATCATAGCTTTTTGTGAAATCGGCTGCAGTGTCTTTAAAACATAATGAAATTTATTTGATTTCATTCACAGTCTGAACAAGAAGATCGTCAAGCTAAGCTGGACCTCGCGCAGCAGGCAGAGACAAGCAAGATAAACAAGCAGCTAGACTCTGAGATGACCTCGGCCACCTCGTCCATCGAGGAGCAGCTAGAGGATCAGAAGAAACAACTCTTGAGGAGGGAGGAGAGAGAGTTTGAGAAGGAGATGCAGGTCAAGAGGAAACAACTATCGGAGGATCAGTCCAAGGAACTAATGGATGAACACAAGAAGAATGTAAGATGTCTTCAAAAATAATTATATATAAGCAATAATAATATGTAATAAATAGGGTAGATGGCCTTAGCTTTCGATCCAAACCGGACCTTCTTCAGAGGCATAAAACAAGTACAAACAAATACATATCCATTTATAGAAAAAGAGAGGGGAAAGGGATTAAGGGAAGGATCCAGAAAGAAGCGGGAAAATAACAGCCAATCAAAGTTTCTATTTCAGAAACAATATTGGTGGCTATGAACCAATAGGAGTAAAATGACAGAACAAAAATAATAAACTGGCGAAAACGCGTGGAGGCAAGGCCCAAAATAAGCCTTGTAGCTTGTAGCGGCTTGCCTTTACATAACAAAATAGATAAACTAAAGGTACATGTTTAGGACAAAACACAGACGAAACAGACCGACAGACAAACAGACAGACAGACAGACAGACCGTCAGACAAACAGACAGACAGACAAACAGACATATATACATACGAACAAACTACTGGAGAAAATGACAATGACAAAGTAAGCAAAAACTACAATGAGAATATAGGTATAGAAACTATGTCACATACTGGGAAATAAGGAACTTTTTATAAGATATTTTGAACCTAGCCACAGAGGATGAGGTTTTGATAGTCTGGTCAACATTTCCATTGCATTGCCGACCAGTTTTAGTCTCTAAGAGTTGCCTTCTGTAATAGATCTACCCTAACATTTGTCCCTATTTTAACTAGATGTTTCCCCAGTATTTTCAGAATGGTGCTTAGTGCTCCAACCACCACAGGGACTATTATTATTAATATTTTATAATTTTATTTAAAACCTCCTTCTCCATTCAAAAACCAGATGGACAAACTTTCTCAGAGCATGGACGTAGAGAAGGACCAACAGAAGGCCACCTTGGCGGAGAGGATCGCAGAGAAACGCAAACACCACCAAGAGCGCGTCAAACAGAAACACAACGTTGAGATGACGCAGGAGATGCTTGCCCAGAAGGTGGAGAGAGACGAGCTGAGTAACAAGCAGGTAAGTTGAAAAGGGTTTCTTGTAAGGTGTCGTGGCCGAGCGGATAAGAGCACCAAACTCTAGCTCTGGTGCTTCTGTTCAGCAGAGTGTCGGTTCGAATCCCGGTCGTGAAAATTGTGTCCCTGAGCAAGACACTGAACTATAATTGCTTCTCTCCACCCAGTGATAAATGGGTACCTGTGAGGGCAGAGATGGTTCTTGTGATTGGTTTAGCCAAGTAGCACATATTAATGTTGCACAGGCTGCATACTCCCCACCAGGGAGCAAAGTGCTTTGAGACGCCCTCCGGGTGTGAAAAGCGCTATATAAAAACTGGTTACTATTATTATTCTTATTAAAGCCATTGGACACTTTCGGTAAACAGTATTGTCCAAAGGCCCACACTACGTTTATCACAACTTATATATAAAATAACAAACCTGTGAAAATTTAGGCTCAATCGGTCATCGGAGTCGGGAGAAAATAACGGGAAAACCCACCCTTGTTTCTGCACGTTTCGCCGTGTCATGACATGTGTTTAAAAATAAACTTGTAATTCTCGATATCGAGAATTGATATTGTTTTAATGTTTTCTCAAAAAGTAAAGCATTTCATGGAATATTATTTCAAGAGAAGTCTTTCACCATTACCTTCTGTAAACCCTGTAAATTATTTGTAAATCTGTGAAATTTTTTCTGTAACGAAAGTGTCCAATGGCTAGAATTAGTGTTTAGAAGGTTGCTTGGGGAGTAAGCAGGGCCCAATTTCATAAAGCCTGTAAGCACAAAAACTTTGGTTACCAGCCAAATGTACATTTAGTTTACATTGCTGTGACTGGTGTCCCAGTCAATTGTCGCTTAGCAGTATTTTCTGCTTAACAGGGCCCAGGTAGGTTAAGAAGGTTGCTTGGGAATCCCTGATGACATACCTGGGATTTTTCAGGATTTTTTTGTGTATTCTGCAATTTTTAAAGGCTGAAATTTTGTGGATGAAGCTAATGATAGATAAGGAAATAGGGTTACATGGTTTAGAGGTTTAAAGCATCGAATCAAAGTTCTTGTGGTTAAAGTCATCTGAGTGAAGGTTCAAATCCCGGTCATGGCACTTGTGTCATTGAGCAAGATGTTTTACTACAATTGCTTCTCTTCACCCAGGGGTACAAATGGGTACCTTTGCGAGTGGGTTGATATTGTGCTTGAAAAAGCTCTTTTGCTGTTTTCTCAACAAGTACTTTAAGTACTGTACACAGCTGAAAATTTCACAGTTGGATTTTATTGTGTTTTTCTTGATAATTTTCAGTTGAAGGGAGCTGAGAGACCAGCCCTAGTCCAGTCGTTGGAAGGAGAGGAAGTTGGGAAGGCTGAAAACATCATCTACCGAGTGCTCCGACAGAGACACATGAAAGAACAAGTGCAACAGGTGAGATTTCTTTCTCTGTCCCTCTCACAAAAAGGCTGAAAGTTATCAAGGGCTGAGGCAGTGATTTTTACGCACTTGCACAGGATTGGCCAATGAACAACTTCTTTTTGACCTCTAGATGAGGGCGCCCTTCTGAAATGATGTCATGTGCATAAGGTTAATGGCGTTTCAAAATTAAATAAGGAACTCATACAAAATATAAAAGTGAGGGGGAACAACTCACAAACAGAACTGTGATTTATCAAGATTTTTCCTGAAATATGAAAGATTTTCCAGTGAAACTGCCATCACAGAGATAAGAGGCTGGTCCTTTCTTCTAACCAAACTTCCAGGTTCTATTCCAAATCAATTTTGAGATTCTGGTAACCTCTTGGCAGAGGTAACATCGAATCGATGTGGTATACTGGCTGTTATCTAAACTAATTTCAAAGATGTTCATCGTCGTTTCTTACAAACTATAATCAATCTTTCTGAAACCTTTCTCCTAGGAGGAGCAAATGGATCGTGAGAAGGAAGCCGCTATCATTCAGGCTCAAGCCAAGATGGCTGAGCTGTGCCAGAATGACCGAGACTCCCTTATGGAGGCTCAACAGAAGGAGTTCTTGGAACTCATCGCCAACTCCGGCTCGCTGTCGGCCGCTAATTTAGCGGAGAAGAAGGAGAAGCTTCAACAGCAACACCAGGTACGCTGTGTTTAGTTAAGAAGCTTGAAGTAAATCTTGATCAGCCTTGCCATTCTTGATTTCTTTCTCAAGAACCCTTGAATATTATGTTACACTCTCAAAAAGCACCATTCCTGGGGTGGATTTCACAAAGAGTTAGGACTAGTCCTAACTGAGGACTACTTCTAGATACTAAAAACTTATGGCTAGTCCTAAGTTAGGACGAGTAACTCGAGTTAGACTAGTCTTAACTCTTTGTGAAATCCACCCCTGAGGCCTAAAGGAGACAGATCATTGGAGGATAGCTGTTCTTTGTGCGAAAAAATGTGCCTTTGACCTCAGCTTAACTGGTAGTGTTATGCAAGGGGGTCTAGCACCTAGTAAACCATATGGTGCTATGTAAAAAGGAGTAGATATCATAATTAAAAAACCTAGTCCCACATACCTTGCAGGAAATACTGTACATGTATGTTTCAGCGCTTTGAGACGCCCTTCGGGTGCACAATGCTGTGCACCATTTTCACAATTTTGGGAGCAAATTCCAAATCCAAATTGACTCCCAAAATGGAAACAGTATGTGCGTTGCGCATTGTGCTAGAGGTCTGTACTGAAATTAATATTGTCTCTTTTGTTTCTTTATTTAATTTTTAGAAACAACTGGCCGAATTCGACAAGATCAAAGACCAGAGGATGGAGCAAGCCAGCAAGGACTGCCTGCCTGGCATCGAGGTCAAACAAGCCCACGCCAGACTGGCAATGAGAGAGCGTCAACTCAAGGAACTCGCTGAGGCCATGAGGGACCTGTCTCCTGAGGAGGTAGGCACTGGTCCTGGGATCCCCGGGATCCCTTGGGTGAAGTTTGGAAGGATGTGAAGAGGGGGTCGCTTGGCCCCACTGGTCTTGATTCAGACCACTGGGTTTGGTGTTGAGCTTGTACCAATTCTCGTTCATGCAATCACAAGGTTGTAGGCTTAAATCTTACCAAGCTAACAGTTAATTTCACAATGAATAAATATTGTTGTGAGTTACTGACTCACAATTTCTTGATTTATGCAATTCATAATCATTGACATTAAACCAATAATTCTTCGAAGAGATTGTCTGTTGCCAGTTTGTTTTTATACCCTCCTGTGGGAGTTAACCCAGTTCCCTTTAAGGGAAGATCATCTTAAAACAAACAGTGCCTTCATCAAGACACTTGGCTTTCATACTGTTTCATGATTCAATTTGTCAGACATATTTGGTGTTTTTTTATGATTCAAAGTTGCTTTCTGAACATAACACCGAGTTCCCTCGATGAGAAGATCACCTTAAAGGGTCTATGTAACTTTTGTAGAACAAAAAACACAATGTCCACAGATTTACACTAAACTTACACAGTTTGAAGATAATGATAGTAGAAAGCTTCCCTGAAAATATTGTGTGCTGAGGTGCTGTAGTTTTTGGGAAATGAGTAAAACAATGTCATGAAAATAATTTTTGTCTCATGAGACGAAAATTATTTTAATCATTTACAAATGTATTTTCATGAAATTGTTTTACTCATTCTCAAAAACTACAGCACCTCAGTAAGTAATATTTGAAGGGAAGCTTTCCACTATCATTATCTTCAAACCCTGTAAGTTTAATGTAAATCTATGGACATTTTGAAAAGGTACCCAAATCCTTTAACAATTTAAAAAATATCATACTGATGGAGTTTTTCTTTTTCGCTGTTTCTTCTCGTCGTGATCAGGCTCTCGTTCATCAATACACCGAGGCTGCCGACAAGGCTGCCCTAGACGCCCAGAGGTTCAGAGAGAGCAAGATGAGTCAGATGACGTCCGAGATCGAACGCATCAAAGCTGAGAAACGGAAACGAGATGATGAGAGGAGGCGTAAGATGGCACAAGAACTTGAGTAAGAAGCTTTTAAAACATGTTTTAAGGGCTGAATTAATATAAAGTTACCTTGTTTGTGTTTATTTTGTTTCGTTCACGCATGCAATAGCAGTTGACTTTGTTCCTGTTGGGGGCTGGACGGCGCAATTTTATATTAAAAAAATTCAGGAATTAAACTTTTGCCCAGCAGTTCTCTTAGTCTTTTCTTCGACTTCACAAAGTTATCTTTTCAGTAACTCTTCATTTTAGGTATTCAGCCGTCTTTTTCACAAAGAGTTAGGACTCGTCTTATCTCCAGTTAGGACGAGTAACTCGTCCTAACTTAGGATTAATCTTAAGGTCTGCATACTACAGTGCAGGGTTTGGACTCATCCTAAATCCGAAGATTAGTCTTAAGTTAGGAAGAGTTTTGTGAAATCGACGGCAGGAAAACTCTTAACAGTTATATTCTACCAGATTTCTTTTGGATGTTTTTCTGGCTCTATTTTTCTGTAATAATTGCTTCTTATATAGCATACATATCAGAGAAGCTAGTTTAAGGCACTTTACAACATACTTATCCCTTAGACCATTCCTAATTCCTCTCAACTTCCTTGGAAATATTTGGCCTCAAGCTCCAAAACCTTATTTGGAAAGGATATTTATTTTGCTTTCTCTTGACCACAAATTCAACAGTGCTTTGGAGTCAGAGCTTGAGATTGATCGAGTCCGTGACGAGCAAAGACAGCAAGAACGTGACGGGCAACGCATGAAGACGATCGAGGAGCAGAAACAAGAGAAAGAACGACGTCTTGAGCAAGAGATGAAACAGCTTGATGGAAACAAAGATGCTCAGGAGGTAAGTGCGAGAGAATGATGAAACTATTGGCAGAAACTGAAGAAGTGCGAGTCTTTAAGACCTTTTCACACGGTGCAATATCTTCAGGCAACTTGGAGGCAACCAACTGCACTGCTTGCACAGAAAAATGATTTCAAACTGAAATGCCTATTTTTGGCTGATTGGGCTTATTTGTTATTGTTATCTTTTCTATATACTTGTGCCTTCTGGTTTTTTCTATTTTTGTTGTTGACAATGTATATAAAATTACTATCTCGTTTATCTTCCTATTGGTAATTTCTGTTTGATTTTTTACATATTTGATGTTTGCATTTGCAATTAAGTTTTTTAATTGCGATACATGTTCTATTTGTTAAACCATTTTTGAGTTGAATTGAATTGAACTCTGATACAAAACATCTGCAATTTTCTTTTCCAGAAATATAGCACAGACTTTCATTTTCATTCTGATTGTTTAACTCTTGAGTCACGTTTAAAATTTGGGTCTCCCTCGTAAAAACTTCTGGCCAAACACAGCAAGAATATGAAATATGTTAACTTAAGAGTGGGTTTTGGCAGTCATAACCAATAACTGTTTCGGTTGAACTACCCATTGGTTAATCACAGGCCAACGATCCAAACAGTTATTGTGTACAACCGCCAAAACCATCCCTTAATATTCAACTCTTGGGTCACTTATTAAAATTTCTTCCCTCCCTCGTAGAAACTTTTGGCCGAACACAGGGAGAACATGAAACGGTTTGAGGACGCTCAGCTCCAGGAACAGCAGAGGAACAAGGAGAAGACGAAGGCTCGTCTTGACGCAAGACGCAAGAAGAAGGAAGACCTTGAGAAGGAGAGGATCAAGGCGGATATTAACACCCAAGCTGAAGTGGATGATCGTAGGACGCAAGACCATCTTAATAATGTCCAGAGGCAGGGTGAGGATGTCATTTCAAATCTCTGATCTTTCCACTGGTATCTTGAACCAGGCTTGTGACTAACTTTACCTAGTAATGTTTAAAATTTGCTTTATTGAAGTTAATAAGTGCTTGACTGTCGTAATAAATAATTTGTTCAAATTATAGACTAATACCCAAAAACGATTCAAAATAAAGACATTTCACTCATGAGCAGTCCTTTTCAAATTGATTGTGATATCTGTCATATATTCTAATTTAAGGTTGTTCCTACCTGTTCTGGTCCCTTTCTTCCCCTTTTTAAGTTGATTGCAATGTGTCTTTATCTGATGTTCTATTTTTCTCTTTTTTATAACCAATTTGAATGTATATCTGTTAAGTGCATTTTCTTGCATTTTTGTTTTTGTCCACTTGATTGTGTTTGGTCTGGGGTGGATTTCACAAAGAGAAGACTAGTTTCCACTTAATTGTGTTTGGTCTGGGGTGGATTTCACAAAGAGAAGACTAGTTTCCACTTGATTGTGTTTGGTCTGGGGTGGATTTCACAAAGAGAAGACTAGTTTCCACTTGATTGTGTTTGGTCTGGGGTGGATTTCACAAAGAGAAGACTAGTTTTATCTCGAGTGAGGACGAGTTACTCATCCTAACTTAGGACTAGCCATACGTTTTTAGTATCTCCTAGGCCTAGTCCTAAGTTAGAGTAGTCCCAACTCTTTGTGAAATCGACCCCTGGTTTTTATATCTTTTTATATCGTGCCTTAGTTCCATTTGTTAGTTTATGTATCTTTGTATAGTGCAATACAACGTATCGGTTGCTGTAGGCCTACTGTAATTTCCTTCACGTTTTCATCTGTATAAAATAAACCATCAAACGATGATAACAATAACAATTGGAGCGCTTAGCAACATTCCGAAAGCACTGAGAGAACATCTAGAAAAAATAGAGATCAAATAAGAGTCACATAAATTAAACTTCTTTGTTTTTTCTTGATAACAGGTGCTTCTGATCTGAACCAGACGATTAACTCCACCACAGCGCCGGATGCTCCCGGTGACTGGGCCCAACGTGAGCAGGACGCAGTGGATCGATCCAAGCTACCACCAGGAATGGATGAGTCCATCTTTAATGCTCTACTCGCTTCACCGCTCTACAAGGACCTCCAAGATATTGAGGATATTGTTAATAGTACGGATGCGCTCAAGCGACCAGGGGTCAAAGGTGAGGGTCTTTAGATATGTCTTGTTTACTATCATATCCGATTACTGATTTGACTGTTGCTGTGGGTGTTTACATAGCTAGCAAAGAAAAGTTGGTGGTTGCCCTGTAAAGGGAAGAATGGTGATCGCACGTTTAAACTATTTTAAAGGGATTTTGTTCACTTCAAAAACATTACTATTATGAAATGTACCGTTCAAAAAAGTGTCATGTTGTTTGGGTGTCTGTCGACTCCGAGTGTCTCATCGGGGTTTTAAGTCTGCTGCCACCTAGTGTTCCCTGTATAAGTTTTTTTGTAGTTTTCAGGGCCCAATTTCATAAAGCTGTTCAGCAGAAAATACTGCTTGACAAATTTCTTTGCTGAGCTGAAATCGAGTGGGCACCAGTCACAATAATGTAAACTCAATGTAATTTGGCTGGTTACCAGTTTCTGTTAAGCAATTCTTTTCTGTGCGTAGCAAGTATTTGTGCTTTATGAAATTGAGCCCTGCTTGGAAGTTCAATCTTGAGGTAGTTTGACTTTACTTTCATTCTGAATCTTCAGGAGCTGTATCCGATGCCTTCATCGACATCAAGGATGCCCAGTGGCTCCTAGCTCATGACATAATCCCCCTAGACATCAACAGCATCACCCCGAGCCAGTTCGTCATCTATCGCTTTGGTGTCTTCATCGTTCGTCTCCTGAAGGAGACCATCGGCACGCCCAACGTCACCCTCTTACTCGCCTCCAGCCTACCGCAGAACGACTACGACCGCAACATGTACCGACGCTCGTTCTTCTACCAGCGTGCGATGAATATCTTGTTTATTCGTCGTGAGAGGTTGGAGTCCGTTGGAGAGTTTGTGATGCTCATCATGCACTGCTTGGCTCATATTAAGACTGGGGAGTTGAAGGACGATGCTGATCCGCTCTTCTTAAGAGCATTCTATAAGGTAAAACTTGTTTTTGGTTTTTGTTTGTTTACCCTTACACCAATGTTTAGAAATACTATATTCCCAGTACTTTCTCGAGTTCTTTAAACAAAAATCACAGGCATTTTACTCAAATGGGAATTGCTTCACAATTTTGCAATAGATGTCTTGCCCCGAGAGGTAGCTAGAGGTACATGTAAAGCAAGAAAGGTTTCCAGTTGATGTCACACAGTGAAGAAGCTATGCACGCAAATCAATCATTTTTTGAACACACAACTGTGCTTGACTTTACCAGCTTTATGTGGGTCATTTGCAAGCCTTATTCTATAGAACACTACTGGCTTATTATGTAACTTTGCTTTTGTCTCGATTCTGCTGTTTGATCTTGATCTTGATATTTTTACTGCACAAATCACCTGTGATGTGGCTGTTGACGTGCAGTCCCACATGCATCACTAAATTTTGCATTTTTCTAGCATGATCATGATCATTTTTGCTTTTCGCTGTTTTTAATTTTGTCATTCTTTCTTGGGCATTATCAGTTAATTTATCTCAATACAGGTAAATTTTGCTTTCTCTTTTTCCTCCTAAACCAATTTTTATGTCACCATTTTGTAATTGTGTTGTTTTTATCTTCTTTTTAAAATTTATATTCTCTGTATATTTAACTTTCCTTTCTTTCAAGTACAGTTGATTGTCATTACAGTTTTTTTCTGCCTTTTTGATGTGTGCTCTTGGCCTCTACAGTGTATTATTTTACCTTTTGTATTTTTATGTGCTTGATATAAACGCATCCTGTCACTGCCTTTTGTTATGTGCAGGACTGCATACTCCGGGTATATGTGTAACTGTGCATTTTGTTGTACATTTTGTCGCCCATAGTTATTTGTATTTGTTGTTGCATTGGTCAATTTTAAGATGTTTAGATTCTGTGTATTTCTGTTCATTTTGTACTTTCTTTGTTTATTAAAGTCACCTGGAAATAGAATTGTTTTTTCTTTCAAACATAAGAGTACATGCTTACGAACAATAAAACAATTTATTTAGTAATTGTTTGTCACGATTTATATGTTTAAAAAATATATAAAGTTGCTTGGGGGCTGACTCCGCCTACCCCTTTTGTGACGTCAATCGGGGCAGACTTTGCCTGCAATGCGTATAGTAAACACACGTGCAAAGTACATGTACGTCCAAGTCGTGAGTTGGTACATTTCAAAAAGTGTTTTTCTGCATTCAGCAGCAATACACCTGGTCGGCATTGCCGGAAAAAAACAAATTTTTTTTTGTTTGAAACGTACAAACTCACGACTTGGTCCGTACATGTACTTTGCAATTGTGTTTACTCTACGCATTACAGGCAAAGTCTGCCTTGATTGACGTCACGAACAGCGCCCTCTCGGGTCGGGGTCTACTCTTAAATTTGTAAATAACATAAGAACTGATTTTTTAAAACCTTAGTTAACTGTTTATTCACATTCCACTCATCAAAACACATATATTAGTGACAAAAGCTTTATTTAAAAAAAATACCACTTCCAGGTGACTGTAAGTTGTTTTCTTACTTTCTTCTTTTATCGTGTTTATAACTATGTATATTTATTTATCTTATTGTTCATTTTGCTTTGTTTTTGTCGGATAATAAAAATAATAATAATTATATAAGCTCATTGCAAGTTACATTATTTAATTCAGCTAGTTTACTAAAGTATATTTTTAAGTGACTTTTGAAATTGTGTTTTGGTTTTGAATTTTATTTGAATTGTCTACATTGATCCACAGGCTATGAAGGTTATCTGCCAGGACATGTTCTTTGCTCGTTCTCGCTCATCACCCCTCTCCGTCGCTCTGATCGGTAGCACGCCCTCTAGTGGCAAGACCGCGCTGGAGCACGCTTTCAAGTACAGCAAGACTGACATGGACAAGACGGGGGTGGTCGGTGAGCTGGTAAACGTGAAGGTTAAGGTACCAGTCGAGCAGGACTTCAACGAAGAGGTGAGAGCTTCAATTTAAATGGAAAAGACATTTTTTGATGAACCGGAGGATTACTCAGTGGTTTGAACAGTAAACTCAGTGTGTTATTAGAAGAATTCTTTATTCCAACTGGCAGTTATTTGTTTTGTTTGGTTACTAATTGCTTATAATTATGTACATTTGTGTCGTTGGTTGTCTGATAGCTTATTATTGTTACGTTAATATTTTTATTTATTTACTGATTGTTGTTTACAGTTCTTGTTTGTTATTGTTTTTGATTTTAAGAAAATAGAAATAAGCTATTGCAAACTGCTTACCAACCAAAAAGACCTATGGTATAAGTGCAAAAAGTATTAACAGCAGGCCATTAACTATTTTTTGTTTTTATTTATGTTTCTCTTATTCAGACAATCAAAGAACGCCTTGAAAACGCCCAGGACAAGCATGACAACTCTCGCTTGCGCGAATTTCTGCAGAGCCGTGGGGGCGCTATAACCACCAAGGACTTTGTTGCATCTCGCTTGAGAGAGCTGCGAGGAATGACGACCGCTGAAGAGAAACCAACGTAAGTTTGATTTTGCTGGGCTTCATAGAAGCTGAGATTCTAAGCAGGGTAGAAAGATGCTTAGCAAGATGCTTTGCTACTTAGCAAGATGGTCAACAAGATGCTTAGCTGCATAGTAAGATGTGTAGCTGCGTAGCAAGATCCTTAGCTGTGTAGCAAGATGCTAAGCTGTTAAGTAAGAAGCTTAGCTGTTTGAGAAAATGTTAAAATGCTAAACCATATTCTTAGCTGCGAAGCAAGTTGTTAAGCTGCTTAGCAAGATTCTAAATTGCTTGACAACATGCTTAGCTGCGTAGCAAGATTCTAAGCTGCTTAACTAGATGTTTTGCTGCTTAGCAGGTGCCGTTTTGCTAAGCTGCTAAGCCAGACATAAATGGAATCGTTTTTTTTCCTTTTTTTTCTTCTTGTTCGTTGGTGCTTTTAAAGACACTGATAATGTGTTCTTAAAAGATACCAATCTATTTCATTGTGCAGCCATTGTTTATTTAAAAATTAATTTGTGCTCACTAAACTATTATTGATGTCATTGTTTATTGGTGTTTTCTATTGTTATCACTTTGCTATTTTTGTTGTATTGTTCTTTATTGCTGTTACTGTTTCATTCTTTATTCTCATTGTCTTTTGATATTCATTGTTACTTTTATTGGATGTATTGAAATGTGTATTAATAATGTTCTCTCAAAATGATTGTTATATATAGTTGTACCCACAAGTTTACTACTAAAGTTATTGTTATATATGTTAGTTTTTTATTTGTTCATGTTTAATATCAAATGCTTACTAAGAAAATCCTAAGTGAAAGCCATTCCCTTTCCCATTTCTGTAACCATCAATACTTTAAGTCATCTTCTTATTTTTGCTTGGATAAATTTTAATGTTTCATAACTTCACAGGGATCCTGCCCCTCATGTAGTTATTGTTATTGATTGTTATAATTATTATTCAAGGTGTAGTTCTATAGGCTTATAGTATCTTAAATGCTGGCTAAGAAAAGCCAAAATAAGTTGAACTGTAAAAGCCAAGGTAATCTTCTTTTGTTGTTTGGACAAATTGTAAAAGTTCTAGTATTTTATTATTTAACAGGGATCCTAAAGTAAGTCTCTCTGTTTCGATTCGACAAATTGTAAAAGTCTTTATGTTTTATAATTCCACAGCGATCCTGCCCCTCGTGCCCCGAAGCCGATACTGTCCGGTCAGGTTGACTTCTTGACCGCCCAGATCCGTGCCAGGGAGGGGCAGCTGGACAACCTGAACGCTCAGCTTGGTCAGGCTCTAGCAGAGAAGCAAACCATCCAAGAAGGTCTGGCCCAGCCGGACGAAAGCGTCGGTGAGGGCGTTGAGGTCTTGAAGGGTCAGCTCAGATCACTGGGGTTGAAGACGGAGAACTTGATGAAGAAGATCGCCCAAGTTGAGGAGGAAGTCGCCAAGAAACGAAAAGATCGTCAGAATATCCAACAAAATAAGAAGTAAAAAACAGAAGAGGAAATTAAAAAAATAAGATCTTCAAGAAATCCAAGTCTTCAAGATCTCAGACAGCCAGCAGAACAAGAAAGAATAAAAACAGATGAAGAAAAGTTTTGAAAATCAACGATAAAATGTAATCATTTAAACAGAGCAAGAAATCAAAATGAAACTAATTTTACTCAGATGATGTCAAGAACAAATCAACAATGTTTGAACTAAAATGTTTACGAAAGTGTGTTTTTAAGTAAATCAGACAATTAGAGAACATAGATTGTTGATTTAAAAAAATCTCTCGTTTGTGAATATTTTTGTTTTTTAATTTTATGTAGTATTTTTGTACACAGAAGTTTTTAGTGGAGATTGTAGTATTTATGTAGATGTAATTCTTAAAAAAAGAATTCTTAAAAATGTTTGAAAAGACTACGGACATTTTGGTCTCTTAGTTTGACTTTAAGACCTGTGTTGAAAGCAGATAAGTAAGATCCAGAATCCGAAAGGGGCCAGGAATTTCCACTCAATATAAGAAGTTAGTTTAAATTTGAATGTGTGCACTGTCAATCAGTTTTTATGTATATTTCTGTTACTACTTAAATTTCAATTTTCACTTTATTTCTTCATTTTTTAAAAGATTTCTTTTATTAGAGCACTTCTGCACATTTGAGATAGTTAATTTAAGTTTCTCATGACGTTTTGATTATTTCAATTAGATTTTTTTCGATTGATAGTCATTTTGCAATATCCATTGTCGAACAATAGAAACATGGGCGCGTGTTTACGCGCCCCAACAACTCTCGGCCAATATTATGATTCTTTCTGAGATGTCGGTGAAGGGGACTGTTGTTTGATTTTGATCAAGAAATTTCGTCTGAACAGCATCTTTATGTATATTTTTAGCTTGAAGCAATTTTTAGCAGTTTTCGAAAATTTGCTTTTAATAATTGCCTACTTTAATTCCGTCAAATCATTTTCCGTCCTCGGTAATTTTTGTCAATCAAATTCATCTAATCAATCTACTTCAATTTTATCAAATAATGTCCGTCCTCAATTAATTTTTGTTAAATTTTAACAAAAATTGGGTTTTCATAATATTAGCAATTTTGTTCAGTATTTGAAATTTACTTTAAATGTGGCTTACTTCAATTCCATCCAATCATTTTCCGTCCTCGGTTATTTTTTTATACAAGAATTTCCATTTTTGCCCCAGATAAAGTATTCTTCCAATCAAATCTAATACATTTTACTCCGTCCATCGAAATGTTATTTTTTTTTAATGATATTTTAGTATAATTACTGTGGATAGCACCTGAGTGTACATAATATAGAAGAATATTTGATATTAACTAATAGTATTTTGTAGAATTTTTTTGATATTTTGGTATTTCCTTAGATACCTTTATAATGATCACAATTGAACAAAAGAAATATTCCCCAACAAAAATGATTGCAATTGTTGAAGTCCTATGCAAAATGACAGAGTACTTAAAGGTGGACTATAACAGATTATTGATATAGCCAATATTACTATTTTTGTACGAGAAATGTAAAATAAGGACTGATATTTTAGTAGTATTCAATAAAACCTTTACCTTCATGCAAAAAAAACACAAATTCGCGCGGCGTACTCCGACCCAGAAAACTCAGTTTCGGCAAAAGCCGGTGACCCACGAACCATTCATACACAGTGTGTGACGTCACACCACGTACCGAAGCTCTGTACACAGTGTGTCAGGTCGATCGTGTGCGTGCATTTTACACGTACATTGAATGTGGAATAACATCGGACACTATAGGCTGCATTTTTTTGACACAAAAAACAGCGAAACTGTCCGATGGCAGCGGGTCTTGGGAAAACCACAGTATAGATGAGGAAAAGGCATTTCAGGGAGGCACTTCAGAGGAAAGTGAGGGCTCTAGCGATAAGGGGAGCTCACCGGACGAGAGAGAAGCCGAAGACGTGTTATGAGTACATGTAGTTAACCAGCCCGGAGACGATGATCGTCAGGCCGAAGACGATGAGCCAAACCCTGATGATCGACGGCTAAAGACAGAATGGTAAGGCCACAAAACGTTTCATGAATTATACTGAATGATGCTTCGTTTGATCAGTTTATTTCTGCTCCCAAAAATAGTTGAAGGCTATCCTTGACTAAATTAAAACATGAACGAACATGATGGACAAGGTTTATTGTTTACCTCCATTCACGTTATAATACATGTATGTGAACAACACATGCACTGACTTAGGCAGTAGAAATGTGAGGGGAGGGGTAATTTTTGTCTTGCGTTTTATACTTTGTTGGCAAAATTCATACATTATCAATTTAAACTGATATTGTAGATAACCTATGTTGTTGTTTTTCTCCACCAAGTAACTGCGTGGTGGTTAACACATGTGCATCTACACAAATATCTCATGTACATGTATGTAACTGCTACTTTGGATTATGATTGCCTTCTGGCATGGGTATAGTTTTAAAGCAATTCAGGTACACACATGCAATATTAACACTTCACCATGCAACCCACAAATCTGTTGTTAATAATTTTGTATGAATTCTTTTGTTAATAATTTTGTATGAATTCTTTGTTTTGTTTTACAGAAAACACTGCAATGATGATTATCAGCAAGTGGTGAGCTTAGGACTATCTTGTCCGTTCAACCGCTGCCACTGACATCATGTTTGATGGCAGCAACACGAAGGACGTTTCCAAACCCTCGTGTACAGTACAGTGAAGGATTTTCGTATCCACCAACGGGTTAGGCAGCTTTGCTTTGGTTTATTTGTCTTCAGTCGTAACAATTTTCCAAGTTATAATGATCCAGAGGGAGTGAGAAATAATTTGATAAGCCATAATAATTTACGTATAAATGTACATGTATATTATTTCATTTTGTTCCCTTCAGATGGGTGGGTGGTTCAAATTGATTAATTTAATTTGAACCACCCACCCCTCTGAAAGACACAAAATGTAAATTACTATGACTTATAAAATTAGGTGTGTGGTTCAAATTGATTAATTTAGCACTTATGTGCAATAAACTTGTCCCCTGTTGTCAACAATACACTATGATTAACATGGTAACAACATTCAACTTGGTTAGCAGAAATATAAAAACAAAACCAAAAAACAGAAGCCATGTACACCTCCATAATAACGACAACACTAAAACTGTATGTATTTGCAAACGACAATAGTTTATTTTTGAGTTTAAAATATCAAAATTGAAAAAAGGTTGCCTAGTGATAGCGAAATCATCTGAACATTCCATCATCAAAAAAAGTTAACTATACAACCCTGTCAACGCCCCTCCCCCCCAAAAAAAGAAAACCTAAGCCATGTTATGTACCTAGTTAGCTGTGGTTCTCTTTGTAAATTGTAAATTAAGTTGTACATTAAAAGAATATAATAAAATCATTGTGTACAGACCATGTCATTCTGTTTTTAAACAAAGTTGATTGTACTACCCTGGTTACCCCCCCCAAAAAAAAAAAAATATATATAAAAAATAAAATAAAAACCCACATCAATGTGTACAAGCTAGGGCCCAATTTCATGGATCTGCTTACTGTAAACAAAGAATCGACACTTGCGGAAGCAGGAAATTCTGTGCTTACGTCAAGCGTGTTTCACAGGTTACCAGCAAATTTTGCCTTTTGCGGGTCATGGGTGCATACTTGGTTTATACCAGGCATTCTACGCTTACAAAGTATTAAGCGCAGAAATTTAGCCTTTGGACGTAAGCAGAGAACCGTGATCATAGCGCACATTTTGGTGGTGAACAGATCCATGAAATTGGGCACAGGTCATTCTTTCTTCAAACAAAGTTGAACCCACTACCTTTGAACCCCCACCCCCCCCCCCCCCCCCAAAAAAAGCTGTTGCATCCTTTTCCAGTTGGTGAAGGTTGATGTCACTGACACGGGGGTTACACATCAGCTGCGGATGGAGTTGTTTTCATGTCTTGTCACCCTGCTGACAATGAACAAGTGCATTGTGCATGCATTCTATGCGTATCTGTTTAATGAAAAATAAAAAACAAAACCAAATAAACGTTATGTGGGATTTCTTGAAAATTTACAAGGCAGAAATACAATCTCGGAAGGTTTGACGTAACACCATGTACTGACAATCTCTCTTTGAGTTGGCGTAGTTTTAAAAAGAACCTTACAGGAGTTAACGCAAAACCAGTACAAAAGGAGTCCACATGCAACAAAACCAAGGGGGCAGGTTTTCTTTATGTCAGATAGAAAACATGACCTCCAACCACCCCCCTCCCCCAGATCTACACCTAGTACAAAACTGTTCAGGTACAGATCGGGTGGGGGGGGGGGTTCTTGCAATTCAACACCCCATCCCCTCCCCCCCCCCCTCCACCGTGAACAGTTTTCAAAGGGGCAGCTGAAAAACTAAAAATGAAGAAATCATCTGATCCTCTGAAAATTTGCATGCATAGGCCTACTACTTACCTAAAGTGCTATTGAGAATCTTAGGTCTCCATTTCTTCTTCTGGCTAGCATGTCTCTGTACTGCATTGTCTTCGTCCTGCATTCTCATTGTAGTGTAGAGCTGCGAGTTATTTCTGTACAAAAAAATATAAAAACAAAAAATAAATAAATAAATAAAAAAACTAGTGCTGAAAAAGAACTGGCCTTATTTTACAAATGCAAATATAGTAAACACTCCATAATTAACCGTGCCAAGCCAATAAACACAGCTATAGGAAAACTTCATACTAAACTTCTCTGGAATTGGTAATTCCTGAATTAGGAGGGAAAAATTCTGAATGACCATGGATGGGCAATTATATGGATGGGAGTTAGAACATATTTTTGAGCTGTGCCTTAAAAAAAAAGCAAACAATTCTTAGGCAGCTTTGGCAAAAACAATGTCCAGCAATCCAGTATCGACCAATATAAATACATGTCCAGCAATCCAGTATAGACCAATATAAATACATGTCCAGCAATCCAGTATAGACCAATATAAATACATGTCAGCGAGGCCAATAAACTGTTAACTGTAACAATCAACTTTTTAAATGGATTAATATAGTGTTCACACATGGTTGAGCATGAACATGCCAGAAAGTGTAAACCAGGGCATAAACATGCCTAAAGCTCTTGGGTGGCTACATGGATTCATCACTCAACAGAGTCAATACACGTAGCTATTTTATGGTAGTCGGGTCAGATTCAGAGCATGACATCGTGTCATTTGACAACAAGATGATTGTTCCTTGCATGAAAAGGGTAGAGATTGTTTACTTTTTTTCTTATTACAATTACATGTACATGTATTGGGCCTGAATTAATAATGGAGATAGTTTCTCAGTAGTAGATTTGTAAAAATTATTAACAAGTACTTACCAGGCTTTTCTCCCTCTCTTTTCTGTAATGCCACTTGATTCTTTTGCTGTTCCACGGCCACTTGCGACCAGGGCCACGGCAGAGGGACCCCGCCGACGTCGTAGCATGCACAAGCAGCACTGGCTGGGGCCTGGTTGTAGAAGATCCCCCTGAATTCTCTCAGTGCTTAGAGGTTTAAATTTCGGAATCGATCCAGGCTTCTTACACAAACTTTGAAACTTCTAGTGTATCCACAAACAACCAAATAGTCGGCAGTATTTATAGCTGATACATTAGAAACAAAAAGCTTCGTAGCACACACGCACGCCTATAGTGTGGATGAAAACGCATACACAACACACGGAGTAACATGGCGTAATCTTTGTTTACTCTCGTTGCTTCATGGGTATGACATCACCATTTTTTGACCGCGTTCATGACGTCCGCTGGTTTACAAATCCGCTTGGATTTCAGTGTTGGTTTAATAGCCGGGAACCAGTCCAGGGCGGGAAATTTCAAAATCGAAGAATCGAGGTCAATTTTTTTCGGTCAAATTGTAGCAAAATTATTTGGAGAAAAACATGACCACAACAATGAATTGATAGCTGAACACAACATAAACAAGTTCTGATAGTGATTTTAATGTAGGAGTACCATTATAGTCCATCTTTAAAGGAAGTTAAAGAATTGGTATAAGAAACAAAAATCGTGAAGATCACAGATTTACATAAAACTTACACGGTCTAATGATACTGATAGTTGAAAACATCCCTTGAAACATTTATGTCTGAAATGTCATATTTGATGAGAAATAAATAATTTAACTTCGCGTTTGGAGTTTATCGCTCAGTGAGCGTTTTATTCATTTTTATTTTGGCATCGATACAATGCAAAATGTGTTATCGGTTTTTCACTATTCTCTCGTGACCCAGATGGCCGATCGATCTCAAACTTCTACAGGTTTGTCAGTTTATGTATATGGTGGATTACATAAAGTGCTTACACTGCCAACAACTGTTTTGTTAGCAAAACCAATTCTGTAATGTTCCTTTAACAAAAGATTCAGTGACAGAAACAAATTTTCACGCACCGAGAAAACGGGTCGGGTAACCAGACCAACTTTTCGTGACGTAACGTCGTGAATGAATTATATTGGTGTACTCAACTCAAAATATTTAGGACTCTTCCTCTGTACACAGATACTGTAGTATAATACGAAAGTGTAAGGCCGCTAGGTCTTTATTTTGTTTTACGTAACGGATCTTGCGCGCTATTATGTCACTAACATAAATGTTGCTTGCAGATTGCGCCACGGCATCAAGTTTACATTTGGTGTTTTATGGCATTGTTGAATTGCTCAATTTTGAAACTATAGGACTCACGACGTATTCATGACTCAGTCTTAATGTCCACACCGTTATGCGTTTTCCTCAAGAGGGAGGACCGACCCCCTCCCCCTCCCTTCACATTGACGCAACCTCTCGATGGTTGAAGTGACCCTGGAGTATTCGTTTCTTGTCTTAATTACACAAACGTCTTATTACATAGGGCTAGCTACTGCCGGGCCATTTCTCACTTAGAATAGCGATACTATCTTGGAAAAAAATCCGGGTCAGCGTTTAATGACCCGGGTCCCGTTCCCAGGGGGGGGGGGGGGGGCTAGACCCATTTAAGGGTCAGTGTTCTTTAATAATGGGCCGATGAGGGTAAAATCACCCGAATTTGAGTCAAACTTGCAGAAAAAGAGGTAACTCGCTGAGAGAGATAGAGCAAGGCAAGACAAAGGTTAAACGTTAGAAACTGTTTGAGTGTATACATTTTCCAGAAGTACTTTATCAATGGGCCTGGCTCCAAAATCCCCCTAACCTTCCCTGGCGACCCCACCCCCCATTTCACATTCTATCTGGCCTCCATGTTTCATCGATTTCTACCGAGTTCTCACGGGTATCCATGATGGGGGCCATGAGTCGAGAAGCTCCCATGAGATACAGCCCGGCACCACGGTGAAAATCAATGAGTAATATTAATATAGGTTTGGCTATGCGGAGTGAGATGGGGAGCCCCTAAGGTGCCCGGGCCCTAAGTCCGTGTGAGAACCAATCTAGAGAGACAGTTCCCTGTTATATTATTAATAAGACAAAAACGCTCTTCAGTATGTGTGTTTTCATTGTGTGCCATCATGCACAGCCCATCATATTGTCTCCTTGTCCATTGTGCGGGGCCACGTGTGGTCACATGTTTCTAAGCCCAGCAACAATTCGCGCGGGAGAATGGGAAGGAAGGGCGCGCGCGCGGACGATCGAAGCAGACTTATGAATAAGGACACGCACACAAAAGCCAGGTTGTTTCTCCCACTGTGCACCATGCGATTGCGTAGGGTGGAAACGCCTGCGGTTTGTCGTGTGACCGCCACTTGACTGACAGACGATTCCTTATTGTATCGTGGCGGGAAAATTTCCCGCGCAAAAGTACGTTTTGCATGAGGCACTTTATACCATCCGCATAACGCTGCACGAGTGTGTATCGCTCTCGACACACATCTCAAGTGCCTATGCATTAATTCAGTTCGTGCGTACACTAATTACAAAAGGTATTTCCATCCCGCAAAGGTGGGGATAAACTGTAATTAAGTGAAATCATTCTCAGCAAATTATCAATTTCAATTTTGACTTGCAAGAAAGTATTTTATTCTGAAACGATGTCCGATCTTGAACTGTGATCATTGTTTTTTTTTTGTCAATCACATTCAATAGAAAGTTAACTTCCATCTTATTTTACAAAGTAATGCAATCAAACCGAAGCTCGGAGAAGAACAAAAAGTCTGGTCGCCTTGTGTCTAACGAGAATGAGCAGTTCAATTGTATCGATGTGAACAGGACCAAGACTCGACCAATAAAAAGAACGACAGTGCAAATTAATGTGAGAACTATATATCACACATATTGGGCACAACGAAAGGTATACGTATGGAAATCATTCTTAAAATTAATGTAACTTTAACAAATTTGGGTTAAAAGCCTACAGAGCAGCGTTTGACAAAACAAATCATTTTGAGAAACTTTTCACTTCAAAGTATTACATTAAATGTTGTTAATGATATGCCTACGTAAAAAGATATCAGTTTATAAGCCACTAACTTTGAATATAAGAAGCGTAATTGCGATAACGTTTCTCAGACTGTGTATTCCTATATGGATTATTCTTCCTTTGCGATGTAGCCGGATATAATCGCTCCGGATGGATTGTGATGTCTCCGAAACGCAAACTTTTTAAGTGAATTGTTCACAGGTTAGTTTTATACATCTACAATATAAATGATTTCGAACGGTTCCAAAAACCTAAGGTATAGTTTGCCTTAAGAAACTCTTTCCTCTTTCGCGGATTTTATGGTCTTTTTATAACGGTTTTTTAGTTTAGTGACACCAATTTTTGTAGGGCCTATCCTGTTTTCATGATTGTAAGCACCTGATTCCTATGGGCAACCTCCATCTTCCAAACACCACGTGCTTGATTGTGTACGTCCATCTAAAAAAAAAATGGCTTTCACCGGGCAGACAGGCGAGACTTGTGCCCGTGGCAGCGGTCCGCGACCCCCCTCCTTCTCAACCAGACAAACCCTAACATGCGTAAACCAATCGCCCAATCTTGCCGCCATTTTTTTCTCAAATCTAGCTCGGGCTCGTCTGCAAGTTGGTGCCGGCATTTCTGGCGTTTACGGTGTACGAGAATGGGGTGTTTGCAGCCAGTCGGGTGTACGGGCGTTGCGCGTCGCACGACCCGTATTAACAAAGGCCGACCAAGCGAATTAATGCGACAAAATTAGTGGCTGGATGAGATTTATACACAGCTATCAAGTATTATTATTAAAACAGCTTTTATTGTAAAGGCAAAGTTGACAAAATAAACAACTTAACAGCTAATAAAAATAATCTGAGGCATGTTTTTTATTATTTAAAAGTTGTATTTTTGTATAATGGTAGCTTACTTAAAACTGTAACAAATACCAATAAGTTTTGATGTTCTAAAAAGTGGGTTGGTAATGTCTAGATGCTCTAGGTATTCTCGAAAGAGAAATAAATGAAGACACAGAAGAGTACGCTGGTCGAAACGTCGAGACGTTACACCACCGGTTCGTCTCAGACGCAACATACCTCACGGTTATTATAAACCGTCACGGCAAAACCGAAGTTCCTTTAAATGACACTTTAATAGATCCTCCAAAAGAATCACAATATTAACACCATTTCAGACCGATGCAACAATGCTGGCAGAAATTATTAACTCGTGTTATTTTAACTCGATCACTATGATGTTAATTTGTTCTCCTTTTTTATTTTAGAAATAGCTTAGTTGGTAGGCCTAAGGGCGGCTGTGTATACATTATTAGTCCGGAGGTCGTCAGCTCATCAAATCTAGTAAGTTTTGGAACGCCTTTCGGCTGAAGCGCTTTATGAGAGCTGCATATATTTTTTAAGAATATTGCTTTTACAGGACTGCATGGTCCAAGCAGATTTCTTGTTGTAGCAATATTATTTCCTGCTGGCCCGTTTGGACGAAATTGGGTTCACGAAATGCAAGGCTACTCCAGTTTTGTCACACACTGTCTCCAACGCACGGCGAATGACAAGCTTGCGTGCCCTGTAACAAAGCCCGCGCTGTCGGCGGAAATGTAATGCCCTAGTCCCTTATTGTAATGTCATTATCAATGCGTTATTAATTTCCCCCCATTGTTATGGCTATGGAATTGTTTATGCTCGGTAAACAGAGCGGAGCAATGGCTTTTGTGTCAAACGAGGTTTCTGCGTAATATTTTGAGGGAGATAGGATGTTGTTGCGAGTGAAATTATGACAACTTGTTATGATTGGATTGAAGGCACTGGACATTATTGGTAATTACTCAAAATAATTGTCAGCATAAAAACATAATTGTAAACAATCAATGGAGAGAGGTTGATAGTATAAAACACTGTGAGAAACGGCTTCCTCTGAAGTAACGTAGTTTTCGAGAAAGTAATTTTCCACTAAAATATTTGAATTGATTTCTAGACCTCAGAACTAGATTTTGAGTTCCCGAAATCAAGCATCTGAGACTAACTTTGGTAATTGTCAAAGACCAGTCTTCTTACTTGGTGTATCTCAACATAATTATGCACAACATACCAAACCTGTGGAAATTTGAACTCAATTGGTCGTCGAAGTTTCGTGATAATATGCAACAGAAAACACCATTGTCAAACGAAGTTGTGTGCTTTCATAAGCTTGATTTCGGGATCTTAAAATCTAATTCTGAAATCTTGAAATCAAATTCGTGGAAAATTACTTCTTTCTTGAAAACTACGTAAATACTTCAGAGAAAGTCATTTCTCAAAATGTATTATACTATCAACAGTTCTACATTGCGTGTTACCAAGTAAGTTTTATGCCAACAATTAATAAGGGAATAAAAGGGTTGCGACTCGTTCTTTCACGGCCGTTTAGAACCGGCAGCAGGGTCTTGCCGTGTGATATAGGCGAGGGCTTTTATCACACGGCAACGACCCTTATAGTCTTGGTTCAACACGTTCTTGTTTTCCTTTCACACGCAGCGCGGCCAACTCGCCGACAGCACCGCATCGCCCGTAACAAGAAACGTCTTGTACCAAGACTAGCGCGTAGTATCCGCTTACAACCGGTTATAAACACTGGTCATTATCAAAGGTTTAAACACCCCCACGTGACGCGCTCTCCACCAATAGGATGAGCGATACTGTATGAGGTATTTATGAATTATGAGTAATTACCAATAGTGTCCAGTGCCTTCAGTTTAAACACCGAATGTTTTGCAGTGTATAAACGTAGGACTATATGCGGCTAGATATAGCAGTGTCTGATTTGTGTTGGACTTTCTACAATTTCCTTCAACCATCACGTCCGTTAATTATTGTTTAATACACTTTTAACTCATCCACCAAGTCAATATCTTGTTCAAATACCCCCCTCCCTCCACATCCTCTCCTTAGAAAACGTCTCTAATTAATATATTCCGATTGCATTTTAATCATGCGGAAAAGCACAAGTTCAACTAGTGTCTTTTCTTAAAAGCAACGCGTGTTTGATTTAAAAAAAAATACTAAACATTGACCCACGTTCGTCATTTTACCTCAGACAAAAATTGATCCAAGTTCTTGTCTAGGGTATTTCAGTTTCCGTCTTTTTCTTCGTCTTCTATTTTATAAGATTTTAATTTCTTTATAAAGAGACACTACGGTAGTTTGGGTTAGGACCACGCTGGACCCAAGCCACGCGACGGGGCAATCGCAGCCGCGTGCCCGCAGCCGCGTGCCCGCGAGTGGGTTTGAATTTGCTCGGTACATGTGACGTCGTGACCGTTATAGACGCACGTGGATAAACTGTTAAAAGATTCACTTAAGAACGTGTTCGGACAACGTGGCGACGTCGCAGTGTATGTTTAAGTACACACCTTCTACTGGCTTGAAAAAGGTTAATTAATGGCATGTTTGTAAGCCGTGTTTAGGTCTATACTATTGTTTAACTTTGTCTTGAGGATAGTCGTATGGGACGAGTTGCAGAAGAGCTGAGCTGTGTGGTAAAGTTCTTCGATGCGGGTTAGGGTTAGGGTTTGGGTTAGGGTAAGGGTAAGGGTCAAAGTTAGGGCCAGCTGTAGTCTTTCTCCCCACACCCATATACTACTTTGAAAGTCAAGAGACTGAACAGTTTTGCTTTAAATAAAATCTAGTACAATAATTGGCCTAGGTTGCTTGGCCCAAACATTGACGGGCGTTCGCCATTTTATCTCAGACAAATCTGATAGTCTAAACTCTGGTGTAAACTGTGTCTGTACTGAACCGTTCTACGTCTGGAAACTGTATTAATGAAACAAAAACTACTTTTTTTATTAAATGGTTGCATGGTATTTTTGTTGAAAACTAGACATCAACATTACTACTGTTACATCAACATCAACAATATAACTTTAACCCTACCCTAACACGACACCCTACCCTACCCCAATACAATCCTAACCAACAACCTAAACCGTCCTACCCTAAACTTTGAAATAAGAGAAGAGTCAACTGTTGCCTAAAAGGAATATTTTCTCCCAAAAAACAAAATCTTCAGTATTTATGTGCGTCTTATTTTCCCGCCGATTTCCGTCGTTTAAAAAAATAAAAATAAAAATGTTTCCACCATTTCCTTGGAGCACGATTTCCTCTTTGTAAAAAAAGTAAACACTGTGTGTATCTCAGAGACGTGTGGGACCTTTAGAAAACTCAATGGAAATAACTAAAGGTTTACACACAAAGCCATCCTTTACAAAATCTGTGCAGCCTTGGTTGTTATTTTTCTACAAAAGAGAGATACATTTTGTATTGTGTGTTATGTTCCTGTAGTTTGGGTTGCATTAATCAACTTAGTGCATTGTGTATGGCACGCAAAAATGCAACACTAGCTGAACGGGATAACGGCCGAATGTAACACTATTCCAAACTGTGTGAAATTGTGTCCAAGACTCACCGTCCCCCATAAGCCGTGTTGAGATATAGTGGAATCATTTACTATAAATACCACTGTAAGGTTTAGGGGAATCTGTCTGTATACACTCAAACCACCACAGTGGCCACCGTACCTCAAAAAAGCTAATGCCCACTCGCCTTTGTCGAAAGTTCTCTTTGGACCTTTGGAATATTAATTTGTAGGTTCTATGTCCTCAGATATCTTATTTTTCTGGTGATTCTATAAGGTATACAATGCTCTATAGGCCTAAATAATTGTGATATTTTGAAGACTATGTCCATTTATATCGTGTAGGACTATACCATAAAAATCTTCAGTTCTGCCCCCCCCCCCCAAAAAAAAAAAAAAAAAAAAAAAATGTCCTCTACGTGTATTGAGACGTACACATTTCAATCTGTTTTTGTTTTCAGCATTCGAAACACAGTCACTATTTTGCAACAGGTAGCATTTTCACACCTACAGCAAAACCGAAGTTAATGTCCATTTTACGGCTTGAACATTTTTATTTTATTTATTTAAAACCGCCACCAATCGCTGGGTTTGGTTAAGTCCTGAAACTGCTCAGAGCCACTCCACTTACAAAATAATTGGATTTGATATTAATTATCTATATTTATACACATACATACATAATACTACAAGCCGCAAAACCAAAGACACGTTTATCAACTTTAATTAAACGCCTCGACAAACAATCTCTCGTAATAAAGTCATTACACGGGTAAATTACCTCACCGTCATTCCAACCCCAACCTCACTCACGCCTCGACAAATACTAATTAAAACTTGCCCCTAAAAAAAACCTTTTATATTATCTCGAGGATGCGATGCTGAGATTCTTTATAAATAATGGTGTTTGTTTTCAGCCACGACCGTAAAAAAAAAACCGCTTTGTATTTTTACTATCATTATTTCTGTATTATTTTTATTAATACTGTTATCGTTAGGTACCGACTTGTCATTCACGTTTGGTTATCTACACTCTGCGTGGTCCTGAATGACGCGAAAGTTTAATGATAATAAACAATGCACTGCTAGCCGAGAATGGCGATTCAAACACGTAGAACAGTTTGGTTATGATATCTTTAGTAAACCAAATGTTGATTTTCAAATTAGAATTTCAATCTGCGTTTGTACGGGAAGCATACATGTAAAGAGTTATAAAAGCGCACCGCTTCTTCCAGATAACGAGAAAGTTCTTCTCACCAAACCGACTTAAGTCAATGAAACCGATGTCAACTTTTGGTATCTTTTCCCACCTTCCACCTCTGGGAATCTCGCCTCGGTACTATGTGGATTGGGTTTTCAGTCCCTATCTGACTGCTTGGGTTTTTCCTGGAGTTATTCTCTGGGGTTTTCCTCCCACATCTAAAACTAAAACTTCCTTCTGTGTCTTCTTTCATTGGATTCTTAAAGGCAGTGGACACTATTGGTAATTACTCAAATTAATTATTAGCATAACACCTTTCTTGGTGACAAGTAATGGGGAGAGGTTGATGGTATAAAAAACTGTGAGAAACGGCTCCCTCTGAAGCGCCATAGTTTTTGAGAAAGAAGTAATTTTCCACGAATTTGATTTCGAGACCTCAGATTTAGAACTTGAGGTCTTGAAATCAACCATCTAAACGCACACAACTTCGTGTGACATGGGTGTTTTATTCTTTCATTGTTATCTCCCAAGTTCGATGACCAATTGAGCTCAAATTTTCACAGGTTTGTTATTTTATGCATATGTTGAGATACATCAACTGTGAAGGCTAGTCTTTGACAATTACCAATAGTGTCCACTGTCTTTAAGGCTAATACAGTGGTTAAGGAGATAGAAGATATTTGACTCTGGCGTTACAATTTGTTTACCTATATAGGCCTGCAAATCAGCATAAAGTTGTTAGGGACGTTAACAGAATTTGATACATGCGCCAAAATACCCTTCCACACCCCAAGTCCAAAAGAAAGACCATACAACAGTTTATTGTTGCTTCAACAAAAGCTGTTGAAAAAAAAAAGAGTTTAAAAAGATTCTTTTCACACATGGGTCACGTTAACTACACCAAGATTAACCAATTCCACACCAAAAATCCTCCTTTATACACAAATCGTAACTAATATGCGCAACGCAATATTAATTTTCACCGGTCGCCTGGCAGGAAACCATGAACGCATGCGCAGTGTTTGCACAGCTAACTTGACGTACGCCGTCCGTGCGGACGAGGTTTGCCCGGACGCACTCGTCCCCCCGCCTCCTCCCTTATGCCACATAACATTTTGAAACACACCGCCTTATAACTGAAAGATTGTTTAACGTTCTCACGCCAGGCGCTTCCTGTTCTTCGTCTCTTTTTAAGGGATGGGTTAGCCGCTGGCAATTTATTAAAAATCGAATCTCGCTGAACCCTTGAACACCACCGGTGTTGGGTGATTTTTTGGCAAAGTGTGAAGTTCGCCACGGCAGTGATTCTATAAAAAAAAATGGTTTGGAGTTCTTAAAAGTGCATGACGTGCGGGCGTGGTTACCCTGGGGCTTTAACATTACAATAAGCCTATGGTTATGCAGGCGTTTGCCAATTAAACCCCTTAAGTTTTTCCCCCAATTTTCTGTTTTCTTCTCCTTGGGGCAGGAAGTGAATTTAACGGTGGTAACAGACCCCAAATTAAACGAATTTACCTCTAAGAGCTTTTTCCCCTTCAAAATATTGTGCAGTATTTAGTTGCAGATTATCGCTTTGTGTGAGTTTATTTTCTCTTTCTTAAATTATTGCAACCCAAACCGAGGGTGTGTGTGGGACACCATTTTTTACTGAATGGTGAAAATTCGAAGGACACAATTGCTTTTTGTATGACTGTAAATTGGAAAATTGACAAAATTAAAAAGGATATTAAGAACTGATTAAATTTGCTGGTATTAAACAACCTTGTGAAAAAGGTCATTCTCCTGATGAAGACGAATTTCTATCATAGAAAAAACCGATGGTCACAACGCCTCGAGCCGAGTAGCGTCAACTTTATATTTTGTTCTTACTTCGTCTACTGTGCAAAGCTTTAAACCTTAAGTTTAAAGATACTTCGGCCAATTTTCACGAAACTCTAGGATTAATCCTGACTCGAGTAAGGACGAGTAACCCGTCCTAACTTGGGATGGGTTCAATTCGTCCTACGTATTTGAATACGGAACTGAACCGGTCCCAAGTCCTAAGATTAATCCTAAGTTAGGAAGAGTTTGGTGAAATCGACGGCTGAACACACGTTTGGTGATTGTCAAAGAGCAGTATTCTCACTTGGTGTATCCCAAAGTATAAAATAGTGTGATAGGAATCAGATAGGAATAAAAGGCTTCTGGCCAGAAGTCTCTTATTATTTTAGTGAGAAATTACCTCTTTCTCAAAAACTACTTTACTTCAGAGGGAGTCGTTTCTCACAATGTTTTATACTATCAACCTCCCCATTACAAGAAAGGTTTTATGATAATAATTATTTTGAGTAATTACCAATCGTGTCCACTGCCTTAAAGACAGTGGACACTATTGGTAATTGTCAAAGACAAGTCTTTTCATTTGGTGTATCTCAACATGTGCATAAAATAACAAACCTGTGAAAATTTGAGGTCAACTGGTCGTCAAAGTTGCGAGATAATATTGAACGAAAAAACTTGAGGTCTCGAAATCAAATTCGTGGAAAATTACCAATTTCTCGAAAACTACGTCACTTCAGAGGGAGTTGTTTCTCACAATGTTTTATGCTATCAACCTCTCCCCATATTTGTTACCAAGTAAGGTTTATGATAATAAATATTTTGAGTAATTACCAATAGTGTCCACTGCATTTAAATACTTACCCTTTACAAATCTGACAGTACTATAAATACAACGTTTTGCTTAAAAAAGAAAAGGTCATATTGACAAATACAGCATGGGAACTTTCAATCACGTTCTTTCCCATTCATTTAGCTTTAATCCTCGATAATTATTATTAATCTAAAATTGGATTGTCTTTAAATCATTAAACCGACAAACAAAGGCGGTAAAAATACAATAAAACATTACACTTAATTAAAAAACAGACACAGATTGATTTCAATTGAAAAACACTTTTGTCTGAGTAAAGCGATAGCTCTGTTGCTTGTTTGTAGTGCCGAAGCTAATTAGTTATAAGATTGGATTTTGTTATTCTTTAATACATAAATCAATTGGCTAATTGTTTAAATAGAACAAAGGAACAGAATAGCAACAGACACTCGCGCCGGATTTTATTATGTCATTAAAAAAGGGTTACGTGTTTGGTTTGGAGGTAAAAAAAAAAAAAAAAAAAAAGGAAATGAACACGTATCTCTTGTTTGTTTTCTGTCTGTAAATTACACTACGATTGGTATTCTAATTGCATCCAAGTTCAAATTTATCGAAAGGAAGGGAGAACAGCGAGAACTGATTTGATGGACCAATCAGAGAGCTTTAATAAGTTAGACTGCGACTGTGATTGACTGACCAATCAGATCGCTGCGCGGTTAATGATGTAAGCATTATAATCGGACCAATGGTTGAGAATCATCAATGGTATCTCTTAGCTTTCAAATAAACTTTTTCTGTTCGTCGAATGGAACTACACAAAAAATGTCCAATGCTTTCTATAGGGAATACTTTTGTTAATCCCCCCCCCCCCCTTTTGGTGCAATAATGAATGTCATCATTGTTGGTTAAAGTATTTGTTGCGCATGTATCTTGTTTAGTGTAGATTACTTCAGTTTCGTCTTGAAAAGTGAAACTACGTGCTTCAAACTCTTACGTCACTTGCTCAGGTGACCAATTACAACACAGCAAACATTCCATCATTAATACTTAACCACGCCCACTTAACGTAAACACTTAACTAAACCCGAAGTGACTGGTCACCAACTCGCAACCCTTGTCTCTGAAAATAATTACAAAAGGGTATCAGATTAACCGTGTTTTTTGTTTCCAATATTGCCCCATGAATTTGGTAGACTGTGAGGCTTCACCTCCTTGGTGTATACTTGCGCAGGCGTACGTCGATTCAATCAGCCTGTTGCGTGTGTGGGGACCACTCTGTAACCAAACACGCGCTCTATTGTTGACCATTGTTTACCAGCGCCCTTACGATTGTAATTAACAACACCTAATAAGGTTTAAATTGGCGAGTGAAGCACGAGGGAGCGGCAGATATAACTCCAGTGATCGGATAAGACGGGTCTGAATCTAGGCTAAATCGCTCCAGGGCATACCGTGGTTAGAGGCTTACTTACGGTGTTGGAAATCGCTCCGGGCTACGACGACCGTTTGGACGGCAGGAGTTGTTGAATTTGGTCGCTGAGGACTGGCATGCATTTTAGCGGTAAGTTCAAACGAATTAGTGCATTTTTAAGAGGTTTTTGTTATAGGTCTTTAGTTTATTGATGGTTGGGTAAACCACGTGTCGAAAGTTCTTGAAATTAATTGGGCAAGCTAACAGTATCATTATGTTTCTGATATAAAAAATGTTCGACATTGGTCGAGTTTATGTAGACTATACCTATCATTCCAACACTGAAAGGAATGGTTTAAAGGGATTGTTTACTCCAAAAATTAATGATCCTACTTGTTAAAGGCAGTGGACACTATTTGTAATTGTCAAAGACTAGCCTTCACAGTTGGTGTATCTCAACATATGCATAAAATAACAAACCTGTGAAAATTTGAGCTCAATCGGTCATCGAAGTTGCGAGATAATAATCAGAGAAAAAAACACCCTTGTCTTACGAAGTTGTGTGCGTTTAGATGGTTGATTTCGAGACCTCAAGTTCTAAACTTGAGGTCTCGAAATCAAATTCGTGGAAAATTACTTCTTTCTCGAAAACTATGGCACATCAGAGGGAGCCGTTTCTCACAATGTTTTAGACCATCAACCTCTCCCCATTACTCGATACTAAGAAAGGTTTTATGCTAATAATTATTTTGAGTAATTACCAATAGTGTCCACTGCCTTTATAGAGTACTGCAGTTGTTGATAGTGTATAACGTGTTGAGAATTTACCTTAAAAGGAATGTGGGTTACAGACACTGGAGACTATTAGTAATTGTCAAAGACCAGTCTTCTCACTTGGTGTATCTCAACATGTGCATAAAATAACAAACCTGTGAAGAATTGAGCTCAATCGGATGTCGAAGTTGCGAGAAAATAATGAAAGAAAAAGTACCCTTGTCACACGAAGTTGTGTGCTTCCCGATGCTTGATTTCGAGACCTCGAATTCTAAATCTGAGGTCTCGAAATCAAATTCGTATTATACTATCAACAGCTCCCCGATACTCGTTACCAAGTAAGGTTTTATGCTAATAATTGTTTTGAGTAATTACCAATAGTGTCCACTGCCTTTAAGATAAATGGATTCAAAAGTATTTCAATCTGAGAAACGTTTCTACCTAAAATGTTCTCCGAATTTGTACATAATAAAAATACGAACAAGTTTTCCTCAGTGGACACTACCGCAACAGATTTTCTGGCAATAATATCACAAAAACGCTTGCACCTTATGAAAAATTCTCTGTTATTGACTTATTTGGATTGAAACGACCATACGACTTTGCCTTTTTGATATAATTTCGGTCTCAATTTGTCCATCAAGAAAATATTTAAGAAACATTGAACGAAAACCTTTCGGGTTTCTCCCCGTTTTTGTTTTGTTTAATATCACGTTCTTTTTTTAAGGTAAATCGTAACTGCAGGTAGTTAAACAACAAAATTTCTCAAAAAAACAAAACAAGTAGTTACCTGCTGTCAAATTAGCATCTTGTTTCTTATTATTTAAATAGTTTGACTTTTCCCGCTATTTTTCGTAAGCAAATTTGTTGTGCGTTACATTTTCACTTGAGGTATTAGAAACTGGTCTCATCTGACATCTTTTATTGTAATGTTATTTTTTTCTCTCTAAACGAATTTTGACGGATGATATACTGTTTCAAAACGAAAACCATTCAAAATGTTTCGCATATGCCCATAAGTTGCAAGTGACATCCAAAATTGTTGAAGCACGGGTACAGGTACGAGCCGTAAGGCTCACTCATTACTCTTCACAATGAGAAACTCACCATGCGAACTTCAACTTGAGAAACTCATTTAAAGACACTCACCTTAAAACCTTTCTTGATGACAAGTAATGGGAAGAGGTTGGTGGTATAAAACATTGTGAGAAACAGCTCCCTCTGAAGTGCCATAGTTTTGGAGAAAGAAGTAATTTTCCACGAATTTGATTACGAGACCTCAAGTTTAGAACTTGAGGTCTCGAAATCAACCATCTAAACGCACACAACTTCGTGTGACAAGGGTGTTTTCTTCTTTTATTATTATCTCGCAACTTTTGTGACCGATTGAGCTCAAATTTTCACAGGTTTGTTATTTTATGCATACGTTGAGATACACCAACTGTGAAGGCTAGTCTTTGACAATTACCAATAGTGTCCACTGCCTTTAACAAAAAAAAATAAAACTCATCATTGGTGAGACACAACAACTCATCATTAATGGATCAATCAATATAGTTTTCATGTGTGAAACTCATCATTAGTCACACAAACTCACCATTGCAAACTAATCATAAAGGCCTTTTCTTTTCATCTTAATATGTGAAGAAACTCACAACAACAAAACTAACATCTCAAGTGACATCCAAAATTGTTTGTACACAGTTAACCACCGTCATTGACCACGTACAACAATGCGTGTTACATTTATGGTAACTTATGTGGTCTACGGACGTTTTGGGGTGATTTTCGTTTCGAAACGGCAGCTCTGTCAAAAGTAATTCAGAGTAAGAGATATTTTACAAAAATTCTGTGTCGGCGAAAGTATTATCTCTTAAAGAAAAACTATACTTTCGTTTTTATGAACCGTTCGGGTGTTTTAATCCTGTATTTATGTACACCAATAAAACTAACGCATGAAAATTTCATTTTAAAAGATGGTTGCGTTTATAGTCTTTAGCGAATATGCCAATGCTGGAAGAATATATATATTGATTTTTTTTTTTTTTTTTGGGGGGGGGGAAGTGATATTTTTCCATAACCGCGGTATTTCGAAGTGATATGTCTCTCAAATAATGTTATACTATCCAAAGTCAGCATTATTCTTTGTTCGTAGGCCTAAGATTTTATAACATTTTTCAGCCATCACCAAACTTATAAAGACCCGCTAATCGACAGATTTGTCGTTGATCGTAGTTTTAATAGTGATTTCCTGTTTCTACTCGTTCCATCCAGCTGACGGCGGTTTCAACCAGCTTGGGGGTATGTTTGTTAACGGGCGCCCTCTACCGGAGACAATGAGACATCGCATCGTGGAGATGGCTCACTGTGGTGCAAGACCATGTGACATCTCAAGACAACTTCTCGTGTCGCACGGTTGCGTCAATAAGATCTTAGGTATGTGTAAGTAGGATTTTGAAACTTTTCGAACAGAGCCCAAATTCGTAGAGCTGGGGTTAAAGCAGAACAAAATTGCTCAACACTTATCTGCTTAGCAGAAATGAGCAGGATACCAGTTACAAATTAAACATGTGACTTGGTAATTTGGCTGGTAACCTAATTCTGGTAAGCAAATTCTCGTACGCTTAGCTACCTTTTGTGTTGAAGTAACTGTATGAAATTGGGCCCACGTGAGGTTTGCATCATGCGGAAGTCTCTTTCGAGTAGTGTTTGGTTGTCAGCCACCGGTTCTTTTCAGAACTAGGCCTAATACTTTAAGAGATTTATATACAGTTATTGCTACCGCAAACCTCACCTGGTTTGTGTGTTTAACCCCAGGCCTTGTCACGGAAGAACATTTTACTCGCAGGCCTTGGAATTGAAAGCCTTGGAATACACGAACACTTTTGGATTACCTCACTGTAATTATTAAGCGCCAATTTGTTTTTATCCCATTCTAAATTATGAACTCGAGGGACAAGTTGTCCATAATTATGTTTCGATGAAAAAATGTATGGCGTTGTTGCTCTTAGTAGTCTATTAAGTCGTTCTTAATAAGTACGTATGGTTTGTGATTAAACACCCTGCAGAAAATTCCTTTGTGAGCAAATGTGGTGGCTGGTCGCTCTCAGAAGAGCAGCTTTTTAAAGTCATTTAATTTTATGTAGAGAATTTAATGTTTTGTTGACAGTCCTGTTGATACAGTGTTCGTAATATTATACTCTCTCACAGGTCGCTTTCTTGAGACTGGTTCCGTGCGCCCAGGTACCATCGGTGGGAGTAAACCCAAAGTAGCCACGCCCACAGTGGTAGAGAAAATCGAGAGATTTAAACAAGATAATCCCACCATATTCGCGTGGGAGATTAGAGATAAGCTTGTATCTGACGGTAAGTGATTAACGTTCGTCAGTTCTTTATTTTTATTTCGGAAAAAAAAAAGAAAAAAAAACATAAGTTACTTTCTTATTTTATTCTGGTCCTTTTGACAGAAATGTCAAAAAAAAAACAAAAAAACATAAATTACTTTCTTATTTTATTCTGGTCCTTTTGACAGAAATGTTTCGTTTTGTTTCTTCTTCTTTTATTTAGACTTCGTTTGATTATTTCTTTTGAAATATTTTAATTGATACTCTGGCATTGTAAACCCTTCACTGTTTAAAGACACTTTCGAGGACGCTAGGTGGCAGCAGTCTGGTTTGTCTTCTGCCAACTAGCGCCTCAAAGTTTCCCATTGTGTTTCTTTCTATGCAAACTATTAAGTAGACAAACAAGTATACAAGTAACTTATTACATAGTTCAAAAGAACAAAACTCTAAAACACAGATAATCAAAAAAGTTCCATGCGAAGTGCTGAAACTCAAATTGGTGAAATTAATTGGCTATGTTGATATTTTGAATATTCTTGTTTTCTTCCGATTTCTGCAGGCGTCTGCACAACTTCCACCGTACCAAGTGTGTCTTCCATCAATCGCATACTGCGCAATCGCGCTGCGGAACGCGCAGCCGCAGAGTACGCAAGGGCTACTGAGCAGGCGTACATGAGCGACTACGCCAGCGCATGGGCACACTACGCACCACCATACGGCATTGTTCCAGGATTGAGAATGGACAGTCGACTGGATCCTAGGCAATCGTTGAGGGCGTGCTGTTCAGGTCTATTCTGTGGGCCACCTTTTGGAACATATCCACCCGGTAAGTTTTAGGCACTTATTTGAAAGAAAATACATAAGTAAACAAATACAAGAAACAACAGATAAATAAACAACTAACGGGGGTCCCAGACTGCTCCTCTAAAACAGTATTTTTGTATACTGTCTGCCATGTCAGTGCTAAATGTCATATCATACACATGCCTACACCCTTACGGATTGTGAAGGGGGTAATCATATTTCCGCCCCAGGAGTAGGTGGCAACATGTCCCTTGTGGTAGTTGATTGGGCCGATAGCCTAAGTCACTTTACTGCAGCCCTCACCTTTAAGTGACCATCTGTCCTTGTTGTTAGTCAGGCGATATCTACGCATAAAAAGTATACAAAAAGTATAAAAAATATACATATAATGTTCCCGCTTTTTTTCCTGTAGGTCTGGCACCTTCCTCCGAGTCACCATCCCCTCCCCCAGCCCCTGATAACTACAACAATGATGCCCCCGTCTCCATGGTAACTGCATCATCCCTACCCAGTTCTCATGCCAGGTCCCCCTCACCAGATACACCCGTCTCCTCCTCCGAGAACATGAACTATCCTCCAGAGATGGACTCTCCCTTCAAGGATCCAATCACAGAAGAGCAGAGGAGGAAACTGCGCAGGAGCAGAACGACATTCACCCCGGAGCAAATACAGGTGAGCATCAAGAGAGGGCGGTATTACCCCTCCTCATTCTAAGTCCTCGTCCGAAACGAATTGGGATACCTTCATCTCTCCATGCTGTACATCACCATTGATGGTACTGCCACTTACCAATATGAATACCTAAAGCAACTATAATTTACCGGTCACTAAGGCTCCTTGCAAACTCTTCCGCACCGATAATTTCGGCACTTTGCATGGCTGGTGTTCATTTAAGCATATCATTCAATATTATGTATGTATACACCGCAAACCAAATACATAATACCATTCTATTCAGTCCAATAAAATTAGGTATGCTTGCCATCCACTCGGTTTTCCCATTCTACAAACATTCATTCAATCAAGCCATAGAGGGCGCTTTGTAAGCTGCCTCTACAAAAGTCATGTGGACCTTAAGACACATAGACCCGATTTTGTTCAGTGTATAATCCTATTTATTTTTATATTGCACACAGTTGCAATATAAGGCTGAATCCGAATTGGCGGTTAGAGCTAAGGCTACTAACGACTTACTTCACTTCAATGACGCACGGTAATCTAGCCGTAGCCATTAACCTTAGCCGTAGCTGTAGATGCCTGTTCAGACACGACCTATAATATAATAATGCTAGTTGTGTGGTAAATTATTTAAGATGGATTTAGGAACAACGTCTAATTTGTGGGAACGATTTTCTTCTGTTTTCAGATTCTTGAAAAGGAGTTTGAGAAATCTCACTATCCCTGCGTCTCGACGAGAGAGGACCTCGCCAACAAGACGACGCTGTCCGAAGCACGGGTACAGGTACGAGCCGTAAGGCTCACTCATTACTCTTCACAATGAGAAACTAACATTGAGAACTTCATCTTGAGAAACTCATTTTGAGAAACTCATATTGAGAAACTCATTTAAAGACACTCACCTTAAGAAATAAAAATAAAACTCATCACTGGTGAGACACAACTCATCATTAATGGATCAATCAATTATAGTTTTCATGTGTGAAACTCATCATGAGTCACACAAATTCACCATTGAAAACTAATCGTAAAGACCTTTTCTTTTCATCTTAATATGTGAAGAAACTCACAACAATAAAACTAGAAAATGCCGAGCACTAGAAAATGCCGAGGACAACTTTGTTGCCTAAATATTCATGAGTTACTACAACAAAAAGGGTGTTTTATTTTGGGTAAAAAAAAAACAAGTTTAATAAAAGACAGTTATAATCTTGCATATTTTTTATTTGTTTATTTACAACCTTGTTTTATTGATTTCTTTCCCAGGTTTGGTTTTCCAACCGCCGTGCAAAATGGCGCCGCCACAAGAAAGTCTCCACCCTCCAGCATCCGGGACCTCTGCTGCCCCACCATCATTCCCATCGTGCCATGTACCAGACGCCTGCTGCAGTCGCCCTCCCGCGGGCATACAAGGCCATGCAGCTAGAAGGCGGGAAAGTGACTCTCAGGCCTTCCATGTCGTCTGCTTTCACACCGCTTACATTGACACACACACAAACCACGTCTGCTACGTCGAGTAATTCTCCGTAGAGAACAAAAACACAGGTCCTGTGAGAATCTGCGATATTTTCCGTAAAAGAAGCAATGTATATATTATTGTGTTTGAGAAAACAGAGGTCCTCTGGCTGGGAACCTGCGATTTCTTCATTAAAAAAAGCAATGTATTATATTAATGTGTTATCAATGTAAATAACTCTGGCAAAGCATCTAATATGTGCGCGCTAAAAATGATTGTCATTATTTTGTGCATTAAAAGCATTCATTGCACCTCATTCGTAAAATTACCTGGGACACCGAGTTTTTTAATTCGATTGGTTGAGAGGACATCACGTTGGTCAGTTTCATTCTGAGCATGTGTGCATTTCCGAAAACAACTGAAGTCTGCTGCCACCTCAAGTCTCCAAAAAGTCTCTGATTATCAAAATAATGTGATCGTTTAAAACATACTTTAACTTGCCTTAGAAATAAAAACCTCATCAATAATGATCTTTACCCTATACACGTTTATCCAAATTTATGTTTCTATAATAATTTTTCTTTACAATCAATTACATAAACATTTCAAAATCACAATTTCATCTTTAATTCAAATTTCTCTTCTTTTGAGCTCGACATTCCTTTAACTTATTTATTTGCTTTAGGGGAAAAGCGTTTCTGGCATAGACTCGCTAAAAGTCTTTTCCTCTCGCATATGTAACTCTGAGAGCTCTTTTCTTTATTGTGCAATAAAAACGCAATCTATTCAAACCGTGTGTCAAATGTCTAAATGTTTGTTGAAAAACCTGCTTATAGTAATGTCACACAAAGGATTTGGCGTAACTGCCCAGCCGGAGCCACCCCCCCCCCCCATGCCAAGTAACTTCCACTATCCTAAACAAAAGACTCCATTATCCAATCCTGCCTAATTGTGTGCCTGTCAGATCATTATAGCGTGCAGAATCTGTGACAGTTGACTGGCACTAACGCACAAAAAATTAAGTAAAAATGCTGATTCTCTTGAAAATGACAACTTAACTAAAATTAACAAGATTCAAACTGCCACAAAACGAATAACAATGAAACATCGTGTCACTAAATGTCAATATTGTTTTCCAAAATGTGACTTTTGTCACCTAACGCAATTTAGTACAATGCTGTGCATACACAGAGTTTAAAACGTTCATACTTTTTCATCTATGCCTTTCCTGTACCTTTAACTTTGAAATTAATTCCACGGCAGCTCTATCAAAAAACTGTGGATTGAAGAATTACGATCCATCAGTGGGACACGCTGCAACACAGCCCCCTGACTGCACACAAGGCCCCTGGGTGTGACATCCGCATTGCCATTACGTTTATTACCAGTTGACGATTGAGATATCAACTGCACTCTTCAGAAGATAGCACTCGCCATTTACTCCCATTGACTGGGGTTTCGTTTAGTGCTCGATTCGGCAAACCTTAAAATCTCCCTCGAAAAGAACACCAGTGTATTGTAAAATCCATACTTAGCCTGGGGTTAAACTCGGAGAGAAATCAATGCTATGAGTATGCAGCGTATAGATTATATTCGGGTACTGGCAAGTGGATTTTTCGTTCGAGAGTATCTAACGCGCTGGCGTTGCATGATTAATTTTTACTCAAACATTTTATCGAATCCTTAAATGCCTTTCTTCCTTCTCGAGTATTCTTGGAGCGCAACTGGGCAAAGAAACCTGATAAGACTTGCTTGAGATCCCTTTCAGTGCAAGTGCTGCTAGATATAACAGCTAGCCCGATTAGTAAAGCCAGGAATCAATTTAAAAAAAGACAATTTAGAGTAATGTGTATTTTGTGGAGGTGTGTTATCGTCCCACGTAAAGCCAGTGCCATCACAATGGTTTATCTTTAGTCTTAAAAAAACAGAATTTTGGCTGTTGAAAACGAAATAAACTTTAAAAAAAATGTAACTCAGCCTTTGTACTGTGAGGAATGTTTTTTAATAAATGATTCTATATGTATCTACTCAAGTCTATAATTTGAAACTATATAATTTGAAGTATTTTCTCAAAGGAAAAAGACAGAAAAGTTTAACATGATATCAAAATGATAGATTTAAGACTTTTCAGCAGATACAATTCAATCTGTGTATGTGTTAAGTCAGACAAGTGGTTTGGGTTATACGCTAGCGTTTAATATCTCCATAAAACAGTCGTCGTTTATTATTCCTTACTCCCGTCTGCCTAACCTTGTAGCCTCTCTCGTGCAGCCGTAAGATCACCTGCTGAGGGTCCGCGGCCTGCCCTAGCCCTGCGCACAGCTCCTATCCAATTACCACGGCACAAACCACACCAGAAGCAATCGTGTTCCTTACAGCCTCGAGGAAATTCTAATAGTAATACCTCCCTGGTGATGTCTTGCAATTTCTTGATTACATTATTACTGTCAGTGAAAAAGGCTATACAGCGTCCTTTATATATTTTTTTTATGGAAATTCTTGCATGAAACACTGGAGTTTCTGCATAATGGAGGGCTAGACAGGCCACCGGTCGCTTGAGCTTATTTAACATTGAAGAGCAGGTTGAATTTAAGTATATGTACGCCTTGTTAAATATTAGTATAGGACTAAAAAACAAATCTGACAAAATGTCCTCGGTTTGGCAAATAGTCTAATTATTTTTTTGTCCTGTCTCACTGCGGGGAAAGAAATTAACTAGGACGTCTGGCTCTAAGGTGTTCTCATCGTGGCTTTGTTGCCATGGAAAGATATGGGACGGACAGGAAAGATTGCCAATTCAGGATCTGTAAACAAAAAACCCTCGCCGCGCCATTGTTTCCTCCTTGAGGGCGAGACTACATCACCGTCTGACAGATCACCTCGTTCCCAACCAACCCACCCCCTCAAAGTTGTAATATCATTAATGCTGTAAAACTTATCAGCAAATTTTAAAAATGTCCCCGGGGGATGGACAGATAATATACGTGTCATGAAATAGGAAATATAAATCACTCGTGACATGCCTGCTGGGATATTGTATGACCGTTATGTAAAATGAGCATTTCTATTATGCCAGTCAGATTGCAAGAATTGTGACACTTAAATTGTCAGCAAATCCAACTATACTCCTGAGTCGTGACTGTTTCTTGAAGAAAGAGTTCACTTTTCAGACTGAATTTAAGTAGCTTTAGCCACAAAAAAAACTACAGCGAACCGAAAAAGGATACGAGACAAAATTATGGCTTCCTGCTCTTGCTTAGCCAAAACTAATAACCAATATTTGTTGCGTAGTAAGCAGTTCTCGAAATTAAAATGTTTAACCACCCCAAGTCGTTCATGTACAAGGTGTTATTTTAAACCTTTATTACTGCATCCTGAAAACTAACTGAACTAATTGCACTGCTGTTCACCTAAGTCTGTGGATCCCGATTCGAATCCCCTCATGAATAGGCGCTTTGTGTGTCGTAGACTGGGTTTTCTGTCCCCCCCCCCCGTTTCAGTAGGTTTTTGTTTGACATCTTGATTTTTTTTATTTAGATTTTTTCTTCGGGCCTACAGATTACCGTGCCATTTGCTTTTCTTTTTCGGGATACCTTCATTTAATACCAGAAACGTCGGTAAAAAAAATGAAACAAACTAAAAAACAGTGAATTGCTTTTCCAAGAAAGACAAACCAATCATGTAAGCTGAAGCCTTTAGCTGCCAGCAGTCTGTACTTTGTGGCTCAGTATCTGTATGACTTTTATGATCAACAGGCCTCAGGGATTGAGCATATAAAATGTGAAACTAATCTCATCAAAGAGTACGTCACACGTAAGAGAATATTCAAAAGTGCAAATTACACTCCGGCTTATTTTTTTATTCATATCTGTTGTGAATTGGATAATGAAGTGCTGACCTATTTCGGATCTGAATATTATCTGCATACATTGGCGGTTGTTTTCAATTTGTTGTTATAAGTCTTGGATGTTCGGCCTAACAGTTCCTAAGGCACTTGGCCTACATGCAATTCCTTTGAAGTGCATCATTGGGGAAACAAAACTAAACAATTCTACCATTCATTTATCAAGAGACACAATAAACATGCAGGAAATCGGTGAATAAGAAGTTTGGGGTCAGGTTTTAGATGAAGATAGGCCTACATTGAAACAAAGATCGGGTACTTTTATGACTTACTCTCCAATCAATGTTGGCCACATATAGAAACCTATACATAAAAGAGAAGTTTTTCGAAGGTTTCGGTTTTAGAAAAGTTCTTGGCATTTGGTGATGCGAACCTGTAAAAGACGGAAGGGAATGAAAATCTACAAAGAGAGGAAGGGAGAATCCTAAACAGCTGTCAAAAATTATTTATTTATTTATTTATTTATTTATTTATTTATTTATTTAACGATCTTTATACAGGATACAAAAATCAGCACAAGAGCTGTATTACAGTATGCTCCTTTGTTATAAAAAAGGAAAACATTACTTTAAAAAGTAGAAACAGTCAGAGATAAACAAGGCTTTTTTGTCAAATCTGAATAATCTTTAGAGTTGACAGACCTGATGAAAGATGAGGCATGGCTGTCAAGTCTTAACAACACTTTGATTGCTGCCGATCCTTTTTAAGGATTTATGAAAGTATGTATTGAATTTGCTTCAAATAAAACCTCAAAGTTTATGTGATGTATTTTGTAACTTTTAATGTCCTTTTTATAACAAATCCAACTAGATTATGGTTGTAGGTAAATCATCCTTTCCTTACCTTACCTTACCTAAAAATGAAAGTGGTTGGAAGTGTTGAGCATGGTAGTTTTCAACTCAAACTATAAAAACAACTTTCATAAAAACAACTTTCAACAAAGTAAGTTGTGCGATAATTTGTATTTTTGTTCAGTATGATCGCTTAATAATACGATTCTCGGAACGAGCTAGCTAAATACTCACAGCGTTCAAAGTGTCAATGCCACTCTGAGTATTAAACTATCACATCATACGATGTGTACTAGCACCAGAGCGAAAGCTAATCCCTCTTAAAGGCAGTGAACACTATTAGTAATTACTCAAAATAATTATTAGCATGAAACCTTTCTTGGTGACGAGTATTGGGAAGAGGTTGATGGTATAAAACACTGTTAGAAAAAGATACCTCTGCAGTGCCATAGTTTTCGAGAAAGAAGTAATTTTCCACGAATTTGATTTCGAGACCTCAGATTTAGACCTTGAGGTCTCGAAATCAACCACCTAAACGCACTAATTTTCGTGTGACAATGTTGTTTTTTTTCTTTCATTATTATCTCGCAACTTCGATGACCGATTGAGCTCAAATTTTCACAGGTTTGTCATTTTATGCATATGTTGAGAAACATCAACTGTGAAGGCTAGTCTTTGACAATTACCAATAGTGTCCACTGCCTTTAAAAGTGTCAAGCCACTTTTTTGATTAAACGGTCATTGAAAATCTCATCAGAAGTTGCAAGTATTTGATTTCGGTTTCTAGTAATCCGATCAGATAAAATCAACCAACGAGAAAGTCAGATGAGATCTCGCGAGGATCCATTGGAAGCATCTGGTTCTCTGACAGCGAATATTAATTTTATGAAAGAGACACTTGTCCGTGTAAATTGCCGCACAATAAATTGTCAAATACGTTTGTCATGACTGCAATTTTAACTGATAAGTGTTCTGGGTGCAATGTTTTTTTATGTTATGTGTGTGACCGTTGGGAATTTGGCCAAACATTCAAATTGCTACAGTGTTAATTCCTTCATCACTTCGCCCTCAACGTTATAAACCAAACCAAATAAAAACATCAATCATTTTTCAGAGAAAACACCAACCCTCTAAGATTCCCCAACCATTTCCTGCATCGATTCTTCACTGATAGACGCAGAAGTAATCCCATTATAAGTAGCTAAATTTAAAGACGTTATTTTTTACGGAGAAATGATCACCAGGTTTTTCTCCCAACCTGAATATCCATTCAATTATTTGCTTCATCGTGCATTACACTGATGCATTTAAAATAGCTACATAAATAATCCATAACAGTGGAACTTCATATTGATGCCGCTTGAAAAACATGACTCAGCCACGCAGCCCTTATGGCAAATTAGGCCAACTCGAAAATGTTGGCTACTAAAATAGTAAAATAATTTCTGTGTAAACATGGGGCATTTTTCCATTTCAAAGTTTCGAAGGCTTATACTTTGTTTGGTTTTGATCGTGAATACACATGTCCTATCTCGGCCTCGTTTTACCTACCTTCATTTTTTTTTTTTTCTTTTTTTTTTTTTGGGGGGGAACAAAAAAGGCCTTTCTCTGTACTTTTTCAAAATTAAAATTTTCAAGTAGGCTATTTTGCACGGTGGCGCTTTTATGTTGAAATAACGTGTTAAGGGCGTGGCGTGAGGGGTCGAATTGACGGACGAAAATGGAGATGCTGGTACGATATTTTTTAGTCTCAGAACCCGTTAAAATCTGAAGGCACTGGTGCTGGACATCTTTGGTAATTGTCAAACTGACCACCACTATGATTCTCATCATGTATCCCAAAGTTGCATAAAACAAACCTGTAAAAACTCGGACTCAATATTGGTCAACGAAGTTAAAAGAAATAATTGTGTGTGCTTTCAGATGCCCGAGAAAGGCTTCAGGCCTGAAGTCTTTCTCATATTAAAATATGTCAGTGAGGACTTACCTCTTTCTCAAAGACAACGTTACTTCAGAGGGAGCCGTTTCTCACATTGTTTTATACTATTAACAGCTCTCTACTGCTCGTAACCAAGTAGGTTTTTAAGTCAATTATTGTGTAAAAACCCAACAGTGCATTTAAATACGCTCAAGCAACGACGAAGCGCACTAATGGAGGCATCATGGGGAGGCGGTCACCAGACGGCATGCTGGTTGCCAGCCTGTGACAGTTTAAATTGATGTGACAAACTCCTGACTTTACAAAAAAAAAAAAAAAAAACCACACACACAAAATGTAAAATCCAAAAGATTAATAGACAACAGTTTGATTTTTGACATTGGACATTCACAATATAGGCTTGTACTGCGAATGAGCTACTTTGCTATTTCGGTATTTGACATTCAAGTATGGTTGGTATACAATGAATATCTTCTTTTCATTTGGAGGTTGGCCATTGCTGTATATGTACACCTATATGTGAATGTCCAACGTCCAATATCGAAATAAAAAAAATATACATTAACTTTACAAACCTGTGTGAATACCCAAAGTCCAATATCAATTTAACTTTACTGTCATTCAAACCAAATTGTTGCAGTAAATTAAATTGAACCCCCTGGTATGTGTATTTGTATATCATGCATGCCCCCGGGGGACGAGAGTATTCCCCTAAACACTGATGCATTTAACTTCGTTTTTTTTTTTTTTTTTTTTTTTTTTTTTTTTTACACTGATGAATCTTTACACTGATGAATACGTGCCATGCAAACGTACGAGGGGATGAACGAACTGCGAATGGGAACGTGTCTCCACCACGTGCATGTCTAGCCATTAGTAAAAAAGGCAAGTACCAACATTTAGGGAGAAGTACTGAAGTTCAAAAACGTTTGAAACCGTTGGTAATAAAATGCATTAGGTTAGAAAGATGTGTTAAAACTAGAATTATATTGATCCTCCAGTTTCTCACACACATCTTCTGCTGAACAGCTCCATACAATTTGATAAAATAAATGATCTTTTGAATGGCAGACAAAAAACTTGACGCTATCGGTCAGAAGGCCTAGTAGTTTTTGTACAAAAATAAAATTAAAAAGCTGCACAAGCTTTTGAGGCGTTGCCCATTTTCTCTGTCTAAATATTTATTGAACTTCCGTCGTCATCGAACTATAGATGTAATTACCTATCATTGGGCTGTGTTCAAATCATGCCTGCCGGAAATCCATGTTGGCTCTGAAGTACAATTTTACAAGTCAATTCGCCTGTTATATACACAAAGATAGACGGACATAAACTCATAATGTTTGCTTTTCAATTATGTCAAACCTAAAGGGACCGTTTGGAACAAGACGGTTAAGTCGCTTTGTTTTCAGAACATTATTCAATTATTGCCGTTTGCGAGGTAATTTGATTTGTCTAATATTTTGATAAAATTTCGTCGAGGAAGACAATTTCATTAAAATGCCAATAACAATATGGAAATGTAGCAGGAAATTAAAGGAGGGAAGTGAATTCTCAACGGGAGCTTAAATTTACCAGAGGTCTAATAATGTTTATTGGTTAAATGACATTATATGCACTGAACACTGTCAAAGACCAGTATTCTCGCTTGTTGTATACCATCATATTTTAATGTGTAAAACAACAAGTCTGCGAAAATTTGGACTCAATTGATCATCACAGTTTTTGGAAGCTTTGAAAAGAACCTTTGCCAAATAGATTTTCATGATATTAAGCTGAGTGTGTACATTGTGTGCCCTCCGGAAGACTATGTAGTGTGAGATGTCAGTCTCTGTAGGGCACCCAACTGAAAAAGAGACTCAACTCTTTACGTTAAAATATAAATCATGAATTGCTATCGCGTGCGCTATGATCTAAATGGTATTGCCATTATGAATTAAATATTTTTGTTTGTGCTTATTGTCGACTTGCCTCTGTTCCTCATTATGAATATAGTTTAAACAAAATAACATGCTACCGTTTTCATAAAATCTGTTTTCTTCACTATTTTTGTAAACTCGTGCCTGCCGGAAGTCAGCTTTGTAGATCCTTTTGTAAATTTATAAAGCAAAGAGTTGTATCTTGTTTATACATTCTTATATCCTTAGTAAAGTTACTGACTGTAGTCCATCACAAAGTAGCGACGCCAGCAACTGTAAATATATAAAGCAAAGAGTTGTATCTTGATTATACAGCCTTGTTCAATACTTCATTTCCTCACAATACAATAGGGACTTCAACAACTGTACGCTATAATATCATGTCAAAATGTGAAACAGCGTTACACGTCATGTTATTCGTTCAGCGAAGTATAACCGTCGGTTCCGGTTAGTGTTGACTTAAGATAAATGGACAGTAATGAAGCGATGGGGGTGCTTTGCACGCAAGGCTTCGTGTTTATCCACTTTGTCTAGCGGGTGGGGAGAATGATGGGATCAGAAAACGGGATTGGCACACGGATGGAAAAAGTGGCTTACGGGCGTCATATTATTCTGAAGCCATGATGAAAAAAATATGAATGAAATCAAATTTAACGAAGGAAGATGTTATCAATGTTTGTTTCATCTGACTCTTATCCAGTTATTCTTTTGGAGTATAGATCGTTAAAAGCAGGTTTTTGGTGGGGATAAGGGATCACCAAACGAGATTTAGACACGGATGGTAAAAGTGGCTTACGGGCGTCCGTTAGTTGAAAACAAATATTCGGCAGAAATGAAAACTTAACCAAAATGGTATCAATGATTTTTTTTTTATGCTCTTGCCCGGTTATTCTTTTGGGGTATTTAATTTAAAAAGCAGTTTTTATTGGAAAAGGGGTGACAACACGGGATTTGGACACGGATGCCAAAGTGTCTTACGGGCGTCCGCTATATTCTGAAGCCATATTGAAAGAATATTCAACTGAACTGAAATTGAACAAAACAAGATGTTATACCATGTGGTTTCATTTTGGCTCATATTTTGTGTGAGGTGCATTTTCTGGTTTCCACAATTCAGTACCATATCATGAAGGAGTGCATCATGAAGACGTGTTTTTAAAGGCAGAGACATACATTTGGTTATTGTCAATGATCAGTATCCTTACTTGATAGGCCCTATCCCAACATAAATAGAGTATAACAAACCTGTAATAATTTCGGCTCAATTGGTGATAGAAGTTGCAAGGAAATAATAAAGGACCATTGTCATCGATTTGAGTACTTTCAGATGCTCGATGCCTTTTTCAGAATCAATTGTTATATTAAAAACTATCCCTTTCGCTTGATCTTACAAGTCTATAGCCCTTCTTACACTATTTGTATTTCCCGGGAAATTTGGTCGATCTGTTCACACTACAAACAATTTCCCGGGAAATAACTTAATATTTAACCCTGCTCAGGGGTAGGGTTAAAGGAGTTAACCCCGGGGAAAAACGTTTATATAAAATGTAAGTAGGATTTAAAACTTTTGCTGGAAATACGATATAAAAAGGTTTGTGGTCACACCATGTATGATAATCTTTAAAGCCATTGGACCCTTTCGGTAAACAGTATTGTCCAAGGCCCACACTTCGTGTATCACAACTTCTATATCAAATAATAAACCTGTGAAAATTTGGGCTTAATCGGTCGTCGGAGTCATGAGAAAATAACGGGAAAACCCACCCTTGTTTCCGCACGTTTCGCCGTGTCATGACATGTGTTTAAAAAAAATCCGTAATTCTCGTTAACGAGAATTGATATTGTTTTGCTGTTTTCTCAAAAAGTAAAGCATTTCATGGAATAATATTTCAAGAGAAGTATTTCACCACTACCTTCTGTAAACCCTGTAAGTTATTTGTAAATCTGTGATTTTTTTTTTCTGTACCGAAAGGGTCCATTGGCTTTAAATGAGTTAGGTGGTTCAGCAATGAACCGTTGGTTTCAACTCGACGTTTCGATCAGTATGCTCTGATCGTCTTCTGGAGAAAGCTTACTGATCGAAACGTCAAATTGAAACCAACGATTCTTTTCATAACCACCCCAACTCATTTAGAGATTATCATTACATGGTGATACCGCAAACCATTCTGTATTATAATAAACGTATCCAGGGCTACCGCAGTTTGCCACTTCTAAGCTTGCCATCCCTCTCCGGTTGCGGTCATCAAGTATAAGCCGAAACGGTCGATTAGTGAGAAGAACTTAAAACTAAACCCAGAGCAAAATAAATCAATTTGTTTGAAATTGGAGAGGAGGAAGGGAAAGCGAAATTGCTCGCCGTTTGTCCACTTGACTTCTCTGCTGACGAAACACTTCACACACCACTCACCATGTGCATGGTGTGTCTACTCTAAAATAAATTAAAGGGGAGGTATACGTTTGGTAATATATTATCACACTAAGAGTTATTGACATTAACAAATTTTGGTTTTAAGCCTACAATAGTTTGCGATATTACCTTAAATGTGTAGAGTTTCAAGCAAAATATTATTACCACAATTTCAGACACTTTGTTGGTGCTAAGTGGGTTTATCAGCCTTTTTTTTCTAGCTTTATACTCAAATATTTACACGATCTTCGAAACATAAACAATTTGTACACCATTAGGCTAAAAATTTAACTTAAAACAGAAAGTAGTTCTTAGCAAATCAATATCCGGAAATTATCCAATCAACAACATCATAATATTTGCAAGAAAAATAGCCTAAATGTGTAGTACAAAGAATAAGAAATTTCATTCTCACCACAGTGATTTGTATTGTGACATCAAACTTTGCTAACCGCTGCATTAACACACAGCTTAGATCAATTATTGATTATTATTGTGTGTTTGTTGAAAAAAAAATGTTTTAACGAGTTATCTCTTCCAAAAACACCAACATACTTGACTGTGCCTTTAAAGTCTTCGTTTGGTAAACGGCGCATTGCGTGTATGCTCTTCAGATTATGCGGGCTCTAATTCGGTTGAAATGGTATCAATTACTGCTATAATCATTATTAATATTGAGCTATTTATAGATTGCCTTGGGGCACGGTGTCGCGTACCAGTTATTGCTGGGACCAGTTATTCATAAACTGTTCAGAAAAAGACAAAGTTATGTTAATGTTTACTTTATTTGTACATATATTATTGTTCGTACAGAAAAATATTGTCCGGTAGGAGGTTCCATTTTTACATTGCATTACATTTTCTACCAACCCTCGCAGAGTCTTCCTCTAGGTTAAAGTGACGATACAACACAATAACAGAAATGCAACTATCATCACATTGTAGAAAATAATATACATGCAACTCTGTAGCACATTGTAAACCCTTATAATTAAGGTGTTGAGTTAAAGGAACACGTTGCCTTGGATCGGTCGAGTTGGTCTTTGAAAAGCGTTTGCAAAGACCAACTCGACCGATCCAAGGCAACGTGTACCTTTATTATGCATATAATATCACAATTATTTATTTTTATTTTTCATTTGTTTATTATTGATATCCAACAGCGGAAAGCCGCCACTTACAGGAATCATTTGAAACTATGTATAAATATAAATATAAACACCAATAACAACAAATGTAATAGCAGTACAAATAAATTGTTTCCAATATTTTAAACTACTCTGTCATCTCTATGGTTTTTCTGTTTTGACCATGACCATGTTCAAATCGCACACCATTCACACATTGTTTTCATAGTCTGGGAGTGGTCACAATCTGAAATGGTCGCCGTGTGAACACAGTGTGATCTCCGTGTGTTTTGTGCGTGAAACAACTTTGTTCAAATCACACACCACTCGCACAGTTTTCATAGTCTTGGGGTGGTCACAATGTGAAATGTTCACTGTGTGAACACAGTGTGATCTCTGTGTGTTTTCTGTATGGAACAATTATGTTCATTCACACATCATTCCCACAGTTTCCATAGTCTGACAGTGGTCACAATGTGAAATGGTCACTGTGTGAACACAGTGTGATCTCTGTGTGTTTTATATATGGATCAACTATGTTCAAATCACACATCATTCACACAGTTTTCATAGTCTTGGAGTGGTCACAATGTGAAATGGTCACTGTGTGTTTTCTGTATGGAACAACTATGTTTAAATCACACGGGTTTTCACACATTTTCCATAGTCTGGGAGTGGTCACAATGTGAAATGGTCACTGTGTGAACACAGTGTGATCTCTGTGTGTTTTCTGTGTGTGGATCAACTATGTTCAGATCACACACCATTCACACAGTTTTCATAGCCTTAGAGTGGTCACAATGTGAAATGGTCACCGTGATTTTACAGGTGAGTGTGTTCACAGGAGTGGCATTTCCCACTTTGGAATGACCACAGTGAGTTCACTGCGTGTTTTCGGTGTGAACAGACACTGTGGCAGTTCACAGTGTGCAATTTTCACTGTGTGTCCACAGTGTGTATGACCACACACACTGTGGTGAATGGGTTGAATTTTCCAACGTAATGTACGTTTTCCTTGCTTAGTTTAATAAATAAATACACAAACAGTCAGATCAGTGGTTTCTTTCCCATCATTGCACCTACATGAACCCTGGTTCGAATCCCACTTCAGACCTGAGCCTTTTTATGTGGATTTGGTTTTCAGTCCCTATCTAATTTTCGTGTGATTCTCCCATAGGTTTTTTTCCCTTCCCACTTTTTTAGTCGGTAATTGTGTTCTTGGATGGTTAATCAAATGAACGTATAACAGACAAATGCAAATATTTATTTGTCTGTATCATTTTAAATTGATTTGTTTTTAAAATGAAACTATATTATTTCTTCGTGCTTCATCATGCAAAAAAAAACCCACTACGTTATGACTCCATATACAAGCAGTGGAGGTAAGAGTTGTCCCTAGAGCTCTGTTCTGATTGAAATTTCTAAATTAAATTGAGCATTTCTATGGACGTGCTCCAAATCCCTGCCAAAACCAATGTTCCCTAGAAAATATGACAGTTCATAATCTGATTAAATTGGCTGTATGGCGAATAAAGGGAATATTGCTATTTTATTTCAGTATATCCAACAGCGCAAGCGCCAATGACAGGATGGTTAAAACATTGAATTACATAAAATGCAAAATTAAATTATTTGATTAATATTAAAGACAATGGACACTATTGGTAATTTTCAAAGACCAGTGTTTTCACTTTGTGTGTCTCAACATACGAATAAAATAACAAACTGTGAAAATTTGAGCTCAATTGGTCGTCGAAGTTGCGAGATAATAATGAAAGAAAAACACTCTTGTCACACGAAGTTGTGTGCGTTTAGATGGTTGATTTCGAGACCTCAAGTTTTAAATCTGAAGTCTCGAAATCAAATTTCCCGAAAACTATATCACTTCAGAGGGGGCCGTTTCTCACAATGTTTTATACTATCAACCTCTCCCCATTACTTGTTACCAAGTAAGGTTTTTATGCAAATAAGTATATTGAGTAATTACCAATAGTGTCCACTGCCTTTAAGATATGAATAAACTTCTCCAATAGATACGATATACATGGCTGACGATATCTAAGTCACAATGTCACTTTGAAGGCCGTCACAAATCCAGAATTTTAAGCCACACATCCAAAAAGTGAAAGTAACATGACAAGTAAATGAGCTACTGGAGAAAAGTGGATTACGCTACAAATCCGTCAAATCCGTGACACTGGGGTGGATATCAAAGTCGCAGGGAATACTACTGTTGTCTCATCAAATACAAGGAGAGACCGCAGAATTCAATTAGCTCCCTCCTTAATCTCTTTAAGAATAATTTTCAATAAATTTCTGGCCACTTCCGAGTGACGAGGCTCAAGTCTACAGAGACAGCCAAATTGACTTATTGGCTTTTCCCTCCTAATGGAAAGCGAGGGCTCCAATTGGCGTAACATGCGCCTGTGTGTGGTATCTCAATTGGGAGGTTAAAGACGCATCTACCTATGCGTTATCTGACAGTTTAAGATGCAGACCTCAAAGGAAAGAAAGGAGAAACCGAGGTTGCAACACATTTGTTTTCAATCAAGGTTATCACAGTTAATCTCATTCTTTTTTGACTTTTTCAACATATGTATTTCTCTCTTTAAAGCGCACTATGGACCTTATCTCGTATTGTTTATTATAAAAAATAAAATAAAAAAAAGATTTATAATGGACAAACACTTATTAATGTTATCTTGACTCGTTCAAAATACTCAATAATAACAATTGTGTGTTATATTCCGCCCTTATACAAATTATCTTAAGTGCGTGTAACGTTTTTAAAATGTACTGATTTGTTAATTTCGGTTTAAAAACACAAAACATAGAGTATCGGTAGTATCCCAAAGTAGGTCTTATATACTAACAATTACATGCTCACAAAAAAACAAACATTTGAAAAGGCAACCAAAAATAGAACTCCGAGTATAGCCAGATGAAAGAAGTAACCCACAAACTATTCAAGTAATGTAGTGTTTACAATTTTGGAAGGCATCCCTGCTAATTTCTTCGAAGGCCATCACACAATATTTCGAAAAGTCTTATGCCAGGAAATGTAAGAGCTAACTCCAAGAAACCAGACTGTGTATCTTTGAAGAAGATTGCATGAATGGATTTTGAGTCGTCTCGGATCAAACTAAACTACATAACGAAGGATTCGAATTTGACATAATTTTTATACAGTTGCGAATTTTTGTTGGGCTCATCGTTCCTAAAAAAAAAAGGGATTTTTAGAAGATTGTTTTGATTGCTACATTTAAGCCTTTATTTAGGCCCTGGAATGGGTTTAAATTTAAGCCTGCTCTACATCAGGTAGACCTACATTGTAAGGGCTGCATTTAAGCCTATGGGCTACATTGAGATACATGATTTGGGCTACTTTAAGTACAGGTACACGTGATTTGGGCTACATTCAGTACCTCAAATACATGAGGGTATTTGCCTTCCTTTTGGTGCCGCACATTCGCGCTATTAGTAAAAAAAATTCTCGTCTGAGCAGCGCCGTAATCTGCGATTTGCAACCTTGCAACATAACACAAATGCAGCATAAGCTGGCTTGTAACGTCTACCGCCGAAGCGACCCGTATAGGCGTCAACATTCACCGTTTAGCTTATTAAAGGCACCGGGGTGGATTTCACAAAGAGTTAGGACCAGTCTTATCTCGAGTTAGGACCGGTTACTCGTCCTAACTTAGGACTATCCATGCAATTTGTATATCTCCTAGGAATAGTCCTATGTTAGGACTAGTCCTAACTCTTTGTGAAATCGACCCCTGGACACCTTTTAGTAACTGCCAAAGACCAGTATTCTCACAAGGTGTGTCCCAATATTCATACAATTTAAAATCTGTAAAAGATTTTGGCTCAATTGGTCATCGATGTTGCCAGGAAATAATGAAGAAAAAGACACCCTTGTTGCACAAATGTGTGTGCTTTCAGATGCATGATAAAAGGCTTCAGGCCTGAAGTCTTTTAATATTTTAGTGAGAATATACCCCTTTCTAAAACTAACTCCATTACTTTAGAGGGAGCCGTTTCTCACAATGTTTTATACAATCAACAGCTCTCCATTGCTCGTTTAACAGACACAGACTTAATTGTAATACAATTTAGTCTATTATCTTAAGTAATTATCAATAGTGTCCCTGTTATCTGAAGTAATTACCAATAGTGTCCCTGTGCCTTTAACCAGCCAGTCTACCTCGAGTAATTACCTTACCGCTTTATTAAACAATAATTATTGAGTAGAAACTGAAGATTTTATATTCAGAACAAACACCATGATCGATCGTCTCGTTTGTAGGAAGAAGAGGAAAAACACAATGGTGCAAGAAAAGGATTCGGTCTCCGGCGTCATGTTTTCAGGCGCCCCATGATTCGTCAATGAGTACCGGGGAAATTTGATAGAAACACCCGCTACTGTTTGACCCTGGGACAGCTATTAATCCTTACTGACACAACATATTTTTTTTTTTTGCAAACCCGAGTTAACATAATAGCTTTGTATTTGTGTCGATTTTTAAAATGTGTCTAAGTGTTTAAAAAGAATTGGTGCAATGTTGGTGTTCTTGGAATAAATAACAGAACAAATAAACGTACACATTTCCAGAATCCCTGTGTAACTTTGTGCTCATAAAACAGCGTAAAAAACGGAAAGTTAAAGGATCACCCTTGTCTTGGATCAGCCGAGTTGATCTATAAAAAAAGCGTTTGTAACCGTTTGTTATAAAATGCATTAGAAAGATGTTTTTAAAAGTAGTATACAATGTTCGACACAAATTTGCCTAAAAATGCGTGGTTTTCCTGTTACTTTGCGAATTTGACTCCCATAAATGGCCGACAGTGTTAGTCGTCGAGGTAAAAGGAAAACCATGGAATTTCGAGGCATGTTTGTGAGGATCATTGTATTCTACTTTTACAACATCTTTCTACCCATATGCATGTTTATAACAAACGGTTACAAACGCTTTTTAAAGACCAACTCGACCGATCAAAGACAAGGGTGATCCAATAGAAAGTATGTGTACAAAGTCTCGTGAAAATATTGCATTGATAGATTTAGATGGAATGGTTTTATTGCAAAAACTTTCCTTGAAGCACGAGGCTGATTTAGAACAATTTTACACCAAAAAACCATTTAAAATTAAAAAAAATTTCATATCAAGCATTGCTGATAAAACTATGTTCTTCTGTTGTTTAAAGTGTACGCCTAAAACCATAGCTGGTTATAGAACACAATACTAGCTCCCTTTTTGCCCTGCTGCATATTATGCAGGCAGACTATAGAGTAAAAAACAAAATTTATAGAATTAAAAGCTTCGTGAGTTATAACAATTCTTCAGGATGAACTGGTATCAAATTGAGCTTTACATGTCTAAAGCTTCTAGCTTGGGCCTAAACATTGACAGTTCTACTTCTTCTGTTTGATTCACTTACCATGGAAACGTAATACACCGTCTTCAATAGTGCCACACAACGCCACTAAAAGGTCAGTCAATAAATCTATAATATCATTCTCTATGAAATTATTGTGAACAAAATGTTGGGACTATTCCGACGTGTGAAAGTGTCAGATGGAATTGTATAACATCTGCTGTTTTTATTTATTTTTTATAATACGCAACCAGAATAAGCCAAATTTTTTGCTACCTCCACATATGTCTTACTTATCTTAAAGGGAGAAAACAACTTAATACATGAGTTACAAAGCTATACACGCACGAAACACCAGATTTTGTAAAAGCCTAAGCCCAAAAGTAGTGCCTTCTCAACATAGCCATCAAATAACAAACCTGTGAAAATTTGAGCTCAATTGGTCGTCGGAGTTGCGAGGTAACTATGAAAGAAAAACACCTTGTCACACGATGTGTGTGCTTTCAAGATGCTTGATTTCGAGACCTCAACTTCTAAATCTGAGGTCTAGAAATCAAATTCGTGGAAAATTACTTCTTTCTCGAAAACTACGTCACTTCAGAGGGAGCCGTTTCTCAAGTGAGGTTTTATGCTGACAATTATTTTGAGTAATTACCAATAGTGTCCACTGCCTTTAAGCAACTCTGTAACCGTTTCATTTTGAGGATTTCAGTTATCCACAGTATCAACCTAAAAAGTAATCCTGCAATCCCTAATCACTCACATTTAAAACATAAATATATTTTTCAACCCAATTAAATTCCTTTAGAAGCTCACCGCCCAATTATGACTATACGGGTGAACGAACTATTATGAGCATTTTCCCCCGAGGGCACGCGGCACTAATTTAACCATCCACTTCAATGACTACATCACAGCTAATTTATTTCCATGTTACCCTTTTTTTTCCAAAGGCCCATGGCATCTTTAAAGGACACCCTTGACTGGAAATTGCTCATTTTGCGATGACAAAAAAACCTCCCACCTTTTTTTATCTAAACACTTGGTAAAGTGTTTGGCGATGGTAGCATGCTCTTGAGAACAAATCAATACTTCGATGGGATGTGCTTGATTCGTTCTCCAAAAATATATTTCCGGAACATCTTTTCTCCACTTTCACACATAGCTTGAAATAACCAAACATTCATCTTTTATTTTGGCGCCTAACAAAATGTGCGATCAACCACGAACTGTGTTTTGCACGTACTGTGTGATACGCCACACTATGTTGACCGTACAAGTACGCATGCGCGTGCTGTCGAACTTGATTGGTCGGTCGGAATTTGCAATGTAAATGAGCTAACCGCGGGCGACAACACTATATGAAGTTGCTTTTATGCGAACACTCAAGCTCTTGTTTTGGCGACAATCGGATCACGGCAGTTCGTGGTTTTACCTTTTGAAAAGTAGTCACACGCAAAGCATTTTTATACTTTTCAAAATGACGACGAGAGGAGCAGCAATAATATTTCTAGTGGTAGCTGTTTTGGCAGCTTTAAGTACGTCGACATATGGGGAGGTGAGTACTAAACTAAATTGACAAAACACTTTATCTCATGTGGCATGACTAATCAATTTTTGCTTGATTTTGTTTGAGTATGGAATTTTTTTTCCGTCTCAAACGAATAAGCCTTTTTGGGATTTGGTGGAGACTATATAACATGAGTGCAATGCATTGCTTCGGTGTATAAAGACAAGTTACCAAATAATGCCATATTTGTGTGTCCACAATACCTCAAAATGGCCTTTGAGCCGTTACACAGGTGACATGAAAAATTCATTAATTTGTAAATCATTTGTTTTTGGTCAAAATTTTCTCTCTAAATTTGTTTAGGCAGTTTTAAACGACAAATGTGTCCAAGAGAACAATGTGATCAATGCTTGTTGGGAAAGATGCTTCAAAGATAAAATTGAACTGTACGGTATTCCGAAAAACGGTATTATATGAATTTGAGCCTGCGATGAGTACCGTCAAAACAGTTCTATAACGTAATTTCTACACGTAATTTTACTTTGCGCGCACGTAAGAACTATTAATCTTGAGAATGTACTTTGTTAATTTGTTGCTTTTTAATACTACCCATTGAAATTACCTTATTTGTGGCCAAAATGGCACTCCGAATTGTTAGAAGACATAATTATGTTTATTGAACGTATGCAAATCTACGGGAGTCTGGAAATGCTATCCAACTGTGCCGTTATCTTCGAGATTTCATCTCAGGTTCTCAACAAGTTATAAGATGACACTTCCAAAACTCCGTTGCCTATCTCAATGCCAGGAGATACCGTGATTCAGTTACCAAAAAAAAAAAAAGCTTAGAAGCTGTAGATGTTTCAAAACTACCAATCAAGATTGTTTTAAGCAGAGCTTTTAATCATGACATTTTAGTATTGCCATACAAATGCAACCGAAAACGTGTTAGATTTCAAACCGAAAAAAAGAAGAGAAAACAAAGTATATAGTGTTAAGCAATTTCAAAGTGTAAATTTGAAACCAGCACTTTCGCGCATCCGTGACCAACTCATCAAAGGCTTTCGCACAAAGTCTATCATCGATATCAACCATTTTAAAATGTTACCACCCATCGCGAGGAGCTCAAGTTTCTTTAGTCTCATAAAATTTCCCAAAAGATATGAAAGTATATATGACATGAATACATTTTGTATACAATGAAAACAAAACGAAATGTTAAAGTACGAGTAATAAAACACTTCAGCGGCTCATTGCGTCCGGAAATTGCCGGAGCAATTATGATAATAATATTTAGTTTTGTCGAATGCTTTCAAGGGACCTTTCGGTTTGAAGTCAAGTGGCGAGACGGTAAAACACTTAACGGTGTCTGGAATTACCTTTGAGGGGCTTATTCGCCGAAAGGTGATGTTGCGTTAATTAACGGCGAGTAGAGTTTTTTTTAGGGCTGTGTGTAACTTGTAATCTAGACGGGTCTATGGGTTGTTAGTGGATAAACGAACCTCGATTTAAACATGATGAGTTGGACAATAAAGTTAGCCCGCACTAAGTTCCGCTTTATCGGTGGATAAATGATTATAAAGACCAGTGTTGACATCAAAGACAAGGTATACATTTTGGTAAAAAAACCAGTGCCATTGGTGTATCCCGACATAGTATGCATATACAATATCAAACTGCGGAAATGTAGACTCAATTTGTCGGAGTTGCCAAAAAATATGAAAAAACATCCTTGTTGCAGAGCCTCTGCAGCAGAGGACATGTGTATTTTGCCTGAAAATCAAATCTGTTTGTGAGTAATTACTTCTTCCTCTAAATCTACTTTCTAATGTTATATAACCAACAGCTATCCAGTCCTCGAAACAAGGTAAATTGCCCAGGTCTACGTCTAGAGACTAATTGAAAGGCTACAAAATAAATTGTCTCGGAAATCGTTATTATGTTTTCCTTTTCGAGTGGGCCCTTATAGGTTCATATTAAAATCGATGCGGCCATTGTTTCTATTCGCGCACGGAGCACGAAGGCACCATGGCTGTCAGGAAACAAAAACTTTAGATGCGTTGTCCTAGCTTTTTCGTTAATAAGTCTGGTTGTTTTGCCAAAGTGTCGAAAGCTCGAAGCCTTCGTCACTCTCGGTGCGTGTATTAAACTACCTTTGAATCAAGATAACATACACTATTTGGTATAATCCTTACATATTTCATTCATGCATTGGAAAAACTTTGACCAGATCCGGTTCCTGTGTGGCCTGACTAATTTCTGGGTCAGTATGAGCCAGAATCTGTGACAAAATGACCCATGAACTGGTCAAATTGACAAAGCATCTGAGTTTTAATCAAAACTTTAACCACTCTTCGGGTTAGCCTCAACCGGCATTGGTTCAGGCTCGCTGTCCCGGAATCTGAGTTAATTCCGGATATAATCCGGACCATTCCGACCTGCGCCATTTGAAGTACAGACAGTACACGTAAACTGTACTGAACTGTCACAATGTCCTTAAAAATAAACCCGATATTTTGTGGACGTATAATGGATTGCACCATGACGTCGTTGACCACCATCTTTGATGTAAAACATTAGTAAAATTGCACGCGTGTACGCGCAACGCACGACTCTCGGCCAATGATATTACGTCATGTACACGCACGTTTTCATATAAGATGGCCGGCATCCATTGTCAATGCAGTGTGTGCCAAATTCTTAACAGGACGAAGTTGCGTGGGTCGGGTTGACTGGCACAGCGATCTTTATGTTTTACCTCCGGGAGTGTTGTGACTCGGAGCGTCAAGTGGTGTTAAGTTAGAGTTCCGTTTAGGGTTGCCTTGCTTGGTAAGGCCGTGTACCATGAAGGCCCCAAGTGGTTATTAAAGACTAACATGCTCTCAACGTGTGTGTATCTTGTAAACCAGACTTGTCATCTTTAAAGATCAAGTCCTGAGCTGTGAGAACAAAATCTGGTTAATTTTAAGGTTACATCTTGGCGTGGGCGGATGCCTTAAATATCAGCAAATTTGACATTCGGGAGTCAAAATAAAATATTTACTACTTTTTTCTCAAGAGTATTCGGAGTGTAACTATAGCTCATTAAAACAATTACTAACTTGTAATGTTCAAGTGCATATTTCGATCAACTTCAGCATGCTCTACGAAGTCCATCACCAACACCCCATTATCAACACTGTCATCATCATCATCATCATCATCATCATCATTAGGGTGGTCATCTATTGCTTATAGAAACCCTCCTCCAGCAATCTCCATTTTCTTTTGTCACCTTTCATTCTACTCCACGTGCCGTGCTCATTATGCGTCATCTCTTCATCTTTTCTTGTCTTCCTATTCGTCTTCTTCTGCTTGTCATTGCTTGTCGTTCTGAGAGGCGAGTCTCATTGTCAACATATCTTGTCTTCATCTTGAGAAGTGACCCATCTCCATTTCATTTCCTCGATCTGCTCTCTGATATCGTTGACCCATTTTGGGATCTAATGTATGAGTGCAACAATGTCCAGCAAGATGTTACTTGTCATTCGATACTCCATGCGGTCGTGTTCATGATGGTGACATCATCTCCTAGTTTTCTTTTCCCTTTATCTTTCATTTTGTTCATCTTCGTCTTCTCCTGCTTGTCCTTGCTCGCCATTTTGGGAGTCGAGTCTCGTGGTCAACATTACATCATCTTGATAAGTGACCCATCTCCATTTCATTTCCTTGATCTGCTCTCTGATATCGTTGACCCATTTTTGGGTCTGATGCGTGTGCAATGTCTGACAAGATCTTACAAGGGACCCTGGATATTGGTTGTCGTTTCACAGAAGGGACATGTTGTAAAACTTAACAACTTATGATACAATTTAACAAGGGACCATTGCTAAATTGCTTTCGTGTGAAAGGGGAATGGTTATGTCCCGCAATGATACATTGAGCACACTTCTTTCCATTGCTCTTAAACAGCAATCTCCAGAAGACGGTCAGAGCACACCGAACGAAGTATCGGGCAGAACAAACAGGCTCTTTTCAGAGCCACCACTACTCACGAAAGAGATTTTTACATGGTGTCATCGCATCTCTCTGGCATGGGTTTACTATCAATTTGTGTCCCATAAACTACATCACTCACCAACGAAGTACTGGTAGCTAGTCTACTCTCTCTATCTCCAAGGTCCAATTTCAAAGAGCCGCTTAAGCACAAAAAGTTCCAGAACAGGGTTTACCAGCCATAATACTATGCCGTATGTACATTTTGTGACTGGTAACCTGCTCATTTCTGCTAAGCAAACCAGAAATCTGGCAAAGTTATGCTTACCAGAACTGGATTACCAGCCATTATAATACTGCTGTAATTTGTGACTGGTAACTTGCTCATTACTGCTAAGCAGAAACAAAATTAGTTGGCAAATGTTATTGCTTAAGCAGCTCTATGAAATTGGGCCATGATTTTGTGCAATCACCGTTAAGAAGATGGTTATAATTTAACAGGCTTTTTAAAAGGATTTCACGCTGAGGTTTCCAGCTCAGCTTCTGTCAGATTTCATGGCCTCCTTAGTGTTCCCGATAATTACGTTTTGGATGTCACTTAAACCACGAAGGCTACACCGTCAGATAGATTAATTGGCTTGGGTCCATTTCCAACATAGAGAGGTCAAGAAGCTTTTCTAGATTCTCATATCTAAGGACGAAGGTCGGGAAATCCGTATATAGTTGTGTTTAGTGTTAGCCGTGAAAAAAGCTTTATGTTTTAATGAACATTCAATCACTTTGGAACAGTGTTTCACCTCGATTCTCAAGTGGTCCAAAATGGATTTGATGTATCCAATTGAAAATTGTTATGTGTTTGTGTCAACCATGTTTGTTAGTGCACAGTTTCTCACGATGATTCTCAGTTGGCCAATCAGTCCACAGTTAGTTTGTCACCTTTACTCTAAGTTTGAGTGAAGTTTTTAAGATTCTTAATAGTGGGCGCTGGTAACATAGTCAATGCAAAATTTAAAGACTTCGCTGTTTTCCCGAGAGTGCATTGCTCTTTGAGAGCCTGAACAATATTTTCGCTCAGAGTTTGTCTACACACCTAGCCAAATAACCCTCTAATAACGTGGAGACATCTACAGCAGGCTTCCAGTTAAACTTGCTGGAAGTTTGTGCTAAGATCTGAGATCCCCCCCCCCCGCGAATGAAACTTCTTGGGTCTGAGTCGCACTTTCCTGCATTTACGTAATTGTATCAATACTTACAAGTTTTCTTCTTATTTTCGTTTCAAAGGTAAAAAGAAGAAGGCAGTCAAATGAGAGAAAAGAGAGAGACAGTTGGACTTTCAATCAGAAAACGCTTGCATTTACCCACAAAATAAATAGCAATTGGCAGGACCCCTGTGTTCAAATCAAACTTGATTATCTCCTTAACGTTTCGCTTTATTTAATTCCTAGGAGACCTCAACGAAAAAGCTCAATTTGGCCCGCAACAATTGACCCGTTTTAGGAAATCATCGATAAATTTAGCCAATTTGTTGAGAGGTTCGCTTGCCGTTTGAGATGAAGAGTCGACGGTATTGATTTGTCAGTGCGCCCCGGTAACGGATTGAGGGGTCGCGGACCGAAAAGGGGGCATGCACTCTTCATGCGGTTGCACGGTTTATTTTCTTGGTGGAAGTCTGTCCACGCATGGTCCACGTAATCCGAACAGTCTTGAACACTTAAATACAAACAACCCATTGAAAACACTTTACTTTGTCTTGAACATTTTTACAAGCTAAAGGCAAAGTATTCCTTTGGTTTTTGGAAAGGTTGGACTGACTCACTGTTTTCGTCCTTACAAAAATACATAATTTGTTGTATGAAACAATCGCATTAAACAGTGAAAATTTAATTTCAAAAAGGTAGTCACGTTGTTGAGATAATGTTTCTGAAATCCAGAGCGAATTACGTCCACGCAGGAAGAGTAAACTCTGTAGGAATACACTATCTGAGAAGCATTAAGGACAGAAAAGCTTCTCCCAGATTCAAATTTTTACATAATTGATATAACATAGTACCTTCAGCTGCTGTAATTTTGTTAAAACTAAGAGATCGATTAGTAAACGTATACTAATTCCTTTAATACCCTCGAATAAGTAACCACAGTGAGAGCGCTCACTGACCAATTGGTTTTACATCTGCCACATCTGGAGAAAAAATCCACTGGACCTCCTGCTGTTTCAATTTATCCTGTACTGGGGCATCTGTCAACACCTCAAAGTGGAATCGCGGACTTTGGCGCCTAAGGGTTAGAAAAATAAAGCTAGTTAGACCATAAGTGCGTGTCTTGGAGGTTGCTCTCACTTTACAGTTTTCGTATGAAAAAGGGCATATACAACTTAATTTTGTCATATTTTTGCACTAACCAAAATATGCTCAATTAAAGCTTTCACTGATACAACACAATACAATGGGTTTTTATATAACGCCATTTCATTTAGACCACAGCGCCACAAGTCCACGTTAAAAAAAATATAGGGTCGCTTTCCAGGGTTGTTTTTCAAAGGAATACAAATGCATTGACCGGGGTTAGTACTTCAGGTTAAAATATTATGGCAATAATTGTGTGTTTATTATTTAAAATATGGATATCTTTAATGATACGTGACCACTGGGCATTGAGTAATACAGTGTAGTGGTCAATCGGCTGTCAAGAGAACGGCCTAGAATCGTACCACTAACCATTATTTTATAACACGTTATATATGCATCAATTGAACCACTGAACTCTGTAACACTGCGAAACCTAAGGTGTTAAACACAACACCGTGCAAACTAGAGTGTGAAATAAAACACCGAAGGTGTCAAAACGAGATATTTATTCAGTTAAAAGGAACGCCCGTTTTTTACTGCTTACGGCGCGCTGGGATAACGCTGCGTTGCTTGGGGTTAAGTTACAGACTAATATAGCCTACACGTGATGAATTTGTGCCTTTGGTGATACAAGCACGGTATAGCAAGAACAATTATCGCGACCATTTCTTACGGTAGTCCTATACACATCACTTGCAGTAAATGGTGTAGGTCCGCAAACTGAATACACAATCATGTTATTTGGCAAACACTCATAGTAGGCATACAATATGAAAAAAAATACTTTGTGAAATAGTATAACAAGCAATGGCATAGATGTTTAGAATTTTGATATTTCTTGTTATTCTATTAAAAACCTGTTCAGTAATCGAATCTATCGTATAGTTTGACCAATGTGTTTTAAATTATTATTATTATCCATGTTCATCACCCCTCAAACTTGCTCAACTCCCATGGAAAGTATACAACCTCAAGCTGCGCATATATACACTACCTCAACTCTTGCAGTTCTCATTATACACCTGGATGAAGAGAATCAATTATGGTTAAGTGCCTCGCACAAGGACAGAAGTGTAAAGACCGCGAATCGAACCCTTGCTCCGATGATTCGGTCATCAGAGCTCGAGGCACATGCTCTGCCACGACTTGCCACAACTTCGTATTTGACCGTGTCCTCGAGCAATTGTTTCAGAAATCTTTGTTAATACTTTTACACTCAAAACTATTATCAGAGCTGCATCATCTTGAAGACAATGCCCCCAGTCAAGTAAATATCTTTCGTTAGAATTGTGTCGTGTTTCAGTTTCATTTATTGGATTATGAACAACTTTGCCAATTTAGTGAAATTGACTTTTTCTGGAACCAAACCAAATTGTCTTGAGAGGTGTAGCCCGGGAAGTGACCCTATCCCAGCTGAAGGCTTTAAGGCGAACTATTTTAAGTAAGGAGCCCCGGAAGGGCCTTCCAACTTTTCGAGATCCGAAAGATAACAAGGGCTGACGACGTGGACTACAAACTCGTCCGATGGCACTGCTAAGATCTCCGTATTAAAGCAAGTGGAATCTTGTTCGGTTTGCCGTGGGCTTTGATAAGAACTAGAGCGTGTCCGAATTGTTGGCTAATGCTAATGGCTACGGCTACTAGCCGCTAATTCGAACTAGACCTTATAACCACACCAGTATGTCTTGGACAGGACAGCTTTAATTGTCAAGACCAGTATTCTCACTTGGTGTATCCCAATATTATTGTATGAAATGACAAATCTGTGATTTTTTTTTTAACATCATTGGTCATGATCGAAGGAGCACGAAAATTATGAACGAAAAACACGATCAGATGGCTAACAAAAGACTTCAGTCGTTTGTTATTTGAATGGAAAAACACCTCTTTCTCAAAAACTACAGAGGGAGCCGTTTTCGAATAAAAAAAATTTAATACTATCAACAGCTCTCCATTATTCTTTACAAAGTAAGTTTTTTATGCTAACAAGTAATTTGAGTAATTGTCAATAGTGTCCTGTACGTTTAGGGTTGAATTATCATCCTTTGTTACTGCCCATCGATACAAGAGAGTCATTAGATAAAGCACTTTGCAAGCAGTTGATTATCTCGGATTTTAAAAGCGATTGGTCAGCTCAGAGGCTGACGGTCAAACTCGGTCATTTGAGGTTAATGCGGATTGGGCACGCAAGCCAAAAAGCCCGAGGTTATCAAATTTGTAAACGCTCTATTTGTGAACTTAATTGGTTCTGACTAAAGAGACGCAGGCATGTCGGTAACAACAGTTTTGCGAACAGTAAACATTATCTTGACTCATGGGAGTAATTACTAGGGGCAGTTTTGATCGACATCATCACTAATTGCACCTGTTATCTTCAAAGAGAGCAAGAAACGGCAGTTGGCCAAGGAGTTTGGCTGATGATGCCAACTTTTCTTTTATTTATTCAAATAAAAGGTAAAACAGTACTTCTCAATAATACCATTTCGGTCAACATAACCAATTTGGCCAACATTTCCAGTGTTGTACAGTGTTACGCAAAAACGGCTGACCACAAAAATGATTTACCAATTATATTGACTCAAACAGCGTGTTTCGGGTTTTACTGAAAAATATGTTTACTAAGAGCATCACAAACCACAATCAATTAATGACCGTTTATACCCAAACTATTAATTGTGTCAGCTTCACAAATTTGTCATTAATAATAATATAGTAATATCGAAGACTTATAAAGCGCACGTATCTACCAAACAAAGTATTCAAGGCGCTGAGTATATACACACTTTCAGAAAGATAGGTTATTGCAGTGATGAATTCTGAGACCCAATTATTTAGCACCTTATAAGTGTTTACAAGGTGCTACGGCGCATTAAGCAGCCACAACCAGGAACACCGGGGCGAACCCCTTCTCTTTTCGATAAGTGCACTGGGTTCTTTTACATGCGTTACACAACACATGGGACCAACGGCTTTACGTCCCATCACAGATGATTTACCTTATCTTGATTCAAAGAAAGTTTAGCACAATAATTTTATATTCTGGACTCTGTGTCAGTGCAGCATCGATGATGGATCATAGCACTGACCCTTCCAGAGCCCTTACGGCACGGCAAGACAACACCGATTCCACTCATCCGAACTTAAGATACCATTCTCAGGGGACTTCGCGCTGTTGGGGTTGGGTGATAATTTGCATGCTTAGTTTGTTTCTTGACACCTGACAGTAACAGTGTTTGCTGTGAAAGTGTCATCAATTATTTAAATTGGCTGTGGATGACCCTTCGGCCGTGTCCAAATTGAAAATGGCTTTTGCAGTTGGCCCAAAAGTCTGAACTCCCAAACGTACTCGTAGAAAAAAACCATATCTGTATCCATATCCAAAGTGGCATCTTTCGAACGCGGTCTTCGACTCGAGAAATACTCCCCACTTTATACTTAACTTTTCTATACAGGTATTCTATTGTATAACACTGCTTTTAAAAACAACGTTCTTCAAATTACACTGCAATTGGTATTGAAATAACCTGTGAGTATATTGTCACATTTAAAAAAAATCAAAATTTACAAAACTTTGGTAGTAGTAACAAAAGTAGTCAATTACATTTGTGTTGCTAACACGTCAAGTAACGAACCAAATTAATTGGTTATAGAAGAGTTTGCGGTAACACCATGTAATAACAATCTCTAAATGAGTTGGGGTGGTTCTGAAAAGAACCGTTGGAGTTAACCCAACGGTTCTTTTCAGAACCACCCCAACTCATTTAGAGATTGTTATTACATGGTGTTACCGCAAACTCTTCTATATCTTATCTCCACCATGCAAAGTTTCAAATCCTACAAATTAATTGGTGTTGGTAACAAAAGTAAGTAACCAATTACATTGGTGTTGGTAGCAAAAATAAACCAATTACATTGGTGTTGGTATAACAAATTTAAGTAACCAGTTACATTGGTGATGGTATACCACATATTTTTTTAAGTAGCCAATTGCATTGGTGTTGGTAACAAATTTAAGTAACCAATTACATTGCTTTCATTTTGACATCCTAAAAGTGTTATTTTTTATTCTCTCTTGGACTATTTATAACATGACAACACATGTGTCATTTTTACCTGACCATCTTTTGTAAAGTGTGTATTGGTATTTCAATTGATTATCATACTTTATAGGAACACAAACACCTTAGGTCAAACTTTAAGACAGTTTGGACAACAAATGATAACCCAATGTCCCATTTTGTTCCAAATCCCTCAAAACTGCGTATAAAATAGTGCTAACTTAACAACAGTTCTACTCATGAAGCTTTCTTATAACACCGCAGAGCCATACGGAGCTTTCCCTTAAACCTGACTCTGCATTTAACCTGACTAATTGATATCTCCTTCATCAATGACGTCCGTCAGATACCTCTTAGTTCACATCTATGTCAAGCTGTACCCTCTAAAATGCAAAAAAGTGAAAAATCACTCTTTGAAGAGTCGTATCAGGGACAACTCCTTTTCAAGTGGTGTTCCACTCTTTGAGATTGAAGTTTACATCTTTGAGTGATTTTTCACTCTGTCCTTGACTGAAACTCCTGCCTGTATAAGAGTGAAATAACCACCACTCTTTTTAAAGAGCCAAACCTCGAAATGTAAAGAGTGTTGTTTTCACTCTTTTACATCAAGAAGTATATAACCTTCTTTGTTTCTTATTTGGCCCAAATCCCCAAATATTGAATTCCATAAAACCTGACTTTGCGTTTAACCTGACTACTTGATACCTCCTTCATCAACTACGTCCCTCCAACAAGACATTCTAGTTCGCATCTTCAAACCATAAGACGTTTTGAACATCATAAAGTATAACCAATGTCTCTTATTTTGTCAAACTCCCTCAAGATTTCTTACAAAATAGTGCAAATGTTTAAAACATTTTATTCATGAAGTTTTCTTACAGCTTCACAAAGCTTTTGCGGAGCCTTCCCTTTAACCTGACTTTGCGTTTAACCTGACTACTTGATACCTTCTTCATCAACGACGTCCCTTCGAGACATTCTAGTTCGCATCTTCAAACCATAAGACGTTTTGAACATCAAGAAGTATAACCAATGTCTCTTATTTTGTCAAACTCCCTCAAGATTTCTTACAAATAGTGCAAATGTTTAAAACATTTTATTCATGAAGTTTTCTTACAGCTTCACAAAGCTTTTGCGGAGCCTTCCCTTTAACCTGACTTTGCGTTTAACCTGACTACTTGATACCTCCTTCATCAACGACGTCCCTTCGAGACATTCTAGTTCGCATCTTCAAACCATAAGACGTTTTGAACATCATCAAGTATAACCAAAGTCTCTTATTTTGTCAAACTCCCTCAAGATTCCTTACAAAATAGTGCAAATGTTTAAAACATTTTATTCATGAAGTTTTCTTACAGCTTCACAAAGCTTTTGCGGAGCCTTCCCTTTAACCTGACTTAGCGTTTAACCTGACTACTTGATACCTCCTTCATCAACGACGTCCCTTCGAGACATTCTAGTTCGCATCTTCAAACCATAAGACGTTTTGAACATCAAGAAGTATAACCAATGTCTCTTATTTTGTCAAACTTCCTCAAGATTTCTTACAAAATAGTGCAAATGTTTAAAACATTTTATTCATGAAGTTTTCTTACAGCTTCACCAAAGCCTTTACGGAGCCTTCCCTTGTAAAACCCGACTCTGCATGTGACTATTCGATACCTCCTTCATCAACGTCGTCTGTTATCAATCTCCTATTGGTACATTTTCCAATTTACTCACACGGGCTTCTCCCGTCAAAAGCCTGTAACAAAATCTCTCCTCTCACCACGCGAAATTTCCGTGGGAAAGAAACGTTAGCTACGTGTCTCCTTGGAGGTTTTTCCCATGTTTTGTTTTTAGAAGTCGCAAATATATTTTCAGGGTTGATGTTGAAAATGGAAATCAGTTACTGCTGCTGGCGCAAAGCATGATTAAATTACCAGGAATTCGTTCAACCGGAAGCGTTGAGTTTATAGTGCGTTCGTTACCAGTGAAGGCTACAAGAAAATAGAGGGTTGCTTTTTTAAAAGACTCAGAAGGAGGGTGTTATTCGATTATCGAGTCAGAAATTGCGATGCCTATGCAGCAGCGATTGTGGGCGAGTCTTTTTTGGTAACAATGAACAGCGAAAGCGAGAAAGCCGTGTTATAGGTTTGATTGAAAGTTACACAGTTTTCTGTTGGCCATGAAGTCTTCTAGTTTAACTTAATATTGTTGCAGTGGTTGTTCTTATGTTTATTGTTTTTCTTGTTCTCAGATGTACAAGACGCTTGATCGAGCTGGGGTAAGTTAAAAGCAAAACTGATTTTAAAATTATTGATTTGTGATAATAATACTATAATTCAGTCGACCCACTTTCTGGAGCTTTTGTATGGTTGTAAGGAGTAGATATTGTGCTAATTCTTCCTGCATGGCACAAGCATGTGATAAAATCTTATTGAGAAAAGTGTTTTCCTTCAGACTAACCGTTGTTTTCTTCTTCATCATGGAGACAAGCAAAATACACTTGTTGAAACGTCGAGAAGTAATAAATACACTTGTCGAAACGTCTAGAAGTAATGTGTCAATCTGCACATCGAAACAATTATCAATACAGTGGCACAAGTTCATGACTCTGCTTAAACAGAAGAAGGTTTTTTATTCTCTCTTTTCAAAACCAATAATGCTTTGTCACTTCAGTAATTAAAATAGAGAAGAAATTTTTTAGCACAGTAGGCCTAAACATTAGTGAGACGAATAGACTTTCCCAAAGGCAGTTTCTGTTCGTGTTCGATAAAAACCACCCAAACCGAATGCTCGTCTTGTTCGAATTTAACTGAGCTATCTGGCTCTACTCAAACACGGTCTAGATTTAAAACATAATTTCCGGGAGCCGAACCAAAGCTTTCTCCGTAATTCGAAAAGGCTGTCTGACTTTGTGGCGAGTCTATGAAGAATGGAGAAACTTTATGAAGTCAGGTTTTGGACGTTGCATGTGTTAATCAACAAAATTGCAGGCTCAAAGTATAAGTTATGCGCATCATATAATTCACACGTATTGGGCTGCATTCAATTTGATGAGATGAGGCTCTAGACTTCGCTCAAGACGTACAGTTTGGCCTTGCCAGATGGATGTATGCCGATGTAGGCGGACTGAAGTGGTAGAGCCTCGGATAAGGCTATTTAAGCCTGTGGCTTCAGACTAGTAAATGCAATTGAAAATTCGTTAATGATGTGAGTGGAATAGATCAGAAACTCTGCGCAAATTGAAATGCGTCACTATAAAGAAAAAATGTTGTTGGTTCATCATTTCTGATTACTTCCGTCTGAGGCAAGATAGTGAACAATATGTTGACGTATACCTCCCTGAAATGACGTCACAAGCTGCATTTGTCTACCTGGGTCTGCCATTTTGGAAGTTTAAAAAAAAATGTACTGCACTGATGTACGGATAGAAAAAAATCATGAAGCCTTGAGACACAGCGTGGAAACTTTATGGGCGCTGGTGGCAGCAGACTGAAAGTATGACATCAATATTTCTCGGAAGTTTCCACATGCTCAGAACAACATGAAAAGTACCTATCGTATGCCGCCAATGGGAAGAGTCCCCCAATTTAATGATGCGTCATCACTGCTGTAGAAAATATACCTAAACCCACACATCGAAAAAAATATGGTTCCATTACGGGATTTCATCACTAATGTTTGTCTCATGAGCGTACGCAGCAATCATTCTAACTAACAGAACCTGTCTTCGTGACAAGTCATCTCAAAAGTAGCGCAACCCGGCAAATCCTTCTCGAGTGACGCTCTTCTGTCACGCCGTGTCAAAACTGTGACGGTTAAAGAGTATCAAACCCAAGGATAGATTCCCTTGCGTCGTGACGGCGGCTGGACTACAAACTCGCACTGCAGTCGTCACGCCTTGACGGTGTATGATGGCTTTTGACGGTCTGGACTGATTGAACATGTTGATTTAGGAGTTAATGAAGTACACATGAATAATGGTTCTTGTGTTCTTAGTAATTAAAGGGCGTGGCTTAAATTTTAGAATAGTATTCTCTGAACGATTGGTTGCAATATTTCTTCAATCATTCAGCATTGAGATTCAGTGTTCCCTCTTAATAAATTTAGTTCGAAATTCTGTATTGGTTTAACCACAAGCCATACCGTTACTTTCAATTGCCTTTCCACCTACTCATTAAAAACAAGAACTTGTTTCGAGACAAGACTACCAAGTGCCCGCGCGAGTACAATATTAGTCTGTGTCAGTTTGCATAAAATTACATTGGGACCCCGTGGCTAACCAATCAGTACTAGACTTGCCACAAGCAGTCTCTTCTAATAAAAAAACATGAATTTTCACAACTCCTTACCGACAAAATAAAAAAAAACAAGACAAACATTGATCATTCGGTGATTTCCGCGAGGGAGCAGAGTAGACCGCGCAACGTCATCTGTTCCCCGCGGGTCTCTGCGGTACGGTGTACGGCAGTGACGAGGCGAGGCTAATCAGGGGAGTGTGGTTGGGGAAATTGATTACATTGACGGGGGCACTCATGGGCACTCTTCAGGCACCACTTCACACTGCCTAATTATGTGGACCTTCCCGGGGTCCTTTTGCACATTTGTGTTGGTCAATTTGGGAACTGATACTCATCTGCCTGGGAAATGAATTAAAGAGACCTAGATCTAGTGAATATTTTAAAGGTACATCAATAATCAATCTTCAATAAGCATAAACATAGTAAAACATGCAACGAATGTAAAGTTGGTTGATAGGCTATCCTGTTCAAGGAAGAAATTTCATGCTAAGCAAAGTGTGCTTAGCAGCTCTATAAAATTGGACCCTGCTGGTTGGTTTGTTGCTATCTTTTCAAAAAATCACTATTACATCATGAGATGTTTTGTTTATCTCTCTATAATTCTCTCCCATCTATAGTGCGTGTCCGATCCAGGCGAGAAGTGCATTTTTGCATTACCTGGTCGTAGAGGGCGGATTGAGCGATGTGAATGCCGGATGGGCTTCTCGTGTAAATACTTCGCCGATAGTGGCTACATCTGCGACCGAGCAAGGTAATTCATCAATCAATGTAGGGGGAAAAAACACCTTTATTAAAGGCAGTGGACACTATTGGTAATTAATCAAAATAATTATTAGCATAAAAGCTTTCTGGGTGACGAGTAATAGGGAGAGGTTGACGGTATAAAACATTGTGAGAAACGGCTCCCTCTGAAGTGCCATAGGTTTTGAGAAAGAAGTAATTTTCCACCAATTTGATTTCGAGACCTCAGATTTACAACTTAAGGTCTTGAAATCAACCATCTAAACGCACACAAATTCGTGTGACATGGGTGTTTTTTCTTTCATTATCATCTCACAAGTTTGATGACCGATTGAGCTCAAATTTTCACAGGTTTGTTATTTTATGCATATGATGAGATACACCAAGTGTGAAGGCTAAACTTTGACAATTACCAGGAGTGTCCACTGCCTTTAAAGTTCGGGAGTAAACCCCGTACACTGCAAAAACTGGGTGTTCAAAGTTACACTAGTGGTGCTGTCATTTATACCGAAAAAGAATCAAAATTCACAACAGACAGGGTGTAAACATTATACTAAATTTTTGCGAACAAAAACAGTGTTGTTTGTTAACACTGTATGGTGTTAATTTTGTGTTAAAGTAGATCGGACGAGTTGGTCTGTAAAAAAGCAATTGTATCCGTTTGTTATAAAATGCTCATGGTTGCAAGATACTTTAAAAGTAGAATACAATGATCCACACAAATTTGCTTCGAAATAGTGTGGTTTTCCTTTTACTTTGCGAACTAACACGGTCTGCCATTTATTAGAGTCAAAAATTTGACTCCCATAAATGGCGGACCGTATTATCCGACGATGTAAAAGGAGAACCGTGTAATTTTGAAGCATGTTTGTGTGGATCATTGTATTCTACTTTTACAACATCTTTCTAACCATTATGCATTTGATAACAAACGGTTACAAACGCCTTTTCAAAGACCAACTCGACCGATCCAAGGCAACGTGTTCCTTTAAAGTTGTCACCAGCAGCCTTAATTTGACACACAGGTCAGTTTTAACCATGATTTATCTTTCTTATTTCTTCAGCAGTGAGTCAAACATCCGAAAGATATTCTTTTAAGCTACTCGAGATATCTTCTACTACATCTGCGTGACCTATAAACAGAGAGACATCATCCTTGCAGCAAACCCCATCCAGTTTTGTTCCGCTCTATTTGTGCACGGTGTGACGTCACTTCTATAGGAAAAAAAAAACACAGCGCCCCATCGGAATCCTTGCAGCAGAACTTCACAACATCGTCACCATAATGTTCAAACCCCGACTTGTTACTGAGTACTTTTGCCATTACTCTAGGCTGAGTGTGATGAACGAAAGGCATTGGGGGACATTTTGTTTTAAACTTTCAATTTTGAAGTCCATTATTTGAACGCGACAAAACTGCCCACCCGCAAATCAGTAATGTTTTATGTTTGTAATAATTTTTGTTTTTAAAGTCACCTGGAAATAGATTTTGTTTTCTTTCAAACATAAGAGTATAATGCTTACGAACAATAAAACAGTTGTTTTTGTAATTTTTTTTGTCAAACTCACGACTTGGTCAGTATATTATGTACTTTGCAATTGTGTTTACTCTACGCATTACAGGCAAAGCCTGCCTCGATTGACGTCACGAACAGCGCCCTCTCGGGTCGGGTTCTACTCTTAAATTTGTAAATAACACAATTACTGTTTTTTTTTTTAAACCTTAGTTAACTGTTTATTCTCATTCGACTCATCAAAACACATAAAAAATATTAGTGACAAAAGCTTTATTTTGAAAAAATACCACTTCCAGGTTCATAAGACGTACTCAAACACAAAATCACTTCTTTTTACATCTATCATCTTCTTTTTACATCTATTTTTTTGTGGATGGGCACGCACTTTCCAACTTAACATCAGACATTTCTTTTTACGGGGATGATAATATAACATTGAGTTGGTTTTCACAAGAAGTTGTGACTTTTTGGGCAGTTGAAACAATAGACCTTTTCGCAAATACTGGGGCGCGCGCGTAAAGCTTGGAATTTGGTGCATTGTGGTCTATCTGATTACAAATTTGATTCATATATATCCCACAATGCACCTCATTCAACAGTCTGCGCTTGCGCATTGGTATTTGCGATAAGGTCTATTATCACAATCGGTGACAGTAAACTGCGCCCTCTATTGTAGAAATGTTGAAATCTTTTTCTTTTGCCAACTTTCTTGAACTTGTTGGATGGTTTTGTTTAGCCTGAACGTCTCATGACGTCATTCTTCGAGGATCGTTAAGACAAGGGCCCAGTCTAGGTTTTGTTTTGTCAAAGTCTTAAAACTGCACTCAATGTGAAATGTGTTAAAGCTTTGTTTGACTTGCATTTTACATAAAATTACATTGGCGTTTACTCTTGTTTAAATGGATTTTACGAGAACCAATAATTACCACAACCCCTTTTACTTGTAAAATTATTTCAGTGTAACCTTCATGTAACTAACTTCAAATGTTCAATAAATTTATTCAAATTTACAGAAAATGTAACCCTCTGTATAATTGTAACATTATTCTCTTGGACGACCTTTTTTCTTCTCTGTGACGTGTGGCCTTAAAATTATTGTTTCGCCGCCGGACTACAATCGGTGAAAAGGAAAGTTGTCGGGTATGGGCCCCAAATCCCAAATGACTTCAATTTCAATTGAATTCAAGAATACATTTATTTCCATACTCTCATGAAAGAATAACAATCGTTACATGAAGTGTGATTTTCTCTCCTGTCCAACAGTTTTCCTCTTCTTGATTGCCCGAAGTGTCCCACTGTCTCCTGATTTGTGAAGGGCCTATTATAACATACAAAAAGGATAACATAAAATTGCCCCCCCCCCCCCAGGTCATGGTATACGAATGAAGTTTTTAGGGAAGTAGACTGCACTCGATAGTCATCAAACTATAGTGGTTATTTGAACCACACCCACACCCATTCTGAAATGAGGTCATCCGTATCGGTACCATGTGGCCACGCTTGAGCGCACATACATTTTAGTTGTTTATGAGTTGTTCAACGATCGTCATCTTATACAATACACACACATGTGTCCACAATGTACAGAAAACTACCATTGCAAAAATAGTGCAGTTTCATGCCGCAACGTTTTAGACTTGATTCAAGTCTCGTTTTCGTGCGAGAGGTCCCTAAGCATTATCCGCGCCGTCGTCAAAACAATAGTTTTCGGGTGATGGCACGGGATAGGGACTTGAGTAAAGTCTAGGGACGACTTGAGGAGTGGCGAGTGTTTTGCACGACTGACTGCACTCGATAGAATAGATGGCCATTAAATAATACCAGCTTACTTCTATCTAGGAATACATACCAAGTTAGGTACAAATTTTCAAACATGATATTCTTTCCTCATACATCATTTCACTGTCAAGTGACCAGTTATTGGTGAAGTCTAGTGCTTGTAATTGCACTTGTAGTTCAACAAGAATAACTTTGGAAAGTCAAGGGACATTGACAGTTAGTGACAGCACCATAGAGCAAGGACGACATTGGCTCAGTGGTTGGAAACCGACGAAGATCTGGCCGTGAGTTGGAAGTAGGTTTACATTGTAGCAACGGTACGTTAAGTATTAACACTGGACACCCTTGGTAATGGTATACAAATTGTCAACGGCTTGGTGTAGGCCTATCCATGGAGAAAAGTGTTTTCTTCCTCCATGGTGTGTCCCAACATTATGCACAAAATAACAAACTTGTGCAGTAAACGTTTGAACGCAATATTGGTCGTCAAAGTTCCGAGATAATTAATGGAAGAAGAAAAACACCCTTCATGCCCTTTCCTTGTCTCACCATCAATCACACGAAGGTCTGGTGTGTACTCTCAGATGCTTGCATTCTATTTCTACATGTTGTTACCAAGTTAAGAAAAGTAAGTGTTTATAATGCTAACAATATTTTGAGTATTTAAAGGTACATGTTGTCTTGGATCGGTCGAGTTGGTCTTTGAAAAGCGTTTGTAACCGTTTTTTATAAAATGCATGTGGGTAGAAAGATAATGTAAAAGTAGAATACAATGATCCACACAACCATGCCTCGAAATTGTACGGTTTTCCTTTTAGCTTGTCGACTAACACGGTCGGCCATTTATGGGAGTCAAATTTTTGACCCCCATAAATGGCCGACCATGTTAGTTCGCACAGTAGGCCTAAAAAGAAAACCACACAATTTCGAGGCAAACTTGTGTGGATCATTGTATTAAAACATCTTTCCAACCATATCATATATGCATTTTTTAAAAACGGTTACAAACGCTTTTTAAACCAACTCGTTCGATCCAAGCCAACGTGTTCCTTTAATAATATTACCAAAAAGGTGTCCAGTGTCTTTTTAAAGGGTCTGTGTTTACTCATAAGTAGAAATGTGCATATTATGTACTTCCTTGATTCATGGAGCAGTATACAGTAGCCTTGTCGTATTGTTGTGTGGGTTTGTGTTGTCACTGATGCATGAAAACCTTTTGAATTGACTGTTTGAGAAAGATTAGTTGATTACATACAGACAGTGCCGGCCATCCCAGTGTATGCTACTGTTAACTTGTGTGGCGCTAGAAAAACGACCTTCTGTAAACATCTGCAAGATTTGATTGAAACTTGGCATGGTGGAAGATCATAATGTGTAGGTGAGGTTTGTATAGCCACATCGTGCCAATCTGTTGGACCATAGCATGGTTGGAATCCCTCCACTTCTTGCAGAGAGTCCAGCGTATGTTGCACTTTTGATGGGGCGAAGGTTTGCGGGCGGTAATACCATCCATGTACAAAATGTAGGCATGCATCATCCATCTCTTTTGAGAAGTGGTGGTTCTGAAAATAACTGCACCTGTGGTTGAAACTGAGTAGCCTACAAGTATTAACCCCACCATCCATGGTAAGACCATGGAGCTACGTATGTATAGCTCCATGGTAAGACTACATACATAAGAGGCTGGGGGGGGGGCGCATGTCCCCTGGTTTTTTTTGATTTTTTTTTTGAGGGGGGGGGGGGGACACAGCATATCAGATGGATGCCCCCCCACACTTTTTGATTGACTGTTTTATTAGAAATATGCAACAAAGTATACAAAATAGACACAAATTTTAACTACAGCCAATTGTATGCTGGGCTTTAGTGAATAGAAGAAACACGTTGCCTTTGGATTAGTGATTTATTGGACCTTAAAAAAGCATTGTTGTTATCAATTTAATCTATTTGGAAAGAATTTTACAATTTATTTTATTGATCTAGAAAAAAAGAAAGTGTGGTTTTCCGTTTACTCTGTGAAGTAACCTGGCCTGCCATTGATTTATAAAAAAAATTCAGAACAAAATGCATAATTCCAGCTCAAGTTGCCCAATTCGAAGGCAACATTTCACCAATTTTGTTGACTAGGGATTAAAGGTCGTTTGTACATTTTGTATGGATTTCATAATTTTTTTACTGTATTCATTACTAGTGATCTACTAATTAATATAAAATTTGTAAGAACTTTTCTTTCCCCCACCAAACAAAACAAAAATAAAATAAAAATAAGTGAATTTTTTTCAAATGAATCAGCAGATAAATTTTAAAAACATCACTGACCGCGTTCACTAGGAAATATAAAGACAATAACTAGTTTTAAGAACAGTAAAAATTTATGATTTGTAAATGATTGATGATTAGTAAAATGTTAGATTATCTTTTCTTTTGTTAGTTTTTTAGGTTTTCCTCGACAATGGCAAGATTCAAATTGTCCATCTTCGTTGGCACAGTTGTGGTTGTCCTGTCGTATTTTGGATCTGTAGGCACAATATCAAGTATAGGTAAGTGATTGAAACATCAGGAAACCATAAAAAAAAATGTTTTTCCACCTTAAAGTTTAACATACTTCATTTTGTTATGACACTCCCCTCGATCCCCTCCAATGTTACACTTTTGTGCTCATTAAATTTGTCCATCTAAAGGCAAAAGCAGCCTAAAAAAAACCCCAATATTTAAACTTAAGACCAAGTAAGGGAGGTCCCCCATATTAGACCTTTTCTTTTTTAGCGTTACAGCCACATTTTTTTTGACAACAGATAGTTTGTAGTAACATTTGATACACATATTTAAAAAACAAATCCACCACTCATAAGAGATTTGCTTGTGAGAAAATCTTAAAACGGAAAATTGATTTTTTTATAAAGTTTTTTATTTATTAATACTTTTTTTTCCCCTGTTTTTTATTTTTTTATTTTCTTTATTGCTTAAAAACAAAAAAAAGTTGATGCGGCATCCAAAGTTGGAGCGGGCGGGACGAGCAACATATTATTTATTTTTCTTGGCCTAGCACAAAGTGTATTTGAAAATATTTTGTCCACTCCCATTGCTAATTTAAAATTCATATTTCATTTTGTTATTACAATCCCCTTCCAATGTGCCATTTGTGTGCTGATTATAATTGATTATAATGAACAGACAAAAGCAGCTATAAAATAAATCACCACAAATTAAGCTCTTTATGTAATCCTTAACATACATAAACTGACAAACCTGTTGAGGTTTAAGATCGATCAGCCATCTGGGTCACGAGAGATTAGTGAAAAGCCGATTACACATTTTGCATTGCATCAATGCCAAAATAAAAATGAATAAAGCGCTCACTGAGTGATAAACGCCAAACGCGAAGTTAGATTATTTATTTCTCATCAAATATGACATTTCAGACCGAAATATTTCAAGGAATGTTTTCAACTATCATCATCATCAGACCGCGTAAGTTTTATGTAAATGTGATCTTCCTGATTTCTTTTTTATAAATTCTGTAACGTTCCTTTAAAGTTAACAGAAACATAGTAGGAGGGTTAACCTAATTTCCCTATTGTCTCCACAGTTACTTCACAGTGTACAGAGAGTGGGGGAGTAGGCCTGGATCCTTTGTGTCAAAATGGTGGAAGTTGCGTAACTGTAGGGACTGTAGGTTCCTACTGCGTTTGTCAAGTTGGCTACACTGGCTTTTACTGTGAAGGTAACTACAAAAATGTGTATTTCTTTTTAAAAAAACAGGGATCGAGCTTGGGGGGAAAATCCACAACCATGCAGGGTTTGTAGCTCAAAACTTTTACTGGACGAGAGAATTTGTTACAAGCATGGAATCAAAATGAGAAGAGCACTATAATCTGTACACAATTTCACATTGAATGCTTTTAGAACAAGCACTACGTTTATAAGAAGATGTCATTTCTCTTATTGGCTTTCAATAGATGTGTAATGCAATGAGGTGCTAATATTCATATTAAAAAACACAAGACCGCCAGACTTGTATGCTCGTAAGTTTACTGGCTCATCGCTGAAATCACTTTGCCTCGGGCCTGCGGTCCAGTGTTTTGAGGCCCTCAAAACCCATTTTTTCACAGCTGCTTTTCATTAATTTTGTGTTTCATCCTTGCGCCATGTGCATCACGTGTTCATATTATTATTATTAATTTCAATCCCTAAAAACCCTCCAAACCTTGGAAATCCAAACTACATGTTTTAGAGAATTATTATTGTTGGACTGAGTGCTAATAGTTGGGTATTTTTTGCGTTGGGATCAGGATTATGCCGAAATTACTTGAAGATTTAAAGTCGTAATAAAAATTGCTGAGCTTTACCTCCCATAATTTGCAACTGACTCCATAATGGCAATGACAAATATATGGTGCGGTGTTCATTTGATATCGCCATGGCAACCTTTTAAGTCTAATTTGTATTTAATGGGTTTGGTGGCCAGTGTTTTATGCTTTTAAACAGGATGACTGTTAATTGACCTTTTAGGGCTAAATTACCGCTTAGTTACTTTGATTTTTTAATTTGAGTGATTGATTGATCCAATTACCAACGTACATGCCTACTGTCGTCCACGCTCGTCACTTTCTCCAATTGCATGTAAATGTAAAGACACTTTGCCTTGGATCGGGCAAGTTGGTCTATGAAAAGCAGTTGAAACCGTTTGTTATTTAATGCAGGCCCTATGGTTAGAAAGATGTTTTAAAAGGTATACATGTAAATGATCCACACATAAAGGCCTTGAAATTGCGTGGTTTTCCTTATTCATGTTATTATAACATTGCATGCTTATTTGTGGCATCAACAAAATGGCCGACAGTAGCGTTAGTTGACAAAGTAAAAGAAAAAAAAAAAGGCAATTTCGAGGTATATTTGTGTGGATCAAACGCTTTTCATAGATCAACTTGCCTCATCCAAGGCAACGTGTCCCTTTAAAGGCCTCTTGACACAATTGGTAATTGTCAAAGACCAGTTTTTTCACTGGACACTACACTCTAAAAAAGAAGTGTAAAAACTTGCTGAGTAAATGTGCTGGGTACGAAAGTTGAGTAACTTCTTACGCAATGTTGGGCTATGTGGCTTTTTGGCTAGTACTCTCGAGAAGGTAATTTGTACCTTTTTAAGTTGCATACAAAAATTCGCCAGTGAAAGCAACTTATGGGTACAAAAACACATTTTCCTCGCCACAGGGTCAATTTTACCTTGCGACGTACTAAAAAAAGCAGAACATGTTTTTTTTTTGTGGTAAAATGTTGCACGTAATTGGGTAAACTGCTCCTCGTGGAAACCATTTTACCCATAATGCAACGTGCACATTACACACGGACGTATACAAGTCGCAGGCACAAGTCACAATCAAAGGTGGATGGGGTGGACATAGTTCTGATGTTGCAGGTCGTTGATGTTCTGATGTTCATTTAACCACAGTTGAGAGAATTTTGGCATTATGTTTGAGGTACAACAGTCTGTTGAAGTGAGAAATGCATCACCAGGAAATACGCGGATAGCAGCTTCAATTTCGTCAATAACAGGTTTGGCAAAACCAAACGGCTCTTTTCAGAGCCAACACCGCTTCTAAAAAGAGATTTTTACTTATAGTCTGCTCGCGAGAACTTTGTTTTCGTTTTCACCCCCTGAATGTACACAAACACTCCGGTCGTTTTATGCAAGGTGGTTATAGGGTTGTGATCACCATATATTAATCGGAAATTATACTGTCCAGTCCAATTCAATGTATATATGGCTTTTTTAATTTTTTAGTAGTGTCCGTTTTGCTGCCAAAATGCATTACTTCTTTTTTACTTAACACTAGGGGTTATGGTGCTCAACTACTGAGTAATGGGTAGTCGGTTGTTGGGTACATTTTGACACAACAAAGTTGGGTAAGAAATTTGACGCATAGTTGGGTAGCCGTTTTACACAGAAATTGAGTAAATTACGACGCAACCCCTGTTGCGTACCGTTTTACCCTCCAAACGACCATGTTCCCTTTTGAACACCACAAAGAGTAAAATTTTACGCAACATTGGGTATTTTTTTCTTAGAGTGTATTGGTAATTACTCAAAAGCATAAATGGAGAGGCTGTTGGACGTATAAAACATTGTGAGAAACGGTTTCCTCTGAAGTAGTTTTCCGATAAAGAAGTAATTGTCCACGAATTTGATTTTGAGACCTCAGAATTAGATTTTGAGGTCTCGAAATCAAGCATCTGAAAGCACACAACTTCATGTGATAAGGGTGTTTTTTCTTTCATTATTATCTCGCAACTTCGACCAACAATTGAGCTCATATTTTCACAGGTTGGTTATTTTATGCATGTTGAGATACACAAAGTGAAATGAATGGTCTTTGACAATTACCAATAGTGTTAAGTGTCTTTAAGTGCAGAGCCGTGCTAACTTCAAAAATTCAAATTTGTTTTCACTGTTTCAATGTTCTTAAACAAAGAAACATTACAGAATTGGTGAGAAAAAAACTTGGTGAGAAAAAAACTTCTACAGGTTTGTCAGTTTATATATAATGGTGGATTACATTTAAAGGGCTTACACTGTCAGCAACTTTTTTGTTAGCAAAAACCAACTCTGTAAAGTTCCTTTAACTTTGTAGATCAGTTGTGCGATCCAAGCTGCATGAACGGAGGAACCTGTGTGGAGCTTCCCTCCGCTGGGAGAACCTGCTTATGTAGTCCAGACTTCGCAGGTGCAACTTGTCAAGGTAATAACCTGGTCCCAATTTCATAGAGCTGCTCAGGCAAAAAATTTGGTAATTACTTAAAATAATTATCAGCATAAAAACTTACTTGGTAACGAGCAATGGGGAGAGGTTGATAGTATCAAACATTGTGAGAAACGACTCCCTCTGAAGTGACAAAGTTTTCAAGAAAGAGGTAATTTTCCACGAATTTGATTTCAAGTTTAGAATTTGAGGTCTCGAAATCAAGCATCTGAAAGCACACAACTTCAGGTGACAAGGGTGTTTTTTCTTTCATAGTAAGTTATCTTGCAACTCTGATAACCAATCGAGCTTAAATTTTCACAGGTTTGTTATTTTATGCATATCTTGAGATACACCAAGTGAGAGACTGGTCTTTGACAATTACATGCACCAATAGTGTCCGGTGCCTTAAGCATGAAAATAGCTTGCTTATTTTACACGTTACTGGACAAAATTTCATGACATGTTCATTGCTTGTGACTGGTATATAAAGCTGTTGCTTACTTTGCATAACAATTGAGTGGAGTCTTGGCTGGTAATCTGATTTTAATAAACATGATTTTTTTGCTTAAGAATAATTTTGTGCTTTAGCAGCTCTGTGAAATTGGGCTCTGTGAAAGAGGCATCATAAGAATCAAGGTTTTAGCCAGGATTTGGTAAAAGGGTGTCCAAATTTGCTGGAAATTTTAAAACTGGGTGTCCAAATTGTTCACTTACAATAAATTTACATGTAAATGACAGATGAAACAGGGTGTCCAAATTAAAAACAGGGTGTCCAAAAGACACCCAGACACCCCTCTGGCTAACACTGTGATAAGAATGCATGTATACACTTTCTAGTTAGCTGCCAAAACACAGAGGTTTTGCACTGGGGTAGACGCGCGAATCATCTTATGTTTTTTTCACGTTTTCACGTTTACAGGCGAATAACCTTTTCCCCAGGGTTAAATTGTATTACAATGCGCGTGTTGAGTTGTCACCTCGTGCCACAATGTAATGTGTATATTAAAGCCTCCCACTGTGTGTGGTACATGTAGTCTTAAGTTAAGGAGCGCACGCCAACCACAGATACCAGACAAACAAGACCAACACAAGCACTGGTATGTGTGTGTGATGTCTGGGGTGGCACGCGCACGCGAATTGGTGTTCACACGCATTTAAATGTGTTTCTACGAACTGACAAATCCGACCCTGTGTGTGCGGTGAAGCAAAGGCGTATGCAAATTAGCGTTTTCACTAACTGCCGAATAAGTTCGGACCCTAACAGCATTTCTTTAAAAGGTATATCAAAATAAAGAAATATGTATCTATAGTCATGGAACAAAACTTTTACACTATAGTATCTAATAAATATTAGTTACTTTTTATATTGAATGACCGGGGAAAACAACTTTCCAAAACTGGAATAACTTCAAGAGCGCTTTTATCAAAACGTTGTGTTTCAGCTGCGTGGGCGGGTTCGCCACTTTGTGAAAACGGCGACGATATGGACGACTAGATGTTGATCGGTCTAAATGTTAAAGTCCCAGTGATTACTATTATTGTTATTGCAGAGACTGCCACTTATCTATCATTTGAGGAGCTGAACTATGCAGTACTTGAAACTTCCAGGGTGGTCAAACTAAAAGTATTCCGCACTGGATATCTGGATAAATCTACAAGTGTCCGTGAGTATTATTTCTTCATGGATGTACCCGCTGCCAAAACATAGGATTCAAACTGCCTCTAGCTACCAGGCAACCTCGGTAGTCTAGTTGGTGAGACACTGCTCTAGAATTGCACGGGTCGTGGGTTCAAATCCCACCCGAGTAACATGCCTGTGATATATTTTCACAGGACTCGGGAAAGTATTGAGTATACAGTGCTAACACACATTGGTGTATGGGTAAAAACCAAAAATTAATATTTATTATCCCGATGCAAATTTAACGTCTCTTATCGTTGCGGTACCCGCTGCCAAAACATAGGATTCAATCTGCCTCTAGCTACCAGGCAACCTCAGTAGTCTAGTTGGTAAGACACTGCTCTAGAATTGCAAGGGTCGGTGGTTCGAATCCCACCCGAGTAACATGCCTGTGATATGTTTTTCACAGGACTCGGGAAAGTACTGAGTATACAGTGCTAACCACATTGGTGTATGAGTAAAAAACCAAAATGGGTCTCCATTTTACATTGCTCCAATTATTATTAATAGTATTATAATATTTCTGGCTGTAGGCGTAGAAACGTCCGATGATTCTGCCGTGGTGGATGTCAATTACAGAAGGCTGTCCAGAGTCTTGAACTTTGACCCTTTCATCTCGAACCTGACAATAGGGATAGATATCATCGACAGTACTACGCCCGTGAATGTTGACTTCTGGGTGGTGCTTTTCAACGCCAGCAATGGAGCTGTGCAGTCACCGTACGGAGCTGCCCGCATTCAAATTTTAGACACGACTTGTACGTATTGCCAGTTTGCCTACATCCACCATTGCATATTCCTCATGGCCCCTCTAGACCTAAACCACGTTGTTACCCCCACCCCTAATTTGATTGGTAGAACCGGGCCTGAAGTTTCACAAAGGCCATGACCTCTCTTGCCCTTGTCTTGGCCTTGGTGCCCCTTTAGATTTCCCAGACACTTTATAATTTTCCAATGGAAGTGCCCTTTGCAAAATAAAATCAGTGCCAAAATACTTCAATCCTTTCCAGTGTGATTTTTACAATTGTGCCTGCTGCAAACATAATGATCGCAAGGCATCTTGGGACATAAAAATTAGTCGCGACTATTTGAGGCATGACTCGAGTAGTAATTAAGTAGAAATAAAAATTAGTCGCGACTATTTAAAGGCAGTAGACACTATTGGTAATTGTCAAAGACTAGTCTTCACAGTTGCTGTATCTCAACGTATGCATAAAATAACTAACCTGTGAAAATTTGAGCTCAATCGGTCATCGAAGTTGCGAGATAATAATGAAAGAAGAAATACCCTTGTCACACGAAGTTGTGTGCTTTCTGATGCTTGATTTCGAGACCTCAAATTCTAAACTTGAGGTCTCGAAATCAAATTTGTGGAAAATTACTTCTTTCTCAAAAACTGCGTCACTTCAGAGGGAGCTGTTTCTCACAATGTTTTATACTATCAACCTCTCCCCATTACTCGTAATCAAGAAAGGTTTTATGATGATAATTATTTTGAGTAATTACCAATAGTGTCCACTGCCTTTAAAGCATGACTCAAGTAGTAATTTCAATAGTTGCCCAGGCCTACTTGTGATTATATTCTGTGACATGGCCTCAGTTGCCCCTGGTCTTGGCCTTACCAGGCGCCCTTCAAAAAAAGTTTCCCATTGCCTCTAAGATTTTCCAATGGAAACGCCCTTTGCAAAATGAAATTGGCCCTGCCAATTCATGCATGTTTAAAGATGAAATAACACGCCTGTTATATTTGTATAAAATTTCCACAAACGGCAACTCTTTGAAAAATTTGTTTTATTTTGCAGTGGACACGGTAGAAGTGTTCCCGTTGGCGAACAATGTACTTGCCATAGAGTCTGACATTTTTGCTGAAGTTACATTACTAAGATCCGGTCCGATCGACCAAATGACGACAACAGTATGTAAGTAGAATTTGAAACTTTGCATGGTGGAAGTATAACTATAAGAAAGATTTGCGATAACACCATGTGAATAACTCATTTGAGTAGTGTTCTGAGTTGTTGACCGCTGGTTCTTTTCAATAAGTTGTTTGCTCTTTTTTTTTCCTCGATACCTTTCCTTGGTTTACTGGACAACTCAAACAGCTTTAGAGCTGCATTTATTTCATTAAATTCTATTCATAAATACCTCAGACAGTTTCTCTAACCCCTATTGGTGGAGAGCGCGTCATGTGGGGGTGTTTAACGAATATGAATATATGATGAATAACGTTTTATTGTCACTTGTAAAAAAAACATATATATTTGTACAGTGAAATGCATTTTGGTTTTAACGGTTGATAATGACCAGCTGGAGTTGAGTATTACCGGTTGTTTTCAGATACGTTTGTGTGGGTAAGACCACAACCTTGTTTGCAGTAGTGATCGATCTCGCCGCGACATTTAAGCCTATGGATACGATAAATACATATCTTACAAATCTCATAAAAAAGCACCACACGTACAGTGCTAGATGTCAGGCAACAGATAAGTTTTTACAGAGTTTCCTACTTTATTACGTCTTTTTACCAAAGTGGCATTTGAGAATGGGTCTTAATCGGCCGTTTAAACACCTTGCAGGGTCGTGACCGTGCGGTAAAGGCAGTATGGACACTATTGGTAATTACTCAAAATAGTTATTAGCATTAAACCTTACTTGGTATAGTAAGTCTAGAACATTGTGAGAAATGGCTCCCTCTTAAGTGATTTAGTTTTTTGAGAAAGTAATTTTCCATGAATTTGATTAATAGAGACCTCAGATTTAGAATTTGAGGTCTCGAAATCAAGCATCTGAAAGCACACAACTTTGTGTAACAAGGGTTTTTTTCTTTCATTATTATCTCAAACTTCGAAGACCAATTGAGCTCAAATTTTCACAAGTATTTTTTTGTTATGCATATATTGAGATACACCAAGTGAGAAGACTAGTCTTTGACAATTACCAATAGTGTCCAGTGTCTTTAGTTCCCTTACTTTAAACCTTTTAGGCTATCTCAAAAATGCAACTTTTTGAAATGAAATTTCCGGATGTTAGTTATATATTTGTGTACATCTTCATTTGTATAAGATTAAAACAATCAAATGGTTAAAAAAAACAAAGGGTATATGCCTTTATGACCGTGTCTGGCTATGGCTTATGGCTGGTTGGCAGCATCATTGAAGTACAGGATGTACTTAGCCACAGTCACATGTAGCCGCCAATTAAGGATAACCCTACTCCAAGGATTTCACCGTTTGTAACCAGTAATCTGTTTTTTTAACCCCTACCCCCCAAACAATTAATAAACAATTCAATTTATTTAATTTTTTTACTTTTTTTTATTTTTATAATTTGGTCAAATTCGAAAGAAAATGAAGATAAAAGCATATGGAAAACCCCATATTGCAGAGAAGGGCTTTCAAAACCAAAGATAAATGTATGTAGCAGGCTTCGTGCCCGCACCCGCAAGCTTCTTGCCCTCGCAGGCTGTCACACTTTGCGCTTACAAGCTTTCACGCTTTGCGCTCGCAAGCTTTAGCGCTTCGAGCTCAGTTCATTTTTTTTTATCAATAGCCTATGACATTTTTTAAATTTTAAAATCACCAATCTTTCATTTTCTCTCCAGTTGTCAGTACTATGGATGTCTCGCTGATTCCAGGGGAACTGGACTACTTCCCGATTAGAAACAGAAACTTTACGTTTATGCTCGGGCAATATATGCTGAGGGTCCGCGTTCTGCTGACTGACAACTTGATAGTCCAGGGCTCTAGGTTCTTTTACGTGGAGTACTCGGTGTTCAACGCCAGCGGAAGTGGCAACTCTGGGCAAGTCGAGGTTGAGATACTTGATGATGATCTAGATTTTGAAAATGGACCCTCATTCGGACTTTCAAGTAAGACCCAATAATTGATTAATCTGTTTATCTCTGTATATTTGGTTTGCGGTAACACCATGTGTGTATCTTCTTGCCGGGTAGAGTTTGTTCTTAGAGAACTGTCTTTCTTTATTCTACTACCTAGGAGTAGATTGTTCGGGTGTTCGGGAGACTTCTCAGTTCTGAAAAGAACCTTCCTGCTTTTTAACTATTACCCGGGCGGATGGTATAGAAAATAGGCTGGGACTACTACTTTAGCTTATGGGATCGTAATTAATTGTACTATCGCGGAGTCAGTTCTTTTGGTCTCAACGTTTCGACCAGCTTGCTCTAGTCATCATCAGGAGACTGGCGAGGTCAGTTCTTTTGGTCTCAACATTTCGACTAGCTTGCTTTAGTCATCGTCAGGAGACTGAAAAGGTAAGAGAGGCATTTGCTATCGGCAGTGTATGTTGTCATGCACGACGTGCCCACGCATGCCCTATATCTTTCTTAGGGTTCAACAGCGCCCTCTCTTGATATTTTGCTGTTTGCGATAAACCTTATGACTAGGATGAGATCAGTTTCAGGAAATCGCTCCTCTGTAGTTTTTTTAAGCCAATTTTCTAACTTTCCCCCAGATAGTAATAAATAAGCAGGACAGTTCTTTCCAGAATTGAAGTTTCCGGAATTCAGAAATCCTCGTTCAAGATGAAGCCCCAATGATTGGCTTGGAAGACAAGAGCAAGCCAGTCGAAACATTTAGACCAATTAAGAACTCCCTCCACGGTAGTGAAGTTTTTTAAAGCTGATTTTCTACCCTCATCTTACCTGACCTTCCAACCTCGTTCCCAGGGGTGATCGATCTTGCCACGCCATTTTTCCCAGCATGCCTTGCAAGATCACCAACCCCTGGAATTGGCAAATTTAAATGTGCTATATGCAAGCACATTTAAATGAGCGTATATAGTATATTCAATCTTTACTACGCGCGCACGCATGTCTTTCGTCTTAAAGAATATTTTTGTTTTTTAAAACTGTGTTCGTGTCATAAAAAACGCCGACCAGTGTGATCAACATGCAAATATCTTAAAACTAATCTTAAAATTTCAGGAGCCAATCAGCATTGTTTCTCATTTCATCCCTCCCAGGGGTTAGTGACGAGAGGTGGTCATTCTGGCGCGCTGCCCAGTAGCGAAGCTGTTGACCTTCTGCTGGCCAAATGCCAATTAAAACGCCAGAGGACCCGTTAAAATTCTCTCCAATTGATCCGACTCAATTGCTAGTTCAGTTTAAAAAGCTTCCATCTTTCATTGAAGATTGGACAAGTGAAAAAGACGGTGGACTAGTGAAAAGCTAAGCTAACTGGTCCTGACCCTGGTATGTCATGTTGGGGGCCTTTCTCAAACTTCGGCTTGGGCTCTGTCTCCAGCTTGGGCTTTGTGTGCTGCATTACGCAGTGGAAATGCAGCGAGTGTAACCCGACCTCTGGGCCTGTACATTTTTGAAGCAGCTTGTATTTTGCCTGCTTGCGGTGGCTCAAACATCAGCATTATATACATGTAAATGTATGAAGCCTGGAGCGGGAGCCCAAGCCGCTGTTTGAGAAAGACCTCCTCCTGTCTTCGGGCAATTTTTTTTTGCATGGTAATCGATACTACTTGTACATTTTTTATCTTTAGCATTTGTCTTCTTTGCTGGTACCTTGCCTTATGTAACAAATGAGAATAGGGGAGAGGTTGAAATCACTATATATCGCATCGGTGACTTGAACATAACTACTGAAATAGGTAAGTGCCTCAAACAGGTTTTTTTTTTCACACGTCACTTGTGCCTGGGTTTAGAGGCACTGGCATGACTGGGGGGGGGATTTCACAAAGAGTTACACAATGTACTAATTTTGGACTGCCTTAAAGGCAGTGGACGCTATTGGTAATTACTCAAAATAATGATTAGCATAAAACCTTACTTGGTAACGAGTAATGGGGAGAGGTTGTTAGTATTAGACATTGTGAGAAACGGCTCCCTCTGAAGTGACATAGTTTTCGAGGAAGAGGTACTTTTTTTCACGAATTTGAGTTCGAGACCAGCTCAGATTTAGAATTTAAAATTTAGCATCTGAAAGCACACAACTTTGTGTGACCAGGGTGTTTTTTCTTTCGTTATTATCTCGCAACTTCGACGACCAATTGAGCTCAAACTTTCACAGGTTTATTATTTTATGCGTATGTTGAGATACACTTAGTGAGAAGACTAGTCTTTGACAATTACCAATAGTGTCCACTGTCTTTAAGGTGGTCCTAAGTTTGTAAGTTAGGAAGAGTAACTCGTCCTAACTCAAGATAATACTTTTTGTGAAATCCACTCCAGTCCCTCTAAACCCAAGTTTGTAATATCCCTAGGACGTACCTTACTTCTTTTTAAAAGCGGCCCCTGGACACATTTAGTTACTGTACTCAAAATAGTTTTAACAAGCATACAGGAAAGCTGTTGATAGTAAAACAATGTGAGAATCGGCTCCCTCTGAAACCATAGTTTTTGAGATGTACATGTAATTGTAATGACGTTGAAACTTAATGGAATACATGTTTATAGAAACACTTGGTAAGGAGTATAGCGGCTTTGGATAGTATATAACGCATTTTGAGGAACTTTTCACTTCAAAGTTCTGTAGTCATGGTAGTACTCAAAAATTGGAGTCTTGAGAAGCATTTCTGAGAGTAACATTATTATTGTTGTTTTTTTTTTTTTGTTTTTTTTTCATTGCCTTTTCTATGGTGTTATAATTGTGTTGATTGTCTCGTTATGGTGTTTGTCATTGTTTGTTTTTGTCGTTCTTATTGTACAGTGTAATTTTGCTGTATTTTGCTTACTCTTTTTAGCTTAACGTTTGTAAAACACTGTACAGCGTTTTGAGATTTTTCATGAAAGACGCTACATTAAAAATAAATTATTATTATTATTATTATTATTATTATTATTATTAGTAAGGGTTCTCAGATTGTGTATTACTATTGCAGATTACGTATTCTTCCTGCATAGACATACAACTGCTCCAGAAGCAAATTTGTATGGTACACTATTCCCTTCAATTATTTTTTTTTTAATATTTTTTTGTACAGAGATTTACACTTTAGATGGAACTGCCTTGGAGTATGCGGACTACCAGCCAATGTTTAACTACACCCTTATGACACAATACATGGATGTATACCAGTTTAGCATTCCCATCGTGCAAGATACTATATCTGAAATAGGAACAGAGGAATACTTTCTTGTCGGGATGAATGTCCTCGCCGGTGGTCAGCTTGGCCGACCCAACGAAGGGACGGTCAGAGTCAACATCAGACCTGACCCAAGAGAAGGTAATAATAAGATTTAGCGCATTTTACACGGACACAATGCGCTAGTATAAAGAAAGCTACGAAAAAATAAGTGTATGAACAAGAAGAGAACAAATGTGTTTTTAATTTACTCTTGAATGTCTGGAGTGAGTGTGTATTGCGAATGTGATTTGGTAGAGAGTTCCAGCATTGGGGACAGCAACTGAGACGGACCAGTCCCCTGCCCTTTTGTGAGTGCGAGAGATTGTTAGATTCTGGCTGGAGCAGAGCCCACTCCGGCCAGGTCTATTGAAGTTTAGAGACTCTGTAATGTATTGTGGAAGTATTTTAAAGGCAGTGGACACTATTGGTAATAATCAAAGACTAGCCTTCACAGTTGGTGTATCTCAACATACGCATTAAATAACAAACCTGTGAAAATTTGAGCTCAATCGGTCATCGAACTTGCGATATAATAATAAAAGAAAAAACACCCTTGTCACACAAAGTTGTGTGCGTATGGTTGATTTCGCCACCTCAAATTCTAAATCTGAGGTCTCGAAATCAAATTCATGGAAAATTACTTCTTTCTCAAAAACTACGTCACTTCAGAGGGAGCCGTTTCTCACAATGTTTTATACCACCAAACTCTCCCCATTACTCGTAATCATAAGAAAGGTTTTATGCTAGTAATTATTTTGAGTAATTACCAATAGTGTCCACTCTGCCTTTAAAGAATACTTTAAAGAAGGTGATGCGTTGTCTAACTGATAACCAGTCATGCTAGTGTACTTAATGGAGAAGAGTGTATGTGTGTGTGTATTTATGGGTTGCGAGAAAATTAGGCCTGGGCGAATTATTCGAATATCCGGTTAATGGCAGAGAGGTTTTCCTATCCGTAACGGCGAATGCCTTTTTTTTCTTAACCGGATATCCGCATAGGGCGCGATTGGTATTTATAAACCGGATAGTTCTGTAATTACAACCAAGTAACCGTATATTCTTTTAATATACGAATATCCGCTGACGTCGGGAGACACCTGATAGGAATGTTTTGTCTGAATCCTTATGAAAGTTCTATTAAGACAGCATTAAACAGCATAAATTAAGTATTTAACTATGCTCACCTCCGTGAAGAGTTAAAACAGTGACATTTCTGACGTAATTTGTTCAAAGATTACGAAAGTTTTCCTTCACGTAGAGTCAATCAAGAAAAAGCAAATCGCCATCTTTAAATTAGATCTGGTTATTTTTATGAATGAACCGAGTGACACTGTCTAAAACTAAAATCAATCTGCTCATACGAACTCATTCACAAACGAACAGCACCCTCTAGCGGCCCAAAAAAGATTTTTTTAAAATTTGTTTTTATTATTTTTAATAGCGCCCTCTAGCGGCGGGAAAAAAACATTCGATATCCGATTAATTTCGGATAGTTGGCCAGCGGTATCTGAATATCAAAATTTCACTGTTCGCCCAGCACTAGAGAAAATGATACATGCAGCATTGTTTTGGAGCCTCTGTGGACCTTTAATAGACCTTTCTTTTGTTGGTAAACAAAACGCCTTGGTTGGCATGGCCGGAGGAATCTTAGTAGAACACTCAATCATACTAACAGATGTTTGAACTAAATGCAACATTTTCTGCAAACTTTCAGTTAATAAAGTACCTCACATAATTGGTTTTGTTTTCAACACAATTTTTTGAATAATTTGGTAACATTGTTGCAAACAGTAGCGACCTTTTTTTGGTTTGCATTTATGGCTTTCCATAGTTTTCCAACCTGGGTTGGCAAGTCTCTGGCTGTGATGTTGCAAAAGAAATGTCTATAATAATAATAATAATTACAACTTGTAATTAATAATTACAACTTGTAATTATTTTGTTGCACCTGTCGTTATTTTGTTGTAGATGTTTTCATCTCGCTTGACTCCAGCCAATATCAAGGGGAGGAGGGAGATATTCTACTAGTTGAAGTTCTCCGAGCAGGGGCAACTAATGCTATGACGTCAGTAGGTAAGACATTCTTATGATTAACTCTTTGCTTACCAACCACAGGCGACTTTTAGTCGACTGTGTGCTTATTAAACTATGCATTAAAGCCATTGGACCCTTTCAGTAAACAGTGTCGTCCAAGGCCCACACATTGTTTTCCACAACTTCTACATCAAATAACAAACCTGTGAAAATTTAGGCTCAATCGGTCAACGGAGTCAGGAGAAAACAACGGAAAAACCCACCCTTGTTTCCGCGCGTTTCGCCGTGTTATGACATGTGTTTAAAATAAATCCGTAATTCTCGTTAACAAAATTTATATTGTTTTGCTGTTTTCTCAAAAAGTAAAGCATTTCATGGAATAATATTTCAAGAGAAGTCTTTCACCATTGCCTTCTGTAAACCCTGTAAGTTACGTGTAAATCTGTGAACTTGGTAATGAGTGATGGGGAGAGGTTGACGGTAGAAAACATTGTGAGAAACGGCTTCCTCTGAAGTAATGAGAAGTTCTAGAAAGAAGTAATTTTGCACGAATTTGATTTTGGGACCTCAGGTTTAGAATTTGAGGTCTCGAAATTAAGCATTTTAAAGCATACAACTTTGTGTGACAAGGGTGTTTTTTCTTTCATTATTATCACGCAACTTCGCAATCGAGCTCAAATTTTCACAGGTTTGCTATTTTATGCTTATGTTGAGATACACTGAGTGAGAAGACTGGCAATTACCAATAGTGTCCAGCGTCTTTAAAATAATCAACCTGTGAAAATTGTGGTATTACTTTATTTGTTTTCAGATGCATAATAAAAGGCTTTAGTTAATTTGTTTTTACTATTTGAGATAGATGTAACCTCTTCAAACTCCTGGGGTGACAGGTCTTTTTTTCAGCACTGCCTCGCATCTGAACAATCCACCACTTAATCTTAAATCTTGTCTTTGGACTATAAAATTCAAATCTCTTCTCAAACTTTATCTTATATGTCACAGGTTTTCAACACCCAGTAACATGGATTGTGTGCATTACAAGATGTTATTAGCTGTTGCGTAGATCAGCGCAGCTAAACAGCTATTGTTTTTGTTAAAATTTGTATGTATGCATTATTATTACTTTTTTGTTTACCATTGTGACTGGTTTATCGTTAACATTTTAAAAGTCGCAGCAAAAGGCCAAACTGAATTTGTATTACAATCCTTACAAGAAAAATTTTACGAATAATATTGTTATTAATTATTATAATTACAGAAGTATACTTCACCTCGGGTACTGCTGTGGTAGGTGAGGACTTTGACCTATCCTACCAAGAAATCATGTTCCCGCCTGGTGCAAGTGCTGTTGCAGTTTACATAACACTCACGGACGACAGCATTGTCGAAGACACTGAAACTTTCTCTATTGAGCTACGGGAAGCAAGGGGTGGGAGTTTGGCTGAGCCTTATTCTGCCATTGTTACAATCATTGGCGACAATACAGGTAGAGAAAAATTGCATTCTTTCTTTTTATTCATTCATTGTTGGTTTACTCTTTAAAAAACAGATTGCCATGGTGACCGTAGGTCTTTTTACAGGAAAGTATATAAAGTAGTAGTATATTAAAATTAGAAAAAAATTCAAACTATTACAAATTTAAGAGATAATTGATTAAAGAGAGACAAATTATTACAATGAATAAAACAATTTGTTTTTAAAGTTGCGAAACAGTAACCTGTTATTTGCCTAAGGAATCCCCTATTGCTTGAAGACAAAGAATTGTGAAAGTTTTAAGATGATAAAGGAACCTCCACGCAATCAGGGCCTTAATTCATAAGTTGAAAAAACAAAATTACACTTACCAGAAAAAGGCTACCAGCCAAATAACCATGTCACAATAACAGTTTGTCCATTATCGGTTTTGAAAAGTGTTTCTCTTTTTTCTTACGAGCAACCTATTGATTTGCTACATAAGACTCCAATATTGTTTAACTTAATTTTGTGATATACTGTAGAATCGACAACACTCTTTCAACCCAGCATACCCCAATCCACCACACTGGAACCACCGCCGCCGGCATCAAGCTCCGTCATACCCATCGTTATCGGCGCCATTGTGGGCGTGATTGTGATCTTTGGCCTCGTCTTGATCTTCCTCTATTTCTGCTGCAAGAGGCGGGCAGCGAGACCCAAGGAGTTGGGTGGAGGAGAGGTTCCGCTGACTACGAGCCAAAAGGTTGGTGTTGTATGTTGTCTGTTTGGACGCAAGGGGGGGGGGGGGGACGGGACACAAAAGGGGGCATGGTCACAAAAGGAGACACGGTTGGCTTGTGCATAAAGCGCTCGCCTTTCACCAAGGTGACCCTGGTTCAATACCCGGCCAGGGCCATTATGTAAATTGAGTTGTGTGTTGGTGCTCTGCTGTCCCACGAGGGTTTTCCAGACCATCAGGTTTTTCTCCTTCGAGAAAAATAAAACACTTCCAATCTATGGCTGTGCTCCGTGGTCATAATGGGTTGATGTGGCTGGTTGCCAAAAACGCCCTCCATGCCTGCTTCTCGAACACGTTCATGACGTCGGGGCGTCCTTCAGAATTCACCCCTTAGCTGTGAGTAAGGATGATTATCCTCCCAAATTACTATTATGTGAAAATGGCCTTGGAACAAAAGCTTTCTTCATGATTGAGTAGTCAAAAAAATGCTATTGTTTTTGTATAAAATAATGCGATAACAAAGGATTTAAACTTGCCAGCTATAACCATGCCCCAATTTCATTTCTCTGCTTACTGTAGGTAAATAATTAAATAATTCATGTGGCGCTTGCAGGAGCAGGGAATTCCGCGCCTACGTCAAGCGTATTTTATGGGTTAGCAGTGTATTTTGGCTTTTGCCTGTGCGTACTCCAAGTTACTTGGCATTTTGCGCTACACAGCTGGAGCAGAAATTCTGTGTTTGCACGTAAGTGGAGAATGGTGATTGTAAACACAGTACTCGGTGGGTAGAGCCATGGAATAAGCCATTGGCGAGTTAGATTTGAATATTGTGTGGTACAATGACGTGCTTGATCACAAGTTACCACTAATTTGAATTAATCGAGACAGTTGTTATGTCATATGATTTGGGCAAGCTTTTGCTTAGTTACGTAAGAGGCGATGAACACCCATACAAGATTCTGAATGGATGTGTATGGCACAACGGTACCAGGGTTTGTTCATCTGGAGGCTGCTATACAAAAGCATGCCCTGAGTCATTTGACACTGTCTCTAGAGTCCGAGGAATTTTTTTATTTATTTATTTATTTTTTTTTTCCCCCTGGAGGTGGAAATTTATTCAAGTTTAATGTAAGCGGTTCATATAAGCAAGTCATTGAATCAGACATTATTAAAATCTAACTCGCAAATGGCTCATTCGGTTCTGGTCATTCATGCCTACCCTGTTCTGCACGTAATTATAATAAGAACATCAAATTTATAAGACGCACAGTATCTGGAATGGTACCATTCAAGGGCGTCGGATGCTTAGCAAGCTGACAAATTAAACAGATGAGACTTGAGGTTGTGTTTGAAAGTAGAATGATCAGGTGTGGCCCTCAGCTCGTCTGGCAAGGAATTCCAGAGACGCGGTGCGCAGCTGAAAAAGGCACGGTCTCCGTAACTTGGTAGATGAGTTTTGGGAACATATAGTATGTGTGATGATGATGACGATCTAAGGCCTGGTCTGATGTTATGTTGTTGTAGAAGATCTGTAATGCAGCAAGGTCCTAACCCATGGAGGGCCTTGAATGTGAGAAGCAAGATTTTGAATTGTATTCTATGTTTAACAGAAAGCCAGTGGAGATTATATAAAATGGGTGTTAGGTACTAATTTACATTATCCATTGCATCTTCTGAGGCAAGCTGCCATTTTATTTTACTTTCAGTACGGTCACAATAACTCCTACTTAAATCGGGGGATGTCAACCCCCAAAGAGAAGGGGCCAGTAGCCCCCATGTCCAGCGTTGATCCCAAGACCAAAGAGTATCCACGCGATCAGCTGCGGTTTCATGAGGAGATCGGCGCGGGGGCGTTTGCCGTGGTGTACCGGGCTGAAGCTGTGGGCATCCACAGGCCGGGTGTGGTGTCTACTGTTGCTGTCAAGATGCTTAAAAGTGAGTTGCAATAAAATATTTGGTTTAAAATAATATATTCATTGTCATTCTTGAAAAAGAATTGTAATATTGTAACAAATGGATAATGTGCCGTTTTTTGCAAATTTTTAAAGTGATTGAACAATTTTTGGCATGTCATGGCCGAGTGGTCTGAATGCACTAGAGTCATAGTGCAATGCCCTTGGGTGGTCAAAAGTCTTGATATCCTAGAATGGACTATTACAAATATCTAAAGAGGGGGATCAGGTCCCAGAGTTGTGTAGTTTGTTTTTTGAGGTGCTGACAATATTTTCACTCGCATATTGTTCACAGAAATTTTGGAAAGCTTTGTTCCTTTTATTAAATTTAAATGTAAATTTATATGGAAAGGTTTGCGGTAACACCATAAGGTTATTTCTAAATGGGTTGGGGTGGTTCTGAAAAGAACTGTTGGTTTCAACTTGACACTTTGATCAGTATGCTCTGATTGTCTTACATGTATGTATTTTTGTAATTTAGAGACCGCATCTGAGACGGATAAGACTGACTTCATGAAGGAGTTGAACGTCTTCAAGATGCTTGATAGGCATGATAACGTCATGTCTCTGCTTGGATGCTGCACAACAGAAGGTATCTTAACTTTGTATTGACCCCATGTCCTTAAAAGCTGTGCCTGGTGATATGGTTGTAGTTGGTATAAAAAGTACCGAAACCTTGCAGAGGAACTTTGTAAGAAAATTGGCCAATTGGGTCCTGGCGCCAAGCCCTTCATGAATATTTACACCAAGTTAAAAAGAACAAATTTAGGCAGTATCTCTGAGGGAAAGGAATGACATCCAAGCATTTGCATTTTTCTGTGACAGCAGGTAAAAGTGAAATAGTCCCTGGGGTGGTTAGACTACTTGGCATCATTCTGAAAGCACTAGGGAATCATGTAGATAAATGTGAGGAATGAATGTGAGGGTACATGTATTTTGTAGGTCTGGTGCAGAAGAGAACAGCGAGGATCCTGTGAAAGACCCCTGAGATCTAAGGCTATGGGCTCGTTAAAGTTACTTTTTATTATTAACACTGTGCAAAGCTTTAAACACCACGTATAGAAGTAAACAATTGTTGTTGTTGTTGTCCACAGAGCCTTTCTACATCATCCTAGACTATATGCCTCATGGTAACATCCAGTCGTACCTCCAGAGGGTACGAACAGGCAAAGAGAGGGACCATCCGGGGTACCTAGATGCCACTCAGCGTATTATTCAACCGGAGGAGGTTCTGCTGTATTCATCACAGGTGGCTAGAGGAATGGAATACTTGGCGTCTAAAGAGGTTGGTGCTGGGCTCACTTCTCTCTCTCTCGGCATCAAGAGAAAATTTCAGAGGGTGTAGTGGCCGAGCAGATAAGAGCACCGCTCTGGTCTGTTCGGCAGGGTGTGGGTTATGGTCCCGGTCTTGACACTTGTGTCCATGGCAAGAGAATATTTAATTTCATTTTTTTATTCTGTGCCCAATTTCATAGAGCTGCTTAAGTACAAAAAGTAGATACAAATGCTATGTCAGGTTTTTGGCCCCAAACATTAAAAAATTGATTTTTTTTGAGTGAATGGTATTTTAAAGAGTATCACCCGCTCTAACAGAAAAAAGTTCAACTTTTACTTTAAATGGTCAGGAACTATAAAAAAAAAAAAATAATTTCTTATAAAACACATAATAATTGGTCACGTGATATATTGTCGGAATCGTGACAAAAACTAATTTTGAACTCTTTATTTCACTGCTACTAATAATTGGCAGACTTTTTCGAGCAATGGCTCAAATGAAAGCTTGTAACTTTCATCAAACCCCCATCAAAATACCTTTTGAATTTTAAATCAAAATTTTTGAGTCAAATTGGCCAAAAATCTGACATAGCATCTGTAAGCACAAAAAGAGAATATTTCAGAGGGTGTTGTGGCCAGGGTAAGAGCACTTCACTCAATTAAAGCGCTGGTGTTTCTGTTCAGCAGAGTGTGGATTTGAATCCCGGTCGTGATACTTGTGTCCCTGAGCAAGACACTTAACTATAATTGCTTCACCCCGACCAGGGGTGGGTACCCGTGAGGTCAGAGATAGTTCTTGTGATTGATGGAGCTTAGTAGCGCAAGTTTGTTGCACAGCCTGTATGTTCCCAAGGGATCTGAGATGGTTCAAGGAACGAGTTAAATAGCCCAGTGACCAGGGGAAGCCCTTTGAGACGCCCTTAGGGTGGCGCTGTATAAAAACTGTTTATTATTTCATTTTTTTTCCCCCTGATTCATGGGCACAAAAAGTAGCAAAATTTTCCTTAATTTTGTGTTTTTTTCTTTACTGTTTTGTTTTCACTGTATGTTGTTGGGATTTTATTTGTGGGAGAATTATCCAGCGGTTAATCCCTATGCCCCTCCCCCTCTTTTATGTCGCCTCAGTTGAAGAAAACTGGACTAAAGATTGAGGAATTGTTTTTAATTTTGTACATATATTTTTTTCTTTAGTGTATTCATCGAGATCTGGCAACAAGGAATATTTTGCTGGATGAAAATCACGTCTGTAAAGTGTCTGATTTTGGATTGGCGAGGGATGTAGCGGGAGACCAGCAGTATGAAATGAAGTCAAAGGTAAACCTAAGACTTAAATCCCTTTGTGTTGTTGGCAACAAAATTGCGTTTGCAAAAATGCAAAAGCGCTGTATCGTCGTTGAAGCACACAAAACCTTAGTGCTTGAGATGAAATGTTTTTGTGTAAGCCCTACCCTTACATGCAAAGTATACCTTTGGTTTTTTGAACTGCTCTATTTGTGACCCAAGATTTAAATTCCTCAGGCATGCAACTTTTCCTTGGATCAGCTGATTTCCTTTTTTTTTATTCTCAGTTTTACCATTCAAAATTGAAAAATACCATACAAAATCATTGAAATTTTGTAACTTCCTCTTTTTAAGTGAAGGTATAGCTGCATGCCTGATTCCTTTCTAAAAAAATGTTGTATTGCCGTTAAAAAACACAAAAAATTGCAATTTTGTATTGCCCCTTTTCATTAGTGTCCATCAGTGCCAACCATGTGAACATGTAGGTCAGCCCTCTAGTGCTAAATAAAATATTCCTACATTTTCCCAAAGACCAAATATCATGGGCGGATTGCAATAAAACGGTCTTAGTCAACAGTCTAAGACCAGTCAGTTATAGCCGGCTATCTGCCTTAGACGGCCTTAGCTTAGCTTAGTCACTCATTAAGCCTGTGGCAATAAGCCGATCTTAGATAAGTCGGTGAAAGTAATGAAATACGAACAAATGTCTCATTAAGACTGGCTATAATTATAGACCGCGCTATTGCAATCAGTCTATAATTAAAGACTGTCTAAACGCGTCTAAAGTTAGCCAGCTATACGCATAGACTGGTTTAAGACCGCTTGGTGCAATCCGCCCCATGTCTGAAAAAGTAAAGGGAGGAAAAACTTTATTGGCTAATGTTGAGTCTATAACTTTTGTATTTCCTTCTTCTTTGCAGGGCAGAGTACCAGTGAGATGGCTGGCTCCGGAGTGTTTGTTCCACAACACATACACCTCCCAGAGTGATGTGTGGTCGTTCGGGATTCTGATGTGGGAGCTGGTGACACAAGGTATTTGAATATGGATGAAGAACATTAATGACATCCCCTAACCCCTAACCCCCAACCCCTAACCCCCACCCACCCCCCCCCCCAACTTTTAGTGCTAACAAGTATTTTGAGTAATTACCAATAGTGTCCTGTGCCTTTAAGCAGGTCTAATAAGTTGTACATATTATATTTGATTTCCTCTAGGTTCACACCCCTATCCCGGGATGTCATCCCAGCAGGTCATGAAGCAGGTTCAGCATGGATACCGGCTACCGAAGCCAGACTGCTGCAGCCAGGAAATGTAAGTAGAACTTGCCTCTAGGCTCAGGAATATTAGGGTGTCATGGCTGAGTGGTGAAGAGCATTAAATTCAAGTTCTGGTGGTTAAGTCATAAGGGTGTGGATTTGAGCCTGGTCACTACCAAGTGACACATCTTTCAGAGAAAAACCAGATTTTGTCAAGATTTGAGACTGTGGGCTCTTTGGTGTATTGGTATATTTTCTTGCCTTCCAACTCTGCGACCAAAATTTGAATCACGCTGGGGATTACTACACATTAATTTGGGTTTAGTCTCTGCCTGACTTTGTGGGTTTTCCCTGGACTATTAAATCTCTTTGCTTTTCCCTCCAAATTTAAAACTGAAACTTCCTTCATTGTCTTTTCCCCATTGGGTTATTTAGGTAGTATAGTGATAAGCTTGGGCGATATCACCATATTATCGATTATCGCGATATTAATTTGGAAACGATTTCGATATCGGATGGATTTGGTTTTAATCGAAATATCGATATATCGCGATATATCGATTAAATATCGCGATGTATTTCGTAGCTGAGACATCTTGCACCCCATTAGGTTTGGAGTAAAACAAGTAGAAAAGGTCATTAGAACACCTCTCTTATGCTATGACTGTCTCTCTACAACTTTCACTTCGCGATATATTGTTGGCGATATATCGTGAATAAAATAAATCGATATCGCCCAAGCTTATATAGTGATAAAGTTTGCCTCTCAGTGTGTTCTTGGCTTCGTCAATGAAAGGAAAATGAAATACTGTTTCTTTAACAATTGGTTTTCTTTTCCAGCTACGACATAATGTACAGTTGTTGGAAAGAGGACCCCGAAGACCGACCAACATTCCAGGTTTTGCGAAAAAGCATCGAGGACATGCTGAGCAACGCACAGGTGAGTGTCAAGAGGGCATGAAAAATGGGGTGTCAGGGCGGAGCAGGAAAGAGCACCAGACTCAAGCTCTGGTGTTTCTGTTCAGGTTTGAATCCAAGTCGTGACACTTGTGTCCTTAAGCAAGACACTTAACTGTAATTGCTTCTTTCTACCTCGGGGTATGAATGTGTACCTGCTAGGGTAGAGGTTGATAGTGGGTAAGGAAAAGCCACTGGAGTCCCACACCAGCTTGGTGTGGAGAGAAGCAATTCTAGTACAGTAGTCTAAAATAATAAAAATAACAACTGCATTTCTATAGCGCCAAACACCTCCAAAAGAAAGTCTCTAAGCGCTCAGATGAACTAAAGAATAATCATGTATATTTATGATGAATTGAATAGATACGTTTTGAGAAGAGTCTTGAAACTTGTGATCGCTGTGGCTTGTTTGATGTGTAGAGGGAGATTGTTCCATAAATGAGATGCAGCAAACTGAAAACTACGTTGACTATACGCTTTGGTGGCAACATTTAGGTACCCTGTAAGCCATGGTAGCCATTACTTACCATCGTCTACAGGGAACCTGACATGTTATAATATTTTTTTTTTCCATAAAGGGATATCTCTTGATGGACTGCTTCCAAGAGGGCGACTACGTTTACATGACTCCGGGTCAAGAGTCTGATGATGAAGATGGACTGAATGAAAAATCCATAACGGCAGGGAAAACTAACGGCAAGGACAAACTCACCAAGTAACATTGGAAACATATCAGCCAACCAAAGAGTAACACTGGAAAGTATCAAACCTAGTTACAATGGAAGTGTATTAGAAAATAACAGAGTACAGCCTGGTTCATACTTCCTGGGAATTTGAAAGTCAACTGATGCGAGTTATTTTATTGCGAGTTTGTAAAGTCAAAGTTCGTATCGCAATCACATTCGCAGTACAAAGAAAAGCTCATCGAGTAACATCGGAAATACAAAGAAAAACTCACCAAGCAATATTGGAAACATATTTTAAAACCCCCAAGTACATAGAAAAACTCACCGAGTAATATTGGAAACGTATTGTAAAACCACTGAGTATAAAGAAAAACTCACCGAGTAATATTGGAAACGTATTGTAAAACCACTGAGTACAAAGAAAAACTCACCGAGTAATATTGGAAACGTATTGTAAAACCACTGAGTACAAAGAAAAACTCACTGAGTAATATTGGAAACGTATTTTAAAACCCCTGAGTACATAGAAAAACTCACCGAGTAATATTGGAAACACTTTGTAAAACCACTGAGTACAAAGAAAAACTCACCGAGTAATATTGGAAATGCATTGTAAAACCACTGAGTAACACTGGGAGTAACAAGCCCACACAGTTACACTTCCAGATACAGGGGAAGTGTTTTAGAAAATTACAGAGTAAAATTGCTGCAAAACCACTTAACCACGCAAAACCACTTCTGGAAGGGTACACAAAAAACCGCTGAGACTGAAAGTTTGTTGCAATTTTTTAATGAATACATATTTTGTTTACTTGTTGATAATCTAGAGTCAGTTTGAAGTTTTTTTTTTTTTTTTACATTTGTCAAGTTTTTAACTTTATAATTGAAGATATTGAGGTTTTGTTTTGTGCAAATACTGTTCCAGCCCTCGATTTCACTCATCCTAACTCAGGAATAATCCTAGCACTTGGGAAGAGTTAAGTTCCGTATCCTTTATACATTAGGACACATTTATCATACATGTAGGTATAATTCTAGCATTTTGTGAAATCAACTGCAGGGAGTTAATAACTTTTCATAGAACGTTGTTTTGTATTTTATTACAGTTTTTTTGTTTGTGACGCTACTTGCGCTGCGATTCCTCACGGAAACTGTTCCAACATTTAACGGCACTGAACACTATTGGTAATTACTCTAATTACTCTTAACATGTACTTGGTAACAAGCAATGGAAAGCTTTTGATAGTATAAAACATTGTGAGAAACAACTTCCTCTGAAGAAACAGCTTTTGAGAAAGATAATTTTGCCCTGGAATATTTTAATCTGAGAAAGACTTCAGGCCTGAAGCATTTCTCGGGCATCTGAAAGCACACAAAATATTGTGAAACAAGGTTGTTTTTTCTTTCATTATTTTCTTGCGACATTGCTGACCAATTGAGCCCAAATTTACACAAATTTGTCATTTTCATGCCTTAATGTTTGGATAGTCCAAGTGTGATTATGGGTCTATGACAAATGCCAAATAGGACCAGCCGTCGATTTCACCAAACTCTTCCTTACGTACATCTAGGATTAACCCGAGGACTCTGGACGAGTCCCAGCCTTGCACTGTAGCATGCAAACCTTACTATTAATCCTAAGTTACTCGTCCTAACTCGAGATAGGATTAATCCTAGCATTTCTTGAAATCGGCTGCATCGCCTTTTAGGGGGGAGAGGCAGAGCTCAAGTTTGGGGATAAAATGCAAGTAAGACAAATAGTAACTGGAAATACTTATTAGGTACTACTTGATGATTTTTTTTAATATATGTTTTATATCGGTTCTTTGCTTTGTATATTTTTTACATATATTTTAACATTTTGTATAAATATTTCGTTCTATAATAGATTAGAAGTTTCTGTTTATTTGTTCTACCTCTGTTTGTTTTTTTATATTTTAGAAGTTTTTTTATGTATTGTTATAAATAAACATTCTCATTTAATTTTTCACTTGATAAAAAAGCTGAACTTACCCCTTGTCGTTTTTTCAGTTTAAGGCCAAAATTTGATAAAAATACTGGACTTACCCCTTGTCGTTTTTTCAGTTAATAGCAAAAATTTGATAAAAATGGTGGACTACCGTTTTTTCACTTTAAGGCCAAAATTTGATAAAAATGCTGGACTTACCCCTTGTCATTTTTTCAGTTAAAGCCAAAATTCGATAAAAATACTGGACTTACCCCTTGTAGTTTTTTCAGTTTAAGGCCAAAATTTGATAAAAATACTGGACTTACCCCTTGTAGTTTTTTCAGTTTAAGGCCAAAATTTGATAAAAATACTGGACTTGCCCCTTGTCGTTTTTTAAATAAATGGCCAAAATTTGATAAAAATGCTGGACTTACCCCTTGTCGTTTTTTCAGTTTATGGCCAATATTTGATAAAAATACTGGATTTACCCCTTGTCATTTTTTCAGTTGAAAGCCAAAATTTGATAAAAATACTGGAGTTACCCCTTGTAGTTTTTTAAATTAATGGCCAAAATTTGATAGAAATACTGGACTTACCCCTTGTCGTTTTTTTCAGTTTATGGGCGATATTTGATAAAAATACTGGACTTGCCCCTTGTCGTTTTTTTTCAGTTTATGGCCAAAATTTGATAAAAATGCTGGACTTACCCCTTGTCGTTTTTTAAATAAATGGCCAAAATTTGATAAAAATGCTGGACTTGCCCCTTATCGTTTTTGCAGTTTATGGCCAATATTTGATAAAAATACTGGACTTACCCCTTGTAGTTTTTTAAATTAATGGCCAAAATTTGATAAAAATGCTGGACTTACCCCTTATCGTTTTTGCAGTTTATGGCCAATATTTGATAAAAATACTGGACTTACCCCTTGTAGTTTTTTAAATTAATGGCGCAAATTTGATAAAAATGCTGGATTTACCCCTTGTCATTTTTTCAGTTAAAAGCCAAAATTTGATAAAAATACTGGAGTTACCCCTTGTAGTTTTTTAAATTAATGGCCAAAATTTGATAGAAATACTGGACTTACCCCTTGTCGTTTTTTTCAGTCTATGGGCGATATTTGATAAAAATACTGGACTTGCCCCTTGTCGTTTTTTTCAGTTTATGGCCAAAATTTGATAAAAATGCTGGACTTACCCCTTGTCATTTTTTCAGTTTAAAGCCAAAATTCGATAAAAATACTGGACTTACCCCTTGTAGTTTTTTCAGTTTAAGGCCAAAATTTGATAAAAATACTGGACTTACCCTTGTCATTTTTTAAATAAATGGCCAAAATTTGATAAAAATGCTGGACTTACCCCTTGTCGTTTTTTAAATAAATGGCCAATATTTGATAAAAATACTGGACTTACCCCCTTGTTTTTTTTCAGTTTATGGCCAAAATTCGATAAAAATACTGGCACTTGCCTACGTTTCCTCTAGGTTTTTCCTTGGTGCCCTTGAATTGCTGTTGGCATTTACAATTTCCTTTATTAAGGAGAAAATGCCTTGGTGCCCTTACCCTTTAAAAAATGAAGCATAGAGGCCTTGGGAGTAAAGCTTGGCTGAGAGGCCGTCGTGGCCGTCGCGGAACTAACTTACTCGACATCCTACGGAAAGATCTGAATGCTCGTCAGATGTTCCTCAACCCAAAGTGACATCCTACGGCTTCCTGACGTAGCCATTGATCATTTGTCCTGGAGAACTCTGTATTAGTAGAGACTGATAGGATATTTATTCAGCGTTCACTCGCTAATACTGTTCCTGTGTACAGTTTACAGAGCTTGGCTTGTGACCTGTAGTTGAACTTTGAGTGCCCTGAGAAAAAGGTTATACAGCCCTCCAACCACAATCATGTACTTTGAAAACAATTAATAAAAACGAAAATTCACCCAAGCAATTTGATGTGGAAAAAGGATTTAATTTTAATCATTTTTTTATACATGTATCAATTTACAATTAATAAACCAGGTGGAATAGTAAAATACGACTGGATATATTGTACCCAGGGTCCTTGCTAGAACTTCTCAACTGTAATTGTACTCGAACTGAAGCTGCGTTATGAAGGGGAACTGACTATAATTTGAATTTTTGGGGGTCTCTGATGTGAAGCTACACCATGGCCGCATGTTAAAGAGCTGCTTAGCGGCCAATTTTGTGCTTACTGTATGATTTCCATTTCATAGCGCTGCTAACCGTAAGCACACGAAAAGGCATGCCAACCTTCCGGTGCTTACTAAAAGAAAAAAATAATGGCGTAACAATACAAATACATGATGACAATTAAGACGACCGCCTAATTTTCCTGCTAACCTGTGAAATTCGTTCACACCTCCAACACCTTAGCAAATTGTTCTGGTACAGTAAGCACGAAAATTTGCTTACCGTTGAGCAGCGCTAAGGGGCCAATTTAATAAAACATGTAAGCATGAAAATTTGCTTAGCATGAAACTTCTTGTTAAAAGTAGCATTACCAACCAAATTTCCACGTGATTTTCAGGAAAAGCAAACAACAGCTGAATGGTTGGTAACCCTGTTTTTATCAAGGAAGACATTTCACGCTAAGCAAATTTGTGTGCTTAGCAGCTCTATGAATTTGGGCACAGGTCTATAGTACGACAGAGAACTATCTACAGAAATAAATTATCTTCAAGGGACTCACTAGGAAACATAAATATTCATAACATAAACATGATAAACACCTCAGTATAAAAACCCTATAAAGGTATGATAAATGATTGGTAAAAGATACAAGAATAGTTGAGTAATAATTTCTGATCACAAAACATTAGTCCATTAAAATTGGTGTTTGAAAAAGCAATGCCTATTAATGGGCAAAGTTTGTTTGGGACACCAGTTGTCATAATTGGTTGCATAATTGAGACATGCACACACTTCCGATCGAAAAAACAGGGAAAAAAAAGGTGATTTACGTGGTAAGTCCCCTGCTAACGTGGTTGGCCCCCAAAAAGTCTCAATTTTGTGACAATTGGTATATAAAATATGCATTATCTCTTTTAAAGGCACTAGACACCTTTGGTAAAGGTCAGAGGCCAGTATTCTCACTTGGTGTATGCCAACTGAACATACATATTTGCATAACAAATCTGTAAACATTTGGACTCGATTGGTCAGCGAAGTTGTAAGAGAATACTAAAAGTATAATACTTCAGAGGGAGCTGTTTCTCACAATGTTTTATACTATCAACAGCTCCCCATTGCTTTTTACCAAGTAAGATTTAATACTAAAATTTGTTTTGAGTAACTACCAAAAGTGTTACGTGCCTTTGGACCAATAATATATCATACCTTATAATATCAACTGGATACGGTTCAATATTGGATTAGAAAGTTTCATTTTCAAAATCAAAATAAATGTAGATGTTACTCACATTTATCTCCTTTTAGTTGCATTTCACTCCTCAAGGCTAGAAGCTTCACCAGACTCTGGCAACCATGTCCTTTGCTCATGTGCGTTTTCTTGGACACCATAGAGGGCGCTGTAGGCGTGGTTTGAACTTGTTGATCATAAACGTTTGGGGCTTGTACTCCCAACTGTCCTTGGTGACAGTGTTCTCCCCCTGTGTCTGATTCAAATTGCTTTCCTAAGCCATCTAATGGTTTGGTCAGGCTCTCCATCGACAACCGTAGACTTGTCTTAATTGATGGTGTGGTTGGTAGTCACAATGTGGTTGGTTGCCAGTCCGATGAAGCTTCTAACTTTGGAGTGAATCGTAACTAAAAACAACAAAACTAAATTTATTTTGATTTGAAAATAAATGCTCCTTATTGACCCATGATGAACTTATTTAACTATGGTTTAATAATATTTTGCACAAAGAATACACAAGAGTTAGAAATCACTGAAGACGCTGACAAGTTCTGAACTTGTCTCGCTTAGGGACTGCCTGAAAAAAAGACAAGCACGTTCTCGGCGCAAAAGAGCGATCACGTTGGCACACAACCACAGTCTATTGGTCTGCCAGAACGTTCCACTGGGCCGCATCACTGAGTCGTGAATCACAAGTGAACGTGCCCATTAGTATTTTGAACTTTCAAACGAAACGCTCCGGTGATTAAACGGAATACTCTGGAAAACTTAACCAATTCCTTTGGCAACGCAATTGCTGCCGAAGAAACACAGCCTCGGACACCATTGATTTTGCTCTTTCAGAAAAAAAAGTTCCTGGCTGGATATACCAGAATGTCATAATTGTCTTGTCTCTTTGTGACGTTAAAATTAAAAACTCCTTCACTCCGATGTTTATAGAATGCTTCAACTTTATACATCACACATGTAGTGACCAGAAGTCACATTGGCCAAAGTCCATACCCAAGCTTCATTCCCATCAGCAAATATTGCAATACTGTAAGCACTCGCAGAGGCAAAAACTCTGTAGAGGACCGGCAGCATGCAATAGAGATCATATGTTGTTTTGGCTGGTGCCCCATTTCCGGTGTGCTATGGAAATGGTGTACACACAAACAACCTGTATAGCCGATAAAATGTTCACTGATAACCATGGCGATAGGACATATACGAGCCTTTGATGATACAAGCATGGAACTTGGCACACAGGTGGAGTTTGTAACGAGAAAGATATTCAGCTATTTATCAATATGATATTTTCCTCCAAACATCTCCACGAGTATAGAAAACTAATTTCTGAGACCACTACAAGTTGAAGCACTCTACCAAACAGATACCCGAGTTTAGGACTAACCTTTGTTACTTGGAAGTTTATTTTATTATGGAAAAATTGCTACCTAGTGACGACCTTTGACCTCAACCTATCATAAGCCCAAAGCCGACGCGGTATTGGCTTTTCCAGTGGTTGAGGACGGCGCTTAGGAGGAAGGTGAATGGTAACGGTTGTAGTCTTTTCTCCATCACGGCCGCTACGGTCCAATTGGAGTCTAGCATTCCTGCAAAACGAGTAAATAGAGAAAGAAAAAGGTGGTAGATTTAGAGCAAGATTGTGGAAAGAAGTGTATGGTGTGATGTAGTGCTGGGCGAATAGTGAAATTTTGTTATTCGGATACCGCTGGCCAACTTTCCAAAATTAACCGGATATTCGAATAGTTTTTTCGCTATTTAATAAAAAATAAAAAATGAAAAATAAAAAAAATATTTTCTTTTTGCCGTTAGAGGGCGCTGTTCATTTGTGAATGAGATCATATGGGCGGATTGATATAAGTTTTAGACAGTGTCACTCGGTTCATTCATAAAAATGACCGGATCTAATTTAAAGATGGCGATTTGCTTTTTTCTTTTGATCGTGATTGACTCTACGTGAAGGAAAACTTTTGTAATCTTTGAACAAATTACGTCAGAAATGTCATTGTTTTAACTCTTCACGGAGGTGAGCATAGTTAAATACTTAATATATGCTGTTTTATGCTGTTTTAATAGAAGTTTCATAAGGATTCAGAGAAAACATTCATGTCAGTTGTCGCCCGACGTCTGCAGATATTCGGATATTAAAGAATATCCGGTTACTCGGTTGTAATTACAGAAACATCCGGTTTGTAAATAGGTATTCGCGCCCTATGCGGATATCCGGTTAAGAAAAAAAAGGCATTCGCGGTTACGGATAGGAAAACCTATTCGCCATTAACCGGATATTCGAATAATTCGCCCATGCCTACCCTAGTGTGATGTGTCATTGTGTGTCATGGTGTGGTGTGTCGTGGTGTGGTGTGGTGTTTTATGGTGTGTCATGGTGTTTCATAGTGTTGTGTGGTGTGGTCTGGTGTGTCGTGGTCTGGTGTGTCGTGGTGTGTCGAAGTGTGGTGTGTAATGATGTTTCATACTGTAGTGTGGTGTGTCATAACGTGGCCTGATGCGCAAGGTCGTAGTGTGGGAGTCAAATCAAGCCAGTTTATTTCCTGTACTTAATATGAATTGCTAAAATGAAGTGAATATTAAGCCTATTACTGCATTGGGGCAATTGCTTCCCCATGCCCCTGGTCATTGCCCTGGTTCCCTTTAAATTTTCACTCATAGATGCGCCTTTTAGACTCGGGTAAAACTGCTACATGAATACCATTACAAGACAGAAGAATCAGGTCTCAAATTTCTACAAAACGTCACAAAAGGGAAAACAAAGCTGTTTGAATGCTTAACCCTAATTTAACTAATGCTTCTTTTCAGAACCACCCCAACTCATTAAAGATAGTCATTACATGGTGTTACCGCAAACCTTTCTATACCCTAATTTGTTTATGTTGGAGACCTTACATGGAGGGAGCATATTCAGGTAAGGTTTGCACTAGCACCATCTGCAAATCTCCAGAAGACATTCAGAGCATACTCATCAAAACGTTCAGTTGTCAACCACCAGTTCTTTTCAGAACCAACACTACTCAAAATGAGATGTACACATGGTGCAATCACAAACCTCACCAAAATTTGTTCAAGTCACAAATATTTTGCACACTGTACTTCCTCTTCTCTTTTGTACTAACCTTTAATCGTTACGTTGGCTTGATTGATATCCACTTGGTAGCCGAATGCTAATGCGCTTTCCTGAGCTCTGAAGTTACTTTCAAATTCTACTCCGAACTGGACATCTTTCCCCTTGTGGTAGTACGCCGCGTGGCATGCTGTCATGCCGAGTGTCCCGGATGCTATCCAGTTATTGGCTGAAAGTCAAAAACGATTGCATGCATGAAATTTAGAAAAAGGATATGTTCAAAAGAAGTCGCATCCCCTTAAGGTGATCCCTCTGCTGCCGCTTCCCAGGCTGTTTCTTAAACTTAGGTGTGATCCCTGGCTACACAGCAGTTAACGGCTGAATGGCTTCTGACTGGCACTCCGAACAAAGATATTTACAAAATAGTGAGACCGCCAACATGGGGCTAGATAGCTCAGCTGGTAGAGCGTCGGCACGTTAATCTGGAGGTTATTGGTTAAAATCCCGCTCTAGTCAATTATTCTTTGTTCAACCCAACATCAAAATTTATGCTTAAAGATCAATAAATGTTTTAAAACCTAATTCATAAATACTTAAGACAGTTAATCCATTCTGATTGGTCGAGAGGGCATCATGTGGGGGTGTTTAAACTGATGATATGACACCAGTAAAAAGTGTTGAAACATGCTAGCTTGCACCTGTGCTTATAAGACAGTTTTTTCTTTCCTATTGGTCATGTTGGTCAGCGGGTTTAAACCACTAGTTGAAAACCTCTTCACCATACATTGATTCCCTCATTGTAATGAGGCAGGCAAAGTTGCTCACCGACCAAGCATTCAAAAAATTTAAAACACCGAAAATCCAAACTCACATGAATATTTTCCTGCTAGCGACGGGACAGTCGCCTGTTGACCCTGACCGTAGTGGAATAGAACTTCGGCCCCCAGCGCTAACCTCTCGGACACGCTCTGTAGGTAGTGAGCAACGATTATACCAGAACCCTCTAGTGGGTTGATGTTAGCTGCTGTCAAGGTACCGGTGAATGATGGAGCCTTGTATTCTACTTCACCCTGGTAAACCGCCCATTTGGTTTGCTGCGTCTGGTACGGATACAAATTACATAATAAACATGATAAATGATGTTATTAAACGTTCTGAAGTACATTAATTGGTTTTTGCCCTAACACTGATGTGTACTAAGCACTGTATTCAGTACTTTCCCATCGAAATTTAAAAGCACTGTACACGTTTGGTAATTGTCAAAGACCAGTGTTCTCACTTGGTGTATCCCATCATATGCATAAAATAACAAGCCTGTGAACATTTGGGCTCAATTGGTCATCGAAATTGCGGGAAATTTATGAAAGAAATCACACCCTTGTTGGACGAATTTGTGTGTTTCAGATAGGAATAAAAGACTTCTAGCTAGAACTCTTTTATTATTTTAGTGAGAAATTACCTCTTTTTCAAAAACTACGTTACTTCAGCGTTTCTCGCAATGTTTCATACTATCAACAGCTCTCCAATGTACGTTACTAAGTCAGTTTTTAAGTTAATATTTGTTTTGAGTAATTACCAAACGTGTACCTCCCTTTAAACCAAATGGAGTTCTAAAACACCTGCAGAAGTTTAACATCTACAACATTTTTGCACTACTCACTGCTATAACATAGGATTCAACCTGCTTCAAGCCATTGGCAAATTCTGTTAGTGCAAAGCAAATGTCGTCACAAATCATAGGCCAAGCTCTTATTAAAACCAGAGCTGCCAACATATCGTCTTCCAATTGGGGAAGTTTTTTAAAACAATCTTGGAAATATTTTCTGAGAATTGCATTCAACATAACAGGGACAATTTTTCCATTATCAGGGAGTTTTTCAAATTTGTCTATCAGAACGAGGACAGGGAGAGTTTGCAGCTTTGCAGAACAACCAAGAAACATCCCCGATGCAAATTTAACATCTCATCGTCAAATTTTTAAACTCCCATAAATGGCCGACTGTGTTAGTTCGCAAAGTAAAACCAAAATTTTGAGGCAAATTTGTGTAGATCATTGGTTTCTACTTTTACAACATCTTTCTAACCATGCATTTTATAACAAACGGCTACAAACGCTTTTTATAGACCAACTCGAACGATCCAAGGCAACGAGTTCCTTTAAAAGAAGAGTGTCCTCAACACTGGAGAAGTGGATCAAAGAACAGGATTTCTTTATTTGTGTAAAAGATAAACTGACTCACAAAACTGACTTAAAAAGTCTGAATTCAGTGAAAACTCTATAATTTCCCATCCCTGTAGAACCAAAGGGAAGGGGGGGTTAACGGTTAAGGTACATACCTGTACAACTACTTTCCCTCGTAACCTATTTGCGAGCTGGGTAATAATTTGTGCGTTGAGACTTCCTGAGGTATCGATGTCACCCAGCATCACTGGATACGCCTGTCAAGAAAAACAGAAACAAAATCTCGTCAATATCAGCAAGGGACTCAACTATTACCTACATCTAAGATAATTCTCGTCACAGCCTGGATGAGGGGAGAAGATAATCAAGAAGTTTCATTTTAGATAGATGTGTGAGGAAAACCCCAGAGAATTATCCAGGGAAAACCCTCAAAGTCAAGAATGAACTGAAAACACAATTCACATACATTGTAGTGCCCCCGGTGTGATTTCAAAACCAAGTCCCAGAGTTGCAAGGCGAGGCGGCAAGACACAACTTCACCAATCTGACCACATCAGGGAAGTCTTTTGTCCAGCAACTATGCAAAGCAAATTATTTAGGCTGAACTTATTTTTTGAACACTGAATAATAATATTGAGTAGTGAATGATGATTTTTGGGCAATAACTGGTACACTTTGTGTAGTATTTCAGGCCTGTAATTACAGAGGCCATAGCCTCTCTTTAAGCCAGTGGACACTATTGGTAATTACTCAAAATAATTATTAGCATAGAACCTTAATTGGTAACGAGTAATGGGGAGAGGTTGATGGTATAAAACATTGTGAGAACAGGCTCCCTCTGAAGTGCCATAGTTTTCCAGAAAGAAGTAATTTTCCACGAATTTGATTTTGAGACCTCAGATTTAGATATTAGTTAGAGGTCTCGAAATCAACCATCTAAACGCACACAACTTTGTGTGACAGGGTGTTTTCATTATTATCTCGCAAGTTCGATGACCGATTGAGCTCAAATTTTTACAGGTTTGTTATTTCATGCATATGTTGAGATACACCAACTGTGAAGGCTAGTCTTTGACAACTACCAATTAGTGTCCACTGCCTTTAACCCTTGTCCTGGCCTTGGTTAATTTTCCACTTCAGGAACAGCATTTCCGGCGAACCGATTTCCCTGGGACACCGGGACCGAGATTCGAACCCATATTGTGACGACTCAGCCACCATAATTTGGTGCGCTAGTAACTCACTCCAACCTGCATAACACTAAGCTACAGGCTAGTCAATCTCGCTGAATCCATTTCCTTGCCATACATACCTCTGAGGGACTAATTTGGTTTGATCCAACGTAGGTCGTCCCAAAGTGGTAGGAGGACGGACTGAAGGCGCCAAGGGACAGAGTGTGACTGATCTGGAAGTGATTACTTAATCCCTTGTTGATGACCATCTTACAGCCCTCTATTGGCTGAGGAAAAACCTCTGCAAAACAGGAATAAACAAAAATGTACAACACTCATTATGAAAAATTTCTTTGTTTTAGCACTTATTATACACAACGAACAGAAGTAAATATTATAAGCCAGGTTTGTACTGCTGCCTGCGAATGTGAACGAATGCAATACGAATTTTGATATCACTTTCACAAGAGTTTGCCCAACCAAGTGAGTCAATTGATGTGAATATATGTAAAGTTAAAAATTCTATCACATTCGCAGGGTCAGAGAGAAAGCATGTATGAACTGGCACGACTGGGCTTTACAGCAATGCTGGAGAGCGATTTGGTGACCCAAACCAGAAACTTTGCCTTTGGTCAACGGATGAGGGTTTTTCGCGTGTTCGGTTCAATGGCTGGCTGACCATGCTGGACCAACTGAACTGGTCTAACTCACTACACTGGTTAGGTTTGGGTCGCCAAAACACACGCTTGTGGTTCGTGGACATAATTCTAATTACAGTTACTTCAGCACTTCAGCAGAACTGAGCAGTTCATTATGTTATTAACTTTGGTTTGAATTTGAGTTGTAAATTTAAAATATTTATTAATTAGGTAATGAAATTAGGTTTTCGTCAACAGAGAAAGGCACATTTAATTATGATTTATTTAACAATATTTCAAGGTGAATAATTAAGTCGTTACTATTTCTCACCAAATGAAACATAGATTTAACTATATTGCATTGTAAAAAAAATATAAAAAACCAGTGTTTTCCCAAGAGCTAACCTTTAACTTTCTTGAATAAATCTTCAAAACTTCCCGGATTGGGCAAACCTCCATTCCCAGCCGCCGTCGATTCGCTCCCAACACCGGCCGGTGCTGTTGCCGTCACAGGCGGTGAGACTGGCATCCCTGGCATAGGTGGACTTGGCATCACAGGTGACGCTTCTGCAGCAAAAACAGTACCCATTTTTAGGTTTTAATGTCGGGTTTTTAAATGAAAAAATCCTCGAACCGGTCTTCTGCGGGTTGTCTGCAACCAGCAATGGTTTCTTGGGGTTCATGCATGCATGCACACACACAGCACGCTGTACTTACTCCACACCCTCGACCCCAAACACGGACCCGGGTACTTGCTAAATCATCATCGCTTGATTTTATGCAATGTAGTGCATTGTGGGTAAACAACTATCGCGTCAACTCGTGTAGTGTGGGTTCGTTCCGGAAGTCCAACGGGTCAGAGGTCAATTGGCATGTACTGCAACCTCGAGTAAAAGTGGTGGGAACGATCGTGCTTCTAGAAGCGGGTGCCGAGAAACGAGTAATTTGATTGGTAAAATAAAGCCGGTTGCGTAACGGCAGCTCCTATTGGTGCATTGACGACTAGAGGTCACAAAATAAGGTCAAAGATTGCCATGTGCACACTGCTGATGAGTGTTGTGTCGTCGTTAAAACTCTACATGACATATTTTGTACAGTGAAGCATATTTTAGAGTCTTAAAAGTCAGATTTATCCATAATTATGGCAGAATTGGAATTGCCAAATGGATACGGCAATGGACCGCTTTTTAGAGAATTAACAGCGGAAGATGTGGGTGATTTGGAGACCACAGAAATTGAAAGTTTGTGCATGAATTGTCACGAAGATGTAAGTAAACATAACGACAAAACATGACATGGCATGGATTGTCAAGTTATAAAAAAATGTAAACAAACATTCCTTCATTGATTCATTTGAACTTTATTTATTGTCAAGAATAATTACAAATGCTTTCTTGTACCACTGTTTTTCATATCTTTTTGTTTCTAGAAGTACCACAGTTTACACACGACAACTGAAATCATTGTTTTTTGTAAAACATTATTGATAAAAAAAAAATACTAAGTAAGTTTACTTTAACTTAAATTAAAAAGTAACCATGGTAACTGTTCACCTTGTCTGACTGGCTAGGGTGTGCCGATGCGGTGGTATGTGGTGTGACAATATACTATCCTATTTGTTGCCAAACTGAGTGAGAAAGGTGGCGTTTGGACGTGACACACCCACTTTTCTTCCTGTTCTCACCTCATCTAGCACTAGCCCCGAGATGGAGAAGCAGGGAGCAGAAACAGCATCTAGAGGCAGACTGTTCCATGAATCCGGATGTCAGGACAAGAGCATAATTGTTAATCTTGAAATGATGACCCCTCGTTGCGATAACGTAACCCTCCTAGTGGCCGTTGGGAGGATAGTAATGTTATCGCAGCTAGACCTAGTTGTAGTTTTCCTGATTATTAATCCTTATAATAGTTATTGACGTTTTGTTTTTCATTGCAGGGAACCACAAGACTTCTCCTGACTAAGATTCCATTCTTCCGCGAGATCGTTCTCATGTCGTTCTCTTGCCCGCATTGCAATTTCACCGATAATGAAGTACAGCCGGCTGGTAGAATACAGGACAAGGGATGCCGAGTTGATGTTCATATACTCAACCAACAGGTTTGTTGGATCTGATCAGATGTCTCTGTACCTTTTAGAAGGTTGGGGATAGCCAATTGAAAGGCTAGTTGCAATAATTGTAACCATCAACCTTTCGTCCTCATGCGACCATCAGGAGGATGGAGGGTTACGATTATCGCAACTATTGGTGAGCTACCCTTCAACCATTAAACAAAACTCATGGTCTCAATTCCTTCGTTTTCAAATGTTTGAGATGGCGCAAAAGCTGGAAGACAAACAATGTACTCTTGAGTCTGATTAAATGTAAATTTATTTGTTCAGAAGAAACTGAAACTCTCCTTTCTTTTTTGTCATGTTCTTCAGGATCTAAACCGACAAGTTGTTAAATCGGATACAGCCAGCATCAAAATACCTGAACTGGATCTTGAGATTCCTGGTGGAGCACAGAAAGGCTGTAAGTTGTTTGGAAGCGTCTCAATAGACCTTTATCACGCTGTCACCATCTTGGTCATGTTCCCTCATGTTTCCAATAACAGTAATGAATACTAACATGCATTGCGCATGGCACCAGACTATTATTTCGTCTAGCCTCAGTTTGGTTACAATGAGTTGGAATGGAGCAAAATCAAGATGACCACACTGTGATAAAGGTCTATAATCAGCATGCTGGGAGCTTTCTCACTGGATTGATTAAGTTTCCAATAGCGGATGAAAACAGACCGGTCCATTCGACTACCAGAGTGTTCCTTTAGAAACATTTAAAATGACAGTTTTTTGGCTTTTGTTTGCAATCGGCACAATATTGTGATCCAGCAAAACATAAAGGCTTTATCTCATTAAAAAACAAGATTATGCCTGACTAATGAGATGGTCAGATAAATGTCTGAGGTAGACAAGTCAAGTAGTCCCAAAAAGTCGAGGCTTATCATTCAATAATTGTTTAAAATTATTCTTTAATAACATTATAACGTGTTTTTGTTGTTGACAGCTTTCACCACTGTGGAGGGCATCATAGATAGAGTGACCCAAGGACTGGAACAAGAACAGCCTGTCAGAAAGGTCAGTGACTATAAATACTTCCATGAACCAGAATTTGTCCTTTACTTTCTCCGGCCAAACATTTCTGAGAGGTCTTGGAGGCCATGGCTTTTGTTGCCCTGGTCTTTGCCTTTGATGCCCATTCAAAAGTTTCCCAAAGACCATAAGGTTCTCCAGTGGAAGTGAAACTGAAAAAGGCCATGTCCTCTCAAAGATGGAACTCCAGGCCTGCATTCTCTTTCGCTAATTACTTTTACCATTGAGCTTGTCTTTTCACAAGGAAGTAGCCAGACTTCTTCCTATCAGGCCCACATCTGCTAGATGATGTGTTTTAGCCAGAACTGAGCACAGCTTGACTAAAACCTATATATTGATCACATTTGTATTTCTTATTGATTACCCCCTATAGATTATGCATCCAGACGTCGCAGCTCAGATTGATGACTTCATCGTCAAGCTGAAGCATCTCTCGCCCCCGTTTCACATCGTAAGCATAAAACTCTGTTATTGTGTTGTCTTGGACAAAACATGCTGGCAGTTACTGAAAAAGTTAAGGGTGTCATTGTCAAGAGGTTAAGAGCATCGAATTCAAGTTGTGGTGATAAAAGGCATATGAGTGTGGGTTCCAATCTTGTGTTCTTGAGCAAGATGCTTTACTGTAATTGCTTCTCTTCACCCAGGGGGTATAACTGAGTACCTGCGAGGGCAGAAGTTGATATTGTGTAATAAAATAAACCGCTAGCGCCATATGGCAGCTCAGGGCTGTATTGGCCCAATGTCCAGCGCACTTATCTAAAGCGCATTGAGACGTTGTGGTTGAATGCACTATACATAAACTAGATTATTATTATTATTAAGTGCAAACACTTTTCATGTATTTAAGTTTCGTCTTGCTATTAAGCAAGCCAGCCAGTAATCCCTAGGTTGATTAATCTACAAGTTGGTTAATCTTGTCTAGATCTTGGATGATCCAGCTGGAAACAGTTTCATCGAGAACCCCAAGGCTCCCGAGGCGGACCAAGCTCTGACGATCAATATGTACACCAGGTCCAAGGAGCAGAACACGGCTCTAGGGTTAGCGGTAAGCTTCATAAAGGACCTGTGGTCGATTTCACAAGAGTTAGGACTAGTCTTATCTCGAGTTAGGACCAGTTACTCGTCCTAACTTAGGACTATCCATGCAATTTATATATCTCCTAGGACTAGTCCTAAGTTAGGATTAGTCCTAACTCTTTGTGAAATCCACCCCTGGGGTGGGGTGGGGGGAGTACCTAGAATACAGTGTTTTACAAACCAGTGTAAACTGTAAGGGTAAAACCTAATAAAATTCTTTACAGGCCTGTATGCTTCGTTTTTGAAAGGGCAAGGGCACCGAGGCATGTTCTCCTTGGTAAAGGGCACCCTTTGAGGGAATTGTAAATTTCTACTGGATTTCTACTATCAAAAGCCGGCTGTAGACTTCTAACCAATGTTTTGTATTGCCATTCACTCTAAGAGTGATAACCAAACCTAGGCCTGTATGCTTCGTTTTTGAAAGGGCAAGGGCACCGAGGCATGTTCTCCTTGGTAAAGGGCACCCTTTGAGGGAATTGTAAGTTTCTACTGGAGCATTTCAAGAGCACCAAGCAATGCCCACGGGGCATGCAGTCAATCGTCTTTGTTGCCTCTGTGAAGTATCGGGCCTGAATCCTTGATGCAAATTAAACATGTACATGTACTAAACTGGAGCCTCTAGCTCCCGGACAATTTTGGTAGTTTATTGGTTAGACATCTGCCCTAGAATGGCAAAGGTCAGGGGTTCGAATCCCAGCTGAGTAATATGCCTAAGGATTTTGTTCAAGGGGACTCTGGGGGAAAGTACTGAGTGTACATTGCTTAAAACACATCGGTGTACATGGCTAAAAACCAAAATTAATATTCTTTATCCCGTTCCAAATTTCCATCTATTAAATAAAAATGATAATCCAAATATCTTATCAGGTCGAGGATGATGAAGACCGTCTCAGCGATGTGGAAGAAACTTTGGAACCTAAAGATGACGGAGTCTCTAAAGTCACCGATGAGGTCTTTCAGTTTGATGTCAACTGCTCCAACTGTAACGCTCCGACGAAATCAAAGATGAAATTAGTCAGTATCCTTATTAAACATATCCCAGAAGCGCACTCTGGAGCATCAGAGTTGAGTTTTGATGGCCGAGTCATCAGAGTTTAGGTTTGAATCCTGGTTACGAGACTTGTGTCCTTGAGCAAGACACTTAAGACCACAGACCTGGAATGACACGCAGGCCACGGAGGCCATCGTCTCTGTTGCCCTGGTCTTGGCCTTGGTGCCCCTTCAAAGGTTTCCCATAGACTTTTAAATATCCCAATGGAAGTACCTTTTTCAAAATGAAAATGGCCCTTGCCCTCTAAAAGATGAAATTCTACGCCAGAAATTGTTAAGATTGGTGATGGGAATGATTAACAACGTAATATGTGCACAGGAGTTAAGAGAGTTTCTTGAATGCCTTTGTAGAATGAACAAGGCCCGCTGCGCTCCGAGAATGGGTCCTCTTTAGAGCAAATTTCATTGCTCTTTGATCAAACCGAGAGGCGATTTTTTGGCCCGGTGTCCAGGAAATGGGGCATGGGTGACTGATCGCCCCAAATCCATAATTAATTTGAATTTTCAGAGCGAAGTTATTGTTCCTTGATTGTTTTCTCAGACATCCCACACTTCAAGGAAGTAATTTTGATGGCCTTCAATTGTGAGTCTTGCGGAATGAAGGACTCTGAGGTCAAGTCCGGGGCCGGGATCGAACCGAAAGGCAAAAAGGTCACTCTGAAGATGACCGATGCAGTTATGGATCTTAACCGAGACGTCTTGAAGGTACGGTAAAACAGAGAAATGAGTCCACTTTAGGGCTCGAACTTCAAGACCAAAGGGCTTGTTGCTCAAAATACTCTAAGAATTGTTCTTGGAAGACTAGAACAGTTTGAACAAGAACTAATTAAGACATAGGGTATAATAGAAGATTTCTTTCTTTTGTCTTTATGGGCATACAGTAATTTCCTGCAGATAAGATGCTCGACGCATTCGGCCCAGTGCTTCAAATTACCAAAATAATATTTCAGAGTTATCAGATAAAGCGCCCCGCCACATAAGGCGCAATAATTCACATTATGTTCATGTTCACATTATACACGCTCGCCAAGTACCATACTGCTTGTACATCAACACATACATGGGTCAATGTTAGGGTATAGGCCAAAGAAATTGTAATTTTATAATCCAGAAGACGAGTAAAACATCACTGCTATTTTTTCATTATTATTTTATCTATGTTCGTTTAAAAAAAACAATTATGTAACCGGAGCTTTACAGTTTTTAGTGTTACACAATGAGCGGCATTGTAAGTTATTTGTTTGTTTGTTTTTGTTTTCATTCAAACAACAAATAATTTCAATTAATAATATACAAGATGATAGACTAAACATACACGTGTTGAGTCAAAAAATTGAATAAATATGTATGAATGGGGGTGTCATCCGTGAGAAGGACAAGGCCTTCTGTAGTGGAGCACCCACGACTGAAGTCAAATTACAAATAAGTAGACAACAAGTTAAGGGTAAACAATTCATTATTCCCACTTTCATCTCAGTCCGACACCTGCAGGTTCACAATTCCAGAGATGGATTTTGAGCTGATGATGGGAACGCTTGGTGGCAAGTTTACGACTCTAGAGGGACTCCTAACAGATATCAAGAACCAGCTGCTGCGTCCGTTCGCCCTGATGAGGGGCGGGGACAGTGCCACCAAAGAGTCCGGCGGTAAACTCCGGACGTTCATCGACAAACTTGATGAGGTAAACAAAGTTGTCTGGTCTTGTGGCTGAGCACAGAGAACTTGAGTTTGCAGAAAGTTGGTTCAAATTCCTGCCTTGTTTTTTAAAGTTGCCTTTTAAGAGCTTTTGATATTAAAACACTGTTAGAAACAATCCCATTTGAAGTAATGTAGCTTTAGAGAAAGAGTTTTTCACCCCAACATTTTGATTTCGAGAAAGGCTTCGGGCATTGAGCCTTTCCTAAGGCATCTGAAAACAAACAATTCTATGCAACAAGGTTTTTTTATTTTATTATTATTTTCTTGCATTTCAATGACCAATTGAGCCAAACATTTATGCAGGTTTGTATTTTATGCATATGCGGGGATACACCAAGTGAGGACACTGGTCTTTGACTATTACCAAAAGTATACCCAACCTTTTGAAATCACTTTTGTTTGCAGATAATTTCTGGTAAGATTCTGGTGTCAGTTGTACTGGATGACCCTGCTGGTAATTGCTACATACAGGTGAGTAACTTGACCCTAAGGTCCCTCCAAAATCCCTCCAAGGATCCAATCAAAATCCCTTAAGGATTCCTACAAAATATTTTAAAATAATTTTACAATAAAATTTTACATTGTCTTTCAGGTAAAACCAGAAGTTGAGCAACAAGCGAAAATACATAATTTCAACTCTGCAGTCAGTATGAAATGAAATTTGGACATTTTAGTACTAATATCAACAATAATATCAAAGTCTGATATAGCGCACATATCTACCAAACAAGGTACTCAAGGCGCTGAGTATATACAAACTTTCAGAAAGATAGGTTATTTCAGTGATGAATTCTGAGACCCACTTATTTAGCACCTTATTAGGGTTCAGAAGGTGCTACAGTGCATACAGCAGCCACAGCCAGGAACACCCGGGCGAACCCCTTCTCTTTTCGATAAGTGCACTGTTTTTTTTTAACATGTGTTACACAACAAATGGGACCAACGGCTTTACGTCCCATCCGAAGGACAAAGCAATGGTTAAGTGTCTTGCTTAAGGACACAAGTGTCACGGCTGGGGATTCGAACCCACACTCTGCTGATCAGAAACACCAGAGTTTGAATTCGGTGCTCTTAACCGCTTTGATGAAATGATTCATGGACATCGTTTTGTTATGTCACAAAAACTGAATTTCTAAGTTATTCATTTTTTTCTTCTTCAGAATTTGTACGCCCCTGACCCAGACCCGGAGTTGATGGTAGAGGAGTACGAGAGAACAGAAGAACAAAATGACGACCTCGGACTGCTAGAGATGAAGACGGAGAATTACTGCGATGGAGAGGACACAGCCTCATGACATTATCAGAGGTCAAAGGTCATCATTTAAGAGAGAGTCCAATACTTAACATCATTAAAGCACCTTGTAAACCATTTATAAGGTGCTACAAAAATGGGTCTTATAATTCATAAACCTCATAACTCGTCTTTAAACGTGTTTATCTTTGTTCAAGCTCCGTTAGCACCTTATGGGTGGGTAGGTGCGCTATTTAACTATTAATAATATTTATAGTCAAAGGTACATTTTAAGCAGAAAAAATTGTGGTGTTACTGTCATTTGAGGTAAAAGTATGTTAAAAAGGTCCTTACATAGAACCATTGTTTAAAGGTACTGGACACTATTGGTAATTACTCAAAATAATTGTTAGCATAAAAACTTGCTGGGTAAAAAGCAATGGAGAGCTGTTGATAGTATACAAATATTGACTGCTTCGAGTGCTATGGTTAAAACTATGACTCCTGAGGTGATCTCTGGAGCGTTCTATTTTCCCGAGGCGTAGCCGAGGGAAAATAGAACGCTACGGGAACACCGAGGGAGTCATAGTTTTTAACCATTGCACAAGTAAAAGCAGTCAATATTTGTTTTATAACACCCCAAACATTTCTAATGACTGTACTGTTCTTATTACGTTACAGACCTGAATGCTACAATCCACGGACGACGCGAATACAGATTGCAAACACTTTTACTTACTGTGTTGCATTTAGTGCGTTGCAATCCGAAGTGGTTACAGACTATTAATTTATCATCCCAGTGCACGCAACGGACGTCTGGGTACTGCACGCCATGTGCTAGTCTGTTGGACTAGCGCATGGCAAACCGACGCTCTATCACACGGCCGTCGTCTGGCAAAACTAAGACATGTCATGTGACGCGCTCTAAACCAATGAGCAGGCAGAATACTTGCAAGGGGTGTTATAATATAAACTATTGTGAGAAATGGCTCCTTCTGAAGTATTGTAGTTTTCGCAGAAAGAAGTAATTTTCCACTAAAATATTTGAATTTGATTTTGAGACCTCGGAATTAGATTTTGAGGTCCCGAAATCAAGCATCTGAAAGCACACAACTTCATGTGACAAGGGTGTTTTTTCTTCCATTATTATCTAGCAATTTCGACGACAAATTGAGTTCAAATTGTTTGTTATTTTGTGCATATGTTGAGATACACCACATGAGAAGGCTAGTCTTTGACAATTACCAAAGGACCCGTGTCCAGTGCCCATAAGACAGATTTACAGGTCATTGGTTTCCTTTCATCAATTATTCGGTTAGAAGTGAAGAATCTGTGCAAATATTTTTGCTATACATGTTCTGGAAATTTGTCATCACATGACTGACTTTCAACCAATAGGATTGCTTAAACTGTCTACGGAATTTAAATCAAGATTTAATTAGGCAGCTTGGTGGATTGTTTCCCGTGCCACATTTTGTGAAGAGTTATAAAATAAAGTACTTTAAAACAGAATCGGACAGAAACTTGGGCTTCATTTGACTTTATTTTTTCTGGGGGGGGGGGGGTTGTTAATCTGTAGCGTTGTCCATCTTTTTAAATTGCGCTATTTTGAATCACCAATGGACAGTCGAATTGAAAAAGTGATTTTGTGAGCAACATAAAATAAAAAATTAATTCGTTTTTTTCTTGTAAAAAACTATGAATCTATATTTAGTCATTATACTGGAACTGTTTACAAAAACGCTATATTGTGTAAAAAAAAACATTGTTTCTTTGACTCATGTAAAAGATTATAATATATACTTTAAATCTAACTGGAAACTGTTTGTGTTCGAGTTTTTTTTTGACTGGCCTCAAAATTCGTTTTTTTTCAAAGTATTTTGGGGGTTTGAGGAGTCCCTATCACACGAGAGGATTGAGTTACCCATGAATTTACGGGGAAAAATTTATGGAGTTGTTCACACTTGAGTAGAATTGTTAAGCATGAAATTTCTTCCTTGATAAAAACAGGATTACCAACCAAATTTCCACGTGATTTTCTGGATAAGCAAACAACAGCTGAATACCAGTAACGAGCAATATGCAACAAATAGAAACTTGATTGGCAACCCTGTTTTTATCAAGGAATAAATATCATGCTAAGCAAATTGTTGTGCTTAGCAGCTCTATGAAATTGGGCCCTGATCTTTAGCGATATCTCAAAAATTCTACTACCTTTTGAAATGTTCACATGTTACTTTGATTGTACAAGTATATTATCTACATTTTAGATCAATCAAAAACAATCCAACGGTACAAAAAAACAAAGTTACACGGGGGTTGCTTCGGAATACACGTTGTCATTGATGTGTTTTGAAGTGCATGTGGTCACAGAATAATGTAAGACCTTGGGTGGATTTCACAATGGTATTCCTTTAATTTTATTCAACTTGGGACTAGTCCTAGGACCTTTTAAGGAATATTTGGTTTTACTAGCAAAAAAAGTTGCCGGCAGTGTGAGCACCTTTTGTAATCCACCATATACATAAACTGACAAAACCTGTAGAAGTTCGAGATCGGTCAGCCATCTGGGTCAACAGAGAAAAGTTAAAAACCGATTACAAATATTGCATTAATTGCCTCGATGCTCACTGAGCCAAAAACTCCAAACGCGAAGTTAGATTATTTATTTCTTATCAAATAATATGACATTTCAGACAGAAATATTTCAAGGGGTGTTTCCCAATAAATTATCATCATCTTTTGACAGTGTAAATCTGTGATCTTCACGATTTTTGTTTCTTACCAATTCTGTAACGTTATTAAAAACTTGTAAGTTAGGACGTCGGGAGTGAATTGTCCTAACTCGAAATCCATCCCTAGGCTATCGGATTCCTCAATAAAGGTCTTTAAATAATACACATTTTCTGAAATTATGTTGAGTCTTTTTTAAAATTTTGCTTCTACCTTTATTCACCGACACCAAAATACAATAAACGAAAATTGTAGAATTTAGACAACTTCCTCCCGAAGTTGTAAGTCACGTAATACAGTACTTATTGTTATGAATCAATATATTATATTACTTTGATTGCTTGATATTCAAAATAGAATGAAATATGATATGATTTTAAAATCATTAACTCGGTCCCAACCATGTTTATTGCCGCTACTTCGTGCAAGTGACGGGACAACTATAAGAGTATTAAATCAAGGTTCGAAGCTTTGTGCTGAAAGAGTTAAAACTATAGATTCTGGGATTTGTCAAATATTTCCAATGTTAACAAGTATCTGAGTTTTTAGGCGAAACCAAATTTCTCATTACATTGCATTTTCTTTCTTTTCAGACATAAACATCAACAAAAAATTTAACAAATCAACAATAAAGCATATTGTATGGAAATATAAAGGTGAAATTATTGGTCTGTGAAGGGTCAAACGTTGACAGGAATTAGCACAATCCACGTTCAAGAAACATGATGTCTTAAACTTTGTTGCAACTCAACTCAAAAGCCGATCAAAGGTGTAGGCCTATCGCATGTTTTTGCGACTTAAAAAAAAGTTTAATGAATTTACACCAAATAACTATACACCATTACAAGGTTTTATTGTTATTTTTTGTGGTTGAAGTTAAAAAGTACTATTGTTTATCTATAAAATAGTTTATGTACTAAACCATTAAACCATGTGACATCGCAATGTTTACAAAGGAGCTAAAACATTCTTAATCTTATGTGATAAGAAAGTAAAGAAAATCGTACCTAATTTGTGTAATTATTCCCCTTTAACCAGTATGGATAAACATGGACTGATTGGATTGAAACTATATTGTCTACTACTTCAGTACTTTTTATTTGCTGTTTTAGCTTGTAGCCTATAATTGTAGTCACCTTCATCACTGCCTCCGACTGATACCACGGATCAAGTCTAAAATAATTATTGGAGAATTCGGTCGATCATCTGCTTTATGGTGTCCATTTCTCTCCCTTCATTGGTTGCTGTGTGACGACACCGGGCGAAAGAATAGAAGAAATAAGAGGAGTGTTTTTTGTAAACCCTTTGCCTTGAATGATCGTCATCTTTGATGAAATGTGTACGCTTACATCAGCGCATACACGCGTGCAGCTTCAATATTCAATGAAATCACTGGATCCTGCCATTAGTGACCTGTCTTTATTAGGGCCCAATCTATGTATTGGCTATCGGGTAGAATCAAAGCCGCGATCACAGACTTGGAAGTGCATTCGAATAGCTTCCCTGGGTCTATCCGCGGTACTCACTCTGGGGAGCCCCTGACAAGTGCCAATCGAACGATCATTCTCGCCCTCTCGTGGTGACGCCATGCATCTCGGGTCACCCCCAAGTGACCCACTCCACAAGCAGGACACTGGGGGCTGACCTGGGGGTGCCCCGTGGAAGTGACATCAAAGCTATTTGAACGCACCGGAGGGTGACCCAGGGAAGCTAAACGAACACATCCATTGTCACATTGGCCGCCATCGTGGTGAAACGTGCACGCACAATTTGTTTGTCATCAAAAGATGGAGGTCAATATCGTCATGTGCCATCCATATCTAAACACGTGGGATGAAGCAACCTTTCTGGGCCGGGAACCGGGAGAGGGAGAGACAGGCGGGGGGGGGGGGGGGGGGGGGGCGCTGTGGATTTAGGAAAAAAAGTATACGGCGCAGTGTGGATATCGAAATCATTCGCGCATTTTCCCGTCCCGCGGTTTTTGAAAGCACGTGGTTTATACAGCGCAGGACGTGCGTTATGTTTAATGCGAACATTATGCAATTGTTATTGGCGCTGTTTCAACAACAAAAATACTTGGATGCTGTTGACGTAGAGAATACACTTTACTCACCATAATTTGAAGTAGTGTAGCCCCACCTATAAAACAAAGCAGAAAAATAACGTTCAAAATTAAATGATCATTGACAAAGTGCGCAATTTCGTGCGCATTCTTAGATGAACATTATTTGAAACCTCGAGTCTCTACAACTCACAATCTAAAGGAAACTTAATTTAACAAAATCTCGCCCGATCAGATCTCCTTAAGAGAATTACAAATCAGTTTTCAAACAACAAATGTTTTATTAGTTTAAATCGGTTTCTTAAAGGATTTGGGTACTTTTTCAAAATGTCCATAGATTTACATTAAACTTGATAGGGTTTGAAGATAATGATAGTGGAAAGCTTCCCTTCAAATATTACTTACTGAGGTGCTGTAGTTTTTGAGAAATGAGTAAAACAATGTAGTAATGAAAATACGTTTGTAAATGCTTAAAATAATTTTGGTCTTATGAGACCAAAATTATTTTTATGACATTGTTTACTCATTACCCAAAAACTACAGTACCTCAGCACGTAATATTTTCAGTGAAGCTTTCTACTATCATTATTTTCAAACTGTGTAAGTTTAGTGTAAATCTGTGGACATCGTTTTTTTGTCCTACAAAACAATACACCCTTTAACGTGTGTTTTATATTTTTAGGTACGCATAACTAACGCATGGATTTCCGGCTAAATAAAAGCTATCGTTATTTTAAAGGGACAAATTGCATGACTCTCCGAATGACTCTGCGAATTCTGCGCTTACGATTACCATTATCTGCTTACGTGCAAGCGCTGAATTTCTGCGCTAGCTGTGAGAATGCCGAGTATACGCACGCCCACAAGCAAACGCCGATTATTTGCTTAAGGTAAGCAGATCCATCAAATTGGAGCCTTTTGAACGCTAGGTGGCAGCAGACTTACCGGGTAATGTCCATTCTGTACGTAGTTATGAGCATGCGCACACTACCGTGAACATTTGACTTTACCTTCTAGGAGTCTGCTGCCACCAAGCGTCCTAAAAGTCTCCCATTTTGGGCTAAGGTAAGAACCCTTACCAGTCCCAGCAGCCCAATGGATTGGAGTACCACGCATTAGGAAAGCCTTGAGGATAGAGTATGATGATATTGTTGAGTTCACCCACTTCATTGTAACCGGTGTGCGTGTAGTACTGATCGTTTACGCTGTAACTGTGTGTACAAAAATCACAAGTTAACAGTCACTAGTCAATAGTCACAAGTCACTAGTCACTAGTCACTAGTCAATAGTCACTAGTCACTAGTCACTAGTCAATAGTCAATAGTCAATAGTCAATAGTCAATAGTCAATAGTCAATAGTCAATAGTCAATAGTCAATAGTCAATAGTCAATAGCCAATAGCCAATAGCCAATAGTCAATAGTCAATAGTCAATAGTCAATAGTCAATAGTCAATAGTCAATAGTCAATAGTCAATAGTCAATAGTCAATAGTCAATAGTGTAGCAACACTTCATAGTCTACTTCTTTGTACACGTTGTTCGTGTAGTACTAGTACTAATTTTCAATGCTGTAACTTTGTGTAAAAAAACAATAGTTAAGAAATACTTCATTGTCTACTCCATTGTAACATTATAGTACTGACGGCTTATTCTGTAGCTATTGTTTAAAAATCAACAGTTAAAAGTCAATAGTCATTATAGTTATTGACCGGGGCGCAGTTAAACTTAGACCCAACGTGACGTCAAAACCATGACTGTGCCCGAGCAAAGTGAACTATAATGACGTCATATTTATAGAAAAATGGCGCCCAGCGAGTCTAAAAACTTAAAAATTACAAAAATACAGAATACACTAAAAACACGTTATAGGCTACTCAAATAAAAAATATGAACACATTATGCAAAGATAACCACAGTTTAAAATGAAAGACCCCCGAAAACATTTAATTGCGAGTACGGTTGGAGTCAGCTCTGATCGCTCCTTACCCCTTTACCCGTTACCATAAGTTCAAATAAACTATTCGTAAGGTGAAATTCATTCATTAGTTATTTTGTGATTTTGCTTTTTTTTAAATTGATGTAGGCCTAGTCTCCTGTCGGTACTATTATTTTATCAATCCCTATAATTCTTAAATAACTATTTTATATTATTTTAGTATAGTATGTAACGTGAATATGCTATGTGCTGGCGGGGTCGGGGGGGGGGGGGGGTGTTATGCACATAAGTATCGCTCAGTGATACCAATTTCATAAAGCGTTTGCCTTATTCTGGACGGCCTTTGCATACAAAGAAATATCTCCAAAGATTTGAAGTAAATAAATAAAGGTACAACATTGGTATTCTATGCCTGTGATGTTTGCTTTGACCCACTTGGCTACACCCATCCAGCTCAACTGAATACTTTAAAAATAAAAGTTTAAGTGGAAAAAATACGACAATATTTTAACTGAGTTAAAGCTATTTTTCTCGATCAATGTGACCCTCGAACTGTCGATGATAAAATACAGGAATCGTATTAGATGGGCCTGCATGCTTAGAGGTAGCCTACTACACTCTAAAACAGTGCTTAGATTTTGTAACCACTTGTTCACACATTTTAACCTAAAAGATGTTTAGATTCGTGTGTGTGTTTAAATACTACAAACCAAGTATAAGCAGGTGTCAAAATGATAAACATGTTTGTCATGTAAACATGCTTGACAAGTGGGTACATAAATGTGTTTAATACTCTAAGTACTGTTTTTACAGTGCATAATTAGTATAGAAAGACACAATCGCGCCCTCTTGTGACTGACTTACGTTGACTGGCCACAACCGTGGAGAGCAACATGAAGTTTACAGCCTGTGATTTAAGAAAACAACACAACCTCTTAAAACTTTTGTTAGTTGCAGAATAAAGGTTATTAATTGGATAAAATTATAAATTATATATATATATATATATATTAAATGCACTGGACGCTATTGGTTTACACCAAATTGAGAAGACTGGTCTTGACATCAATTTGTCCAGTGTCATTTGGCCTAAACAGACAAACTGTTTGAAAGGAATATGGTAAAGAAATTGGCAAGTTAAACTAACAGGGAAGAGATTTGTTTTCAAGAGATTAAGTCTGTGAAATTTGCGGCTTTAAGAAATAGGGGATATTGTTCCATTCTGTGGATGCAGTTATAGTCACAGTTTGGGATCGCCAGCTGCGCAAAAATGGGTCTCGAGAAGAACGAAGATAAGGGCGAGATGGGTTATGAAAAGTAAAGCAATCCTTGGTATATGTCGTGGAAGGCTTTAAAATCAAATAATAATATTATTTGAAGAGAATTGTTTTCTTTTATGGGAACGAAGTTGACTGGTAGCTTACCGGAGTTAGATGATGAGCAGCCAGATGGAACGTAGATCCTACCGGTATACGCCATACCCATGTAAAACGGGTTGATTTTCCACAAATACGGAAAGAACGGCTTCTGGTCGAACCATAACAACTGTTGCATAAGAATGGAAGTCGTGAAGTTTAAAATGTTGCGTTTGTATTTTAGTTTAATTTTTTTCAATTCAAAATTGAGACACATTTCTTCCCATACTTCAATGAAAACTATCGACAGTTACATGAACTACGGAGAAAGCAAACGTCTCATTGAAGGAACACGTTGCCTTGGATCGGTTGAGTTGGTCTTTGAAAAGCGTTCTGTAACCGTTTGTTATGAAATGCATATGGGTAGAAAGATGTTGTAAAAGTAAAATACAATGATCTACACAAACATGCCTTGAAATTGCGTGGTTTTCCTTTTACCTCGTCGACATACACGGTCGGCCATTTATGGGAGTCAAATTTTTAACTCCCATAAATGGCCGACCGTGTAAGTTCGCAAAGTAAAAGGAAATGGATCATTGTATTCTACTTTTAAAACATCTTTCCAATCATATGCATTTCATAACAACCGGTTTCAAACTTGTTTTATAGACCAACTCGTCCAATTCAAGGCAACGTGTTCCTTTAAGTAACATAAACATAATGGAATTGGAGCTGTTTTAAAGTCACCTGGAAATAGAATTTTTTTTCTTTCAAACATAAGGGTATATGCTTACGAACAATAAAACATTTTTTTAAGTAATTGTTTGTCACGATTTACATGTTTAAAAAATATATAAAGTTGTTTGGGGGGCTGAATCCGCCTACCCCTTTTGTGACGTCAATCGAGGCAGACTTTGCCTGCAATGCGTATAGTAAACACACGTGCAAAGTACATGTACGTCCAAGTCGTGAGTTGGTACATTTCAAAAAGTGTTTTTCTGCATTCAGCAGCAATACACCTGGTCGGCATTGCCGGAAAAAAACAATTTTTTTTGTGTGTGAAACGTACAAACTCACGACTTGGTCCGTACATGTACTTTGCAATTGTGTTTACTCTACGCATTACAGGCAAAGTCTGCCTCGATTGACGTCACGAACAGCGCCCTCTCGGGTCGGGGTCTGCTCTTAAAAATGTAAATTATATAAGAACTGATTTTTTAAAACCTTAGTTAACTGTTTATTCACATTCAACTCATCAAAACACATATATTAGTGACAAAAGCTTTATTTTGAAAAAATACCACTTCCAGGTGACTTTAATAAGCTGAAGCTTCAACAAACAGCCAGACAGACAAAGAAACAAACCAAATAGACAGAAATGCAGACATAAGGACAGACGAGCATAAGACATGAAACAGCAAGTTCACAGCGATAAAAAATATATATAAAATAAATTAAAATAGCCACCAATATTGTTTCTGAAATAGAAACTTTGATTGGCTGTTATTTTCCCGCTTCTTTCTGGATCCTTTCCTTAATCCCTTTCCCCCTCTATTTTTCTATAAATGGATATGTATTTGTTTGTACTTGTTTTATGCCTCTGAAGAAGGTCCGGATTGGATCGAAAGCTAAGGCCATCTACCCTATTCATTATATTAAAATAAATTAACTTATATGAAATTACTTTGCAATAAAAAAAGGACATTAGGCCTGTAATAAAGTGTAGTTGTCCATGATAAAACAAGATAGAATGCAACAGTAACGAAGTAACGAATATATTGTAAAAACCAATAAAATAATAATGGATGTATGCTAAACATTTTAGCACGAAATAAAAATAAATTAGTATTGTTCTGTTTCTCAAAATAAGGGTAGCGTCAGGTTTATTAACTTGCATGTAAATCCTTTTTAAATATCAAGTCGGTTTAGTAATTTGCTCATTTTCTCCTTATTTTGGCATTTATTTTAACATATCATGCGAAACTGCAACTATCGTGAATCAGAATACAAATAAACTAAACGACACAAGAATTTTGAAACTGAATGGAAACGCCTGCTTATGTTACAGTTACCTGTTCATATTTCTTTTGTTTGAGAAAGACTCTGGAAGGGTCGAAATGTCAAGTAATTAAACAATTTGGTGCATACCAACAGGCCTTATTAATGGTAAGTTGTTTTCAACAGCTAGTTCTATAATCTAATTAAAATAATTAAGTATTTTGAAAAAGAAATGGTAACGTTTATGAGATTAATAAAAAAACTGACAAGTTAAAATGCTTGTTGAATTTTCGTCTGATAATGAAAGTTAATTTTACTTTCTACTTTCTGACATCTGTCTACACTGCTTTTCAGTAGCGGTACACCATTTTGACAACATGGTAGAAAACCTCTATTGGGGAAATACTGGTTCAGGTTTCACACCATTTGGGTAAAATGGTATAGACAATTTGCACAGGTTTGTTTTTTTATGCATAAGGCCACATAAACAAAAATGTTGATCGCCCCTTTTTTGCGGATGGGGGAGGGAGGGAGTTTTTTATTATTATTATTTTTTTTAAATAGTTTTGTTGACATGCCAAATATGAAATCAAGAATAAAGAAATCATCACAATCACCATAAAACAGAGGGTCTGTGTGTTTTTGATGTTTTCAATAGTTTTGTCAAACAAATTTAACGCCTAGATGACACTTTCTGTAAACTTTTTCAAACAACTAAGCACAGTGTAGCCCAAGTAAATATTTGAAGAATTGTTCTTGCTTTGCCAACATGAATAAAAACCTTCTTTAAACATCGTTTCAAACCTGTACGTTTTGAAAAAAAAATATCAGCTGAAAAATCTGGGGAGTAAAAGTATAAATAGATACCCAGACATGGACAAAAATGGGGTCGGAGGGTTTTGAATGGTCGGGCGGGGACGATCAACAATTTTTTTTATGTGGCCTAATGTTGGGATACACTAAAGGAGAATACTGGTCTTTGATAGTAATTTTTTTGTAACCAAATGTGTCCAGTGTCTAATAGAACCCCGAACGATGTCATAAAACTCAAATAACTTGAAAACTTACCTCCCCGTTCAAAGTGGTGCCACTACCCGGGTCCTAAAAATTAAATTAGTTATCACAATTATTATTCCAATTCACATAAATTAGTTAATAAATCAAAAGAGTAAGCTCAATTTATTGGTTCATTGTCATTTATTTGCAATAATTCGTTTTTGTGAACATTGTTATTTTGTTAATTATTTATTAAAATTAATGTAAATTGTAAATGCACATCTAACCACAGTGAGCCCAAGAAATGACACAAGAAAACAGTTTTTTGTTTTAAGGTTTTTTTTTATCGTAACCGTACACTCTAAAAAAAAAAAAAATAAAAAAAAAGCTGGTCAAGGGTCAGATCTGACCTGGAATCCGGGTCATCTCGGAGTCCAGGTCAGATTTGTGACCCGGAACTTTTTCGAGTTTAACTCTTGCCTCTCTATCCACCAGTTCGGACACGGACTAAGAAGTGTCTTAAATGTGCAATAATTATTGTTGTTTCAATGGCTGTTTCTAGTTTTTATGCAATGCTTTAATAAAGGCAGTGTGCACTATTGGTAATTAATTAAAATAATCATCGTTATAAAACCTTTCTTCATTACGAGGAATTAGGAGAGGTTGATAGTATAAAACATTGTGAGAAACAGCTCCCTCTGAAGTGGCGTAGTTTTCGTGAAAGAAGTAATTTTCCACGAATTTGATTTCGAGACCTCAGATTTAGAATTTGAGGTCTGGAAATCAACCATCTGAAGCACACAACTTCGTGTGACAAGTGTGCTTTTAAATCATTCATATTTCGCAGCTTCGTCGACCAATTGAGCTCAAATTAACAGGTTGTTATTTTATGCATATGTTAAGATACACCAAGTGAGACGACTGGTATTTGACAATTAACAATAGTGTCATCTGCCTTAAATGTAGTTTTTGTAAATTTAGTGATGAATAAAAGGCCGAAATGAATTTCCCACTGGGAATATTAATAAAGTCAAGTGATTTTTGAAGAGAACAATTAATGAATGAAGTTTGCTTATTTACCACGAGGTTGCCGCCATAAATATGGTTCAGGATTTCAAAGGCCATATTGTAGTTGCAGTCATTGATGTTAGGTGAGGCAAGGTTATTGTCACAATCATTGGTGTAGTCAGTGGTGATCTAAAAAGGAAAAACAAAAAAACACAATGATAACACTCAGGATTCCCAATTGGGTGACATATTCCCAGATGGGCGCAAGTATCATGTGAGCGTTGATACCTAAGATTTGTATCGTCTGAATAACTCCAGTTGGGACAAACTTCTATAGACCACCTTGGTCATAATAATAATAAAATAATAATAAAACGGACATTTATATTGCGCAGTTACCTATATAAATATAATCTACTGCGCATTACAATAACAGAAATGAATGCCAAAATTCATTGCACATGGCACCAGACTGTTATTTCGTCCAGCCTCAATTTGGTTCCATGAGTTGGAATGGAGTAAAATCAAGATGACCACATCGTGATAAAGGTCTATTGAAGTATTGTTATAGCCTGAACATCTGACGTCAAACTTCGAGGCCCGTGAATTACGCCAGAGAGTGGCCTCTAGCATAGGTTAATCCCAGTCCTTAATCATCTTTCACCTAGATTCATCGACCTCAAATGCAGCTGCCAAACGTCACTTCGGACCAATCAAAGTACAGATAAGAAAAACAACGCCACTGCACGTTATCCATGAAATCATTGTGCGAGTATACTCCAGAGGAGGTTTCAGCACAGTATAGAAAGATGAGATGATGATTGTACCCAATGAAATCACTGGTACTAAAAAGCAAGTGCTAGTTGCGGATTAAGTCAGGGAACCAGTCTAGATTGTTTTATACTTACAAATCCGTGTCCAGCTGGTAGGTCGTACTTTGTCATAATATAACTGCTGTTGACGTAGTGGTCGTAGTAATCCTCGAGCTTTTTAACAACGACTGAGTAAGTAAAAGAAGGGGGAAAATAAATTTGACGGACTTGTTTTGGTGTTGGATGCTTTATGGTGTTTAGAATAAGAAGAATTGTAAACCTGTGGGAACCATGTATATCTCTTTGAGGGAATGTTGGCTCTAAAAGAGCCGGATGTGTCTTTTTAGAGCCAACACTGGTTATGTACATCGTGTGGAATAAAAATACTGAATGCTAAAACTCATTTTGCAAACAGGAACCAGACTATTTTGTTCTTCCAGCCTCGGTTTGGTAACATTGATATCGATGGGAGAAGTTCAAGATGGCTGCACTATGAAAGGCTAGGACAATCCCCGTCCATTTGTACCTTTCACCTAGATTCACCGTTAATCGAAGCCGTGTAATCAAAAAGGGTCTGCATTTCAAACTCACCGGTTGGTACGATAGTATCTTCAGTACCGCTGAATATATAGACGCGAGCAGACGCCATATTGGATGTTGCGTCCACCTTGCCGTTGGCGGCGTAAGCATCGGTGTCATCGATGAGGTCCTGGACATCAATGTTATTACCATTCCCGATTGTGGAACATTCCCCATATAATGCTTTATAAGAACTCCCCTGTGCACAATAGTACGGTCCTGGCAATGAAACAAAAGTAAGGTACTCCATTTAAGGCACTGTACACTATTTTGGGGTGATTACTCAACATAATTGTAAGCATAAACATTTAATTGGTAACGAGCAATGGAGAGCTGTTGATAAAACATTGTGAGATTCGGCTCCCTCTGAAGTAACGTAGTTTTAGAGAAAGAAGTAATTTCTCACTTGAATTATTTGAATTGAGTTCGAGACCTCAGCTGATGAGGTATCGAATTCAAGAATCTGAAAGCACACAACTTGTGCGACAAAGGTGTTTTTTCTTCCCTTGTCTCGCAATTTCGACGACCAACTGAGTTCAAACTTTCACAGATTTCTTATTTTATGCATTGTTGAGATACACCAAGTAAAGACGACTGTCGGCTATTGCGCGTTCGCAATGGATGTGCATAGTGACGTCATTTATTTTCGTGCAGTAAGCTCCGGTAGGTTAGCATGCCTTTTCGTGTGATTACGGTTAGTATAGTGCTATGAAAGGAAAATAGTACAGTTATCACAAAATCGGCCGCTAAGCAGCTCCATTAAATGGGATCATTGACTTACCTCCTGCCACTGCACCAACACCCATGATGCTGGAGGAGTACGCCACGTGGAGCTGGACCGCCATGTTGGCCCCTGATGACACCCCACTGACGGACACTTTGGTCGGGTCTGCTCCATAGTTATCTGCGTAAGGAAAAATTGGTCATTAGATTTTGTCATGGGATTGTTTGTATTTTGAGATGTTCTTACGTTTTACCACTGTTCCGGTGAGTTGCAGGAACTAATGTATATCATTCCACAACTGCTCAAATGTAATAGTTTTTACGAAGTTTTTTTATATTTTTTATTTTGTACTTGTTATAATATTGCCCTTTAATGTGCGATTGCATTATTTTCATGTACTTATATTATTAACATAGTTAAGTGACCCTTAATGTATTTAAATCGAAAATAAAAACTCATTATTTTACTTTTTATTTTGACCTGATAAGATATTTGGATTATCATTTATTTTTAAAGACAGTGGACACTACTGGTAACTGTCAAAGACCAGTCTTCTCACACGGTGTATCTCAACATACGCACAAAATAACAAACCTGTGAAAAATTGAGCTCAGTCGGTCATCGAAGTTGCGAGATAATAATGAAAGAAAAAAACACCTTTGTCACACGAAGTTGTGTGCGTTTAGATGGTTGATTTCTAGATCTCAAATTCTAAATCTGAGGTCTCGAAATCAAATTCGTTGAAAATTACCTCTTTCTTGAAAACTACATTACTTCAGAGGGAGCCGTTTGTCACAAGGCTTTATAATATCAAACTCCCCCTTTACTCGTCACCAAGAAAGCTTTTATGCTAATAATTATTTTAAGTATACCAATAGTGTCCACTGCCTTTAAGCAGAAAATTTTCGTTAATTAAATATGCTTTACAGTATTGGGCCCAGCTGTGTGTGACAGCAATCTTAAAAAAAAAAAAAAAAAAAACCAACATAATATTCGATATTGGCAAAATATTTGTTTTTCATCAAAACAAGTGGATCAATATAGGGCACAGACATTCAATTCATCACGAACCTATATACCAGGTTAAATTGATTAGTTTTTCTCCCTTACAGCGTCACTATTATGACAAATGGTGTTACATCGAAGGCTAACTAACCATGACCCAATTTCATAACACCGCTTAAGCAGATAATGTTGCTTAACAAGTTTGTGCCTAAGTCACTGGAACACTATTGGTAATTACTCAAAATAATTGTTAGCAAAATAACTTACTTGGTAACGAAAAACGGAGAGCTGTTGATGGTTAAGAATACATTGTGAGAAACGACTCCCTCTGAAGTTATGTAGTTATTGAGGAAGAGGTAATTTCTCACTCAAATAATAAACTACTTCAGCTGAACCATTTTATTATGCATCTGAAATCACACATAGTAATGTAACAGGAGTGTTTCTCTGTCATTATTCTCTTGCAAATTCGATGACCAATATTGAGCCCAAATTTTCACAAGTTTGTCGTTCTATATGCACTTGTGACGGGGATGAACCAAATGGGTCGGGTATTGGTTTTTGACGATTACCAAACGTATCCGTTACCTTATAAGCAGAAATGAGCAAGAGCAGGCACAACTAAATGTATTTGTGTTTGACTGGTAACCTTATTCTAGTTAGCACAGCAAACTTTTGCAGTGCAAAGCTAATTGTTGTGCTTAAAGACACTGGACACTAATTGTCACAGACTATAGTCTCCATAGTTGGTGTATCTCAACATATGCATACAATAAAAAACATGGGCAAATTTGAGCTCAATCGGTCGTCGAAGTTGTGATATAATAATGATAGAAAGAAACACCATTGTCTCGATAGTGTCACGCGAAGTTGTGTGCTTTCCGATGCTTGATTTCGAGACCTCAATTCTAACTCTGAGTTCTCGTAATCAAATTCGTGGAAAATTACTTCTTTCTTGAAAACTACGTCACTTCAGAGGGATCTGTTTCTCACAATGTTTTATACCTTCAACCTCTCCCCATTCTCGTAATCAAGAAAGGATTTATGACAACAATTATTTTGAGTATTCTACAAATAGTGTCCACTGCCTTTAAGCAGCTGTATGGAATGTAGGCCAACCCCTCGTTATAACGAAAGAATCCTGCGTACTTACCTAAAGCGTCCCATGCTCCCGTCTGAACTGCGTAAACCAGCACTACCAGCACAGAGATAGCTGCTTCTCTCCACGCCATCGTTGTTTAGTCTTCACCTTCAAGCAGTTAGTAGCAGAACCCAAAGAGAGTTTGACTGATTTTACGCCCCGACCCTTCTTTATATGCAAGTCTACTAGCTGCAGGACGGCTAGACTGGGCAATTACCCGCATGGATAAAGACAGATAATTGCTTTTTAGAGCCGGTGATTTCATCGGATAAAACGTCGCCGGATAAATATGCAGTGACAAAAGCTTTCCCTAGCTGTGTTTTCATTGGTCGGAGGTGATGTGGGTGCAGCTGACAAACATCACCTCGGACCAATCAAAGCAAAGATCGGTCGCAGCAAGAATGTTGAATTCTCAACCAATCATACAGCTATAAACTGATCCAGGGATAAGGATAGTCTTACTACAGGCCATAGATACAAAGATTTCATTGGATAAATGTGCTTTGACGTAAGCTTTTCATATTTTGTAGTGTGACGTCACATATTCAGGCTCGAGATTCCACACAGAGCCATCCCTGGAACAAGTCTGTATTTTGATATCGACAGCTCTGCAACGATCACGGTCACGCGCCAAAACCAGACGCGCATGCGTGTTTCTTTCTAGCTTTTACAATCGAAGCGAGTCACATTTCATTTTCATTTCCTTTTCAGTCGTTTCTTTTCATTCCAACAGATAATCAAAATAACAATAACAGAAACCAAAGCATTTGGTAGGCATGCACAGATAAATAAAAACACAAATGGAACATAAACATAAATAAAGGTACGATATCAAAACAGACTCTATGCGAACTAAGTGATGTCAGAGGAACAGACCTACAACTTGTGACAAAACAGATAAAGCAGTAGTTATTCGGTCATTCCTCAAAGTAAAAAAACCCATACAATGACAATAAATATGTCAATCTAGCAATCACCAAAGCACGAACTAACACACTAACACAACCAGCTGATACTTTATAATTAAAATATTGCAGAATATTTAAAAGGCACCAAACTAACAAGTTGCTGTGCTCTTGATCAATGCACGAGAGGGAATCCTTAAACATCAATCGGTCATCGAACTTGCGAGGTATGAATGAAAGAAAAAACACCCTTGTCACACGAAGTTGTGTGCGTTTAGATGGTTGATTTCGAGACCTCAAGTTCTAAACTTGAGGTCTTGAAATCAAGTTCGTGGAAAATTACTTCTTTCTTGAAAAACTATGGCACTTTAGAGGGATTCGTTTCTCACATTGTTTTATACCACCAACCTCTCCCCATTACTCGTTACCAAGTAAGGTTTTATGCCAATACTTATTTTAAGTAATTATCAATAGTGTCCCACTGCCTTTAATAATTATTTTAACTGTAACAATTTTACTTCTTTCTTGAAAAACTATGGCACTTCAGAGGGAGCCGTTCCTCACAATGTTTTATACCATCAACCTCTCTCCATTACTCGTTACCAAGTAAGGTTTTGTGCTAATAATTATTTTGAGTAATTACCAGTTTTGGTCTCATGAGACCAAAATTATTTTAGCATGTAAAATCCCCTTAACCAGTTATGATATACCAAAATAATAGCATAACTGGTTATAATACGTTTTTACATGCTAAAACTGAGACGAGAATTATTACTTTTACTCATTTCTCAAACACTACAGCACCTCAGTAAGTAAAATTCCAAGGGAAGCTTTCTAATCATAATCTTCAAACTGTGTAAGTTTAATGTAAATATGTGGACATTGTGTTTTTTGTTAGGAAAAAGTACATACCCTTTATGAGCATTGTGTCCACCATTATCTTAAAACAAAGGCTTATAGCTCGTGTAAGTTTTTAGGCTAACAATTATTTTGAGTAATTCCGTAAAGGTGTCCCGTGCCTTTAACTCGCACAACTGCTTGGAGTTATTAACACCTTTTCAAAGAGGTTTTTCATTTATCGAAGGAGTCCCGCATTGTTGGCAATTATAGTCGGCCGTATTCCCAAGTGGTCCTTCACAAGTCTATTTTTATTAAATTTTTCAAATCGTAACCTCAAGTGGGTACATACAATTTGTGATGACCTAGAAAAGACAAATACAGATAAATTGCTCTTTTCTGAGTAGTTTTAATAAAATATTATTATTGTCTGTATCCTGAAATTACACAACACAAAGAACCCTTATCAAAGAACCAAGACAACTCTCAAGATGCCGTACCCTCCTTTTGGATGCCAATAGGAAGCCTCATCATGGGGGAGGAGTAGTTGTACGAGCAACCTTGTTTTTGAGCAACCTATAAGCAAGGTTGAGCAAGGACTACCTCCATGATTTGAAAATTTGCATGGCGGAATTAGGATCTAGTAAGGTTTGTGGTAACACAATGTAATGAGTATGGGTGGTAAGGGGGACCGGTGTTACAACCCGACGTTTCGATCAGCATTCTCTGATACGTCTTCTGGAGAAAATTGTCCATTGACATTGTTTGCAATTTATGGGCGATTTTGGCTGGTACCCATGTTGTTGCATGCGAGCTCCTGATTAACGGGGTTCATCGATCAAGAGTGGTCTACAAAAAATTTGTTTGGCAAAAAGGAACATTCATTTTCTGAGTAAAATCATACTTTTTAACCCCCCCCCCACTCATGTTTGTGCTTTATTCATTTAACCGAGGGGCCTCTGGATAAATTTATGAAATTGCTATTACTGACCCAATTATAGTTCTGAGCAGACGAATCAATATCCAAAAGGCCATATGGAATTGTTGTATTGATTCATCACAATACAATAATATCACAGTCCTTGGATGACTTCCAGCTACCATCTGGACGTTGCTTCGCAAGTTTGATCTTTCCTTCAAGCTTGAACAATCCCATGGAAAAAAAAAAAAAAAAAAAAAAAAACATTCACCGTTAACACCATGGGTATAACTAGGTACTTGCCATTATAAAGGTTGATATTGTATGGGTGCGTTCGTTTAGCTTCCCCGGGTCGATCACGGAGTGGGGCGGTTTTTTTTTGTCCAGGACGAACGTGTGCAGATAATTACCCACGTTCGTCCTGGAAACAAAAACCCACCACACACCGGGGTCGACCCAGGGAAGCTATAAACGAATGCACCCATAGTATGCAGAAGCCTTTGGTGCGCTACGGTTGTTGCACAAGGCCCAATATCACAGGGCTGCTAAGCACACAAATTTGCTTAGCATGAAATTTCTCCCTAGATAGAAACATGATTACCAACCAATTTTCCATGTTTTGCATATTGCATGTTATACTGGTATTCAGTTGTTATTGGCTTATCCGGTGAAAACCACGTGGAAATTTGGTTGGTAATCCTGTTTTCATCAACTTGGCAAAAATCTCATGCTACGCAAATTTGTGTGCTTAGCAGCTCTATGAAATTGGTACCAGGTTGTATCCTCCCATGGGAGCTGAGAAAGTCTTAAATATTGTTATTTGGCCAATGAACAGGGCACTAAAATGTAAAGCGCATTGAGACGGTTATTATGAAATGCGCTTTATAAGATTTTGTTGTATTACTTATTATTCCTGAACCACATGTCATAAAGTCATAACATCTGAGCCATAATTTGTAGCTCAAAGCACATGTATAATTTTATCTAGAAATAACATGGCCACTTTCATCTTCACGTCCTGGAGGCTCTACATGTACAAACTCGTATCTCCTGATCGAACCACATGTCACGAAGTTATAATGTTTGTGCCATCCTTTACTACACAAAGTCATTTTGAAATTTCATTCACCAACATGACCCCTATGTGTGACCCTTCCTTAAGGTCCAAACAGCAAGTTCAAAGAGTTAGAGTTTTCGACCACATTCACTTAATGTGTTCCACTAACCGTAACCTCTGCGTTCTCTTTCAGGAACACTTAAACAAAAAAAGTTTTGTTATTTAGATTTTTTTTGGATATGTTTAACCTCTTGTATTAAAACGAGTTGGTGAATAGAGTTTTTAAAATTTAACTAAATCGAATTATTTTCACCAAGGTAGAATAATACACGTGGGAACAAAAGGCTCTATTGTTTTATTTAAGTTGTTTACATAAAGGGTGTCGCGGCCTGCACTTTGTGTGTTACGCAGTTTTGTTTTGTTCCGATTCAGTTCGATAAATTCCTAGACAGAGGTAAGAGTGATACATCTGTGGACAACGTGAATCCTTGGACACAAAACGGCCTTCACCTACTACACCAATTACCCGTGGAAGAAACACCTGTATCAATTAGGCTACGTCATCATCGTGTGAGTTTAAAAAATTATTCAATTCGGTTCTACCCTTTAGGCAGTGGACACTATTGTAGTTACTTGTATAAAACCTTACTTGGTTAATACGAGTAATGGGGAGAGGTTGATAGTATAAAACCTTGTGGAATACGGCTCCCTCTGAAGTGACGTAGTTTTCGTGAAAGAAGTAATTTTCACCAAATTTGATTTTGAGACCTCAGGTTTAGAATTTGAGGTCTCGAAATCAAGCATCTGAAAGCACACAACTTCGTGTGACCAGGGCGTTTGTCTCGCAACTTCGACGACCAATTGGGTCCAAATTTTCACAGGTTTGGTATTTTATGTATACGTTGAGATACTCCAAGAGAGAAGACTGGTCTTTGACAATTACCAATAGTGTCCAGTGTCTTTAACACAAATTTGTGTGATAAAAGTAACAGGCATATGAATCGGGTGGGACTCGAATCCACGATCTGTTTGTTGCAATTCTAGAACAGATGTGTTACCAACTGGACCACCGAGCTAGCCCGGTGGTAGACTTGACTCAAGTCCCAATCATGTGCCACCGCCAGAAAACTATTGCTTTTTGTTGCCCTGCTTTCCGGTACAAAGAAGGTTCTTCTGAAAACCAGAACAGAAGAGGGTTTTGGGTTGCCCGTCGAAAAAGCACTCGTACGATAACAGAACAGGTCTCGAAGATTTATTCGCGGCGGTAGGGGAGGTATCGTATGGCAGAGTACTGGAGACTCACGCCCGCAACGACAGCATGCTACGTCACCCCGGGGAGCTTGGCACGCCAGAGATCTGAGACCGTGATTACTACGTGCCGAAATGCCCGGTGACGTCACCCGGAGCTCTGAGTACGCCGGACGGCTGAGGCCGCGACACCATTGCTGGTAGACGCAATATACTTAGGGACTTGCATTCAAGACGCATACAAAGATACACAGCGCATACCAAGATTGCGCAAAGCGCGCAAAATTCATGGCCAGATTTGAGGTTGAATTTTTCGCTACAAAGTTTGAAACTTTCCAAATTAGTGACACATCAGCGCGCATGTTTTAAACTTACGCGAGGAGCTATTCATTGGTGCAAAATGTCAGATTTGTTCAAAACATTTTTAAATGTTACTTTAAAAAGTAAAATATCATCCTTTGAACAGAACTGTAGTTATATTTCAGACTCCGAAACAGTAACAAAAAAACAATAACAACGAGTCATACCATTTCTGATAATTATATTATTTATTTCATCATATTTTTTGTATCAATTCTTCTTGCGTATCTAATATTTACATTATATCGCATTTTTTTAAAATTAAATATACAATTCATTTTTTAAATTATGTCAACTGATTTTTCAAGTAAATCCTTGAACTATACAAAGTAGTAAAATAATTCCAGTCGCAGAATTAAAGCCGTAGGTAACATGTAATGTGCAATGCACGTAAAACAAACCTGGTGCACTTATCGACAAGAGAAGGGGTTTGCCATGACACCGGTGTCCCTGATTTGATTGGCAGCATATTGCGTAGTCTTGAAGTCAAGACGGCAATTGTTAAACGCGGTGTGTAGTTACAGCGCGGCGTAGCTACGGGGACGATGCACACACCCTCGATCCCAGTATGTGTGTGTGTGGGTCAGTCGAGCTACCTACGACTGTTGCATGTGTAAAATCGCACTGTGACTGTTGCATGAAAGGCAGACAAATAGGCAGCGCCTAACGACTTGTCATCAAGTCTACATATTGCGCCACATCACCTTGTAAACCATCACACGGTGCTACGATAATAGTTTTAAAAACGTAGCTACATGATACCTTACAGGAACGCACTTAAAGACACTGGGGTGGGTTTCACAAAGAGTTAGGACTAGTCTTATCTTGAGTTAGGACGAGTTAGTAGTCCTAACTTAGGACTAGCTGTATGTTTTTGATATCTCTTAGGACTAGTCCTAAGTTAGGACTAGTCCTAACTCTTTGTGAAATCGACCCCTGGACACTATCGGTAATTGTCGAGAAAAAAACACCCTTGTCATACGAAGTTGTGTGCTTTCAGATTCTTGATTTCGAGACCTCAAACTCTAAATCTGAGGTCTCATATTAATCAAATTCGTGGAAAATTACTTCTTTCTTGAAAACTACGTCACTTCCAAGGGAGGCGTTTCAAACAATGTGTTATACTATCAACAGCTATTCATTGCTTGTTACCAAGTAAGTTTTTATGCTAATAACTAGTTTTATCTTCAAGTACGCGCTAATCCTCCAATCAGATTGGCAGAATGGAGTGGTGATAAAAACTTATTTTGCACGGCTAATATCACTACCATGCGTCTTGTGTGTTCTATGTCACGCGCCAAGTTTGCTTGAAGATAAATACGTTATCACACGCGCGCTCGTGGAAATACGGAAAATATAGCGCGTCTGCGTCCCATATCCAACTCGCCCTTCGGCCTCGTTGGATATGGGACGCAGAAGCGCTATATTTTTCCGTATTCCACTCGCGCTTGTGTGATAACTTATATTAAGTAATTACCAATAGTGTCCAGTGCCTTCAATGATGGAGCGCCTTGCGCGTCAGCTAGTAACAGATTATAACAATATATAACAAGCCACTATTATTATAACAATGCAATAGTGAGAAAGAATAGAAAGAAACAAAAAAAGACATGGAGATTCTGTTACAAATACCCTTCGCTGATAACCTATATCTGCTTGATCACTGGAGTTACCAAAAAAAAAAAAAAAAAAAAGAAAAAAAAAACAAACAAAAAAACGATGGTAAAAGTACATTATTCACCTTGAAGCCAACTAAGTGCCCCTTCAAATGGTATGCTATTTGCTGGGATATATTTAATTGCAAGGCAGAAAAATAATGAGTGTTTGTTAATTTCCCATATCATGGGGGACAGATTCCTCTAATGAAAAAAACAACTTTGGTCTCCCACTGAGTGAACCCAATGACAGATACAAACAAAAAACATTACCTTTTATTAAAGTAATAATAATATCAACAATAATGACAAACACGAACTCGGTTTTATAAAAACCGTCGCAGAAAATCACACACGCCAAACACAACGTTTTTCACTTCAAAACAAAGCAGAAAGGTAGTCTAATATTAATCTTGAAGGCAGCAAACTGCTGTCAACTTATAAAAGATTGTTCCCTTAAAATTATCTGCAATATTTTTTTCACACATAAGGTCACTGTTAAGGTGTAAAATGGCTAAAATTAATTGCACAACAAAATTAAGTTTATATATTGCAAAGGAAAACAAATAATGGTGAAAACAAATTCCATAATCAGAGAATGAGCTTATCAGCAGACTGAAAGATTTGTTTGTTTTCAGGGAACTCTCTACAGAATCAGGGGGAGTTGACAGCTCTGCTTGTTGTTGCCTATAAAGAAACACTTTATAGACGGTTCCAAATCAATATAAAGCTGGCCTCAGGTCGACCTTGCGTCAACAAAAAAACATTCAGCAACTGACTTGTCAGGATCACACTGTGCCTGAGCTAAGACCATCAGGAACTTTTCAGACTGCGATTATTTACGACCTGAGCGTAACTGCGATGATTTTAAGACAACCTGAAACAGTCGCTGCTAAAAAAAAATTAACAGTCGCAAAAGTAGAGCAATTTCAACTTGTATGACGTGATCCCGACGGTTGGGAATCAATCGCAGGTACACCATCTCTCAGTTAACACCTGAGCATATTTTTTCCTGCGCGCTGCTGTCGGTTTGTTGCGGGCACAAGAAAATCGTAGGTCGACCTGAGCCGGCTTAAGAAGCTAACTGAATGAGATAGGATTACACTAATACAGGATAATCCCAATTTAAGACCAATTTAAGAGCCGACTTTGCGGTAGTACAGTTAATTAACATCCTATAAAGCTAAAGTAGTAGTCCCAGCCAATTTTCTCTACCTTCCGCCGGGGTAGTAGTTAAAAAGCAGGACAGTTCTTTTCAGAACTGAGAAGTCTCCTGAACATCCGATAAATCTACTACGCGAAAGTAAAATATAGAAAGACAGTTCTCTAAAACATAAACTCTTGCTGGCAAGTAGATACACACATGGTGTTACCGCAAACCAAATATTGATACCTCACTATGCAATGGCTCAATTCCTATCCAAACAATTATATAAGTCCAACCAGAAATGTAAATCTATATCATGTCTGTGAAAACTTTTGCCCATATGCTTTACAAGCACTGTGCATTTGTGCACACTCTAATGCCATCACATTATATAAAACATATTAATCTCTTATTTAAATATCTATACATTCACGAATCAAACATGTACACCACTTCTCCCCTTTTGCGGTCGAAACCATTAACTGTTTCGGTTGAATAAGATTTGAATATTCCTTAGACTATCGAGATAGTTACTTAGTCACATGATTAGGGCAAGCTTTTGCATAGTTAGGCTGTGTCCAAAATTGTTACTTCGGCTACAGCTACGGCGAGATCGCGCGCATCTGCCTATTCTTCAACACTGGTAGACGCGCTGATCTAGCCATAGCTGTAGCCGAAGTCGCCATTTCAGACACGGCCTTAGTAACGTACGAGACCGTGAACACCCATGCAAGATTCTGAATGAATGTGTATGGCACAATGGTACCAGGGTTTGTTCATCTTGAGGCTGCTATACAAAAACTTGCTCCGAACCATTTGACATAGCAACTGTCTCTATAGTCTGAGGAATTCAAATGTAAGCGGTTCATTGTGACTAAGCGAGTCATTGAACCAGACATTATTCAAATCCAACTCGCAGATGCCTATCAGCATAAGGATCGAAACAGTTTTTGGCTACACACCATATTTTATGTTTTTAAACATAAAAAGATTGTTTTATATGGAAGAGAAGAATGATCCCCTCTTACAATGTATTCTTGTCATATGTATTTATCAATGTAAAAAATTGTTATTACTGGTTTTTTTTTAAAGAGGTAGGCCGATAATATATTTAAATTGTTAATAGATATTCTTGTAAAGATTTGTTCTGACCGTATTTGACAATAATCTGAAAGGGTCACATTTTTCTTTAAATTTCAAAAAGAATGAGGAATAAAAACAAATAATGTCTATAGAAAATTTGGGCTGATCCGAGTTGACTAATTGTCACCACAAGAGGGGGGGCTCATCCAACTCAGACCCAACAGTACCTTGCTGTAATGTCACCAAAAGAGGGGGCTATTCATCCAACCCCCTCACAAACAAAGTACTTTTCTGTTATGTCTGTCCAGGTTTCTGAACATCAGCTTCATTGAGCTCAGCATCCAGGTCTGGTACCCGGACTGGTTTAATGCCATTATGGAGCTCCTGTAGTGTAATCTCCATCTGTTGAATAGAGAGACGATATTATTATAGTCTGGCGAAGAAATAAATAATTCAAATATATCACAAATTCAAAGAAAGCAAAACTCTAGCAACAAAAATTCTTAATTGCCTTTGAGAAAGACAGCTTAGACTAACTCAAACCCTCATTATGACACTGGACACCTTTGGTTATTGTCAAAGACCAGTCTTCTCACTTGGTGTATCTCATCATCTGCATAAAATAAACCTGTGAAAGTTTATACTCAACAGGTGTCGAAGTTGCGAGAAGTAATGCAAGAAAATACACCCTTGTCACACAAAGTTGTGTGCATTAAGATGCCTGAATGATATGATGCTGGGGTCATAATGTTTTTATTATTATTGGTTTATTAAAACACATTCAAACATTGCAGCTACAAGCTGAATTGAGTTTAAAATACAGAGATTCATGAAAAAAATCGAAAAAAAAAAAAAAAAAAAAAAAAAAAAAACCCATTAAGAATTACAAACTGTTTTTATATATTAAAAGGTCAAACTGGCTAGTGCCAGTAACAAATTAGATATAACAAAAAAATGCACAGCAAGTCACCTTAAAGGAACAAGGCGAAGGGTTGGGGACAAAAGGCAAGCCAGCTGAGTGAACAAAAATCAAAAGCTATTGTTGAGTGCTTGGACAAGGGATGGAATGCAACTATTTTTGTAACGACCAGTTCTACATTTTGGGGGGCACATTTTGTTGGCATTCCGCAAGTTGTTGTTTTTGTTTGGTGGGAGCCAGTGCCTGTAATTTTCAGATTCAAACAATGTCTTACCAAAATTGACAAACAAATGTCTCAGTATATCAGTGATTGTAGGTAAACTGAACAATTGGCATACTTCCACATATGATGTTGCTGTATTTGACTGACCAAATATGATGCAATTACAGAGTCTCCCCAAAATAAACTTAAGTATCCACTCACCTTTTTCATGAGGTCGATACATAAACCCACGATTTCCCGCCATCTCTCCATCTCGAGTTCATGATAATATAACTGCTTCTCAAGTAATGACGTCCACTGTTCTTTCGATTTAGGAAAATCTCTATCAGAAAGATGAAGACAACATCGTTGAATAAAAACCACTGACAATACATTTATATAGTGCCTAATCTATGCTCGAAAAATTGTCTAAGGCTCTTCACAAAAAGCTCAAAAAGCATTGATATTCACATACATACTAACATGAATAACATAAGCATAGAAAGGTGGCCTACATAGGAATAAAAACATTGAAAATTTAAAAATGAAACAATTACAGATGTACCAGAAGGAACTTACTTTAACTTTTCTGAAAAATGAGTAGATGTGAAATCTGGAGACGGCGAAACAGCTAGCTGTTCTAATGATTGCAGTTGTAGAAATAAGGACACGTTAACGATGGACAGAAATGTTAAGCTGCCGACGAGAAAACAAAAGTTGCGTATTAAGAATCTTTTTAAATTATTGGTTTGTTGGATTGTTAAAAAAAAAAATTCAAACATCACAGCAAAACACCGAATTGTATGTGAATTATAATTATTACAATGAATATGTTAAAAATATAAATGTGTATAAAAGGCACAAAGGCCCAACAGACCTACGATAAAAACACGGAACACCAAGAAATAAACAATAACTGTTATTATGAAAAAGATCTGACAAATCTGAAAAATATACAAAAAGGACAATGGGAAACTGTTGGGTGACGCGAGGAGCAAGTTCGGGTGAGCAACTAGACTTGACCAGAGATGTAATGTGGGTCTGGAATTTACCATATCGACCACGCTCCAGTGCTGGATCGATATAGTCAATCTGCATGTGCTCTATGGGTCCTGGTTCCTCTAGTTGGTCTAGTCAAGTCTAGGAGTCACCAGAACTTGCTCAAAGCAGCACCAGACTAAAACCAGGCTCTGAAATACTGTTTCTAAAATGTGCATATACCATAGAAATAGAACCCGGAGAACGCTGAGTTCGACCACCCTCTGTGTCGTCTGCGGACGCGGCGTATCAATACTGCGCAATACGCGTGTATGGCAAAATTATCATTGTGTGACAAGCGCGTATGGCAAGATGACAAGATGTCAGCGCACACAGACCATTTCTCAAGTTTTCATTGGTCAATGACGATGTCATTGTATGGAAAAATTGTATGGCAAAATATACGAAAATGGCGTATGCGCGTCCATAAAAATGGTCTCACAAAGAAACCGCACTGCACGGTTCTATTTCTATGGCATATACTCATAATCTACTTGGGTATAAAGGTCAAAGATTGATATTACTGCTCCAAAAGTAAATGACAATGATAACTTTCCTGGTGAAAACCACTGCACAATCCACAATGCAACTGAAATTTACTTTGTTATTTTAAAACACCTAAATAGCTGGATTTCGTTTTACTTACAATATACAAATAAGCAGCATAACGCTCTTAGACTCCATCCTCATCAGGGAGTTCAAATATCTGGAAAGTGAGTCTGAAAAAGAGGAAAATTAACCTGTAAATTTCATGAATGTTATAAATTTTATGTTAAAATTTAAAGTAATGATATTGTCCTGAAGTGATAATAATTGGACAAAAGTAGCATTTGAAAATATGCAAGGTGGAGATACAATACATAGACCTGAATAACAATAATAATATATTTTTATCATTGGCAGGGGTCTGGTTTTACACATCTTTTGATGACAGTTTTATACTTTTGTTTTAACCTTGACAGCCCCTGTACAACTTGTAACTATTGTGTATGTCTAAAGATTTAAAATAAAATAAAATAAAAATAAATAATATCGATGATAATAATATTAACAACAACCTTCTAATCATATTGGGCCTGTACCATACAATGTACAAAGCACCTAACAAATTGTTCCTTAAAAGTAATCATATAATCAAAAGAACACAGAAAATAGCAAAAAACATCTGTAATATTACAAAATATGAAGAAATCTCAGAAGGGTGTTAATAATGGGTACAAATGGTAATAAAGCACAAGAAAATTCAAAAAATATTAAAATGAAACAAATGGCAAAGCAGATAAATGTACATAAACATGAATATAAAACAATACAACATTGCAAAGAAATGGTTTGTGGTCACACCATGTACATTGTGTAAATAGTAGGAATTGAAACTCTAAATGGTGGAGGTACAATCAACTTAGGTTTGCAGAAATCAAATAATTGTGTACCATTAAACATTATTAAAGAATGTCATTATCTAGAAAAATGGATTAGTAAAATTGTTGACCCTTTCCGTATGCACCTGTATAATTTCCAGAGTCTTGTGGTTAAAGGAGCACGTTGCTTTGGATTGGTCGAGTTGGTCTTTGAAAAGCGTTTGTATGAAATGCATATGTTGTAAAATTAGAATACAACGATCCACACAAACATTCCTCAAAATTGCATGGTTTTCGTTTTACCTTGTCCACTAACACGGTCGGCCATTTATGGGAGTAAAATTTTTGACTCCCATAAATGGCCGATCGTGTTATTTCGCACAGTAAAAAGAAAACCACGCAATCTCGAGGCAAACTTGTGTGGATCATTGTATTCTACTTTTGAAACACCTTTCCAACCATTATGCATTTTATAAAAACGGTTAAAAACGCTTTTAATAGACCGACTCGACCGATCCAAGGCAACGTGTTCCTTTAAACAAAAAGTTCACAGGCATTAACTCAGTAGGCAAGACCCTGCTAGACATTGCTATGGAACGGGAGACTTTAAGGCGCTAGGTGGCAGCAGACTTACTAGGTACATTTCCATTGTTTTATGTAGTTCTGAGCGTGCGCACATAACCGAGAACAATGGATTTTACCTGGTAAGTCTGCTGCCACCAAGCGTCCCAAAAGTCTCCCATCGCAAAGGTCGTGGGTTCATATGCCTGTGATTTTGTTTTCCACAGTATACAGTGCTATCGATGTAAGGGTAAAACAAAAATTAATATTCAAACATATCTTGAAAAAAAAAAATCAAATAAGAAACAGTAGGATTTTCTCTCTCCCGCTCAGCATTTCAGTATTGCACCAGCAGTTAAAGGGTACAACCAGGCATGGAACAACTACTCCGCAAAAAAGAGGAAAAGACAAAATGTCAATGATTTTGTAAAGTATTTTTCAATTTTGAATGGTAAAACTGAAAATCAAAAAAGAGGTAAATCAGCTGATCCGAAGAAAAGTTGCATGCCTGTCTTAAAGGGTCTGTGTACTTTTTGTAGGACAAAAAACACATATCCACAGATTTACAATAAACTTACACAGTTTGAAGATAATGACAGTAGAAAGCTTCCCTGAAAATATTACTTGATGAGGTGCGGTAGTTTTTGAGAAATGAGTAAAACAATGTCATGAAAATAATTTTCGTCTCAGTGATCGCGAGACGAAAATGATTGTAGCCTTCAAAAATGAATTTTCATGACATTGTTTTACTCATTTCTCAAAAACTACAGCACCTCAGCAACTAATATTTTAAGGGAAGCTTTCTACTATCATCTTCAAACGGTGTAAGTTTAATGTAAATTAATGTGGACATTGTGTTTTGTGTTACAAAAAGTACCCAAATACTTTAATACACTAGAGGGTGCTATTCCCACAACCCTGTTTGCCCAAAACAAGCCATGAGTTTAGTCGGATGAGTTACTCAGTTACAACCAAGAACAGACTAAAAAGATCAAACAATTTGTGACGTACTTGTATTTTGAGTGACGTTTGAGACGGACGGCATCCTACTGAGTGGTCTGAGTTGCTCTTCTCGCTCCTCCATCTTTGCTCCGATCTTCCTCTTCCTTGACTTCTTTGTCTTCTTGGTTACCGTGGCGACCGGCGTCCTTGTCTCAGCATTACTTAGGTGTTTCTTAACATACGCATCTAGATGGAGAAACGGGATAGCAATAAGTAAAGTGCTGTCACCCGGACACTATGGTCGTTCCTGGGTTGTTATAATAATAATGTTTATTGATTTATATTGCGCCCATTCCTTGAAATGTAAACAAGTGCATAACAAAAGAATTAGACAATGTTTAAAAAGCTACCAACTGGTAAAAGCAAGGAAATACCACAATCCCCCCAAAAATTAAATCACAATTAGACCCTTACAGGACTTCCCAAACAGTAAAAATGCATTGACATAAAGACAGTAGATACAACAGTAAAAATGCATTGACATAAAGACAGTAGATACACAGTAAAAATGCATTGACAGTAGATACAACAGTAAAAATGGATTGACATAAAGACAGTTGATACAACAGTAAAAATGCATTGACAGTAGATATACAACAGTAAAAATGCATTGACATAAAGACAGTAGATACACAGTAAAAATGCATTGACATAAAGACAGTAGATACACAGTAAAAATGCATTGACAGTAGATACAACAGTAAAAATGCATTGACATAAAGACAGTTGATACAACAGTAAAAATGCATTGACATCAAGACAGTAGATACTACAGTAAAAATGCATTGACATAAAGACAGTACATACACAGTAAAAATGCATTGACAGTAGATACAACAGTAAAAATGCATTGACATAAAGACAGTTGATACAACAGTAAAAATGCATTGACAGTAGATATACAACAGTAAAAATGCATTGACATAAAGACAGTAGATACACAGTAAAAATGCATTGACATAAAGACAGTAGATACACAGTAAAAATGCATTGACAGTAGATACAACAGTAAAAATGCATTGACATAAAGACAGTTGATACAACAGTAAAAATGCATTGACATCAAGACAGTAGATACTACAGTAAAAATGCATTGACATAAAGACAGAAGATACAACAGTAAAAATGCATTGACATAAAGACAGTTGATACAACAGTAAAAATGCATTGACAGTAGATACAACAGTAAAAATGCATTGACATAAAGACGGTTGATACAACAGTAAAAATGCATTGACAGTAGATATACAACAGTAAAAATGCATTGACATAAAGACAGTTGATACAACAGTAAAAATGCATTGACATCAAGACAGTAGATACAACAGTAAAAATGCATCGACATAAAGACAGTAGATACAACAGTAAAAATGCATTGACATAAAGACAGTAGATACTACAGTAAAATAGCATTGACATAAAGACAGTAGCTACTACAGTAAAAATGCATTGACATAAAGACAGTAGATACACAGTAAAAATGCAATGACAGTAGATACAACAGTAAAAATGCATTGAGATAAAGACGGTAGATACAACAGTAAAAATGCATTGGAACAAAGACAGTAGATACAACAGTAAAAATGCCTTGACATAAAGACAGTAGATACTACAGTAAAAATGCATTAGACAGTGAGTACATTTGGGTGTAGAGTTACCATAGAGTGGATATTTTTATGGATTGGGTACTGTACACCCCACCTCCCCCCCCAGTTTTATCAGAGTTCAAACATTTGGATTTTTAGCAACATGTACCAAAGAGTGGGAAGTTTTCATGGATTGGGTATTGTACCCCCCAAATCACCCACTCACCTCGATACACAGTTATTAAGGTGAATCTAAACTCCTTGTGAACTCAGCCTGTGTCTGACCTATCCAAATTCACACATTCCAGCGTTGGAACTAGCAAGACTTACCGAGTTCTACATGTTTTTCTTTAACACCGCTGTCTGCGTTCTTTTCAATAAATCCTTTGATTATACCCCAAGCCGACTTCTTGTAGATCAAATGTGCATTCACTCTGGGAAAAACACAAAAAATAACAACATAATAATCGGTTTTATATACTGAATATTAAGCACCTTTGGTTTGAGTCCCAGTCGTGACACTTATCCATTAATGCTGCATCCTTTGGATGGGACTTTAAAAAGTTGGTCCTGTGTGTTGTGTAACGCATGTAAAAGAACCCAGTGCGCTTATTGAACAGAGAAAGGTTTGCCCTGGTGTATAATTCGAATGTAGTCCCATGTCCCTTTTACATAGGTAACACTGTGTACTACAGCGCCTAAAGCAAAACTGTGTGACAGATATGAGCCAGATATAAGAAACCACTATTATCATTATATATTCAACCATATACATGTATGACAGTCATTAATGCACGGCCGTGTCTACCTGACGTGACAGCTGGTACTCGACACCCTGGTAATCACCATCCTGGCTTCAGTGTAGAAGTAATCAGCGTATAGGATACCTTTCTGACACACCTCGATCGTGACGACGGAGCTGTGGCCCGGCCGACTCCAATTCTTGTGCAGAATCTTTGGATACAAATAATGAACATTTTATAGCGCAAAATTACAGTGAAGTGGCAAAGCAGTTTTGGAACATCAAGAGTGAAAAATCAGGACTGTTAAAAACTCAATTACAGGGAAAAAAAGGGAACTACAAAATGCATACAATTAAAAATATAAGTTATTTCACCAAAAAATATGTCTTCAAAATTGACTAAAATTGTTCTAGAAGGGAGCTTTCTTTTATACTATTTTGGGGGGAATGAATTTCAGAGTTCAGGAGATGCAACTGCCCATAATAGACTGTGCAAGTCTCGCGAGAAATTGAACTTCCGGCACCATTGTGGTCCCAACTTTATGGAGTTTTACGTTGGAGAGATTTTGTTTCGGCCATTATTTTAGTTTGACGTACCTTATGACCATCAAAATTACATATGTTGTTGAAGATGCAATACTAATTAACAACATTTATAAAAGTACAAATAAATTCAACAAAAAAGCAGAGAAAAACAGCTATTTAAACTTGACCTCAGGTGATGTTACTTGTAACAAATTCTCTTTAAACTGCGTCACGCGTTAATCTAACACCCTCGCGACTATCGTGCGTCCGCGCATAAACCAGCTTTTAGTAGTTTCACATTAGGGCGTAGATTTACAACAGGGGTTTCAAAAAAATTAAGATCAAATAAACATCCTAGTCCCAGAGTTTTACTTTTGTCTATACATAAACTAAAACCCTATTAATTGTATATTTGTTTTAAAAACTAAAACCAATTTAAACAAGCTGTAATGATTTTGCGTTGTTGTTCAGATTCGGCATAAAGATCAATGTAAAGCAAAGATTTGATTTAATAAAAAATCGTTTCTTCGTTTGTGGTGTTTGCTCGCTCCAGTGAGCGCGAGAATTGTACAGTCTATACATGTAGATGTAAGATGGTTTGGTGGTGGCTGGAAATGTAAAAGTCAAATCAACCCTTGTTGGCAAGGACGCAGTATGACACCAGGTTCTTACATAGTGCTTTATCACACCCTGGGTGCATATCAAAGCACTCCTTATTTTGTCTGGCACGGTATATGAAGCTACGTTTTGGAAATATGAGACCTATTTTTTTGTCACCATATCATGGTTCACAAGGTTTTTTTTATATCTGCACTTGCTTTTCTAAAAATGTAATTTTTTGGAAAAAAGCCCAGTTTATCCTTCCAGCGACAGGGCACTCTAGTGTTATCAATAGACATTATTGGCACTCACCTGTCGCTCTTCCACGACAACCGTCTTAAAGCTGTTAAGGTGTAACAAATAACTCACTTTCCGGACGTCAGTGTCTTCGTCCTCTTTCTGCCAGGCACCGATATTGATATCTTTTGGTTTAAAAATCAGCAACATTTAAAAAAATTATTAATTTTGTTGAAATTTCAATAATAGTTTTAAGCACTGTCGGAACTTTTCAATGTACAGGATGAGAAAGTATAGACTTGCGCTTATTTCAACATTAGGACCCGTTAAAACGTGGAAGTTTGTTTCCTTCATGCTTTAAAGACATTGGACACTACTGGTAATTGTCAAAGACTAGCCTTCACAGTTGGAGTATCTCAACAATGCATATAAAATAACTAACCTATGAAAATTTTATCTCAATCGGTCATCGAAGTTGCGAGATAATAATGAAAGAAAAAAACACCCTAGTCACACGAAGTTGTGTGCGTTTAGATGGTTGATTTCGAGACCTCAAGTTCTAAATCTGAGGTCTTGAAATCAAATTTGTGGAAAGTTACTTCTTTCTCGATTTCACGAAACAGGGAAAGCACACAGAAGGGTTGCATGTTGCATGCCTGTAGATTACAAGGAGTCAGTTTCTTTTCAGTAAGCAATGTTTCTTTCAGCGCATTTGTTTCACCATCCAACGCTGATTTTTTTATGCAGCACTATTTTTTTTACGCAGGTTTTTTTTTTTTTACTGCCGATTTCTATTTTACAAAAAATGGGAAAACAAGCAGAAGGGTTGCATGCCTTAAGATTATAATTGAAATAACTTACCTGTGTGTTTTCTGTGGATGAGGAAGTTCCTGTAGAAGGGATGCTCTTGAGAGTACAAAGCAGCGAAGAAGTCGTCCACGGTTACCTTGAAGTAAGAGTTCATGTACTCCTTGGCATTCAGGGGCTTGGTCTCCAGCGACGCCACCTCTCCTGATATCAAGATTTAAGTACAGATCAGAGCCCAATTTTATTAAGCTGTGAAGGGTTTGGGTATTTTTTACGAGACAAAACAAAATTTCCACAGATTAACAATATAGGAACACGTTGCCTTGGATCGGTCGAGTTGGTCTTTGAAAAGCGTTCTGTAACCATTTGTTATAAAATGCATATGGTTAGAATGATGTTTTCAAAAAGTAGAATACAATGATCCAAACACATTTGCCTCAAAATTGCGTGGTTTTCCTTTTACATTGCGAACTAACACGGTCGGCCATTTATGGGAGTCAAAAATTTGACTCCCATAAATGGTCGACCGTGTTTGGAACGAGGTAAGAGGAAAACCGTGCAATTTCGAGTGATACTTGTGTGGATCATAATTCTACTTTTGAAATATCTTTCTAACTATATACATTTTATAACAAATGGTTACAAACGCTTTTCAAAGACCAACTTGACCAATCCATGGCAACGTGATCCTTCAAAGGCAGTGGACACAATTAAAAACTACTCAAAATAATTATCATCATAACACCTTTCTTGATTACGAGTAATGGGAAGAGGTTTATAGTATAAAACATTGTGAGAACAGCTCCCTCTGAAGTGACGTAGTTTTTGAGAAAGAAGTAATTTCCACAAATATGATTTGGACTACCTCAAATTTAGAATTATAAAGTCTTGAAATCAAACATCTGAAAGCACACAGCTTCGTGTGACCATGGTGCAACAATGGTGTTTTTTTTTCATTAATATCTCGCAAATTCAGCGAAAAAATTGAGCTCAAATTTTTACAGGTTTTTTTATTTTTTAATGCATGTGTTGAGATACACCAACTGTGAAGACTAGCCTTTGACAATTACCAATAGTGTCCAGTGTCTTTAAACTTGTCACGGTTTAAAGATAATATTGATAGAAAGCTTCCCTGAAAATATTACTTGTTGGGGTGCTGTAGACTTTGAGAAATGAGTAAAATGATTTTTATCTCAGTGAGATGCAAATTATTTTATCATATGTACATCTGACGAGACTCTCCTGAAAACATTGCTCAGTGATTTTCATTTTGTTTTCTCAAAAACTTGACAATTAATGGCGCTGAAACTTTTACCTAAGTTAATTAAATTAGTTACGTCTTCATGCACAGTGAGTCGGGATTCATGTCATGGCCAAACCTTGATAAAAGGTATCAGAACACTTTCAGCAGGAAAGTCTGCTCAGCAACTTGAAATGACATGGTACCAGTTGCAGCAATGGTAACTGAAGGGTGTCTGGCTGGTAACTTATTTTTACTAAGCAAAAATTGTTTGGTGCTAAGCACGTTTGTGTGCCCTGCTCTGGCTTTATTACCTTCCTCATCCAGTGCCTTAGCAGCCTCCAGTGAACTTTCAACTTTGACCTCTTGCTTGACCACTTTCTCTTGACCTTTGACATTGGGTCCCTTGTCGCCTTCTAACTCGGATGGGTCTTCGCTATCATGCTGTGTGAACATGGTGAATGAGGTTTGTAAAAGTAATGAGTAACACTTTGTAAACAATTTTGTTCCTACAACCCATGATGAGCAAGCTATTTTCTATTTCATTAAAATGTTATCAAAAATACTAGTAGGCAACAAGTCAGAAGACTAAAAATATTCAAATACATCAAAAATAATTGATGTTATTTTAATTATAATTAATTAGAGATAAAACATTAGGCATTTACAACTAAAATAACTACAAAAAAACGATAGAAGACAAGATATAAAAAAAGATACGCTAACAACAACTATACACAGTTAGTGGAGGCTGAATTTTAAAGGCTAATCAAACAAGAAATGGATGACTGATTATAACTGAATAAATGGCTGAGTCTCTAAATTGACATCATTGATCTTTTATAATTAATGGCAGGTGGTTGATTGCAAAGAAAAGAAATTTGCACAAACTTACTTTTTAATGAATGTGGCTTCATGTTGTTCACATGACACCAACCAACAAGTGAATTACTATGTTAGATTGTAAATTCAAACGACCATGTTTGGGTATACATGTACGTTCAGCCAAGCTTGGAACATCAACAAACTTCAAGCAATTGTTAAGAAACTTGAACGTCCATGTTTGGTTTTGATTTCAACCAAGCTCGGAACATCGTCATACTTCCAGCTTCCATTGATTGTCAAAGATGGCAGGCTGCATCATTGACCAAATATAAATATTACTAAAGATCTATTAGTTTTTTGCCACACGTACAAAGTGAGATGTAAGACCGAAAGCGAACGACCATGTTTGGGTATGATTTCAACCGTGAACAGATCATTATCAAACTTCAAGCAATTGTCAAGAAACTTGAACGTCTATTTTTGGGTATGATTTCAGCCAAGCTCAGATTATTGACACACTTCCAGCAATTGTCAAAGGCGGCAGGCTGCACCATTGACCAAATATAATTATTACTAAAGATCTGTTTAGTTTTGTACCACACGTATGTACAAAGTCTGCGACCACCCATTTGCAGACTGAACCAACAAACAAAAAACCCATTGACCTATACTTAACCTACACAGTCTACAACACCTAAACAGTACTCTAAGTGTATGAGTCAGAATAAAACCCACACAGGCTGCTCTAAACAGGGCAAAGTTCACAATTGTACATGGATAGACCATGCTGGCTTTGTCTCTTTGTTTACTCTGTTGCCTAGTTGTTGATTAACAAAAAATAACCAGTCTCAAATTAGACAATGAGACCTAACAATAGATCAGCATTGGATAACGGAAAATGAAGGAAGCAAAATGTGGATCATTTTCTAATCAAGAATGGCCGCAAAGAATCGAAAACGACAATCATAAATAAACTGGACAAAGGATAACGGACATGGATATCAGACAACGGACATTAGATAACAGACAATGAAGGAAGCTAAAAATGGGTACATCTCAACAAGAATAGCATTAAACACATAAAAATAAACACGCTGGTACAAATATAAAACAGTTTCTAAAAACTCCTGAATGGCTGTACAAAGATAATGAAAGACGAACATCATCGGCCAGCCAAGAGGGCCTAATTGCATAAAATCATTTTGAGATTTGGTTGACACATTACTAGTGCACTGTTTGATCCCAGTGCTGAACAATCTCCCTGCGCCAGTTTTCTTTCTAAGAGAATGCCTTGCTCGAACAGAATTAATCTTCACTACACATGGTAGGTTACAAAGCACTTTTAATGCTTAGCAAAATAAAGTATCTACTTAGCAGATTTGAGAGCGTTCCTTACCTCACCATCATCTTCTTCTTCTTCATCTTCCTCGTCCCCATCTTCCAACTCTTCGTCTCCCTCATCGTTCCCTTCCGTCCCCTGGCTCTTTGATTCCTCGTCCAAATCATTCCCCTCGTTCTCCGTTCCGTCGGACATGTGATGCGGGAGAACGTAGTCCTCTGGAAGGTCGTCTGCCCCAAGACCCAAATTGTTGCCGTAGTTACTGTGGACTCTGCTCCAGTACTCATCAGACGGCATTTTCTAATAACGAAATAAAATATGTATTTGGTTTGCGGTAACACTATGTGTTTATCTACTTGCCAGGTAGAGTTGTTCTTAGAGAACTAAAAAGAGAACTAAATAAAAATAATAATAAATAATAGATAATTCTTACATAGCGCATTTCATAACTGAAAGAATTACCAATGCGCTTTACAAAAAACAAAAGGCAAATAGCAACAAATTAATAATAAATGATATTAGGCAAATAAAGGGATTAAACTGAACATAGGCAATAAAAACAAATTGGACTTGAGCTGAGATTTGAAAGCAGGCATAGAGAATATTTATAGACCTTTCTATTAGGCCTACTTTCTAGTGCAACGCCACAACGCAAGTTTTTGTCATCCGAGGTTGGAAAACTATGGAAAGCAATAATTACAAAATGTACCTTGCAGGAAAATACTGAATGTTCGAGCGCCTTGAGCGTCACTGAATGAAAAATATGGGCACTATACAAGAAGCCTGTATTATTATTATTTAAAGGGTGGCTGCAGTTTTTTTTTTATTCATTTAAACGATTAAACATGACTTTTTAAACCTGAAATATTTTAATTATTTTTTTATTAAATGCGCAAGTATTTTAAAAATGGTTTTAAGAGATTAGGGGAACCCACCCCACCCCTAAATAGGAACCCTCATTTGCATAAACATGACGTCATGTCCGTAGGGACCAGACTCTTTTTGCCGACGATATGTTTGAATTCCCGGCGTGACATCGATGGTAGGGGGGCAGTAACAACCCACAAAAGGGGGGGCATGACTTATTCGCTAATTACGCAAGTCAGATATGTCGGGAATAAACAAAACACATGTTATTGATGTTCAATACATATATCAGAAATAAATGACAGCAAAATTAACTGATTTATTTGAATTCACTGCAGCATCCCTTTAAGACAAAATTAGGACAGCAAATGCTGCCATGGCTCGACTACCAGACTTTCAAGTCGTGAGTTTACTGGCTCAATATAATACAATACAATAATCTTTATTAGATCCCAAAAAGGGTAATTCAAATGCTCGCATACAGTAAAAACATTGACACATTAAAAACATTAAAAAACAGACAATTAAATGGTTATATATACAATTACAAGTAAAACCACTAAAAAGCGATAAGAAAAATAAAAAAGACAGTGGACACATTTGGTAATTGTCAAAGACCAGTCTTCTCACTTGGTGTCTCCCAACATATATGCACAAAGTAACGAACCTGTGAAAATTTTAAGTCTATTGGTCGTCAAAGTTGCGAGATAATATTGCAAAAAAAAACCCCTTGTCCCATGAAGTTGTGTGCTTTCAGATGCTTGATTTCGCGACCTCAAAATCTAATTTTGAGGTCTCAAAATCAAATTTGTGGAAAAATTACTGGGAGGGAGCCGTTTCTCACAATGTTTTATACTATCAACAGCTTCCCAATACTCGTTACCAAGTAAGTTTTTTGTGCCAACAATTATTTTGAGTAATTACCAATAGTGTCCAGTGCCTTCAAACCATTGGCCTTGGGACTGTGCAGACGATTTCACGAAACGCTAGGATTAATCCTAACTCGAGTTAGGACGAGTAACCAGACTCAACTTAAGATGGGTTCAATGCGTCATACGCCTTTGGATACGGAATTTAAATCATCCTAAGTCCTAAGATTAATCCTAAGTTTGGTGAAATCTGCTGGCCTACCACTTACCTGGTCTAAGAGGGCATTCTGCCACACTCTAAACAGCAGCAGGAATGTGCGATCTCTCGACATGAATGAGGTAAAGAAATACTGCAGAAAAGACAACAAAATATATTTATTTATTTCTTCCTTACCCTGGGGAAACCTCTCAGTGTTTTTTAGAGGTGCCCAGCAACTACATACACATTAAAAAACGATAGTTCAATCAACAGAATCATCATTTATTACAGGTATTAAACAGGATTCGTAGAGATGACAAACAATCGCAGTGTTTGCGTTTTGTGTGATCAAACACAAAAATACAATAACAAAACTTTAAAAATTTAATCTGTTAAGTGAGTCAGGACAAAATAGTTAACAAACATGCACATATTCAGCATGTGAAAACACTGTCTAATGTTTTGGTAGTAACAACAGAAGTCATTTTAAAAGATGTTAAATTTGAATCGGGGAAAAAATAATATTAATTTTGTTTTTTACCCATACACCGATGGCTGTAAGCACTGTATACTCAGTACTTTCCCGAGTCCTGTGAAAAATTTTAACAGACATGTTACTCGGGTGGGATTCGAACCCACGACCCTTGCAATTCTAGAGCAGTGTCTTACCAACTAGATCACCGGGATTAACCGGTAGCTAGAGGCAGTTAGAATCCTACATATATGTTCATTTTCCCTGAAGTAAAGGAATTAATGCATCAGTCTGTAAAGAATATTGTCTTATTTCTAATATGCAACAATTTGGTTCACTATCCTTCTTTACATTTGCGCTTACCAGATTTCCAAAGTTAGGGTTTGGTTTTGCAATAAGGATCTTGGTGCTAAGCGGCTTTACCTTTTCATTATCTGCAGCTACTTGTATTGCATTGGGAATCAGTCGTATCGTCCGTTCCTTTGTGATCGCTGTAATTGCTTTCAGTTTGATGGTGAGCTAGAAAAAGAAAGAAAAGATCTCAAATTATTCACATAAATACATTTATTAAAGGCAGTGGATATGCATATGTTGAGTTACATGTACACCAAGTGAGAAGACTGGTCTTTGAAAAATACTAATAGTGGCCAGTGTCTTTAGTACACATTCATAATAAAAAAAAATCATTGATTCCTTACCAGCGTCTCCCACTTAAAGATGTTAGCATAGAAGCAGAGCCAGTTCTCGGTCACGTACATGCGCCCTTGAACAAGGATATCCTTCTGCAAGGCGCATGAGTAATCTAGAAACAGGGAGAAAGAAAAATAGATAACCAAACAACCAAATTACAAGGGTTTGCTGAAAATACTTTGGTTTTCACGTCAGCACGAGGAGGCAGGATAAAGGTAGGGGAAAGATTTCCATATCCTACCACCACGTTTTCACTAAAAAAGAATTCCAAAAGTAATATCTCAATGAGTAAATTAGATAACTAATTTATTCCATAACAATTGTAACCATAGCAATGGCAGGATACAGATATTTTTTCTGACCAGTCTACCATAAAAGTAGATTGAAAAATAAAATTCAATAAGTAAAATTCAGCAATTCATGGGTACATGAACATGTAGTTTGTGACTTAACGATAATTTCCACTATCAGCCGAAGATTTCACAAAGAGTTAGGACTCGTCTTATCTCGAGTTACTAGGACGAGTAACTCGTCCTAACTTAGAATTGATCTTAAGGTCTGCATGCTACAGTGCAGGGTTGGGACTCGTCCTAAGTCCTTAGATTAGTCTTAAGTTAGGAAGAGTTTTGTGAAATCGACGGCTGGACAAACATTCAACAGCTTAAAAAAAGTAGCATCTTAAATGCCCTAAATATAGAAAATAAACAAATGCCGCTTTTCAAACAAACTGAAACAATTTGGGTCGAGTGGCAGCGCTGCAGACACTGAGAACCAAAAGGTATAACCTTTTCCCATTTTATACTGTGAGAATGGCCTCCCCTTGGGAAAACCACAGAGGGCGCTCTGTGTTTAAAAGTTGGAACCATCACACCTGACCCACCACAGTAAGTGTCTATCAACGCCCAACTTGTGTGTAGCGTGTGCGGCACATTGCAGCCATATCTGAATTGGCGACTCTGGCTTCCACTATCGCTAAGGGTGTTGCTAAGGACTTCCTACACTTCAATGTATAAAGACGCAGTGATCTACATGTAGCTGTAGCCATAAGCCTTTTTGAGGTATGGCGGACGTGATAGGAGTGCACTGTTTGGTTTGGGTGTATACGGACAAATTTACCCAAACCTTATAGTGTTTTAGCATTGTGTCCGCCATATCTCAAAAAGGCTTATAATAGTCGTCAACTCAGACATGGCATAATTTTTTAACTTACCTGCTATGAGCTTTTCACTGTCATGTATATTCTTGAAGTACTTTCTGAACTCGTCCGTTTTTGTTTTATATGAGGATGATAAAACCTGTCGAAAGGAAACATCCAAAAACATTGATTAGATCACACAAGCTGTTTTAGACTCCTGGCCAGAGTCCAGTCCTATTGGACCAGTAACCAACAAACAAACAATTACAGCCAAGCCAGGGTTCACCATATTACCCACTAGTCCATTGGCTGGAATCCGGTAGCCCCACCACGCCTGAGCCTCACAAACAATCAAGTACAGCCAAGCCAGGTTTCACAGTACTACATGTGTACCATTGGCCATACATGTAGTCCAGTAGTTTTAGCTTTGGGCCAGGAACCCACAGTCAACAAGTCCAGTCAGCTATTGAAATACCAACTGGCCCACTTGGTAAGTCCAGTAGCTTACCCTATCATGGCAAGTCCCCCAGATCTGAAAGGAACTAGTAAGGGATTGAAATAACAACTGGACCACTGGCCAGAGTCAAGTAATTTAAGCATTGGGCCAGGAACCAACAACCAAACACACCACTCTGTTGCGGTGGTTAGACTGCAGGACTTGTGATCACAAGGTTGTGGGTTGAACCCTACAAAGCTAACCACTGATTTCACAGTGACTAGAATATGTGTATGAATGTTTTAGGAACTGAATTACCCGAGTCTGGGGTGGATTTCACAAAGGTAGTCCTAACTTAGGACTAGTCCTAGGCAATGCTAAGAGATAGGACTGAACTCATCCTAACTTAGGACTCTTCCTATCTCTTAGCATTGCCTAGGACTAGTCCTAAGTTAGGACTACCTTTGTGAAATCCACCCCAGGTAACTTGATCAGTAGCCCCAAAACCAAAAGTTTTCTCATTGATTCAACCTATACAACACAAAGTTTTAACTGTTTATTTTGTTATCCATTTCCCCTGTGTAAATGTTTATTTTGCATTTGTACCTTTTAGAAATAAATAATAACAAAATTGAAGTCGTATAATGTAGCGCACGTATCTATCAGACAAGTTACTCAAGGCGCTGAGTATGTACAAACTTTCACAAAGATACATGTAGGTTGTTGCAGTGATGAATTCTGAGACAAAATATGCTGCACCTTATTAGGGTTTACACGGTGCTTTGCACAACACACGGGACCAACAGCTTTACGTCCCATCTGAAGGACGAAGCAATGGTTTGAAGTGTCTTGCTTACACATGTAAGGACACAAGTGTAACGGCTGGGGATTCGAACCCACACTCTGCTGATCAGAAACACCAGAGTTGAATTCAGTGCTCTTAACCGCTCGGCCACGGTATTTCCACAAACTTTACTAAATGTCCTCATTGGCAAACTGAACCTTTATGGAAAGTTATCATTTCCTCCTCCTCAGTCTTGCCTTCTTAAATCTTTTTTTACATCTCTTTTGTGTGTAATTTAAATGAACTTGTGGAGAAAAAATAAATAAAAATAACAATAATAACCGAACAAATATCACTTACACTATACCACGGCGATGATGATTTTTTCCTCTTGCCGGATCGGATGGACTTATCATCTTTAAAGAGGAGCATGGATCTATCGGTGGGCGAGGAGACGGACGATCCTGACGTCTCAAAGCCATGATGGGAGGAAGACTCCTCAAGCTGGGGTAGGTCGTTGGAACAGGATTGGGAGGGGGATGGAAGATTCGGTGTCGAGCTACTATAAAAAAGAAATTTAAAAAAATTGCTGGTTGATTTTTTTTTTTGCACAAAATTTGCGAGTATCAATGACATCCATATACATGTACATGTAAGGGTAAAACCAAATCAAAATGTTGTATCCCTGATGCAAAAATTATCATCTCGATAAAAAGAATATTAAAGACACTGGACACAATTGGTATTTGTCAAAGACAAGTCTTCTGACTTGGTGTATCTTAGTAATTACCAATAGTGGTAAGTGTGTAAAAAATATTGTTAACTAACAACAACCTTTTTTTCTTACATTTTGGAGGGCAACCCAATATAGAAAAAAAAAAAAAAAAAAATGCTGATTGATTTTTTTTTTGCACAAAATTTGCAAGAGAGTATCAATAACATCCATGTACACGTACATGTAAGGGTAAAACCAAATCAAAATGATGTATCCCTGATGCAAAAATTATCATCTCGATAAAAAGAATATTAAAGACACTGGACACAATTGGTATTTGTCAAAGACCAGTCTTCTGACTTGGTGTATCTTAGTAATTACCAATAGTGTCCAGTGCGTATAAAATATTGTTAACTAACAACACCTTTTTTTTCTTACATTTTGGAGGGAAAACCCAGTAACTTACTTGGTAAGCACATCCAAGTCACTTTCGCTGTCAATCCCACTGCCTTCTTTAGACACGGATCCGCTACTCCGACGATTTTTATGTGGTTTTAAAGATCTGAAGGTTCAAACACATGTAGACACACTTGTTAGCAATGTTAATATATGTTAATGTTGAATATAATACAACGACACTGTCCTCAGATACTGCTTGTGTATTACTGAGTGCTTACTGGCACACGCCACGCTTATGCGTAAACAGCTACTTGAGCGGAATGTTTTTAACGGAAATGCTATTTTAACGTGTTTGAAACACGTCTGTTCACCATTTTAATGTAATTTTGATATGTGTACACTTTTGAATTTTTCGTAATTATCGATTAAAAAATCAGGCTCCAACCTCAATATTGAAAAACTAAAAACACTTCAGCCGTTGACGGCGCGCATCAATGCTTTGGCGCCATGTCTTGGAGTTTTCTTTGTTTTACCTTTCTACGTTGCAACAATTGTTTATGTCAGGATTTTTTCTTACTGAATTTTACCTTGTCTTCCCTGAAGTTTCTTTGACCAAAGGGAATTTGGCTGGTCCCTTCAAAAACAGAGTGGAGGGTCTGACCCTATTAAAGGAACATTACAGAATTGGTAAGAAAAAAATGGTGAAAAGCACAGATTTAACATGGGCTAATGATGATGATGGTAGAAAACATCCCTTAAAATGTCAAATTTGATAAGAAATAAATAATTTAATTTCGCGTTTCGAGTTTATCGCTCATCAGTGAGCGTTTTGTTCTTTTTGTTTTGGCATCGATATCATGCAAAATGTGTCATTGGTTTTCACTTTTTTTTTCTCGAGACCCAAATGGCCGATCAATCTCAAACTTCTACAGGCTTGTCCATTTATCTGTTTATGTACGTGGGTTACTTAAAGTGCAGGCCTGTATGCTTCATTTTTGAAAGGGCAAGGGCACCAAGGCATTTTTTCTTTGTAGAAATTTAAAATGTCCTCATAGGGTGCCTATGAGGACATTTTAAATTTCTACTGTGAGCATTTCAAGGGCACAGAGGCAATGACTCCAGGGCATGGAGGCAATCGCCTTTGTTGCCTCCGTGAACGATCAGGCCCGAAAGTGCTTACACTGCCAGCAAAAAACAATTCTGTAATGTTCCTTTAACACAAGCAAAGAGGGTTAAACTTTTATCAAACAATACAAACATCATTCCAGTGAAATCGTTTTATCTGTAATCTGTGCATTACTTCCTGAGGTTTAAGGGGGGAGTGTCGTCATGGGGTCAATTTCATAAATCTGCTTAGCAAAAAATTCTGCTATCTTGTGAAACTGAACACTGAAAGAATTTTTTTTTCCTTATCTGATTACTTAGAAGAATGTTACAAAAGGTCGCATAAAAAAAAAGGTCGCAATATGAATTATACATTGAATGCTGATATGCAGATTATAAATATTTCTATAACAACTTTTTCATTCAGTCGATGACTAGAACAAGCTACATGTAGTCGAAACGTTGAGACCAATTTAAAGGAACACGTTGCCTTGGATCGGTCGAGTTGGTCTTTGAAAAGCGTTTTTGACCGTTTATTATAAAATGCATATGGTTAGAAAGATGATGTAAAAGTAGGATACAATGATCAACACAAATATGCCTCGAAATTGCGTGGTTTTCTTTTTACCTCGTCCAATAACACGGTCGGCCATTTATGGGGGTCAAAATTTTGACCCCCATAAATGGCGGACCGTGATAGTTCGCGACGTAAAAAGAAAACCGTGCAATTTTGAGAGATACTTGTGTGGATCATTATATTCTACTTTTAAAACATCTTTCTAACCATATACGTTTCAAAACAAACGGTTTCAAACGCTTTTTGTAGACCAACTCGTCCGATCCAAGGCAACTTGTTCCTTTAAGAGCTCACTCCTTTTTTGAAATATGTTTAAATACTCTACGAGAGCGTTTTCCTGTTATCAGATCATGAATGTATCATTCGCTGGCAGATATTGTTCAATCGCGTCCCACAAACATCATTTATAGTGTGACCATTTCTACTTCAAACATAAATATTTATAGACCTACAACACACACTGTACCAGCCTACATGTATCTTGTGTGTATAGTTGACGACTAACACAATGTAATTCAATGGATTTGTAACAGAAATTCATTTGTTATCAAAAACAGCAGGGGCAACAAAAGTTTGTGTTATCTTGAGAAACTGAACACTGAAAAAAAAATTTCCTTGTCTGATTAGATAGAAAAATGTTACAAAAGGTCGCACAATTAATACTTGGAATGAATTATACATTGAATGCTAATATGCAGATTATAAATATTTCTATAACAACCTTTTCATGCGGTCTCTTGACGATGACTAGAACAAGCTACATGTGGTTGAAACGTTGAGACCAATTTATGAGCTCACTCTGCGGTAGTGCAGTTTAATAAAAATCATATAACATTGTATAAGCTTTAGTAGTAGTCCGGCCAGCTAATTTTCGGTAGTAGAAAATAGAAACTTTAAATGTGTTGAATACTCTGTGAGAGTGTTTTTCCTGTTATCAGATCATGAATGTACTATTAAGTGAAATGTATCATTCGCAAGAAAGTATTGTTCAACCGAGTCCCACAAACATCATTTGTATTGTGACCATTTCTATTTCAAACAAAAATATTTATCGACCTTTGGATTGAAAAATACTTGTAATGTCATGTGTGCAGATTATAAATGTTTCATTCATTCTCCTAACGATGACTAGAGCAAGCTAGTCGAAACGTTGAGACCAATTTAAGAACTGACTCCGCAGTAGTGCAGTTAATAACGATCCTAAAGCTAAAGTAGAGTAGTAGTGCGAGCCAATTTTCTTTACCTTCCGCCCGGGCAGTAGAGCCAATATACACTTTCGGTACAAGAAAAAAAAAAAAAAATTCACAGATTTACAAACAATTTACAGGGTTTACAGAAGGTAACAGTGAAAGACTTCTCTTGAAATATTGTTCCATGAAATGCTTTACTTTTTGAGAAAACATTAAAACAATATCAATTCTCGTTAGCGAGAATTACGGATTTATTTTAAACACATGTCATGACACGGCGAAACACGCGGAAACAAGAATGGGTTTTCCCGTTATTTTCTCCCGACTTCGATGACCGATTGAACCTAAATTTTCACAGGTTTGTTATTTTATGTTGTGATACACGAAGTGTGGGACTTGGACAATACTGTTTACCGAAAGTGTATAATGGCTTTAAAAAGCAGGACAGTTTTTTTTTCAAAATTGTTAAGTCTCCCGAATCCGATAAATCTACTCCACGGTAGTAGAATATATAATTTTTAAATATGTTGAAATACTCTGCGAGAGCATTTTTCCAGTTATCAGATCATGAATGTATCATTCGCTGGCAGGTATTGTTCAACCGCGTCCCACAAACATCATTTATAGCGTGACCATTTCTACTTCAAACATAAATATTATCTTGTGTGTATAGTTGACGACTAACACAATGTAATTCAATGGACTTGTAACAGAAATTCATTTGTTATCATTAACAGCAGGGGGCAAAAAAAAAAAATTTTGTTTGGTGAACTGGAACCTTAACACCCCTTTCAAACAAACAATAGATATTTTGAATACGTTTTAACAGTACATACATCATAAAAATATGTTGACAGAAAGCAGTTAACCGACTTTGGGGGGGGGCAGGAAATGAATCAACCAAGTTTGTTGACTACCCTACTATCATTCTTCTCTACACGATTTCAAAGTGGGAAAAAAATAAAAAAAATAATGCAATAATAGCATGGCTAGCAACAAATATTGTAGTTGTTAATTGTATAATACTTAAATATATTAACAGGCTAAAGGTAGGGTATTAGATTGATTTTTCAGTCCATGAAAATAGTTGGAAGACCAGGCACAAATTTCAACAATAATTTTGGTTGAAATCACCGAGAATATCACCTTTTTTATTTTATTATAGGTTTTTAATCACAGTTTTCTCAAAGTGTTTAAAATTGTTTTTGGGGGTCTCATTTTCATTCAAAGTGTGACTTCATTTCAGGGGAAAATGTTTCAGTATAAAAATGGTTCTCGAATGAACTATCTTAACTTTGCAACAACACAGTCACAGTTTCTTTCAAAGTATTGTTTCCTGTCAGAGGGAAATAATTCAATGAATAAAAAAAGTTCTTGAATGAACTATGTAATCAGTAACCTTTAAGACTGAAATAAAACAATTTTTTATCCTTATCTAATCCTGAATAGTGCCTTTAAAGGCAGTGGACACTATTGGTAGTTGCTCAAAATAATTATTATCAATATAACCTTACTTGGTAACGAGTAATGGGGATGGGTTGATAGTATAAAACGTTGTGAGAAACGGCTCCCTCTGAAGTGATGTAGTTTTCGAGAAAGAAGTATTTTTCCACGAATTTGATTTTGAGACCTCAGATTTAGAACTTGAGGTCTCGAAATTAGCACTTCGTGTGACCATGGTGCGACAGGGGTGTTTTTTCTTTCATTAATATCTCGCAACTTCGACGACCGATTAAGCTCAAATTTTCACAGGCTTGTTATTTAGCATGTTTAATGCATATATGTTGAGATACACCAACTGTGAAAACTAGTCTTTGACAATTACCAATAGTGTCCATTGTCTTTAAATGCATTGATTGCTTGATTGATTCATAAATATGCTACATGTAGGTCCAGCTGTATGTGCCATGACTGCTTTTATGAATAATAGGGAAGCTTTCCGGCATGAATATTGAACAAAATTACAAAGTGTCCATCATGTCTGTCTGCTCAAGAGGCATCTATTCAGCATTGATGTGCTTGAATATTCATGAAAGTCTGTCTGCTCAGGTACATGTAGCATAATATTCAAATTTATTGGAATGAATATGCATGAGTGTCTGTCTGTCTGTTCCGGAGGCATCTATTCAGCATTGATGGCTTGAATATTCATGAGTGTCTGTCTGCTCAGGTAGCATACATGTATATTCAAAGGTATTGTAATGAATATGCATGAGTGTATGTTAATGCTCATGTAACTCTTACCCAACATTGATTGAGATGAATATTTATGAGCAGAGTAGTTCAACCCTTCTAATGAACAGCTGTTGAACAGCTTTTTTTTTCACACAAAAACTAAATCAAGGGGAAGATGAAACTGTTGCCAGTAAAATGCAATGAATAGGGAAGGGGAGAGTGGGCATACCCCTGAAATCTGTCCTTCTGTCTTTGATTATCATGAATATTTATAAGCAGTGTTGCAACCTCTTCTAATGAACAACTGCCCCCCAGGCAAACTGTTGCAAGTAGACACTCGACACGCCCCTTAAATCTGTCCTTCTGGATAAGTGTTTTATTTGACAATGTTTGAGATTGATTTATTCACCTTCGAAACTACTTCCCTCACACAGTCTCAAGTATGCATCCCTGTGGAGACGTCTTATTGTTCTTCCCTTTGGTCCTTGTACTAAACAATCTCCTTAGATGTTTAAACAAAATTCCTTGTGGGGCACCCTAGTCTTAAGAATTCTGCTATGGAGGTCTTCTGTTTTTGCTTTTGGCTTTGCTCTTGGTCTACATAAGGTATATGAAGGGGAACAAATTGAATGAAAGAAAAAAATAATAAAAAAAATTGTATGCTCACTAGAACAAGGTTATTGAAACCTACCAATGTCACATGCTTAAAGGGACACGTTGCCTTGCATAGGACGAGTTGGTCTTTGAAAAGCGTTTGAAACCGTTTTTTTATAAAATGCATTGGTTGGAAAGATGTGTTAAAAGTAGAATACAATGATCCACACAAATTTGCCTCGAAACTGCGTGGTTTTCCTTCTACCTCGTCGACAAACACAGTCGGCCATTTATCATATAATGGCCGACCATGTTTGTCGACGAGGTAAAAGGAAAACCGGGCAATTTAGAGGCATGGTTGTGTGGATCATTGTATTCTACTTTTAAAACATCTTTCTACCCATATGCATTTTATAACAAACGGTTACAAACGCTTTTTATAGACCAACTCGTCCGATCCAAGGCATTGTGTTCCTTTAAACGACATGTTCATGTACTCCATAAACATTGTACTATGTAGTTTCTTGGTCACTTGAGTAAGGTAAAAAAAAATATATTAAAATAAATAAAAACTCAAACACAGACCCAAAGTCAATAAAGGGCAAATTTTCAGTAAGATTTCACACAAGCATGCAAATTTGCTCAGTAAACAGACAAAACATGACATGGAAAATGTTAATTCAAAAAAGGAAATTGTAAGTACTGTTAACACATGCAGTTATTAATAGGAAAATTCAGTGAGGAACACAATGGTTGATTTGTGTACAGCTGTTTGGCACGCTAAAGGCAAAGTATACCTTTTGGTTTTTTTTAACCGTTCAATTGTTTTCAGTCTCTGTAAACATGTATCTACATGAAATACAATAAAACGAACCTGTGACAATTTCAGGGTGTTAACATTTTTGAGACACCACCGAAAAACTGGAGCAGTTATGTCTGCGCAAAAAGAAATCCACAAACGTTTCATAACAATTTCTTTTTAACTGAGCCACTACTTATTTGTTAGGTGTTTTGTCATTCAACATCTACCCTTCTAATCATTATTTATTTGGTTCCAGAAAAATACGATGAACTTTTCAAAATTGCCAAAAAAAAATTGCCTCTTCCAAATACAACAATGCATCTTTAAAATTGATTAAAATTAACAAAAACGAGCATATGGCAAACTGACCTACGTCAAAGAGACAGGCTAGTTAAAATATTAGCATTAAAGTGGAGCTCCAAGGTCAAATTTAACTAAGCAATGCACTCATTTTCCAATTGATATAGACCTTTTGAAAGTGGGTGAAAAAAAAGAATGCACTAATCTCACGTTAAAATTGTGTAAAATGTTATTTTTTTTTAGTTCTCTTTCAGAGCAAAATTTGAAACATCATCGAATACCAAAACCAGATGGGTCTATACATTCCAAAGAGGATCTTTTGGCAAAAGGTCAAATTCAATGCCAATTTCATTTCAAGAATAATATCATTATGAAAGTTCAAGTTCAGGAAAAACACTCAAATTCTCTGTACAAAAATGTACAAAAACCATCATTTGTAATATGACTTTTCATTTAAAGGCAGTGGACACTATTGGTAATTGTCAAAGACTAGCCTTCACAGTTGGTGTATCTCAACGTATGCATAAAATAACAAACCTGTGAAAATTTGAGCTCAATCAGTCATCAAAGTTGCGAGATAATAATGAAAGAAAAATAACCCTTGCAACACAAAGTTGTGTGCGTTTAGATGGTTGATATCGAGACCTCAAGTTCTAAACTTGAGCTCTCGAAATCAAATTCGTGGAAAATTATTTCTTTCTCGAAAACTACGTCACTTCAGAGGGAGCCGTTTCTCACAATGTTTTATACCATCAACCTCTCCCCATTACTCGTCACCAAGAAAGGTTTTATGCTAATAATTATTTTGATTAATTACCAATAGGGTCCACTGCCTTTAAAGATTTTGGATGTGGACAAAAAAAAGGACTTTGAGTGTATCAAACACAGTGGCATTTTGCATCATTTCCAGAGGTTAGAGACGTTTTTTCATTCCATTTTCATGAAAGACTCTTTCTGGAAAACGAGTGAATTACGAAATTGAATTTAACCTTGCAGCCCCTCATACAGGTGTAAGTAATAAAATAAACAAATAAAAAACTTAGGAAATAATAACATGTATTGTTAATAAAAAACACACCTTAGGAGAGACTGTTTCAAGCTGGAACTTCGCTTTCTGAAGAAGAAAAAAAAAGAAACAAAATGGAGAAACATAAAACAGTCATGCGAAAAATGCTGCAAAAGAAAAACAATCACAAAGTTTTCAAACAAGTTTATCGGTCACAAAATCCTTTCTCATGTTGCCGACTATTTTGGTCACGTTCCCGTACTCTACGCCATGCTGAATTCTTGGTTTATTGTTTGATTTTAACAAATGGAACCAGACCATTTTTGGTCATTCGGTTGCGATTTGATTCCAATGAATATTCATAAAAAATAGAACAAGGAGAACTCTAAGCATGCTAAGATAGACTGGCCGTGCCCAAAACGGTGATTTCGGCTACAGCTACAGCAAGATCAGCGCGTCTGCCAGTATTAAAGAATAAGCAGAAGCCCTTGATCTGTAGCAGTAGCTGCAACCGAAGTCAACGTTTCATACCCGGCCACAGCATCTCAGCAACTGCCGAAAGCCAACAATGCGGGCAGGGCTTTAATTTGATTCTGAAAAAATACAAGAGAAAGGCAACATGAGAAAAGTTTTTTTTCCTGTTTTTTTAATGGGCAGATGCTTGGATGCATAAGGGGCAGGGGTCGCATTAGTAATCATTTAAATTTTAATTTATGCAGCAGGATAAATAAACAGAGGGTTATTGGTTCATGCCGATTCAAAAAAAGAAAACATTCAAGGGAGCAGGTTGGATTACGCGCTCTTGCCCAGGGAGGGGGAAAAAATCCCCCCCAAAACAAACCATTTGTGATTGGTATCCTGCTCATTTCTCCTAAAAAGAAAATCATTTTAATAGGAATATTCAGTGCTTATGCAGCAGTGCTTAAGCAGATCTTTGAAAATGAGCCCGGTCCTAAATTCGGGTTATAAATTTAAATCACTAAGTCTCGGGGCCACTGGTCATCTCGGGTAGAGTTGAGTAGTGGAAGGGGGGGGGGGGGCCCTTAATGGTCGCAATGCAATCAAGGTATTGATTTTTTTTTAAATTCTGTTAAGATTGATCAATGGCTTCCACACTGTCAACAATTATCCTGCCAAAGCGTTAGCATCTGTATAAACCCCTCATGTAATGTGCAAGACAAGGGGGAAAAACGCTATGGGTTTAAATTGCTTTCTCTATGATTTGATTGACCATGGGCTCTTCACTCTACTTGTTGTTAGGTCTCGAATTATCCTACGGAAACCACAGCAATTACAGTACCTTGTATACACCATTCAATCTCGTGTTCAGAGAACACACAGTCAACCCTCCTACAGTATGACCATTCCATATCACAGGCCTTGAAATAACCCCTGGCACCCACATCAATTGCAATAATAATAAATAATAGTTTTACTGTTGTGCCCTTTGCAAGGTCTCCATACAAATTTACATTTTCCCCTTAAGAGTGCCCTTTACCCATGTTACCAGAGGAAAAATTGCTACTGGACCCTATTGGTAATTTGTCAAAGCCCAGTCTTCTCACTCGGTGTATCTCAACATATGCATAAAATAACAAACCTGTGAAAATTTGAGCTCAATTGATCGTTGAAGTTGCGAGATAATAATGAAAAAAAAAAAAAACACCATTGCCGCACCATGGTCACACAACAATGTAAGTTATCTGCTTTCAGATGATTGATTTTGAGACCTCAAATTCTAAATCTGAGGTCTTGAAATCAAGTTCGTGGAAAACTACTTCTTTCTCGATAACTCTGCACTTCAGAGGAAACCGTTTCTCACAATGTTTTATACTATCAACCTCTCCCCATTACTCGTAACCAAGTACATGTAAGGTTTTATGAAAATAATTATTTTGAGTAATTACCAATAGTGTCCACTGCCTTAAAGAGGGAAGTTCAAGGTCTACAGTATGGTTCTTCGAACGAACCAAGTATTGTTCTTTACCAGAAATATACCATCAAATGTTACACAATAGTGAAAACTGAAACAGTCAAATACACACAAACAAACTTTCCAAACTTGAGGCTGCCCCCCCCCCCCCCTTGTTTTGATAAAATCATTGAGAGAGAATCATGGGAATTTAGTGCATTTTCATCCTCTTATAAAAGTATTTTGATTGTGTAAAATTAAAATAAGAAATAAGAGTGTTGATGAATTGTTTTCTCACACATACATGTAGTTCTCAAAACAATGGGTGTGGCTCTAAAACTTAACAAAAACATTTTCTGAATGAAATGATTGTATTATCATCTTCAACTTCAATGTATGCACCCACTATTAAACGCTTATGTTATCGGATTTTACATACGTGTACAGTGTAGTGACAAATTATATGCAACAATGAGACAAAGGTAATCTTAATCTCAATCCAAGTACCATAGATTTAATAAGATAACACCCAGATTAGAAAAAAGGTACCATCAAGTTGTTTGAAGAGTATTGGAACAAAGAGATGGAGGGGTACAGCGACTTGATAGCAAAAGGTATTGCAAAACAGGGAGACCGCGATATACAGGGCTTGGCAGCTCAGTTGGTACAGTGCGAGGTGTTTCCAGAAGTCATAGGTTTTAAGTCACCCTCTTGTGTTTCTTATCCCATTCCTACCTCATTTAGTATCAATAAATTATGTAGGCTTAATAAAAAACTCAATAATTAAATAACAACAAAAAATAATTGTAACCAGATTTCTTTTCATTGATGAGTAAATTTTATTTCTCTATTGACAATGAATTGGAGATACATGTAACTACCAATAATCCACTTCCAATCCTCATGAGAATATGATACTACAGGCCTCGAATTAACCCACAGCAACAACAGCAATAACTGTGGTGCCCTGTGCTTTGCTGTGGTGCCCTTTACAAAGTTACAACACAAATTTGGATATCCTTATATAAAGAAGTGCCCTTACCAGAAGAAAATTGGTGTGCCCCTTCAAGAACCAAATTCCAGACCTAATATTTAACAAAGACAGCAAGAAAAACATAAACAACTGTTTATGATCATACTTACACTTCCTTCTCCCGTACATTTACATCGCTGCTCGTCTGGGACGGTGACAAGGCGCCTGCCATGGTGCCCCCTCCTTCTCTTCTGCCCTCTTTCCCCACCTCTGCCTCCCCTTCAACTCCAGAGTTGTCCTGCCTGAAAATAGCCAAACAATGACAATGACAAACAATTCTGATTTATCACCGAGGAAAATTCCACACACACCTTAACCCCAACAACTTTGACTGTCACATCATTTAGGAAAATTCCCTTTACAGTGTTCTCCCTAAACAATGATACACAGGCAAAATGCCAGTTTAACCTAAAAACAAGTTAGAGCGCAAAATGTGACAGGTTGTGTCCCTAAAGCATGACAGCTTGTGAGTGCAACACTCAAAAAGATTCGGCTGGCAAAATCCGTGTTGAAAAGCACCCCTATTCAAAACTAAATACGTACAATGTACAATTGAGAGCAAAAGCTGACGCCAGTGAAATGAATCACTTGTTCACAATCACTTTTGATGATGAGTAACTTAAATGACATTGACGTCACCGTGGAAACTTCCACCAAAACCATTACACACAATAAACTGTGACCGTCCCATCATTTAGGAAATTTCCAACAGCATTCTCTCTTAACAATCCACTCAAAAATGTGAAAAGCAATCAGTAGTGTGAACTACCAGACTACCCTACAGTACAACAATTCACTGCAGAAGCTGACAAACCTCACCAGTGAAATAAAAGGATAACTGGTCCCGATGGATAGTCACTGGAAACGTCAAGGGCAAATCCAGTGACCTCCACTGCTTGTCCATGATCGCAGGAAAGTGTGACTGCGAGTGTGACATGATTTGAAAAATTACACCATAACAATGTAGATAGGAACCACACTTAAATGCTGTTCACACGTGTCACACAACAGAAATTTAACTGGGGTCCCTTGCTTAATTTTAGCATGGTTGTAAAATGAAGCGGTGACTCCAAAATGTTCAACTCTTTCCCTACTTTAAACTTAACATCTATTTTATCTTTTCCTACTATAGACTGTGCAAGTCTCGCGCGCACCGGAGCGAGAAAACACGACAACTGAAGAACTTATTTTTTTTATGAATCAAATCTTTGCTTTAATTTTTTTTTAATGCCGAATCTGAACAACAAAAATATTCATAAGAGCTTGTTTAAATTAGTTTAGCTTTTTAACCAAGTACACAATTATTGGTTAAAGTCTATGTATAGACAAAAGTAAAACTCTGGGACAAGGATGTTTGTTTGATCTGAAATGTTTTGAAACCCCTTTTGTAAATCTACGCCCGAATGTGAAACTACTCAAAGCTGGTTTATACGCGGACGCACGATGGTCGCAATGGCGTTAGATAAACGCGTGACGCATTTTAAAGAGGAAGCCGACGCCTAAGCGACCAATGAAAAGGCTTTCCACCCGGCGCGGCCAAAACAAGCGTCTGCGTAAGTTTTGTGATCGGAGATGGGCACAAATTCTTAATTTTTACCAAGTAACCTGACCTGAGGTCAAGTTTAAATATCGGTTTTTCATCGTTATTATGTTGACTTTATTTTTACTTTTATGTATGATGTTAATTAGTATTACATTTTTAACAACATATGTCATTTTTATGGTCATAAACTACATTAAACTAAAGTAATTGACGAAACAAAATCTCCCCAACGTAAATCTCCATTAGGTTGGGACCACAATGGTCCCGGAAGTTCAAATCAGCGTGAGACTTGCACAGTCTATTGTACAGAATATGAATTAATCATTTACAAATATCTACAAGAAAATAATCACAATAACATTCACGATAACCACTGCATGAAAATTACTTGGATGAACAAGAATAATTAAATTATTCCTTATTCCTTAATTATTTGATATCTTAAGTCCTATCTGCCGTCTAAGTTCTTGTGTCTGACCATGTGTGTAGTTGAGTGTCTTTGTGATACAGTCTTTGAAAAGGTATGTAAGCCAGTCACATTATCACTAATTTGTTTGTATTATGAAGAAGAAAAAAAGTTATGGGTTTCCGGTAGTATGCCGGTAGCCAGTTTATATGTGTATGTGGGTGGGTTTGAATTACAGAGGAAGTATGGTCACACTTTCCCATGTACAAATGTATTGATGTTTTACAACTAACAGACTAATCCTACACACATGCAAACAATTAACACTTATTTGTTTGACAAACAAATAAAAGCTTGTTTGCACAACATTGATGACCCATCACGAGTGTTTAAATGTGTTCCTCATGTGACAATGATGAGACTATGTACTGTTGGGGGAGGGGAGACTAGGAGAGGGATGGGAAAAAATGACTCACTAAAATACAAAGAGCTGACCTGTCAATAAAATTTTGATTGTGTGGCTACCAGGAGAAACATAATCAATTTCCTGACAAAAAGATGGTACCAGCCAGAATTTCACAATCACACATCACTCAGGTTTTATTTTTAATTTGTGCCCGATAATGATGTTGTCCTAAAAAAATCTGTTTCAGTAATTAATTGTTTTTTTTTTTAGGGAAAATAGAAGAAACAATGAAAGTACACTGTTGTACATTGCACAAAGATGGATTTTGTTATCCATTTAATAATCATAACTTTCAGCTTCCGAGTAGAAAAAGTTTCAATATTACGAAAACAAATTTATGGCCTGATGTTTGACACTGAGCCTTTCTCTGTTTAGCCTTTGAGAAGAAATCTACCACCTGGGTTGAAACGGCAGGCCTTTATCATTTCTTGCATGTTACACAAGTCATTTTAATTGGTAGGTAGTTTGCACTCAGCTACATTGTATGTACATGTACATTGAAATTCTGTTTTCACATAGTGTTATTTTAGGGAAGGAGCCATGCTGGTTAGGTTATTAATTCTCTGAGGTACACATCAAAGAAATGTACTTGGCTTTCACCTTGCTACTACTGTTCAGTAGGCTATATGTAGTAATACAAGCACAACATGATCCATGTTTACGCAGCATCGTCGTTTGCTATTCTAGAATACGCAGGACACAGGTACAATTTAGCTCAAAAGAAAAGATGAGACCCCCAACCCAGGAGAATCTGAGCCTCAATTGAATGTGAAATCAATTAAATGTGTTTACTGACTAAAGCCAGGTTCGTACTTCCTGCAAAAGTGAAGCCAATGTTGACGTCACAAGTTCGAAAGTTCGCAACAATTAATTCGCAGCAGTTGAACTGTGCTCAACTTACTTGCGAATATCGCTGCGAAAGGAGAGGTGTGACGTCAAATTCACTTCGCATTCGCATGAAGTATGTATGAACCAGGCTGTAAAGGCACTGGGGTGAATTTAACAAAAAGTTGAGAGTAGCCTTATCTTGAGTTACATTAGGATGCGTAAAAAGCGTTACAAGTCCTAACTTAGGATTAGCCTTAAGTTTTAAAGGACTAGTCCTACAATTATGTAAGTTAGGACTAGTCCTAAGTTAGGACTGGTCATTAGTTCTTTGTGACATCAACCCCTGGGCACCTTTGGTAATTGTCAAACAAAGACCAGTTAGTCTCAATATGGTGTTTCCTTACATTTTACAGTAGTATTATCTTGAGTTAGGACAACTTAGGACTAGCCTTAAGTTTTTATGCTCTCCTATCCTAAGTTCTTTGTGAAATGGACCCCCAGACAAAAAACAGTTATTCCCATTGTGAAGTATCCACACATGTGCATTTAAGTTTACACCAGTGTTTGTTCACTTAACTTTATGAATTTTCAGGATGGAAATGACGAACCCCCTGTCCTCGTTATCAAACCATGACAATGAGCAGCAAAGTAAAACTTTACGGGAAATACACATAGAACTGTCAAGGTCACAGGATGCTTACCTGCAACAACTCTTGAAAATCACAAAAACAGAACTATTGCACTCTTACACAACACCATTGGTAAAATCAACAGCCAAATGGTTTGGGTATTTTTTGTACAACAAAATACAAACTTCCACAGATGTACATTAAATTTATACGGCTTATACTGTAGATATTAAATGATGGTAAAAAGCTTCCCATAAAATATTACTTCCTGGGGTGATGTGGCTTTTGGGAAGTGAGCAAAGCAATTTGACAAAAATAATTTTTGTCTCATTGAGACGAAAATAAATTTACCACGGTAACAGATAACGCGACTCTCCTGAAAACATTGCTCTATGATTTTCACTTCTTTTCTCAAATTTTTTTAGACCAATGAAGCTGAAACTTCTACAGGTAAATTGTGTTACAAATAATGATTGCAAATATTGAATTTCATAATCATAGTTTAAAGCCATTATACACTTTCGGAACACAGGTTTACAAATAACTTACAGGGTTTACGGAAGGTAATGGTGAAAGACTTCTCTTGAAATATTATTCCATGAAAAGCTTTACTTTTTGAGAAAACATTAAAGCAGTTATCGATACTCAATATCGAGAATTACAGATTTATTTTAAACACATGTCATGACATGGCGAAATGTGCAGAAACAAGGGTAGGTTTTCCCATTATTTTCTCCCGACTCCGATGATCGATTGAGCCTAAATGTTCACAGGTTTGTTAATTTATATAAGAACTGTGACACACAAGTGTGGGCCTTTGGACAATACTGTTTACTGAAAGTGTCCAATTGCTTTAATTGCATGCACAAACAAAGGTTTGACTGTGTATTCACTGCATGATGTCACACTGTAGGCTGGCGCTGTTTACTTTGTACAACCACACCCTAGATGATATATTATGAATGGACAGATAGTAGGAGGGTTGACTGTGTACTTTGTAGATGCATTAACCACATAATTGCTGACTGACATAGCGCATCTTATCATTCCAAACTATAATGGATTGCATTGAATGGTCAACTGGTCAAAGGGTTGATGGTACATGTATTGTGTCAAACAGTATCACCCAAACTAATTTACAACAAAGAGAGGATCTGGACAAATTTCCTCGAGGTCTCTCCTAAAAAAAAAAAAAACATTTGTAGTAGACAAATTTATCAACAGGTTCTTCAGGTCCTTTTCTTTTCGTCAACTCCCCTATCTACCTGACAAAACTACAAACATATTCCCATATTCACAGACCTACATGTACGTAGACCCTCTAGCTAAATTGATTTTACAGTGTTGTCAAGTCTACACTGTTGAGCGTCATTGAATGGGACTGCTCGACATCAAATGTACAACAACAAAAAAGAAAACAAAAAAGCGCAACTCCCCATAAAAAATATGTGACCAAATAATGATAAAGAAGACCTTGAAATTCTCAGTACGTTCATGACTTACATGTATTCCAGCTCGTTTCTATTCAAAAAAACATGTAGTTGTCTCCCCAAAAGTAATGGAAGATACAGCCTAATACCACGTCAACCGAAATCTAAATAAAATGGCGCAAGTGCCCAGTGATATATGTATGGGCGCTCATCCAGTTAACTGTGTTCTCATATGCATCCGATGCGCTACATTGTTGTACCACTACCAGCACACTATACATTATGACATTATGAGGACAATAATAACTAGGCAGAAAGGCAAAACCAAAAAATTTAAATCCAAATTTTTTTTTTTTTGAAAAGCATGGTTGGTGACACTGGCGCCACTAACTGTGTATGACAATAGGACTACTTGAATGATTGGGGCCTATCACTGCCTAATGTAATTATGATTTATATATCTAGCTGTTGACTACTGCAATACTTCCCTCTGAAGTGCCATTGAATAGAATTGCAACAATATGTATACTACATGTACTATGTACGCAAGGGAGGTACGGGACATGCGGCCGAGTAACAATCACAACTGTACATACGCCACCAACGTTGAGTTTTACTCAGTCTTTAGTTTCTCAAAAATAGAGTTAGTTTCTCGAAATAGAGTTAGTTTCCCGAAAATAGAGTTACATGTAGTTTCCCGGAAAAAAGTAGGGTGGCCCTGAAGGGCCATCGCAAATATTTTTTCAAAACTCTTTGCAAAGATATTTTGGGACATCTCCAAAATTTGCAAAATAGAGTTAGTTTCCCGAAAATAGAGTTAGTTTCCCGAAAACAGAGTTGTTCCCGAGATAGAGTTAGTTTCTCGAAAATAGAGTTAGTTTCCCGAAAATAGAGTTAGTTTCTAGAGAATAGAGTTAGTTTCCCGAAATTATAGTTAGTTTTCAAAAAATAGAGTTAGTTTCTCGAAAATATAGATTGTTTCCCCAAAATATAGTTAGTTTCCCGAAAATAGAGTTAGTTGTTGCAGTTTGTCTTTTGCTTAAAGGAACACGTTGCCTTGGATCGGTCGAGTTGGTCTTTGACAAGCGTTCTGGAACCGTTTGTTATAAAATCGATATGGTTAGAAAGATGTTGTAAAAGTAGAATACAATGATCTACACAAATATGCCTCGAAATTGCGTGATTTTCGTTTTACCTCGTCGACAAACACGGTCGGCCAATGAGAGTCAAAACTTTGACTCCCATAAATGGCCGACCGCGTTAGTTCGCGCCGTAAAATGAAAACCGTGCAATTTTGAGTGATACTTGTGTGGATCAATATATTCTATTTTTAAAACATCTTTCTAACCATATGCATTTCATAACAAATGGTTTCAAATGCTTTTCATAGACCAACTCGTCCGATCCAAGGCAACGTGTTCCTTTAAGATATTTACTAGTTTTGGCCCTTTTGGCTGCCCATACTAAGTCAGCATACCACTTGCTACCAATTATTTTGAGAAACAACACATGTACCAATAGTGTCCAGTGCCTTTAATGAGGTAAAATCACTTTGAAAACAAATTTTCTAAAAAATGGAAGAAGAAAAAAAATCAAGCCATTGTTTTTCTTCTAATCATATATAGATTGGTCCATTACACACAGCGTCATCCCGCCTCTATTGTCTTATTGTCATTGAACTAAGCATTTTGTTAATTTTTTTAAAACAAAAATAGAGCAAACAAAACTATAATTTTTTCTTTGTTGCACATTTTTGCACAGTGTAAAGTAGTGTAAAGGGCACCTACTGTATGTAAAGTCGTAACCGGTAACTACATTTATTACAAATGTGGACTGGACTTTGTTAAATTTCAAAGGGCATTACAATGCAATCAGCCTTTTTCAGATATGGACACTATTTTTATTTAGGAGTTCAATTCAGTTTGGGTGTGTACAGACAAATGTACTCAAACCTAAATGAGTCACAATGTAATGTAGCTTGCAAAGTCCACCATATCTTTGCAATTCCAACAAATTTGAAGCAACGTTTATTTCCAAATACACGGAATTAGTATCATCATAAAAAAGTACAGTCAATTTTGTATGAATGTGTAGGCACTTCCAAAAAGCGGGGTTCCTTGTCAAGGAACAGCCTACAAAACGCAACAAAACAACAGCTTTACAATAGACGAAAAAAAAAACCAAAAACGCTAAAATCGCTTATCACTTGACATGGACCAGGGAGAGGCAATCGCCTAGCTTCCATTGGATAATCAGAACTTCAAGTTTAATGGGCACCAAGGCAATGAACAGGGGCATGGAGGCAATTGGAACTGTTGTCTCGGGCACACAATGTAAGGCAAGGTAAAAAATAAAACACCAGCTGATCACCTGTATCAACAGGCTGATCATTGACAAAGTTGAGGGCATGTTCCATGAACCACTATCAAACAAGCGTAGATCAGGGCCCAATTTCATAGAGCTGCTTAAAGGCAGTGGACACTATTGGTAATTACTCAAAATAATGATTAGCATAAAATCTCTCTTGGTAACGATTAATGAGGAGAGATTGGTAGTATAACACATTGTGAGAAATGACTCCCTCTGAAGTAATGTAGTTTTTGAGAAAGTAATTCTCCACGAATTTGATTTCAACACCTCAGATTTAGAATTTGAGGTCTCGAAATCAAGCATCTGAAAGCACACAACTTCGTCCGACAAGGGTGTTTTTTCTTTCATTGTTATCTCGCAACTTTGACGACCGATTGAGCTCAAATTTTCACAGGTTTGTTATTTTATGCATATATGTTGAGATACACAAAGTGAGAAGACTGGTCTTTGACAATTACCAATAGTGTCCACTGTCTTTAAGCACAAAATTTTGCTTTAAAAGCAAAAAAATCATTGCTAAGTAAAATCAGATTACAGGCCAAGACTCCACTCAATTGTTATGCTAAGTAAACAACAGCTAAATACAAGTCACAAGCAATGCACACTTATAATGTATGGCATGAAATTTTTGTCAGTTATAGCAATTTTGTTGCTTTAAAGCAGCTCTATGAAGTTGGCCCAAGAACTTAAAAAGAAGTAAAATTATACAACAATACCGGTACCTTGATGGTATGCAGAAGAGTTGACTAAGGAAGATGACTGTTCAAAGCAGAGGAACACGTTGAATGCCCCAAACCCCACTATGCCAGTCAGTAACTAAACAGCATTTACACTGTGCATACTGGGCTGTTAAATGATCGATGTGAACACAGGCCCAACAACTTTTTAATAAGCTTTTTATCTAGGAGACTTTCCTTTTTATATGGTGTGTGGCCTTGGTTCAACACTATTGTCTACCCGTAGAGGCATTGGCCAGACTAGCGGTCTCGGTTTCAGACTATTGTGAGTGAAAGTACATGTACTGTAGGCATTGTACAGGCTATCCAAAATAAGTACCCAGTTTTCAGCGGCTAGCCTGCATGGCAATCATGCATGACAGACTAGGCACTTCACTTGGATCAGCCTCAAATTCACTGTTCGATAACGTTGTTTCCCTTTATTACAAACTTTTAAAGGAACACTTTGCCTTGGATCGGACGAGTAACTTCATACTGTACGTATGTAGTCCTAAATTAGGACTACACATGTACATGTACTGTAGTCCTAACTCTTTGTGAAAACGACGGCTGGAACTTTGAATGATACGTACACTCTAGAGAAAGTGCGCCAGCCAAATGCTGTTATTGTTAAATGATTATTATTACAGCTGTGCAATCAAGTGCATTAGACTCACGCTCTAGGGCCAATTTCCAAAGAACTGTTTTAAAGGCTCTGGAAACCTCAAAATAATTGTTAGCATAAAACTTACTTGGTAACAAGCAATGGAGAGCTGTTGATAGTATAAAACATTGTGAGAAACACAAGTTTCCTCTAAAGTAATGTAGTTTCCGAGAAAAAATTAATTTTTTACTAAAATATTGGAAATTGACTTGAAACCTCAGAATTAGATTTTGGGGTCCAGAAATCAAGCATTTGAAAGCACACAACTTCGTGCGACAAGAGTGTTTTTTCTTCCTTAAATAATTATTATCTGACAACCTCGATGAACAATTGAGTTCAACTTTTCACAGGTTTGTTATTTTGTGCACTAGTTGAGATACACCAAGTGAGAAGACTGGTCTTTGACAATGACAAAAGGTGTCCAGTATCTTTAACAGCCGATTTTGCACTTACTGCAAAGTTTTCATTTCATATTTAAGATCGCTGCTAACCGTTAGCACAGGAAAAGGCACACTATTGCAAGTGAAAATATAAACAACTGAAAAGAGATTTTGAGAAAAATCCTAAAACCACTTGCCTGAAAAAAAGATCAATATCCCCCCCCCCCCCCCCCAAAAAAAATGAAAAGAAGAACAAACAAATACCATTGCATTTGCGCACAAATGCTGCGCTATTTTTTTTCGTGATGACGTCATCATGAGTGACGTAAATTACTTATAAAATGCAGGCCTGATACTTCACGGAGGCAACGAAGGCGATTGCCTCCGTGTTCCCTGGTCATTGCCTTGGTGCCCTTTAATTGCTCCAGTACAAGTTTGCAATTTCATCATAGGGTGCCCTTTACCAAGAAAGAAGATAATGCTTTGGTGCCCTTGCCCTTTAAAAAATGAAGCATACAGCCCTGAGAACGTCAACCAACAAAATAAGGCTTTCGCTCCCAAGGGAACCTTATAGTTTCTAGAATAACATGTAGACGACAAGGATACTAATAGGAGCCTGGCTGGTTGAGCAGAGTGCACTTAGTTCTAACTTTTTATGAAACAATTATGGTTTAGGCCTTGCTCTCAAAGGGCACAAGTGTCATGACCGAAGAACAAACTGGACCACTCTGCTGCCAGCTGCTTACCAAAGCTTTGGTCCAGTGATCATGACTGTTTTGCTACGACCGCAAGCCTAAAAATATCTGATGAGAACAGATAAGTGTGGGTGTGGGGTAATATTCTGTAAATTTAATCTATTTTAAAGGTAAAAACACTCCCTTACTTGACAATGACAGATAAGAAATGAGAACAATAGATTACAACAACCAAAAATAGTTGTCAAACACAATAATTATAAATACATGACATAAAAATGCAAATAGAAAGACTTGATTGATCAAACATGACCGTTGAGACCGCAACAGATATGAACAAGACTCAGGTATCAGTACTAGGGGGTTGGGCTTCAGCCACAAACATTCAAAACCCTTTTTCCTCCACATGATCTTGTGACTTTATTGAACTGTTTATACACGGCTATATGTGTGATATTTGTCAACTTAAATACACTTAGAAAGAGCTCAAGTGTACTCTTAGTCTTAGACTCTACAAATGTTAATAATGTAATAAAAATAATAATATAATATTTATATAATATGCAATATTTATGCATTAATAAGTGCCATATTGTACAAGACCCTATTCTGAAGCGTAGAACAAAAAACAAAACATACAACAACAAATGACCAAAAGAGAAAAATAGAATACAATGAAAAAATTTGTACAACAATGAATTTATAAGTCAACACTCAAGACTTAATAATAAAAATATAGGCCTAATATGAAACCAAATGTACCTGGAATTGGAAGTAAAAATGACATTATCATTCACCCAATTTGGGGGCAGAGTAGCCCACCTTGTTTAGTTAATGGCTCCGCTTTTAACAGTGGTCTCATCACTGCAGTGATGAGACCACTGCAGTGATGAGACCAATGTTAAAAGCGGAGCCATTAACAGCTCAACAAGGTTGGCTAGATTTCTAGGTATTTCTTGATTGTTAACTTTAAAAAAAACAAATAAACTTAATAAAGCAAAACTAAGTTTTAAAACAAATTATAATATTTACCTATCTTCCTCGTCCTCCTTTTCCCCAACTACGACAACAACAGGTGGGCTTCCAGAACTTTTGTTCCCCACACTAGTCAAAGACCGTTCAGACCCACTCTGGGACGGCAATGACCCGGCCAAAGAGTCCGGTTTCTCCCGCTGACCTTGCACGGCGATAGGACCAGTTTCCGGTGACCGCAATTGACCAGCCGAAGCCGGGGAGCTCGAAAGACGGGAGATTTCACCGCTTGTCAGCACCAAAGCTGCCTCTTCTCCATGCTCCAATGCATCTCCAGAAGCCAGTGAAGTTACATTGTCAGAGTTGACAGCAAGTTGAGCGGAAGGGCCAGGGTCAGAAGCTGTCGGACTTGGAAGTTCGTGGGGGCTTGTGGAAGTTTGTGACCCGGCCGGACTACCGCTGCTCGCTCGGCGATCTTTGCTGTTGTTGCTAAGTTTCTGGGCGAAATCGAGAAATGTGCCTGCATTAAGTAATGATCTGTGCTGTTTTTGTGCCATCTTTCAGAAAGTGTTTGTCCTTTGGGAGAGGACAATTATGTCAGAGTCCAAGGATCATCGTATACACCTATTTACTGACCGCAATCAGACACGGCCGACCACGACCACTTCGTCATCCAAATAAACACATTATGCATTATTTAGTGCAAATAATATCCTGACATACTAACTCCACACGTTACAGCATCGGTTACCTGTGATTATCTCGCACCAAAGTACCAGTGAAATTGTTTTAAATCCCGCAGAATCCCACACTTTTGTCGAAGTATCGCGATATCTTGTATGACAATCTGGTTATTGTACTTCTTTCAAAACTATTACGTTGTATTTGCAGGTAGTCAATGTTTGCGTTAAGCAGGATAGCTGACTGTTATAAATTATTTTTATTTTCAGTAAAACATTCCTCTGATGGCGGATGATTCCGACGAAGAAAGACGAGGTGTAAGTAATTTTTTTCACTTTTTATTCAGATTTGGTGAAAAATAATCTCGTATTAGGAGTATTATGAGTTCTGAGATGCTTTTAGATATGCATATTCGGTTGTTTAGGGTAAAACTTTAGTATAAAAATTACTTTTTGTATGGGCTAACATCGGGAATGCGGATGATTGTTGTTGCTAGGATTTTGTACACAACTTTCATCTGTGTCCAAAACTGACGACTGACACTGGCAGCAGTTTCGAGTGCGCATTATTTACAGTTTTAATAACACAATGAAAGTATCCCCACTTTTATATAACTTAAATAAAAGAAACACACTGATGTATGAAAATGTAAATAAAACCTTACTTCTTTCATGGTTATCTGATTGGCTAAAATATATGTTTATTTTTGACAGGAAAAACAAAACAAAAAAGTAAAATTAAAAAGTTTGACATTTATTTCGTTGTTCATACTTTTTATAAAAATTTGAAAACTAGAGTCCTGTTGTTGCTGGGATAACTTTCCGTATGGCGCCACCAATTTTTCACTAATTTTTACAAACAGGGCTATCTCATTGAGGTAAATTATACTAATTATTTAATATCGAATGAAAAAGTGGTGGCTTTGTTATATTTTCTTCAGACAACACTTGTGACAAACCAACCTTATGATGAATCATTAGAGATACCGGACGCTGAGGAAGTCGCATCTCAGTATACGCCGAGCCCCAGACAACCTGGTACTCTCCCAGGTAATACCACCCTGTCTGCCACCCTGTCTGCCACCCTGTCCTGCCACCCTGTTTGCCACCCTGTTTGCCACCCTGTCTGTCACCCTGTTTGCCACCCTGTTTGCCACCCTGTCTGTCACCCTGTCTGCCACCCTGTCTGCCACCCTGTCTGCCACCCTGTCTGCCACCCTGTCTGCCACCCTGTCTGCCACCCTGTCTGCCACCCTGTTTGCCACCCTGTCTGTCACTGTGTATGACATGATACTAACCCCGACAATCTTGATTCAATTTCATAAAGCGCATAATGTGAGCGTAAAGAAGAAATTAGCGGGAAGAAATTGTAACCAGCTGAAGTGTCTTGGATTGTACATTGCCTAAAGCTGGTACCCTGCTAAAAATTGCACAACCAGGCATAAGTTTCTTTCTATTTGAGTTTGTTGTTAAAAAAAAATTCCCTTGAAAAAAAAATAATAATAAATAAAAAAATATTTATAAGGTCGGAAAAGACTTTTACAACCTAGATACTAAATGTATGTGTACACTGGGAAGCCCTTGCACTCGATATAATTTTCCTACTTTTTTCAATTACCAAATACTTTGCCTGCATTACAAACAAAGTTTATCAATCATTTCATTTTCTGCGTATCAACTTGATGACAAACGCAAAGCTCACAAAACAAATTCTGATCCTCCAAAATATTTACCAGCCAATATGACAAGCTTCAAATGAAATCTTAGAAATAGACTTGCAATTCAGCTTTGACTCAATAATAAATATAATTATATTAACAAAGTCTTATAGCGCATGTCTACCAAACAAGGTACTCAAGGCGCCGCCGAGTATACACAACCTTTCAGAAAGCTAGGTTATTGAAGTGATGAATTCTGAGACCCAATTATGTAGCTGCACCTTACAAGGGTTCAGAAGGTAATCATACCACGTTATCTTTTATACAGGTCGTGGGAGCAGTCCGCACACCAGTGGCAAGAGAGGGATTTCCCCACCAGGTTCGATGGAGGACAACAGCGATGATGATTTCGAGCAAGGTCCGATGGAGACAAAGGTACCTCCTTTTGCGTTGAATGTCAAAGAGCCCTTCTGGGCACCGAGCCCTTTTAGGCATCGAGCCCTTTTGGGCACCAAGCCCTTTTGAAATAAAAAAAAAAAACGCAAGAAAAACTGAGTGGGTAAACTTGAGTGACTTTGGGGGTTGAACAAAGACAAATCTATTACAGCAGGATTTAAACCTATGACCTCTGGATTAGCTTGGCGGTGCTCTACCAACTGAGCTGTTCAGCCCTTTATTGGCTGTCAACTCCGACCAAAGATATTGACCAAGTAGGGAGACCGCCTATATAAGGCAAGATAGCTCAATTGTTAGAGCATGGACACATTAATCTCTATAATTTTCACTATCTATTATCATGATATAACAAGCACGTACCCTCTTCACTCAGTTTTAAACAACACACCTCCTGCCCCTACCTTTCTAACCCAAAACCCATGCACCCTAGTTTTGTAAATCTTCACCCCAACCACTCACCTCGGAGGCTTTGGTAATAGATTGGGGTAAAAAAAGAATGTGGAAGCGAATATGCACACTGTTGTAGTCATACTGTTGGGGGGGGGGGTTTCTCCTCGTAAATTCTGCTGCCACCTAGCATCTCGAAGACCCCAACTCATGTAATGACTATCATGTTTTCAAACCTACTCAACTCCCATGCACATCATTTTTGTTTTTTTTTCATTTGTCTTCACTTTTGTAGGACGTGAGCGGACCCTTACAGGTAAATTTCGCCGAAAAAATTACTTCCAACGCTTTCAGCTTTTGATCTTTTGTCAATAGACATTGTAGATGGTCTCTGATAGTTTTATTGTCTGATTTTCGTCCTAAATTTCTTGTGATCTGTCTCAATTTTAACAGAAAGCAAACAATATGCAAGGTACATGTAGGCCCACAGACAACCGCCGCTGAACAGGCCGTCATGTGGAAATACTCAAAGGCCACAGCCGTCGATTTCACCAAACTCTTCCTAACTTAGGATTAATCTTAGGTCTAGGACTTAAAATGGGGTCAGTTCCGTATCAAAATACATTGTACGTAGGAACCTAAGTTAGGACGGGTTGCTCGTCCTAACTCGAGTTAGGGTTCAGGCCTGTGTGCTTCGTTTTTGAAAGGGCAAGGGCATCAAGGCATTTTTTTCTTGGTAAAGGGCACTCTATGAGAAGATTGTGAATTTCTACTGTGAACATTTCAAGTGCACCAAGGCAATGACCAGGGGGCACGGAGGCAATCGCCTTCATTGCCTGCCTGAAGAATCAGGCCTGAGGTTTAATTTTAGAGTTTTGTGAAACCGGCTGCAGAGGCCTTTGGTTCTGCTGCCACTTGTCTTGGCTTTGGTGCGTGCCCTTCAAAAGTTTTCCATAGACTTAAATATTTTCCAAGAAGTTGAAATAGCCTTGTCCTCTCAAAGATGAAATTCCAGACACAATAAAATTGAAGAGAAATCAGATTTTTGGATGTCACTGCACAGGTTTTTGTTTGAAAAGGCTGTGAAACTTATTTTTGAACTTTTTGAAAATTTTACTTTTATTGCTGCAAAGGATTTCTTATGTAGAGGGGGGCATCCATTTATATTACATTTTAATTCATTCTCATTTTCATTCATTTTTAGTGATTTCTTGTCTGCTTAAATTTTTTAGTTTTGATCTTACATGTATAGATTGTTAAAAGCCAGTAAAATCTCTTCTAGACTTTTCTTGGTAGCACTTTCTTCAGCATCTACAAAACAATCTCCATAACGAACTTTGACCTTATCCCCCCCCCCTCTCATTTTTCCCATTGCATGCTGGGAAGTTGGAGGAGGAGGAGTCGTTTCAGATATCTCAAATGATAAACCCCGCCCAGGTATACCCAATTTGCATTAACCACCAGTACCTTTCAGTCCGAGTCACAATCAAAACAATAACGACGCAAAGAGAAGTTGCATTCTGTTGGTTGAGTTGCTCCAGCAGAATACGCACACGCTCATTCAACCAATCAAGGGCGTGCATTTTTATCGTTCTCATTTTCGTTCTCAATATATCAGGGCCTGTGTGACCGGGCCTTTAGGATCTACATGTAACACCTGGGGTTTTGTGCGACATGGGAAACTGTTGTGGGGGAGCACTGTGCAAGGGAGTGACAGTTTGTCACTAGACGACATTTGTTCACCTTTGGTCACTAACAACTGACTTTACACTTTGAATTTGGCACTCTCCATTCCATGTTCACCCTGACTTTCCTTCATTAAGATTCACTTTTTTCAATATTATGGTTGGCTGAATATCTCATCTTATGTAGGCATCGTCCATCCACTGCAGGTTGTAACCCTCTGTCAGTTTCCTCCATGTAGCCCTTTCCTTGGCAACTCTGGCCCAGTTCTTCCTCTTCTCCTACAAATTCACTCCAGTTTAAACTCCTATTTCTCAGGATTCAAAATTGTAAAGATATCAAATGTAGCACAGCAATGGCCAAACAACTCTGCTTGATCAATGTGCAGAGCTCTGCCAGACTTTGGTCACAACTTCAAGTTTTTTATGTTGGTGAGGGTTTTCGATTGCTGTGAGGTGACACTTTTGATTTGGGTTTTCAGTTTTGTATTTGAATATCATTCCTTCTCTCGTTTGGCTTCCTATTTAGCCCATTTCTCAAGCGTACCAACAGAGGGCAGCAAACCCTCGTCAGGACGTCTTATCTGATGATGATGACGATGATGATGATGAGGATGAAGACGATGATGGAAGTGACTCATCAGGAGAAGATGATGAGGAGGAAGAGGGGCAAAATATGGCGCTAGAGGGGTAAGTTTTATTATTTGATTCTGAAGACGTCCAACAGCAAAATTAGCGCCAATAAAAGTAAGAATAGGACACAAGAAGAAATATTCAGCTTTAGATGTGGGAGGAAGGGTTCATAAAGCAACGGTTCAAGGGGAAAAAGCTATGCAATCATGTAAGGAATAAAAATAAAATCATTTCACATGCAAGACTGCGGTCTGAGATGGGATTCGAATTGGTTGTTTCTGGTCAGCAGAGCTTGGTTTCAAGTCTCAGGCAGGGCACTTGTACCCTTTAGAAAGATGCATTGCAATTGTTGCTTTGTTCTTCATAAGCCATTGTTAGGATCGGTAGTGCACCCAAAACATGCAAAAGAACCCAGAATGCAGATTATGGAAGAGTAAGGGTTAACCCTGGTGTTTCTGGTTAACATAGAAAATACCCTCGTTTACAAATGTACAGGTTTACAACCAAGTTATGATTACCCAAAGATAAATGCATGTAAGCAGGCTTTGTATCCGCAAGCTTTTGTGCTCAAAAGCTTTGTGCTCACAAGCTTTCACGCTTTGCGCTCATAGTTCAGGGTTTTTATTAAACAGCCTCACACATCCCCGACTGAAAAACTTTTCTGAGGTACTGATTATTACAATTGTTTTCAGAGCATATGATCCTGCTGAGTATGAAAATCTTCCAGTGAGTTCGGAGATCAAGGAGTTGTTTCAATACATCACACGCTACACACCGCAAACCATTGATCTGGAACATAAGCTGAAACCGTTCATTCCTGATTATATTCCTGCTGTCGGAGACATTGACGCATTCATCAAGGTACGTCAAAATCTGTCTGTGGGGCAGGCTGTTTGTTTTGTCTGCCCTTGCAAGATAGACGTTGTAGGGTTGTGTTTAGGTCGGAACTGTACTTGTGGTGATTTTTGTTTTTACATTGTGAGATTAACCGGCAAAAGCTGAGGAGTAGCATGCATTGGACTGGCATCTGCCTATTGGGGTTTTCTCAGTCAATTAGAGTGCGTTTTGGCGACCCCAACCAAAAACTGTTTCGGTTGTTGGTCGTTGGTTCTGCTGTTCAGACTGAACGATCACCGAGTTGTTACCGTTTTGGTTATGATGTCAGAAACAATTATTGATTACAGTCGCCAAAAGGCACCCCTAGTGTCAATGAAATTGGTCATAAAAACCGTCCTATTGAGCATATTGTCTAGGGACAGAATTTACATTAATTTTGGGAAAACTGTTTTTCCAAAACATCCAAATCAGAAACCCTAACCCCACACTAAATGTTGTTAACAAGAAAAATCGAAGAAATGAGATTATAGAAAGCACACAGGGGAAATTCCGCATTGTCACTCTACTAGAGATATCCACCTAGTCTATTTGTGTTGTGTCATGGCCAAGCAGTATACAGCAGCAAATTCAAGTTCTGATGGTGATTTAAAAGGAGAATGCTATCAACAAAAGCACTTGAGTAGTATTGTTATAATTTGTTCTCGCTGTCTGTCTCCAGACATTCAGTCGTCATTGTCCAATCACCAAATCAGACACTTGGGAAGGAAAGTAATATTAAAACACGCAGTTGAGATTATATTGTCATACTTTTTTATCATTGTCCGACACCAGATACCACGTCCAGACAACCAATCGGACACCCTCGGCCTCACCGTCTTAGACGAGCCATGCGCCAAGCAGTCCGACCCAACAGTCCTCGACCTGACCCTACGTGCCATCTCTAAGCAGACCACCACGAAGGCCATGCAAGTACGGAGTATTGAGGAAGCCAGTAAAAACCTTAAGCTGGTTAGTAACTGGGTGGAGAGCATCAGTCAGCTTCATCGGTCCAAACCACCGCCAACTGTCCACTACAACAAGTAAGTCCGAGTCGTGACACCTGTGTCCTTAATACCCCATTCACACGGCTCTATGACCTACCAAAGACCATGCCGGTCACCCAAATCTTCATCGGTCCAAACCACCGCCAACTGTCCACTACAACAAGTAAGTCTGAGTCGTGACACCTGTGTCCTTAATACCCCATTCACACGGCTCTATGACCTACCAAAGACCATGCCGGTCACCCAAATCTTCATCGGTCCAAACCACTGGCGATTGTCCACTACAACAAGTAAATACGTACTAGTCGTGAAACCGGTGTCCTTAATACCACATTCACACAGCTCTGCGACCTAGCAAACCACCGCCGACCGTCCACTACAACAAGAAAATTATTCATAAAAGTAATAATAATCTGTTATTTCATACAGCGCCTTACACAACCGACAAACCCTGGGTAGTATATACGTAGCCTGTTCAACATGTGATACTAAGCTAAATAAATCACAAGAAAAATCTCTGCCCTCACATGTACCCATATTTACCCCTGGGTGTAGAGAAGCAATAATAGTTGTGTAAAGTGTCTTGCTCAAATGTCAGGACCGGGACTCGAACCCACACTCTGCTGAACACAGAAACACCACAGCTTGAGTTTGATGCTCTTATCCCCTTGGCCACAATTAAACAGTTCCCAAAACTCTTTGGTTCAAATCCCTCTCTAGTAAATGTTGTTCTTTGTTCACCCAAAATCAAATGTCAGACTTATCTGTGCGTCAGACTTATCTGAGCATGGGCAGCCAATTGCCACAGCCGACGTCTTTGCAAGGGGTGATGGAAAAGTGTAAAAAAAATTCCTTGTATGTCAATATTTAGCTGATAAATTTTTGGCCCAGTTATTTGACATTCATCCTATTACTCTCTCCTCAGAACCATGCCGGACATTGAATCGCTGATGCAAGAATGGCCGCCAGAGTTTGAGGAGTTACTGAAGCGTGTTGGTCTCCCTACGGCTGACATGAATTGTGATCTTGACCAGTACGTAGACATGGTCTGCGCTACCCTAGACATCCCGATTTACCAGAGCCGAATCCAAGCACTGCATGTTCTTTTCACTCTCTACTCGGAATTCAAGAACTCACAGGTGAGGAGGGATTTCATTTTTGTTTTTAAGGCAAATAAAAAGGATTTGATTTTTCAGAAATTTTACCGACTTTTGGATTTTCTTGTTACTCTTTATTCAGAGTTGAAGAATCCACAGGTAGTAATAATAATAATAATACTCATGACTTGTTCTTATGTAGCGCATTTCACAATAGCGTTTCAATGTGCTTTACATTTGTGCCTTGGTCATTGGACCAATAACATTCCTTTAAGGTAGGCAGGGGGACTCATTTTTGTTTTTGAAGGTTAACACAATAGAACTAGATTTCTCAGGAATTTTCACAACTCCCGGCTTTTCCCAAAACCTTAATGAGCTTTAAAGTTTTCTTGAAAGATGCAAACAAGTTATAAAATAATTTTAATCTGGATTGTTGATATAAGGGAATAGTTGAGTGGTGAAGAGTTCTTAAACGACCGTTTAAAACCGGCAGGGTCGTGGCCCACTTATTGCACAGCCACAACCCTGCAAGGTTTTTTTAAACCGGCAGGGTCGTGGCTGTGCGAAAAAGGCCCCGAGCCGAAAGTGTGTGTTGAAAAAAAACCTGTAGTGTTGATTTTCGGGTGATGGTAACTTGTGATTAAGCATGTCCTTGTACCAGGCATTATTCAAATCCAACCCGCTTGGCTTATTGCTAACTCTCTCATTTTCCTGCTTTGTCTTTGCTTACAGCATTTCAAGAGTTTAGCGGAAGACAACAAACTGGACAACAAGTTGAAGGAGCACAACGGGGATGAGGATGACTACGGAGGAGGAGGAGAAGACACTGACCGACTCGTCTTCTGAATCAGTCAATCTTTTTTTTCCCTTTTTTTTCTCTCACAAGTTTGTACAGTGGACTCTCGTTATAACAAGATCGCTGGGGCTGCCAATTTCCCTAACAGGAATGTTTTTATAACAGAACAGTAAAACAAAGAAACACAAAGCAGAAATGAGTTTTGGGACTTCAGAATACACTCTTTATAAGCAGAATCTGGGACCAGCCAATGTCCCTCTTTCTAACGGGAACGTTGTTATAAAAGGACAGCAAAACATAGAAACATAAAGCAGAAATGAGTTTTGGGACTTCAGAATACACTCTTTATGAGCAGAACCTCTTTCTACCAGAACAGAACTATTTATAAAACAGGAATGTTGTTATATGAGGACAACAAAACAAAGAAACACAAAGCAGGAATGAGATTCTGGACTTTAGAGTGTACTCTTTATAAGCAAAACCTCTTTTTAAGGGTGTTCTATATAATGGGAGCCAACTGCACATAATTTTGGTCTCAGAACTATCTTTGTTAGTGGACCAAGATCTAGATAAATCTGGTTGGCTTTTCCTTAGCAGGACTGATATCGCCTACTAAATTTCTGCTAAGCAAAATTTTGCAGGAAACTTTTTCTTCTAGCAGTGTATATTTTTTCAATTAATGTACATCTATGGTGCAGTCTCGAAACTGTCTGTGAAAAATACAGTTGGTCTTTTTCCCAGCAGAGTAAAATTTCTCCTGAGTATAATTTTGCAGGAACCGGTCACTTAGTTAGGGTACTTAATTATGACATAGGAATTTGACTGGTATTCAACTCTGTGCTTTTTCAACTTTTGTGCTGAAGGAGCTACCTGTATTTTAAATTTGGCGGAGGTACTTAAGAATGAGGTGGTTGTAAGTAGCCTTGCTTTTCTCCAGAACTTGGTTTCAGTTGGCTAAAGTTCCCTAAATTCTTAACTGTTGAATCAAACCACTAAAAGAGGTTGTTGGTCATTTACATGCATTGAGACCTACACGGCTTTACATCCCAATATTCGTTTATCTTGTTTAAGGACACAAGTGTCAAGACTGGGATTCGAACCAACACCCTGCTGATCAGAAACACCAGGGCTTGAGTCTGGTGTTCTTATCCGCTCAGCCACAGGGCAGCTCTGTCAAGCACATTGAAGGATAAATGAAGCTTGCTGTACAAGTCATCTACTGTTTTACTTAAACTAGTTATTTGTGTCCTGTTTATGTGACTGTATCCCAACTTTTGGTACACTTAAAAGAAATAAATTATTTTCTGTGTGAATATGTAACCTAGAGTATGCATTGTCGTTTCTTTATATGTAACTGAAGTCGTAGATTGCGGGTTTTTAACACCACTGTTAAAGGGAAGGTACACGTTTGGTAATTACTCAAACAAATATCAACTTAAAAACTGACTTGGTAACGAGCATTGGAGAGCTGTTGAAAGTATAAAACATTGTGGGAAACGACTCCCTCTGAAGTAACGTAGTTTTTTTTAGAAAGGGGTAATTTCTCACTTAAATAGTAAAAGACTTCTAGCTTGAAGTCTTTTATTCCTATCTCAGAGCACACAAATTCGTCCAACAAGGGTGTTTTTTTTTTTCATCATTTTCTTGCAATTTCGATGGCCAATTGAGCCCAAGTTTTCACAGGTTTGTTATTTTATGCTTATAATGGGATAGACCAAGTGAGAACACTGGTTTTTGACAAAATTACAAAACGTGTACAGTGCCTTTAAGTAGATCATGTTTGTGGTAGAATCTTCAATTCTCAAATTGTACAGGCTTAAATTTTAAGATTTGAACTCAAATCACTTGATACTCAATATGGGGCGTGGTTTCCACAAATTGTGTCTTTATTGTATGCTTGGATTGTCAGCAGTTCTTGGGGGGGGGGGGGAGGGGGGGGGGGGTACATTTTGCTTTCATATTCGGTACCTGTTGGAGACCAGGATAAAAAAAGGGGAAAATAAAAGGAACCCATTTATAGGGACATTCTAAAGACCAGGGTGTTCCCACAAGGAATTTTGTGTTCTAAGTCAAGGGGTAAATGTTATAAGTACAAGTATGGAAAGAACAAATGATGTATCTTAAGGGATGCGTATTTGAGAATGTGTGTACAAGAGGTAATCATGGTGTTAAATAATGTGAACTCTGCCACATATTGATTTACGGGCTCACAGGAAAAGAATAGTTTTCTCCATAAATAAGTTGTTTAAACACGAAAATCTTGTCCACAAGTCTACATTACACTAGACTTGTGGACAAGTCGTTAATGGTCCCACGCGGTGAGATAGTCGAGTTGCGGCGGTGCTGCTATGGGGAGATCGCGAACTGCTGGTTGCCGACTTGTCGGGCATCAGCAGTTCGCGCGAGAGCAGTGATCTCGCGAGAGCACCGCCACAACTTGACTATCTCATCGCGTGGGACCATTGACGACTTGTCCACAAGTCTACATCACACATTAGGAAAGATATGCAGAGCTATGTCTAGAAGTATAAGACCCATTCCTTTATATGGCGTGTCAAACGTTGCATTATTCGATAATGTACAATATATGTGCGATGTTTCTCATATATATGCGATAATTGTCACATATGTGCGATATTCATTTGATGTATGCAATAAATGTAATATATATGCAATAAATGTAATATATGTGCGATAAATTGTAATATGTGTGCGATAAATTGTAATATATGTGCGATAAATTGTAATATATGTGCGATAAATTGTAATATATGTGCAATAATTTGCAATATATGTGCAATAATTTGCAATAGAGATGCGATAAGTTATTAGCCAGCTCAAAATTTGATACGTCCAGTCTATCTTCCTTCAAGGTTCTGGAACAAGAAAGCAACTTTTTGTCTTAACGAAGGGTTCAAATTCTTTTCAAATTGTGTTTAAGTGCACCGTCTATGTAATTGGGCGGAATGTACATTGACAATGGCGTCAGAATAACTGTGGTTAATTAACCACTAGATAGTGAACCAAATTTACCCAGCTCCAAAATTTGATACGCCCACTATATTAGTCTTGAAAGTTCTGGATTACAAATTAAATGTTTTGTTTTAACGAAGGGTATAAATTCTTTTCAAGTTATGGTTTTGTATTTCACAGTGATGTTTTTTTGACATATTAAAAAATGCAAAAAATACAAAATAAAAATGTTTGCCTTTTCGTTTGCGGGTCATTTTTTGACGTTTTGTTAATGTTTTTCACTTTTTAAAAATTATTTTTTAATCATGTGAAGCTATGAAATTGACATATTATCAATTAAAAATTCTAAATTATGCTAATATTGCAGAATTCGTTCGAGTAAAACAGATCTTCACCTTCAGATTTGAGCAAAATGCAACATTTTGTCACCTCCCTGTACTGTATGTGTTCTATTATCCGAATACGCGGCTGGCTGGCTGTTTCGGAAATACGCTGCTCGAGTCTCGTACCCTGACCATCACTATAAACCCTACGCCAATCTCATTGAACCATAGGAACCATACTATACCGTCCAGAGTATAGTCTGGCCCGATCTAAAACATTACGGATACGGGGATCAAGTGGACAGGAAGCCATACTATAACCCACAATTCCGTTTTCGCACATATATAAGAATGAACATCGAACATGTATATTAAATTATCGCATATGTATACCGTCACAAAACATCGCATACAAATGATCGCATATAATATACTACAAAATTATCAAACATATATTAAAACTTATCGCATCTCTATTGCAAATTATCGCACATATATTGCAAATTATTGCACATATATTACAATTTATCGCACATATATTACAATTTATCGCACATATATTACAATTTATCGCACACATATTACAATTTATCGCACATATATTACAATTTATCGCACATATATTACAATTTATCGCACATATATTACAATTTATCGCACATATATTACAATTTATCGCACATATATTACAATTTATCGCACATATATTACAATTTATCGCACATATATTACAATTTATCGCACATATATTACAATTTATTGCATATATATTATATTTATTGCATATATATTACATTTATTGCATATATATTACATTTATTGCATACATCAAATGAATATCGCACATATGTGACAATTATCGCATATATATGAGAAACATCGCACATATATTGTACATTATCGAATAATGCAACGTTTGACACGCCATACCTTTACAGAGCACTGCGTAATGGTTTACAAGGTGCTGTGGTGCAATATGCAGCCAATCAAACCAGGAACACCAATGCGAACTACTCCTTTTACGCACCATGTAATGGTTTACAAGGTGCTGTGGTGCAATATGCAGCCAATCAAACCAGGAACACCGGGGCGAACTACTCCTTTTACATAGCACCATGTTTTATGGTTTCCCAAGGTGCTGTGGCGCAAATATGCAGCCAATCAAACCAGGATCACCGGTGCGAACTACTCCTTTTACATAGCACCATGTTTTATGGTCTACAAGGTGCCGTGCCAATCAAACCATGAACCCGGTGCGAACTACCTTTCACATTGTAATGGTTTACAAGTATGCAGCCAATCAAACCAGGAACACCGGTGCGAACTACTCCTTTTACATAGCACCATGTTTTATGGTCTACAAGGTGCCGTGCCAATCAAACCATGAACCCGGTGCGAACTACCTTTCACATTGTAATGGTTTACAAGTATGCAGCCAATCAAACCAGGAACACCGGTGCGAACTACTCCTTTTACATAGCACCATGTTTTATGGTCTACAAGGTGCCGTGCCAATCAAACCATGAACCCGGTGCGAACTACCTTTCACATTGTAATGGTTTACAAGTATGCAGCCAATCAAACCAGGAACAGCGGTGCGAACTACTCCTTTTACATAGCACCATGTTTTATGGTTTCCCAAGGTGCTGTGGCGCAAATATGCAGCCAATCAAACCAGGATCACCGGTGCGAACTACTCCTTTTACATAGCACCATGTTTTATGGTCTACAAGGTGCCGTGCCAATCAAACCATGAACCCGGTGCGAACTACCTTTCACATTGTAATGGTTTACAAGTATGCAGCCAATCAAACCAGGAACACCGGTGCGAACTACTCCTTTTACATAGCACCATGTTTTATGGTCTACAAGGTGCCGTGCCAATCAAACCATGAACCCGGTGCGAACTACCTTTCACATTGTAATGGTTTACAAGTATGCAGCCAATCAAACCAGGAACAGCGGTGCGAACTACTCCTTTTACATAGCACCATGTTTTATGGTCTACAAGGTGCCGTGCCAATCAAACCATGAACCCGGTGCGAACTACCTTTCACATTGTAATGGTTTACAAGTATGCAGCCAATCAAACCAGGAACACCGGTGCGAACTACTCCTTTTACATAGCACCATGTTTTATGGTCTACAAGGTGCCGTGCCAATCAAACCATGAACCCGGTGCGAACTACCTTTCACATTGTAATGGTTTACAAGTATTCAGCCAATCAAACCAGGAATACCAATGCGAACTACTCCTTTTACATAGCACCATGTAATGTTTCCAAAGGTGCTGTGGCGCAATATGTAGCCAATCAAACCAGGAATACCAATGCGAACTACTCCTTTTACATAGCATCATGTAATGGTTTACAAGGTGCTGTGGTGCAATATGCAGCCAATCAAACCAGGAACACCGGTGCGAACTACTCCTTTTACATAGCACCACATAATGGTTAACAAGGTGGTGGCGCATTATACATCCAAACCAATCGAAACAGACACAGCGAGGCAAACCCGTTCTATAAGTTGTTTACAAGAATATCTGATTAATTACATTACACAAGACATACACACATTAAAAACAAGACATTGGATTTAATAACTTCTGCAGCTAAAATATTTTTTATTGCACGTCAGAGGATATGGAAGGAAACAAAAATTTGACAGAATAAAGTACGACACACAACAACTTACTTTATTATAGACCGTGTACGTGTTTTTAAGATTGTGTGGTACCTAGTTCCACATTATTTTTTTTGTAAAATTATCAAGAACAATGTCCAAATAAACCATTTCGTAACGACCGGCTTCGGCCTCAGGATCCCAATCTTGAAAAAATTGTTCCAGATCGATTTATTCACGGTTTGGTTCAATGTTCTGACAAACTTCACTTTGAACTTCGGCTAACGACTTTTAACATTGCTATTGGTATTTATTTATTTATCTATAAATATGACAGTACCGTTTTCGGTCCAAATGAACGACTGTTTTTTTTGTTGCTGTTGTTCTTTTATTTTCAAGAAGTCTGCTATGAGTGCCCGAACTAGTGTGATTTAGGATTTTCGTCAATTTCTTTCAAAAAACTAATAAATAAATAAAATAAATAATAACAGGAAACATTATTTTTCGACTGTTGTGGCAGCAGCTTTTGTATAAAGAAAATTTTAGATCATCAAGCCCTGACAGTTCAACTTCAACTTCCATTTATGGCAGTTAAATACACAAAACCACTTAGCTTGTTATTGATGTAATGAATGTGATAATTATGATTTGGATTTCATTACCTGATTTTGCACTTTTAGAATGATTACATTATCAACACTGGTTTTTTTATTTTGATACCCGGGAATAATGCATGTTCAACAATAAAGTAAAGTATAGAGGTATCTTTCCAGTCAGTCATTCATTCCGAAGCGCAAATAAACGTTAAAGGTGAACAAAAACACAAGAGCAAACGTAAAACTTAAACTAACTTGCAAGTGACTATACCTCATAAATTAGGATATGACTTGCTATCTAATAAACTTGTCCGTGGTCAGATTCTTGGCAGCCTTAGTATCCATGACGTCATCTGTAATCAACAGGAGAAGTAAAAATAGTAATATGTAAACGTCAAACTGATCAACTCGGACTCATACTCAAACAAACTCGATGCAAGACACTCAAATTTAAGACCTCTTTCAAACAAATTACTTTTATTCAAAAAGACAGCACTTTAAAAACCAGACATTATTTCCTTATTTAAAAATCTGATTTCTGATTTTTCTAGTGTATATTATTAAGCCCTAAAAAAAACCAACGAAAATAAAATAGACTGGAAAAGTAAAAAATAAAATATAAAAAATAGTAGGTCGATTGTATAATTCTAATTATTAAATTGTCCTACTTTTGTTTTAACCAGAAGGGTCAATGCTTGAGAAATGTCGCCTTTGTCTTAAAGGGAAGGTACACGTTTGGTAATTACTCAAAACAAATATTAACTTAAAAACTGATTTGGTAACGAGCATTTGAGAGCTGTTGATAATATAAAACATTGTGGGAAACGACTCCCTCTGAAGTATTGTAGTTTTTGAAAAAGAGGTAATTTCTCACTAAAATAATAAAAGACTTCCAGCTAGAAGTCTTTTATTCCTATCCGAAAGCACACAAATTCGTCTAAGCAAGGTGTTTCTTCTTTAATCATTTTCTCGCAACTTCGATGACCAATTGAGCCCAAATTTGTATAGGCTTGTTATTTTATGCTCATGATGGGATACACCAAGTGAGAACACTGGTATTTGACAATTACCAAACGTGTACAGTGCCTTTAAAAGGCAGGCCAACAAGCTAATACCTAACATAGACGTTACCCACACACGATCCAATTTTAGACCCTTACAAATTTATAAAGTGCATATAAAACACACTCGTGCATGCATTTGTCAATCGTTGTAACAGTTTAATCTGAAGCCTACTGAAAAATAGTCCGTCAAAATAGTGAATAGTCTTGTTTAGTGTGGCACAATCCCAACAGAGGGCGCCCTGCATGTAAACTACCGTAATATCGGTTTTCCGAGCGTTCTTCAAAATAATTGTTTGTAACTATTTTTAAATGTGAGGTGTGTTTTTTTCTGACTAAAATCTATATGTCATGTTAACACAGAATGCATGACAAGAAAGTGGGGGAAATCACATTGGGACAAAACGGCTTGTTAAAGGCCTACTGAATAATGAATAGTAATGAATAAACAATTATAATTATATATTTTTTTTACACTGCGCATAATATCTGTCAATAAAGACACCCGCGGCGCACAAAGAGAAAATGAAATGCTAACAGTCAACAGAAAACTTGATACTGATTAAGAAAGAATGGTGTAATGCAAGATGGCTTGCTTTTGGTACAATATTGTTGGTACACCTACATATGTTCGTCTGTCCTTGTTGTCCCTTGCAATTGTCTTTATCTTTGTGGGTCTTCTGTCAATAGGTTAGTGTACAAAAGCCAAGTTTTCACCCAATCCTTAGCTTTGCCTGTCTGACTTGTTAATAATGTTGTCTACTGTTTATAACCGTCAACTGTTAATAATTATTATGAAACACACAATTTATTTTATCGTGTGAGGGCAATACCGAAACAAATGTTCATTGAATTGAATTGAAGGATGAAAACAAATTGGACGACAGAACAAAACATCACCTTGGAAATGACTTGCCAAATCGTATTCTTTAGTAGGCCTACTCAGGCTTTGCTTCATCTTTCGCTTCCTTGCGCATGCGTACACGAAGCTTCTCCATAAGAGTATCCCTCTCACCCTCATCCTCATCCTCATCCTCCCTGAAGACACTCCCTGCAGGAAAGTCAATCATCAGAGATGTATTAAAAACACTTGAAACCTTTGGTAACTGTCAAAGACCAGTCTTCTCATTCATTTTGGTGTATCTCACTTGACTTTTCAAATGTAATTTTAATGCTTAAAACAATCTTAAAAACAATATACAAATTAAGAGCTGTTCCATTGAATTTACCACAAACACAAAATTACTTAAGACAAACAAATTAAAAAAGAAACCAACAAAAGATGGCGTAGTCGCAGAAATAAATTACTTATATTGACAAGGTAATTTGGTCCTCGACAATGGTGAAAATGGCGTTGTTTATGTTCCACTTATTTTCGAAGGTAGGCAAATTGTTCTGAGACTTGTAAAACATTAATTCGGACATTGGTGTATCTCAACATTATGCATACAATAACAAATCTGTAAACATTTGGACTCCATTATTGGTCGTCGAAGTTGCGAGAGAATAATGGAAGAAAAAACACGCTTGTCACACAAGTTGTGTGCTTTCAGATGCCTTGAATTCGAGTCCTCAGCTGAGGTCTCTTATATTCAGTTCAAATATTATAGTGAGAAATTACTTCTTTCTCAAGAACTATATACGTTACTTCAGAGTGAGCCGTTTCTCACAATGTTTTATCCTATATCAGCAGCTCTCATCGGCTTTGTGAAGCAAGGGTATTTTTTCCGTTAGTCTTTCTAAATATCGATGACCAAATTGAGTCAAATTTTTTACAATTTTATTTTAAATAAAATAATAATTGTGGCTACTTATATAGCGCACATGTCCGTCAACCTGATAGCACCATGTAATGCTTTACAAGGTGCTCTGGCGCAATTTGCTGCCGGTCGGACCCGGAACACCGGGGCGAACCCCTTCTCTTTTCGATAAGTGCACTGGGTTCTTTTACATGCGTTACATAACACATGGGACCAACGGCTTTACGTCCTATCCAAAGGACGAAGCAATGGTTTGTGTCTTGCTTATGGACACGGCTGGTGATTCGAACCCACGGCTGATCAGAAACACCAGAGTTTGAATTCGGTGCTCTTAACCGCTCGGCCACGACACTACTGGCCATGGTCCAAAGGTGTCCATTGCCTTTAAGTACCGACAAGACGGTAGCTGACGGTAGATGACGGAAGCTGATTGAGATTGAATCTTACCCGAGTCTCTGTGATGGAAGCAGTGTGCCTCGTCATCTCCATCAGTGCAATCTACTATACGATCACACCTCCACATTCTAGGGATTTGCCTGCCATCGTTGCAATGATACACTAAGGATGAAAAAAGTACAACACTTATATTAATATGGGATTTGAGCATGGTGAGGTATCAATATATTTGTTTGCGGTAACATCATGTGTGTGTCTACTTGCCAAGTAGAGTTTGTTCAAAGAACTGTCTTGCTATACTACCGCGGATTTTCGGATTTCGGGAGACTCGGTTCTGCAAAGAACTGTCCTACTTTTTAGCTACTACCTGGGCAGAAGTTAGAAAATTGGCTGGGAGTACTACTTTTATTAGGCCTAGCTTTGATATAGGATCGTTGTAACTTCACTGCAGCGGAGTGAGTTGTTAATAGTATAACAAAACATCGATTACCTTCACTCTAGCCAGGCGTCAGGAGACTGTCAGGAGCCTAATGTTGTCAGTCACCCTAAGTTTCAAAGCCAATCTCATTTGATAGTTCACAAATTATTTGTAATAGGATCGAAAGACACAATGTTTGCAAATCAATATGGGTGCTACCAAAAGTGGTCGTGTATCATGCACTGCAGTTGGGTGCTTCAGTCTTTGTTGCATGCAAAAGTTGCCTCGTGTGACAAGGGAATTGTACACTTATTTTACTTGAATGTTGTACAATCAAGATGTTTTCATTGCTATTGTCAGCAACGGCATACCTCCAGATAATGAAATTTAAACTTAAAGGCAGTGGACCCTATTGGTAATTGTCAAAGACTAGCCTTCACAGTTGGTGTATCTCAACATATGCATAACATAACAAACCTGTGAAAATTTGAGCTCAATCGGTCATCGAAGTTGCGAGATAATAATGGAAAACAAATAATTCTTGTCACTCAAAGTTGTGTGCGTTTAGATAGTTGATTTCGAGACCTCAAGTTCTAAATCTGAGGTCTCGAGATCAAATTCGTGGAAAATAACTTCTTTCTCGAAAACTATGGCGCTTCAGAGGGAGCCGTTTCTCACAATGTTTTATACCATCAACTTCTCCCTATTACTCGTCACCAAGAAAGGTTTTATGCCAGTAATTATTTTGAGTAATTACCAATAGTGTCCACTGCCTTTAAAGGCACTGTACACGTTTGGTAATTGTCAAAGAACAGTCTTCTCACTTGGTGTATCTCAACATGTGCGTAAGATAACAAACCTGTGAAAATTTGAGCTCAATTGATCGTCGAAGTTGCGAAATAACTATGAAAAAAAGTAGTTGGTGCTTTCAGATGCTTGATTTCGAGAACTTGAGGTTTCGAAATCAAATTCGTGGAAAATTATTTCTTTCTTAAAAACTACGTAACTTCAGAGGAAGTCGTTTCTCACAATGTTTTATACCATCAACCCCCCCCCCATTACTCGTTACCAGTTGAGGTTTTATGCTGATAATTATTATTTTGAGTAATTACCAATAGTGTCCACTGCTTTTTATACACTTGTAGGGTATTATAATTATTGTAGCGCCTTGATATGGGTAACAAAATAAAAATAATAATCTACCGCTATAGTCGTCGTAGTCGGACCAGTTGTCGGATGGGCCATCAGTGTCGCTGTCGTAGTCGTACGACGGATAATCTGGGTAATCCGTTTGATATCCTGAAGTCAAAAGGAAAGGTGATGTTAGATCATATTTTTTATTCTCTGAAGATTATTAAAGTTTTTTTTTTAAAGCCTTTGTGCTGACTTTCACTTTTTTCACGCGTAAAAGAAATAACAAATTGACCGAGTCTTTGCCGTTATTTTGTTTTAAAGAATTTAAACAAGACACGAACTGTTCTATATTTACCAAAAGGGTCTATAGTGCCTGCCTTTAGGGAAACGTTTTGTAATTGTCAAATACCAGTATTCTCAATTGGTGTATCACAACATATATGCATAAAATAACATTGCTTTGAAAAGCTGGGCTCAATTATCATCGAATTTGCAAGAAAATTATGAAAGAAAAAACACCCTTGTTGTACAAACTTCAGTGCAATAAAATGCATCATCAGCTGAAGGCTTTTATTATTTTAGTGAGAAAATACCTCCTTCGCGAAAACTACGTTATTTGAGAGGGAGCCGTTTCTCACAAAGTGTATACCCTTAATGCAGCTCTCCATTGGTCGTTACCAATTAAATTGTTATGCTAATATATTGTGAGTAACTACCAAAGTGTCCAGTGACTTTAAAGGTCCAGAAACTTAAGAATAGTGACCTTTTATTCCTTTTACATCTTACCTTCATTACACGTCACGGAGGCATCTTCATAATGTCCACAATTGTGCGAACCCCAACCCGTGAAATTACAATTCTGCAATCTGTTCTCATGTCCAATGCAGTTGACGTCGTCCATGAGTATTTGACCTGTTCCTTGTCCAAAGTGTGCATTCTGCCATGCATTAGTTGCTCCAGTATAGCCGAGTTGTCTGCACACAACGTGGGCGTCTCTGATGTCCCAGTCATCATCGCATACAGTGCCCCATGCGCCATTATACATTACTTCAACTCTACCTTCAGAGGAGAAGTTTCCACCAACTAGTCGCACACCATCAGCTGTTTCAGAATCAAAGAGAGTTGATTAAGTTTAAGGAGAATGGACGAGAAAGTGTAGATTCGTGAATAGAATGTGAGCCAAAGGCAAGTTGTAGTCACGAATCTACACTTTAGAGTCTATTCTCTGACTTGATAAACTTTTTCCCTTAATGATTATGTGAACATTTTTTTTTTTTAACTGAAAGATAACATGTTTTCAGCTGTGTTTTGTTGCACACCATGTTATCTTTCAGTTCGGAAAGACAGTAATTTTCAAGTTGTAATTTTCAAGTTGTGAAAGAAAAAACACCCTTGTTGTACAAACTTGAGTGCAATAAAATGCATCATCAGCTGAAGGCTTTTATTATTTTAGTGAGAAAATACCTCCTTCGCGAAAACTAAGTTATTTGAGAGGGAGCCGTTTCTCACAAAGTGTATACCCTTAATGCAGCTCTCCATTGGTCGTTACCAATTAAATTGTTACGCTAATATTTATTGTGAGTAACTACCAAAGTGTCCAGTGACTTTAAAGGTCCAGAAACTTAAGAATAGTGACCTTTTATTCCTTTTACATCTTACCTTCATTACACGTCACGGAGGCATCTTCAGAATGTAGACAATCGTGCGAACCCCAACCCCGGAAATTACAATTCTGCAATCTGTTCTCATGTCCAATGCAGTTGACGTCGTCCATGAGTATTTGACCTGTTCCTTGTCCAAAGTGTGCGTTCCGCCATGCATCAGTTGCTCCAGTATAGCCGAGTTGTCTGCACACAACGTTGGCGTCTCTGAGGTCCCAGTCATCATCGCATACAGTGCCCCATGCGCCATTATACATTACTTCAACTCTACCTTCAGAGGGGAAGTTTCCACCAACTAGTCGCACACCATCAGCTGTTTCAGAATCAAAGAGAGTTGATTAAGTTTAAGGAGAAGGGACGAGAAAGTGTAGATTCGTGAATAGAATGTGAGCCAAAGGCAAGTTGTAGTCACGAATCTACACTTTAGAGTCTATTCTCTGACTTGATAAACTCTTTCCCTTAGTGATTATGTGAACAACAATTTGTGTTATAGATGTATTTTTCAGTTGGAATTTTTTGTTTTAACTGAAAGATAACATGTTTTCAGCTGTGTTTTGTTGCACACCATGTTATCTTTCAGTTCGGAAAGACGGTAATTTTCAAGTTGAACTGAATAATCTGCAGTAAAGTGTAAATTCGTGCGTGTAGATTCGTAAGAATAATCTTCACTTCCATCAAGTTTGTATATACTCAGCGCCTTGAGTACCTTGTTTGGTAGATACGTGCGCTATATAAGACGTCGATATTATTATTATTATTATTATTATTATTATTATTATTATTATTATTATTATTATTATTATTATTATTATTATTATTATTATTATTATTATTATTATTATTATTATTATTATTATTATTATTATTATTATTATTATTATTATTATTATTATTATTATTATTATTATTATTATTATTATTATTATTATTATTATTATTATTATTATTATTATTATTATTATTATTATTATTATTATTATTATTATTATTATTATTATTATTATTATTATTATTATTATTATTATTATTATTATTATTATTATTATTATTATTATTATTATTATTATTATTATTATTATTATTATTATTATTATTATTATTATTATTATTATTATTATTATTATTATTATTATTATTATTATTATTATTATTATTATTATTATTATTATTATTATTATTATTATTATTATTATTATTATTATTATTATCAAAATAGAGTGACGTCACAGAAATAGTTTAATCGATGTGTAACTATAACGTCTTAAAATAGAGTAGACTGGTCCCCTGTCTTTATCCGCAAGGATAGACGGATATTGGTTTGTGTTAAGGTTTTGTTGCAGACTATAGTCATTCTTAATATAAATTTTAACCGAATCTTTTGCCATCATTTTGTTTTAAAAGTTTCAAGAAGTAGATTTTTACCATGGCAGTTGTGTTCGTCTTCACCGTTGGGACAGTCATTGTGACCGTTACACTTCTGTGACTGAGAGATGCATTTCCCGGAGTAATAACATCTCCACTGCCAATAATCACAGCTACCATAAGAGTCGTAGTCAGATGGGGAATCAGAGTCGTAGTCGTATGACGGGTAATCCGTTTGATACCCTGAAGTCAAAAGGTAAAGTAAATGTAATGTCATGTTTTTTTTTTCTCTGAAGATGATTGAAGTCTCCAAGCTTTAAAGCTGTTGTGACACAGTATAGTATACATAATAGACATGTTAAATTAACCTAATCGTTGTCATCATTTCGTTTTAAAGGTTAAATTTTCAAGAAGTAGATTTTTACCATGGCAGTTGTGTTCGTCTTCACCGTAGGGACAGTCATTGTGACCGTTACACTTCTGTGACTTAGAGATGCATTTCCCGGAGTAATAACATCTCCACTGCCAATAATCACAGCTACCATAAGAGTCGTAGTCAGATGGGGAATCAGTGTCGTAGTCGTATGACGGGTAATCCGTTTGATACCCTGAAGTCAAAAGGTAAAGTAAATGTTATATCATATTTTTTTTCTCTGAAGATTATTGAAGTGTCCAAGTTTTAAAGCTGTTGTGGCACACTATAGTATACATAATAGACATGTTAAATTAACCTAATCGTTGTCATCATTTCGTTTTAAAGGTTAAATTTTCAAGAAGTAGATTTTTACCATGGCAGTTGTATTCGTCTTCACCGTTGGGACAGTCATTGTGACCGTTACACTTCTGTGACTTAGAGATGCATTTCCCGGAATAATAACATCTCCACTGCCAATAATCACAGCTACCATCAGAGTCGTAGTCAGATGGGGAATCAGTGTCGTAGTCGTATGACGGGTAATCCGTTTGATACCCTGAAGTCAAAAGGTACAGTAAATGTTATGTCATGTTTTTTTATTCTTTGAAGATTATTGAAGTGTCCAAGCTTTAAAGCTGTTGTGACACACTATAGTATACATAATAGACATGTTAAATTAACCTAATCGTTGTCATCATTTTGTTTAAAAGGTTTCAAGAAGTAGATTTTTACCATGGCAGTTGTATTCGTCTTCACCGTTAGGACAGTCATTGTGACCGTTACACTTCTGTGACTGAGAGATGCATTTCCCGGAGTAATAACATCTCCACTGCCAATAATCACAGCTACCAGCAGAGTCGTAGTCAGATGGGGAATCAGTGTCGTAGTCGTATGAAGGGTAATCCGTTTGATACCCTGAAGTCAAAAGGTAAAGTAAATGTAATATCATGTTTATTTATTCTCTGAAGATGATTGAAGTGTCCAAGTTTTAAAGCTTTTATGGCACACTATAGTATACATAAAAGACATGTTAAATTAACCTAATCGTTGTCATCATTTTGTTTAAAAGGTTTCAAGAAGTAGATTTTTACCATGGCAGTTGTATTCGTCTTCACCGTTGGGACAGTCATTGTGACCGTTACACTTCTGTGACTTAGAGATGCATTTCCCGGAGTAATAACATCTCCACTGCCAATAATCACAGCTACCATCAGAGTCGTAGTCAGATGGGGAATCAGTGTCGTAGTCGTATGACGGGTAATCCGTTTGATACCCTGAAGTCAAAAGGTAAAGTAAATGTTATATCATATTTTTTTTTCTCTGAAGATTATTGTAGTGTCCAAGCTTTAAAGCTGTTGTGACACACTATAGTATACATAAGAGACATGTTAAATTAACCTAATCGTTGTCATCATTTTGTTTAAAAGGTTTCAAGAAGTAGATTTTTACCATGGCAGTTGTATTCGTCTTCACCGTTAGGACAGTCATTGTGACCGTTACACTTCTGTGACTTAGAGATGCATTTCCCGGAGTAATAACATCTCCACTGCCAATAATCACAGCTACCATCAGAGTCGTAGTCAGATGGGGAATCAGTGTCGTAGTCGTATGACGGGTAATCCGTTTGATACCCTGAAGTCAAAAGGTAAAGTAAATGTTATGTCATGTTTTTTTATTCTTTGAAGATTATTGAAGTGTCCAAGCTTTAAAGCTGTTGTGACACACTATAGTATACATAATAGACATGTTAAATTAACCTAATCGTTGTCATCATTTCGTTTTAAAGGTTAAATTTTCAAGAAGTAGATTTTTACCATGGCAGTTGTATTCGTCTTCACCGTTGGGACAGTCATTGTGACCGTTACACTTCTGTGACTGAGAGATGCATTTCCCGGAGTAATAACATCTCCACTGCCAATAATCACAGCTACCATCAGAGTCGTAGTCAGATGGGGAATCAGTGTCGTAGTCGTAGGACGGGTTATCCGTTTGATACCCTGAAGTCAAAAGGTAAAGTAAATGTCATATCATATTTTTTTTTCTCTGAAGATTATTGAAGTCTCCAAGCTTTAAAGCTTTTGTGACACACTATAGTATACATAATAGACACGTTAAATTAACCTAATCGTTGTCATCATTTCGTTTTAAAGGTTAAATTTTCAAGAAGTAGATTTTTACCATGGCAGTTGTATTCGTCTTCACCGTTGGGACAGTCATTGTGACCGTTACACTTCTGTGACTGAGAGATGCATTTCCCGGAGTAATAACATCTCCACTGCCAATAATCACAGCTACCATCAGAGTCGTAGTCAGATGGGGAATCAGTGTCGTAGTCGTATGACGGGTAATCCGTTTGATACCCTGAAGTCAAAAGGTAAAGTAAATGTCATATCATATTTTTTTTTCTCTGAAGATTATTGAAGTCTCCAAGCTTTAAAGCTTTTGTGACACACTATAGTATACATAATAGACACGTTAAATTAACCTAATCGTTGTCATCATTTCGTTTTAAAGGTTAAATTTTCAAGAAGTAGATTTTTACCATGGCAGTTGTATTCGTCTTCACCGTTGGGACAGTCATTGTGACCGTTACACTTCTGTGACTGAGAGATGCATTTCCCAGAGTAATAACATCTCCACTGCCAATAATCACAGCTACCATCAGAGTCGTAGTCAGATGGGGAATCAGTGTCGTAGTCGTATGACGGGTAATCCGTTTGATACCCTGAAGTCAAAAGGTAAAGTAAATGTTATGTCATGTTTTTTTATTCTTTGAAGATTATTGAAGTGTCCAAGCTTTAAAGCTGTTGTGACACACTATAGTATACATAATAGACATGTTAAATTAACCTAATCGTTGTCATCATTTCGTTTTAAAGGTTAAATTTTCAAGAAGTAGATTTTTACCATGGCAGTTGTATTCGTCTTCACCGTTGGGACAGTCATTGTGACCGTTACACTTCTGTGACTGAGAGATGCATTTCCCGGAGTAATAACATCTCCACTGCCAATAATCACAGCTACCATCAGAGTCGTAGTCAGATGGGGAATCAGTGTCGTAGTCGTAGGACGGGTTATCCGTTTGATACCCTGAAGTCAAAAGGTAAAGTAAATGTCATATCATATTTTTTTTTCTCTGAAGATTATTGAAGTCTCCAAGCTTTAAAGCTTTTGTGACACACTATAGTATACATAATAGACACGTTAAATTAACCTAATCGTTGTCATCATTTCGTTTTAAAGGTTAAATTTTCAAGAAGTAGATTTTTACCATGGCAGTTGTATTCGTCTTCACCGTTGGGACAGTCATTGTGACCGTTACACTTCTGTGACTGAGAGATGCATTTCCCGGAATAATAACATCTCCACTGCCAATAATCACAGCTACCATCAGAGTCGTAGTCAGATGGGGAATCAGTGTCGTAGTCGTATGACGGGTAATCCGTTTGATACCCTGAAGTCAAAAGGTAAAGTAAATGTTATATCATATTTTTTTTCTCTGAAGATTATTGAAGTGTCCAAGTTTTAAAGCTGTTGTGGCACACTATAGTATACATAATAGACATGTTAAATTAACCTAATCGTTGTCATCATTTCGTTTTAAAGGTTAAATTTTCAAGAAGTAGATTTTTACCATGGCAGTTGTTTTCGTCTTCACCGTTGGGACAGTCATTGTGACCGTTACACTTCTGTGACTTAGAGATGCATTTCCCGGAATAATAACATCTCCACTGCCAATAATCACAGCTACCATCAGAGTCGTAGTCAGATGGGGAATCAGTGTCGTAGTCGTATGACGGGTAATCCGTTTGATACCCTGAAGTCAAAAGGTAAAGTAAATGTTATATCATATTTTTTTTCTCTGAAGATTATTGAAGTGTCCAAGTTTTAAAGCTGTTGTGGCACACTATAGTATACATAATAGACATGTTAAATTAACCTAATCGTCGTCATCATTTTGTTTTAAAGGTTTCAAGAAGTAGATTTTTACCATGGCAGTTGTATTCGTCTTCACCGTTGGGACAGTCATAGTGACCGTTACACTTCTGTGACTGAGAGATGCATTTCCCAGAGTAATAACATCTCCACTGCCAATAATCACAGCTACCATCAGAGTCGTAGTCAGATGGGGAATCAGTGTCGTAGTCGTAGGACGGGTTATCCGTTTGATACCCTGAAGTCAAAAGGTAAAGTAAATGTCATATCATATTTTTTTTTCTCTGAAGATTATTGAAGTCTCCAAGCTTTAAAGCTTTTGTGACACACTATAGTATACATAATAGACACGTTAAATTAACCTAATCGTTGTCATCATTTCGTTTTAAAGGTTAAATTTTCAAGAAGTAGATTTTTACCATGGCAGTTGTATTCGTCTTCACCGTTGGGACAGTCATTGTGACCGTTACACTTCTGTGACTGAGAGATGCATTTCCCGGAGTAATAACATCTCCACTGCCAATAATCACAGCTACCATCAGAGTCGTAGTCAGATGGGGAATCAGTGTCGTAGTCGTATGACGGGTAATCCGTTTGATACCCTGAAGTCAAAAGGTAAAGTAAATGTCATATCATATTTTTTTTTCTCTGAAGATTATTGAAGTCTCCAAGCTTTAAAGCTTTTGTGACACACTATAGTATACATAATAGACACGTTAAATTAACCTAATCGTTGTCATCATTTCGTTTTAAAGGTTAAATTTTCAAGAAGTAGATTTTTACCATGGCAGTTGTATTCGTCTTCACCGTTGGGACAGTCATTGTGACCGTTACACTTCTGTGACTGAGAGATGCATTTCCCGGAGTAATAACATCTCCACTGCCAATAATCACAGCTACCATCAGAGTCGTAGTCAGATGGGGAATCAGTGTCGTAGTCGTATGACGGGTAATCCGTTTGATACCCTGAAGTCAAAAGGTAAAGTAAATGTCATATCATATTTTTTTTTCTCTGAAGATTATTGAAGTCTCCAAGCTTTAAAGCTTTTGTGACACACTATAGTATACATAATAGACACGTTAAATTAACCTAATCGTTGTCATCATTTCGTTTTAAAGGTTAAATTTTCAAGAAGTAGATTTTTACCATGGCAGTTGTATTCGTCTTCACCGTTGGGACAGTCATTGTGACCGTTACACTTCTGTGACTGAGAGATGCATTTCCCAGAGTAATAACATCTCCACTGCCAATAATCACAGCTACCATCAGAGTCGTAGTCAGATGGGGAATCAGTGTCGTAGTCGTATGACGGGTAATCCGTTTGATACCCTGAAGTCAAAAGGTAAAGTAAATGTTATGTCATGTTTTTTTATTCTTTGAAGATTATTGAAGTGTCCAAGCTTTAAAGCTGTTGTGACACACTATAGTATACATAATAGACATGTTAAATTAACCTAATCGTTGTCATCATTTCGTTTTAAAGGTTAAATTTTCAAGAAGTAGATTTTTACCATGGCAGTTGTATTCGTCTTCACCGTTGGGACAGTCATTGTGACCGTTACACTTCTGTGACTGAGAGATGCATTTCCCGGAGTAATAACATCTCCACTGCCAATAATCACAGCTACCATCAGAGTCGTAGTCAGATGGGGAATCAGTGTCGTAGTCGTAGGACGGGTTATCCGTTTGATACCCTGAAGTCAAAAGGTAAAGTAAATGTCATATCATATTTTTTTTTCTCTGAAGATTATTGAAGTCTCCAAGCTTTAAAGCTTTTGTGACACACTATAGTATACATAATAGACACGTTAAATTAACCTAATCGTTGTCATCATTTCGTTTTAAAGGTTAAATTTTCAAGAAGTAGATTTTTACCATGGCAGTTGTATTCGTCTTCACCGTTGGGACAGTCATTGTGACCGTTACACTTCTGTGACTGAGAGATGCATTTCCCGGAATAATAACATCTCCACTGCCAATAATCACAGCTACCATCAGAGTCGTAGTCAGATGGGGAATCAGTGTCGTAGTCGTATGACGGGTAATCCGTTTGATACCCTGAAGTCAAAAGGTAAAGTAAATGTTATATCATATTTTTTTTCTCTGAAGATTATTGAAGTGTCCAAGTTTTAAAGCTGTTGTGGCACACTATAGTATACATAATAGACATGTTAAATTAACCTAATCGTTGTCATCATTTCGTTTTAAAGGTTAAATTTTCAAGAAGTAGATTTTTACCATGGCAGTTGTTTTCGTCTTCACCGTTGGGACAGTCATTGTGACCGTTACACTTCTGTGACTTAGAGATGCATTTCCCGGAATAATAACATCTCCACTGCCAATAATCACAGCTACCATCAGAGTCGTAGTCAGATGGGGAATCAGTGTCGTAGTCGTATGACGGGTAATCCGTTTGATACCCTGAAGTCAAAAGGTAAAGTAAATGTTATATCATATTTTTTTTCTCTGAAGATTATTGAAGTGTCCAAGTTTTAAAGCTGTTGTGGCACACTATAGTATACATAATAGACATGTTAAATTAACCTAATCGTCGTCATCATTTTGTTTTAAAGGTTTCAAGAAGTAGATTTTTACCATGGCAGTTGTATTCGTCTTCACCGTTGGGACAGTCATAGTGACCGTTACACTTCTGTGACTGAGAGATGCATTTCCCAGAGTAATAACATCTCCACTGCCAATAATCACAGCTACCATCAGAGTCGTAGTCAGATGGGGAATCAGTGTCGTAGTCGTAGGACGGGTTATCCGTTTGATACCCTGAAGTCAAAAGGTAAAGTAAATGTCATATCATATTTTTTTTTCTCTGAAGATTATTGAAGTCTCCAAGCTTTAAAGCTTTTGTGACACACTATAGTATACATAATAGACACGTTAAATTAACCTAATCGTTGTCATCATTTCGTTTTAAAGGTTAAATTTTCAAGAAGTAGATTTTTACCATGGCAGTTGTATTCGTCTTCACCGTTGGGACAGTCATTGTGACCGTTACACTTCTGTGACTGAGAGATGCATTTCCCGGAGTAATAACATCTCCACTGCCAATAATCACAGCTACCAGCAGAGTCGTAGTCAGATGGGGAATCAGTGTCGTAGTCGTATGACGGGTAATCCGTTTGATACCCTGAAGTCAAAAGGTAAAGTAAATGTAATATCATGTTTATTTATTCTCTGAAGATGATTGAAGTGTCCAAGTTTTAAAGCTTTTATGGCACACTATAGTATACATAAAAGACATGTTAAATTAACCTAATCGTTGTCATCATTTTGTTTAAAAGGTTTCAAGAAGTAGATTTTTACCATGGCAGTTGTATTCGTCTTCACCGTTGGGACAGTCATTGTGACCGTTACACTTCTGTGACTTAGAGATGCATTTCCCGGAGTAATAACATCTCCACTGCCAATAATCACAGCTACCATCAGAGTCGTAGTCAGATGGGGAATCAGTGTCGTAGTCGTATGACGGGTAATCCGTTTGATACCCTGAAGTCAAAAGGTAAAGTAAATGTTATATCATATTTTTTTTTCTCTGAAGATTATTGTAGTGTCCAAGCTTTAAAGCTGTTGTGACACACTATAGTATACATAAGAGACATGTTAAATTAACCTAATCGTTGTCATCATTTTGTTTAAAAGGTTTCAAGAAGTAGATTTTTACCATGGCAGTTGTATTCGTCTTCACCGTTAGGACAGTCATTGTGACCGTTACACTTCTGTGACTTAGAGATGCATTTCCCGGAGTAATAACATCTCCACTGCCAATAATCACAGCTACCATCAGAGTCGTAGTCAGATGGGGAATCAGTGTCGTAGTCGTATGACGGGTAATCCGTTTGATACCCTGAAGTCAAAAGGTAAAGTAAATGTTATGTCATGTTTTTTTATTCTTTGAAGATTATTGAAGTGTCCAAGCTTTAAAGCTGTTGTGACACACTATAGTATACATAATAGACATGTTAAATTAACCTAATCGTTGTCATCATTTCGTTTTAAAGGTTAAATTTTCAAGAAGTAGATTTTTACCATGGCAGTTGTGTTCGTCTTCACCGTTGGGACAGTCATTGTGACCGTTACACTTCTGTGACTTAGAGATGCATTTCCCGGAGTAATAACATCTCCACTGCCAATAATCACAGCTACCATCAGAGTCGTAGTCAGATGGGGAATCAGTGTCGTAGTCGTATGACGGGTAATCCGTTTGATACCCTGAAGTCAAAAGGTAAAGTAAATGTTATATCATATTTTTTTTTCTCTGAAGATTATTGTAGTGTCCAAGCTTTAAAGCTGTTGTGACACACTATAGTATACATAAGAGACATGTTAAATTAACCTAATCGTTGTCATCATTTTGTTTAAAAGGTTTCAAGAAGTAGATTTTTACCATGGCAGTTGTATTCGTCTTCACCGTTAGGACAGTCATTGTGACCGTTACACTTCTGTGACTTAGAGATGCATTTCCCGGAGTAATAACATCTCCACTGCCAATAATCACAGCTACCATCAGAGTCGTAGTCAGATGGGGAATCAGTGTCGTAGTCGTATGACGGGTAATCCGTTTGATACCCTGAAGTCAAAAGGTAAAGTAAATGTTATGTCATGTTTTTTTATTCTTTGAAGATTATTGAAGTGTCCAAGCTTTAAAGCTTTTGTGACACACTATAGTATACATAATAGACATGTTAAATTAACCTAATCGTTGTCATCATTTCGTTTTAAAGGTTAAATTTTCAAGAAGTAGATTTTTACCATGGCAGTTGTATTCGTCTTCACCGTTGGGACAGTCATTGTGACCGTTACACTTCTGTGACTTAGAGATGCATTTCCCGGAGTGATAACATCTCCACTGCCAATAATCACAGCTACCATCAGAGTCGTAGTCAGATGGGGAATCAGTGTCGTAGTCGTATGACGGGTAATCCGTTTGATACCCTAAAGTTAAAAGGTAAAGTAAATGTAATATCATGTTTATTTATTCTCTGAAGATGATTGAAGTGTCCAAGTTTTAAAGCTGTTGTGACACACTATAGTATACATAATAGACATGTTAAATTAACCTAATCGTTGTCATCATTTTGTTTTAAAGGTTTCAAGAAGTAGATTTTTACCATGGCAGTTGTATTCGTCTTCACCGTAGGGACAGTCATTGTGACCGTTACACTTCTGTGACTGAGAGATGCATTTCCCGGAGTAATAACACCTCCACTGCCAATAATCACAGCTACCATCAGAGTCGTAGTCAGATGGGGAATCAGTGTCGTAGTCGTATGACGGGTAATCCGTTTGATACCCTGAAGTCAAAAGGTAAAGTAAATGTTATATCATATTTTTTTTCTCTGAAGATTATTGAAGTGTCCAAGCTTTAAAGCTGTTGTGACACAGTATAGTATACATAATAGACATGTTAAATTAACCTAATCGTTGTCATCATTTCGTTTTAAAGGTTAAATTTTCAAGAAGTAGATTGTTACCATGGCAGTTGTATTCGTCTTCACCGTTGGGACAGTCATTGTGACCGTTACACTTCTGTGACTTAGAGATGCATTTCCCGGAGTGATAACATCTCCACTGCCAATAATCACAGCTACCATCAGAGTCGTAGTCAGATGGGGAATCAGTGTCGTAGTCGTATGACGGGTAATCCGTTTGATACCCTGAAGTCAAAAGGTAAAGTAAATGTTATATCATATTTTTTTTCTCTGAAGATGATTGAAGTGTCCAAGCTTTAAAGCTGTTGTGACACACTATAGTATACATAATAGACATGTTAAATTAACCTAATCGTTGTCATACTTTTGTTTAAAAGGTTTCAAGAAGTAGATTTTTACCATGGCAGTTGTATTCGTCTTCACCGTTGGGACAGTCATTGTGACCGTTACACTTCTGTGACTTAGAGATGCATTTCCCGGAATAATAACATCTCCACTGCCAATAATCACAGCTACCATCAGAGTCGTAGTCAGATGGGGAATCAGTGTCGTAGTCGTAGGACGGGTTATCCGTTTGATACCCTGAAGTTAAAAGGTAAAGTAAATGTAATATCATGTTTATTTATTCTCTGAAGATTATTGAAGTGTCCAAGCTTTAAAGCTGTTGTGACACACTATAGTATACATAATAGACATGTTAAATTAACCTAATCGTTGTCATCATTTCGTTTTAAAGGTTAAATTTTCAAGAAGTAGATTTTTACCATGGCAGTTGTATTCGTCTTCACCGTTGGGACAGTCATAGTGACCGTTACACTTCTGTGACTGAGAGATACATTTCCCGGAGTAATAACATCTCCACTGCCAATAACCACAGCTACCATAGGAATCGTAGTCAGAATAGTCACAGGGGCCATCAGTGTTGTAGTCGTTCGACGGGTAACCCGTTTGATATCCTGATAGGGAAAAAATAATACCAGGAAAAACTAAACTCTTGTGCTAGCATTTCATAGGTTTAATGATAACATATAAAGGTTTTAAGGTTTCCCGTATGACATCCTGACGACAAAAAGTAAAGGTAAACGTTAGAACTTAAAGGGAAAAAAATACCAGGACAAAACTAGACGCTTTGCTACAATTTCAAAGGTTTAATGTTAACATTTAAAAGTCGGTTGGGCAAAATTCGTAATTGTTCGCAAGTAACATGGAAAAGGAGATCAAGTGTATCTGGTTTTCTTTGTTCATTTCCGTAAAATTAATTTGATTAAACTTTCACAACAAACTTGCAAAGTCTCTTCCGAATTCTCTTTTGTGTGATAGTATGGCTCTCTGAAAACAGCAGATGTATCCTCGACATTTCGAACAGTACACTCTGCTCGTCTTCAGAAGAATGCGCAAAGTATACCGTTCGAGCACAGGCTGTTCGAATTGTCGAGACCACACCGGCTCTTTTTAGAGAGCCAACACTCCCACAAAATAAAAACGAGATTTACACATGGTTGTACTCCAAACCTTACTATTATTTATAGTTTCTTCCTATTTATCCACACCATGCAAAGCTTCAAACAATACGTATTGACCTTTGTCATGGTGTGGCCATCTTGATTTTCTCACATTCAAACCAGTTTACCCATACTGAGGCTGGAAGAAAAGTTAGTTTGGTTCTTTTTTGTACCATGAATATAAGCATCCATTACTGTTGTTGGATACAGGGAACATAATCAGGATGATGGTATAGCATGATAAAGGTATATTGGTGAGAGTTTATTATCATTTTGAGAAGACTTACCTGCAGCAATTGCGATGCAAAGCATCAACACGAACGCACATCCGGTTCCTTCCATGTTGGTAGATGGTTGGTGTTTGGTTGGTTTTGAGTTGGCTCCAAAAAATGCCTCAGCTTTTATAACATTTCAAAATAAATTTTCAGAACGCCAGATGGCTTGATGAAACTGAAAGTGACAATTGCTTACTAACTTTGCAAATATTTTAACAACCACCCGAACACTTTCAGTTCTTCTTTATTTTATTGTTGTTTTATCTTTAATTTGTGTCAGGGGTTTACATGGCTTGCTTACACAGTTGTTTACATAAAAATTGATGTAAGTGTGGGGTAAACATTTTGTTGACGTTTTGTAAACATTTGTTGATAAAAAATGAAAGATTTTTGGGAAAAGCCTTTTTTTTCTCAGAGAAGAGACAATCTTTCGATTTAAAAGGTTAAAACAAAATGATGTAAAAATTGAACAGTTTTAAAATCGAAAATTTTATTTTCACTTTCTTTCTTTTCTCTATTAATTTGAGACTTTTGAGACGTTGACAGCAGCTGTCATAACGGTCCAGCTTTTCGGCTTTGGGCATGCGCGAACATGCTCCGTACTGCGCGCGCACTCTGGCGAGACATGTGACAGAAAGAGTCTCCCACCATTGTCTTTGCTTGCATTTTTCTTATTCTTTCTTGTCACAACTTTTCTACATAATAAACTGACACTTTTTTTTTAATTCAAGTCGCCCAAAACAAGGCTAAAATGCAAGTAGAGCTGGAATTGATATTCCACTTAAAGGCAGTGGACACTATTGGTAATTGTCAAAGACTAACCTTCATACTTGGTGTATCTCAACACATGCATAAAATAACTAACCTGATAAATTTGAGCTCAATCGGTCATCGAAGTTGCGAGATAATAATGAAAAAACAAAAACATTGTCACACAAAGTTGTGTGCGTTTAGATGGTTGATTTCAAGACCTCAAGTTCTAAATCTGAGGTCTCGAAATCAAATTCGTGGAAAATTAGTTCTTTCTTGAAAAATATGGCACTTCAGAAGGAGCCGTTTCTCACAATGCTTTATACCATCAACCTCTCCTCATTACTCGCAATCAAGAAAGGTTTTATGCTAATAAATGTTTTGAGTAATTACCAATAGTGTCCACTGCCTTTAAACTGGTACCCCAAAAATGTTCTGTTGCCGATTGGGTAGTTTTTACATGTAAAAAGGACTCTGATAACGTCGGGCCAGTGACAAAAATAATCCACAACCCACACCACCATAGTTATGCTTGCTTAACATGGAGAATGATGTACTATATAAACTGTTTTTAATTATTGTGTCCTTGCCTCAGGAATCCATGTGGGGATTTTAGGAAAGTTACTTCTGTACAAGCGAAGAAAAAGTTTTTTTTACAACATGGGCTGAATTATGAAGAAGGATGATTCCTCAAAGGGTGCCATTAGGTCTGTAACAGTTCGCCATAATGGGTGAAAGAATCCAGGTAGACAGAATCCCCTGCCACACTGGCAGAGGTAATATTACCACAATTTTACTGAATTTGAAATCTTTTCCCTTTAATGCTGGGACCATCTGCGTGTGTTTACATCCGTTCAAAAGTGTTCTCCCTTTTATCAATTTGCATAGACACGAAAAGTGAAAGTAATTCAAACTTGCTGACTCGACTACAAATAATTTATTATTAAAAACTGTTGACTTTTTTTTTAATTCCTAGTTAATATTTGACTTTTATTATTAACTGCCTATTTTCTTATTATCCAGGTAATTCGTTATACTTTGTCAGTAACGTTTTTTCCGTCTTGGCAAAAATTTTAACCGCTGCCCTTACGACCATGTGTCATAGGGACGACTGACCCCTGGAGATTAAGTTCCATGTGTGAAGATAACATCGGAAGAGCGCTATCAGACCAAATTACTTAGTTCGCCCATGGTTCACCGTATGGGAGACGGGATCTCCGATCCGGGGTGGGGGTGGGTGACACCAGGGTCACATCGGCCCAAGATTGTATATGCTTTACATGGTGCCGAGCTGCGGAATTGTACCACGTACTTTTTCTTTGAAATAAGCGCCCATTTCTGAACTGAGTGACTTTGGCTGCGGCTGTAGCTGCGACTGTGGCTGTTGTTATGTTTTAAGCCTTTTGTCGAGGCTTCGTGGCACGGACATTTTCAATAGAGCCGCAAGGGAGAGACCAAGCTCGCAAGTGGTCTGCCGTTCCAGTCGCTCCGCTGCATACAAAGCTGTCGAAGCCACGAAGGCGTTGACCTGCCCCTAAACTTGATCGATCATAGATATAGAAAAGAATCGGCCGAGTGGACATACGCGGGTTCGAGCATGGGGGAGACCACCATGGCCTATCTCCCATGTTCATTTTCTGTAGGTTGCCGTCAGGCACGTGACTTGGACTTGATTAAAGTCCCAGCCGCGCGTTCTCGCGCGAGAGGTCTCTACCATCCAATAGTATACAAATATTGAGAGGCTCAGAGTGGAATGGGAGGAATATTATCGCAAGGTAAAATTTGGACTGTTCCGTTTCACGAGGCGAAGTCCAATACCGAGCGATAATATTCCTTCCATTCCACGAATTAAAGCCACTCAATATTTGTTTTATATAACTGACATATAGATCATTGTCATTTGATGTATTTTAAAAGTATAACATTATGAAAAATCGCACAAATTACTGACAACCAAAAATCACATAGCGCCGCGTAGCGGCAACAATGCACAATTCGGATCACAACCTTTTGCACAGGTGCTCCTTTGTTTTAGCTCAAAAACATTGGGAACAAGGATGATCCTAACTGTTGAATGGGAAATGCTATTTCCCATGGGTGAATAGGTCTTTTTGATCACCGGTGCAGATGGGAGTAATAGTGAATGTCACGTGAAGTAAGTTCCACATCAAATGACAGGGATCTGTATGTCAGTTATATAAAAAAGAAAAACTAGATCGGCCGTGCGGACATATGCGGGTTCGAGCATGGGGACCACCATGGCCTATCTCCCATATTCATTTCAGGCACGTGACTTTGGCCTTGATTAAAGTCCCAGCCGCGCATTCTCGCGCAAGAGGTCTCTACCATCCCACATATTATTGTCATATAAAGTTATTATTCTATATCTATGTACCATCGACGCCAACTATAAGTGCAGTGCGCACTCACCGTCAAAATGATCGAGGCGCGGCACAGAGGCTGGGGATGCCCAGCACCCTTAAAGGGACACGTTGCCTTGGATCCGTCGAGTTGGTCTATTAAAAGCATTTGTGACCGTGTGTTATAAAATGCATAAGGGTAAAAAGGTGTCGTAAAAGTAGAATACAATGATCCACACAAACATGACGCGAAAATCCACGGTTTTCCTTTTACCTCGTCGACTATCACGGTCGGCCATTTATGGGAGTCAATTTTTTGACCCACATAAATGGCCGACCGTGTTAGTTCGCAGAGTAAAAGGAAAACCACGCAATTTCGAGGCAAATTTGTGTGGATCATTGTATTCTACTTTTACCACCTGATAAATATACAAAGACACATTCCTCACTTTGCGAACGGTAAAATTCCAATCCGCAAAGGTTCCCACTTCTCGGCGATTTGCCAAAGAAGGTACCAGACCAATTACAATTATTATAATTATAAATGTACTCATTGACTGGAGAAACTCCCGGTCAATGAGGTTCCCACTTCCAGCGAGTTGCCAAGAAGGTACCAAATTAATTTACTTCTTTATACACAATCACATCATTTTATTATCACCATATTTATCCATATCAATTCATATAAATTAATTTACCACTTCCTCATAGGCTACCATGCCTATTAGCTTCTTGTTTATAGGAACAACCTAAACTTACCGCTTTAAGTGTAAGTTGTAAGATTATTAGTCAACTCAATCTGTATCACGTATGCCGTAATACCCTGACCCTTCCATCAAACCCCTGGGAGGGAGGGAGGGAATTTTGCGAAACTATAGACGATGTGACCTATGTTTACATTCAAACCGCCCTCTGTTGACAAAACACTATATACGTCATGTTTCGCCGGGCACTGAGTTGCGTAGTCATAGTAAGATTGCGTACACTTTCTAGCTGGCTGCCAAAACACAAAGGTTTTGCCCGGCGGTATGCGCGCGAATCATGTTATGGTTTTCGTGTGACGTCAGAGGTCACATCGTCTATACAATCTATCTTTTAAGAGGATTATAAAACTCCTCGGTGGCAGAATATTCAATGACGGTTCCCAGAAAGACAAGCACCCTTTCCCCGAAATGTATTGCTTTGGTTGGTTGAAAAGAACAATGGAACCACGTCTGAATGCACCCTGACAATCCCGATCGCTTAGCCCCGACAGTGTAACATGACTATATGCATATTTCCTGGTGTTAAATCGGTTTACTGCGTTACGCATTAAACTCTATTAATAAATACCGTGGACGGTTTCAAGTCTCTGATTGGTCAAAACCCGGTCACGTGTGAGAGTGTTAACGGTGGTATAAAGACCGGCTTTGGAAAATAGCGAATAAGTGGCCACTAATGCAGGCGTCAATTTGAAGCGTGGACCGACCCTCCTCAGAGGTCGCAAAATATCGACGCCGTTTCGATGCCGAAGCCTGAGGTCAATAATTTGTTGTTATAGTGAAGCCGTAACGTTCTTTTTTAATAATTGGGTGAAGTGTTACCTATAAGTTTATGAAAAAGGTGAAGCGTTGACGAGCCTTATCTGTGTTTGGTGATGTGACATCAAATCCACGACATCGGTCGCGCCGAAAGTATGTCGAAGTCGTGGCGTTTCAAACAACTGTAATTGTGATGCAATCTTTGAAGATGGCCTGTTTTGAAATTCGCGCAAGCCAACTTGGAATTTGCGTGCGCGCAATTTTTGAACTGAAGTTTGACCACACAAATACACACATTCTAACATCGCGCGCCGCACCACCTTGCAAACTGCATCCTGTGGTGCGTTCCACTTGCGCAAACGTTGCCAAGTTTGCGCACGTTTGCTACCGATCTCATTTCGAGTGGAACGAGCTGTGCGCCGCCAATGTTAGTGAAAGTTAGCAACGAGGCGAACTAGACTGGTCCCCTGTCTATACCTTATCAGCAAGGAAAGACGTCAGATGTTCAGGCTAGCGATCGCGAACGTGTATGTGTATAAAGGCCGGTTTATAGTCGGTCGCGCGATGGTCGCGCGACAGAAATCTTGCGCGCAATCCTAAGACTGAGGCCTAAAAACCGTGTCTTTTTATGATCGCGCGTCAAGATTTCCGACGCCCGACCATCGCGCGACCGACTATAACTCGGCCTTAATAATGTGTGTTGCGTGTGGTGGTTTTGACATGGCTGACTGACAACAACAACCGAACGGTAATCCGATGATATTATTATTGAACTATACAAATGGCCAATATGGTGAAACAGTGGTGAAGCGTCAGATCTGGCGAAAACTGAAAAAGTGAAGCTTCACCTATGGAAATAATTCAAAGGGTGAAGCTTGGACTAACACATTTGCTGATAGAGTGAAGTGGTGGTGAAATCCTGACCCTATACATAATTGGCTCAGGTGAAGAAAGGTGATGACGTGAGGAGGGTCGGTCCACGCTTCAAATTGACGCCTGCATAAATCAGCATACATTGTGTAAACCTTGCGCGTTGCACTGTATCGCACGCTTATTTATATCCCTGTAAGTTTCATTGCAACTTCGCGCACTTTTGCGTACGCGCGCTGAAATTGTATCAATTTTTGAGTGCGCGCGTGTAACATGTGCGCGCGTATAAACTGACGCCGAGCTCATGCGCGCGTTTTAATGCACAAAGAACAGATATCGTCCAATCATTTGCCTCCTTTGACCCCAGTGAAGGCGCTGAACAGATCATTATTTAAAAGAGTCACTGGTCTCAAAGATCAGTAATGTGCTCGGTCCGTTAACAGCGCCAGCCACCAACCCGGTCATTACCACGCAGTGAAGACCGGGTACTCGCACTGTTATTCCCTAATTAAAAGATCTTTCTATCCAGATGCATTTTATAACAAACGGTTACAAACGCTTTTTATATAGACCAACTCGTCTGATCTAAGGCAACGTGTTCCGCTAAGTTTCTCAGTGACGTTAGGCGGTGGAACAGAAATTAAATGATTTTCACGGGATTTGGACTTGAGACGAGTATAACCTGCATCCTGCCTCTGGTCCGATTTCACAAAGCAATGAAATGTCTCGCAACACCAAATTTGTATTGTTACCAAAGTGATTTGCATTGTCACATCACACTTTACTTTGCAACTAACGATGGATTTGCAGGGATCAATCATGGAGGAATCTTGTCTGTAGACTGGTTCTTCGTGAAAACCGACCCTGATCTATCATTGTGGAGTTGAAATGCACGCAAAGAAATGGTGCGCGTGGCACATAGCTGCAGAAGTCACACGAGACATGTCATAGAAATATGGCGCGGACAAGACTTCCCATAAACAATTATGACGTCACGGGTAATGGTTTTGTTTTCGTGATAGCGCCCTATACCTAAAAACAAGTGGCTGTGTTACAGTTCAAGAAAGATGGGGGACTTAACCTAAACACGTCTAAAAACGAAAGTTAATCTCTCATAATTATGTAAACTGCTCACAAAAAGTAAGGAAACTTTTTTCAATCCAGTATATTTGTTATTATTTAATACTCGTTTTGTATATGATATATATCAATGCAAAGCGGAACTCTTCCTTTTTAAAATGATACCACATTTGCAATGATTACATGTTGCTGGACTTGGCTACACGAATAACAATGAGGCAAAGTCACAAATCAAATGTGCCAACATTACCGTTGTCTGTGAATGGTCAATAGGTAATGCTCAATAATCAAGCTTTTCAGAACCATTAATGGTTTACACAATGATTTGCACCAGTGAGCTCACCAGGCACAATTAACCCTCATCTCATGAAAAACACCTTGTTTGATGGGTATTTGCAAGACGATATTCTACAGCCGGATGCAGTCCCATACTTGCAGACTCTTGTACCAAATGCCATCTTTCAAGATGACAACGCTCGCCCCCATCGAGCCCGACTGGTGACTGACTACCTGAACAATGTTGGGGTGCACCGGGTGGATTGGCCCGCTGACAGTCCAGACCTGAATCCCATGGAACATCTGTGGGACCATCCACTCGTTACTGAACTTCTTGTATCAATAAAGTGTATTAATATCAGCCAAGTTGTCTTGCTCTATACCAAACTTCTTGTCTCAATAAAGTGGAATTAAGATCAGTAAGTAATGTCTTGCTTGTTTGAATTAGTGTCAATTTGATTGTTCACCCATAACACAAATTGCAAATTTTGGCACATTTGATTTGTGACTTTGTCTCGTTCTCATTAGCGTGGTCAAGTCGAGCAACATGTAATCGTTGCAAATGTGGTATCATTTTAAAGAGGAACAGTTCAGCTTTGCATTGATATATATCATAAACAAAGAGAGTATTAAATAATGACAAATATACTGGATTGAAAAAAGTTTCCTTACTTTTTGTGAGCAGTTTAGTTGTTTGTACAAACATAATCAATTTAGTCAAAGATAAACTGGTCAGCAATATTCACTAGAGGGCGCCCTGCAAAGCGATGATTTGCACCCTGGCTTTAGCGATGGTTAAAGAGCATCAACATTAAGATTTGCCATTTTCTATATAGTCAAACAGGGAGCCCGTGCAATTTCGAGACATGTGTGTGGATCATTATAAGCTACATTTAAAACATCTTTCTAACAATATGCATTTCATAACAAACGGTGTCAAACGCTTTTCGTGGTGCAACTCGCCTGATCCAAGTCAACGTGTCCCTTTAACCACCAGAACTTGAATTCGATACTCTAACCCACTCGACCATAACACTCTGTAATATACCTTTAACATTTACGTTTGATTATGCTAACGGTTTATTCAGTCAACCATATGCATATGTTGCTAAGGGGCATAATACTCATGAATCACAATAACAATAAATCATCGTCTGCATTTTTTCTGCTTCTTTTCATTTTTTTTGTATTAATTGGAAAACCTGTCCACGTGGTAAACGAAGGGAAGACAAAGAAGTCCCTTGCCCGACCATTGCATTTTCTGGTTCGACGATTCTTGCTATGACTATTAAACCCACGCATTGTCAAAGTGGTTGCCTTTTTTCCGTTTGCTTACTGCCTCCGTCTTTCTCGATGTTCGTATCCACTTGGCTGCTTGTGTGGTACACATCTAAAGCAGTTGTTGTATTAAATGTCAGTCTGCTGCAAAGACTCTACTGGACCGAAACGTCAGGCTTTTAAGTATTTTTAGGGGGTTAGTGCAGCGGCGATGTTTTGTTAGCTACGGAAATTAAAACCGTTTATCTAGTTTGAGGAGCTAGATTCTTTTGGATAATACTTAACCTGAGGATACCAGATGTGTTGGAAGGCGGTTTACTCAGTGGCGGTATGTAACTATGAATGAATAAATAACTAGAAAATAAAAATAAAATGTTCGTGTTTTTTGTGATTTTCATGTTGAACTATGACTTTTTGGGCATGGTACAATCACAACGACCAATTTTGCAACATGGCGGATTTCAGAATCGTTGAAACGTAAACGGAAAGAAATGGAATGTTTTTTTTTTGAGGTATTATACATGATTGGTATAGTCACATACAGTGTTCATGTTTTATATGAACAACCATGTGAACGATTTGTTAAAAATGTGAAAATGTGACTTTTATTCGTTAATAGTGTGAGTCATGATAAAAAAAATGAAAATCAATGCACAATTCGTAGCATGTACACACACAAATGTTCAGATAACTTTCCGTATCACGCCACCACAACATTTTCACTCATTTTACAAAATAGGATATCTCATTGAGGTAAATTAGATACTATATTATATCATATCGAATGAACAAATGATGGCGTGATACGGAAACTTTTTTCCAATTAATGTTCACCTACTCCTGGGGCTGAAACAGGGTTACCCCTTCACAGTCCATATACGGATAGCTCTACCAATTTGTACATGTCTACGTGCCATTGTCAAGGGCGCAAGTGTCATGACCGGGATTCGAACCCACACTCTGCTGCTAGTTATCCTTGCTTGCTATCCTTATTTGTTTTCCCATTTAGGTTGGTACAATGAGAAAGTCGCGCCACTCCACGTTGCTGAAATTGTTATTCATACTCGTTTTTGTCATTTCCACGATAAGTAAGTCAGTCAAAATTTTGTATCTTCATTTTCATCATTTATTTCGTTCAATTTAGTAATTGGAAATTGTTGGAAACTTATAAGTTCTGGCTTGGGTTGAAGCATATAAATTACTCTAACTATCTAAATGTCAAGTCAAACTTTAAATTATTATTTATCAATTTTTGTCTACTGGTTATTTGTCCGAAAATGCTATTTTTTGAAAAACTCAATGCTTATAATTAAAAAAAATTATTGGTGCGAATGTTTTTTATTTAGGGGTTGAACAACAAAAATTTGACAGAAGTGGGACTACAACCAACGACCTCTGGATTAAAGTGCCAGTGCTCAACCAACAGAGCTATTTTTGTTGGTTGTCTCCCTATTATTCCAAAAACTTTGTTCGCTGGTGATTTTTTATTTTACATAAATAATAAATATTCTCGCACATTCTGTAAATTGACCATGCGTTTTTTTTATTGTATGTTGGTTTTATTCTTATTTTAAAGTGTACGTTACAGTGTGTTTTTTTAAGTTAATTTTGTTTTGATGTATTCTTATTATACGGACGTTACAGTGTCCGTTTTGTAAATAGTTAACTGTTTGTTGTGTTTTTGTATTTTTACAGTATACGTTACAGTCCACGTTTTTTAAGTTAATTTGTTTTGTTGTGCTTTTATTTTACAGTGAACGTTCAGTGTCTTTTTTTGTTTAGCTAATTCGTTATGTTGTGTTCTTTATTTTACAGTGTACGTTACAGTTTGGTCAAACTTTGCCCTCAACCTAAACACAGTTGTTGTGGAGATACCATTCGGCCGAGATGAGATAGCAAACAGATCGAACGTAAGCGCGATAGTTCTCACCACCACAAATGCAGGCTTTCTCGACTTAACAGAAAACATGTTGGAGAGTATAAGGCGAACGGGTTCACGTCCAAACATCACCGTGATCGCCGAAGACGACAAGTCGTTTCAGACTTTATCAAGGCGAGCCAAAACCCAACCTGGTCTTCGCGTGCAGAAGACCAACTCTGGAGTCACGACTTCGGACAAACTTATGGTTAATACTGCCATCTACAACAGACTGGTGAATAAGCGCCCTGCTTACCTTCTCTCATTACTAGAGAAAGGGAACCACGTTCTATTTGTTGATGTGGACACATACTGGTTCCACGACCCGCTGAAAAACCTTAAATGGGACTTCGATTTTGCGCTTCACAACGAGTTCACTCCACCAACTTATGGTTTCTGCGATGGATTTGTCTTCTACCGGCCAACGGAAAACACCATTCGATTCGTTAAGGAATGGGTTTACTTATTGGCGACCACAGACAAGGAAACACCCGACCAGAAAGTTATGAATCGCTTGATACTTAGCAAGAAGTTCCCCTTAAAGATTGGTGTCCTCCTTGCGAGCCAGTTTCCGGACGGATTCAAGTACTTCAAGACGAAAGGATGGAGGAATAAGAATAACAATACGATTGCAGTCCATCTTAGCTATCTCTACGGACACCAGGAGAAGTTAGAGCATCTTAAGAACCAAAGTTTGTGGTTATTGTGATGACTCTATGCAATGTTCATTTATTTTATTTTATTTTATTTTTATACTTGTTTGGGGGAGTGTTGTTTGTTTTTTTGTTTGTTGTTTTCTTGTTTTTGTTTTTTTAATTTCCATTCATAAAACAGATAGTTTTAATTCATGATAGACAAGGAATTACAAGTTACAGTATACATGTCGTATCATTTTTAATAAGAAAATATTACAAGACATCGGTATGAATGGGGGTGAGCTATAGAGAAGGATACGGCCTTCTGTAGAGGAGCACCCAAGACTGTTGTCATAACAAACAAAGGGTAGCAGTTAAGAATAAACAAAATATTTCAGTTCAATTCAATTAATCTTTATTATATCAAAAAAGGGTAATTCAAAAGCTCACATAAAAAAAATAAAAAAATAAACACTAAAATAAAAGAACAGTAGAAACCTCAGCTGCAAAAATCACAATCTTTCAAGCACAGACAATAACAAAGTTAAACTGAAAATAAATATTGACTAGCTGCGCTGTGGGTAAAATTAAGTTACCACAATAATTATTGCTTAAATTGCGTTAATACAATATTTTCACATGAGAATACACATAGGCCTACAGACAGTAACTTATTTTGGGGTCTTTTTCACACTCAAAATGCTGGTACCACAAAAGTAGGTGAAGAATGTTTAGGTTGGGTGATATTAGTTAAATTTGACCTTCGCCAAATTTATATAAAGCCAAATTATTGTTGCGAGTCCCCCGAATTATGCATGAGCAATGCCACTTGCATGTTCGTTGATTTCGCCACCGGAAACGACCTTGGAATTTATAATTACCATACGTTACTCATGATGGTCGCTAATTCTGTTGAGAAATGGATGAATTAAGAGCTAATGGGCTTCGTGAAACGAGTGCTTTCCGCTATAAGCAACCATCAGCAACAGCTTGGTGTCGGCATTCATAAAACAACAATGCCCTTTTATGCCCAGCTGCCGCCATTTCTTTTATCCTTCAAACTGCCTTCTCAGTTTGTATGGTTTAATGGTGGACGCAATACTATGAAACTATCAAACCCCTTTATGAAAGCACTTTAGCAAGAGTCCCTTGCTATTTGTAGCATGGTTGTAAAAAAATAATAATAATAATGTTCCTCGTTTGAAAGGACACAAAATTACTTCTACTTTCCTTGCTAAAATTAAAGGCAGTGGACACTATTGGTAATTAATCGAAATAATTATTTTCATAAAACCTTACTTGGAAACAAGTAATGGGGAGAGATTTATAGCATAAAACATTGTGAGAAACTCTGAAGTAACGTAGTTTTCGAGAAAGAAGTAAATTTCCACGAATTTGGTTTCGACACCTCAGATTTAGAATTTGAGATCTCGAAATCAAGCATCTAAAAGCACACAACTTCGTGTGACAGGGGTGTTTTTTCTTTCATATTTATCTCGCAACTCCGACGACCAATCGAGCTAAAATTTCCACAGGTTTGTTATTTTATGCATATGTTGAGATACACCAACTGTGAAGATTGGTCTTTGACAATTACCAATAGTGTCCACTGCCTTTAAACAAGGGACCCCAATTACATTGATATTTTGTACCACCTGTGTTATGTTTGTGAATGTCTGCTATGTTTTATGCCATTCTTGAGACATGGTGAACACCATACGATGACACAATAGGTTTGGGTTAAATATACACCCAAAAACACAACAGTGCCCTCCTATATGCCTACTGTAAACCATCAACAAAGCTAGTTGATTGTTTTATGATCGTTGACTTCTCTGCTATGCCATTTGGAAATATTATGGTTAAACACTATACGATGACACAATAGGTTTGGGTTAAATGTGTCTGTAATACACACCCAAACACAACAGTGCACTTCTATAGTAATTGTCAACCATGTCTCAAAATGGCTAATTGTTTTGGAAATTTTTTGACTGCCTGTTGTGAATGTCTGCTATGTTGGGTTGTGTCTGTATACACCCCCAAACACAGCAGTGCCATTCTATCATACAAGCTATTTAAAGGCAGTGGACACTACTAGTAATTACTCAAAAAAATTATTAGCATAAAACCTTACTTAGTACGAGTAATGAGGAGAGGTTGATGGTATAATTGTTGTGAGAAACGACTCCCTCTGAAGTGACATAGCTTTCGAGAAAGAAGTAATTTTCCACGAATTTGATTTCTCGTAATCAACCATCTAAACGCACACAACTTCGTGTGACAAGGGTGTTTTTTCTTTCATTATTATCTCGCAACTTCGACGACCAATTGAGCTAAATTTTTCACAGGTTCGTTATTTCATGCATATGTTGAGATACACCAAGTGAGGAGACTTGTCTTTGAGAATAACCAATAGTGTCCAGTGTCTTTAACTGTATTATGATCTTGTTATGTTATATGCCATTTGGAGATCATGGTTTGACACAATACTTTGTATGCAATCTAATTGGTTTTAAAACTAGCTATTTTTTTTGCGACTTTGAAAGTCCGTTTTGTAATGTATGCAACTGATATCAATTACAACTGTATTTATTAACATATTTTATGAGAAAGGTATTAATGGTGGAATAGTAATGACTACATGAAAAATATCAATTTTCTAATATGAAAACTTGTACCGCCTATATTATAAGTATTAAATCTTAAAGGCACTGGACACTATTGGTAAAAGTAGTTTAAAGTAACTGTTAGCACAAAAACTTACTTAGTGATAAGCAAGGGGGAGCTGTTGATAGTATAAAACATTGTGAGAAATGGCTCCCTCTTAAGTAACGCAGTTTTTAAGATAGAAATAATTTCTCAGAAAGAAATAATTTCTCACTCAAACAGTTTAAAAAAATTTAGGTCTGAAGCAATTTATTGCCATCTGAGGGCAAACAAACGTGTGTTTTTTTATTTTTTATTTTTTTATTTTTTACTTTCCACACATGGAGTACACTGTTAGAAACGTCGAGACCAAACCGGCTCTTTTCAGAGCCACCACTCCTTCAAAAGAGTTTTTACCCATGGTTGTACCCGCAAGTTTACTATTCATATTTATATTTGTAGTTGCTCTTAAGGGTGTGTTTTCTTTCATTATTCTCTTGCAACTTCAATGATCAACATTTTGTACATGTACACATTTAAAAAAAAAAAAAAAAAAAAAAAAAAAAAAAAAAAAAAAGTGGAAATGAAATAAACAGGGGAAAAATGGTCTTCAGCAAAAAATAAAGTTCGGAAAATACAATTATACCATAGGTGTACAACGCCATGAGTTTGAACGAAGGGTTTATATTACTAGTGAATTTATGACTTCAAATTGTCGATTTTTTAGCAAAGGTGTCTTAAATGAGAACTATGAAATCATTTTGATATTTTCTCATAGCTTGATGTTATACTTGTTGAATATTTTGATAAATTGAACGATTCGTTTAACTACGATGACCCAAATGACTTCAAATGTTTATTTTGTAATAACTCACAGTCGAATTCCCTGTCAATTTCAAACACTTTTTGCTATTAACTGAATTCCGAATTAATACTTAAATCAACACAAAACATAAAGCAGTGTTGTGTATATATAGTTTGTTGTATTTAAATTGGATCTTTTACTTAGATTTTTACTGTTTAAAGGCAGTGGACAGTGGACACTATTGGTAATTACTCAAAATAATTATTAGCATAAAACCTTACTTGGTATCGAGTAATAGAGAAAGGTTGGTAGTATAAAACATTGTAAAAAATGGCTCCCTCTGAAGTGGAGTAGTTTTCGAGAAAGAAGTAATTTTCCACGAATTTTATTTCGAGACCTCAAGTTTAGAATTTGAGGTCTCGAAATCAAGCATCTGATCAAAGCACACAACTCCGTGTGACAAAGGTGTTTTTTCTTTCATTATTATCTCGCAACTTCGACGACCGATTGAGCTCAAATTTTAACAGGTTTGTTATTTTCAGCATATGTTGAGATACGCCAACTGTGAAGACTCGTCTTTGACAATTACCAATAGTGTACACTGTCTTTGATAAAAACACGAATGAACATATGTCTATCTTCTTTAGTTATATACGGTTGTACAATATGGAATATATTATGTCTTGTAATACAAAAATTGTCGTTTTACTCTTTACGAAAATGTTTAATGTTTATACGAAAATGCCGGGGGTTGGTTCTGCAGGGGGCGCTTAATAAATCTAGGTATTTTTTTTATATTAATCACATCATTTTTATTTTGTTCCCTTCTTTCTCATGAAGACAACTGGGTGTTCCAGTCGAAACGTTAAGTTCGTTACACGTGCTAAGCTGCTCTTTCAAAGCATTATATAGTGCCCTGAGTTTCGATGTGTACCTGCAATTCGAAATTGCAAGCCTTAATGGGTTTGGGGTCTTTTACGACCCAAAACACCATGTTGAAAGTTCACATACTTACATCAAACTATAAAAGGTTTTACGATAATCCCCTAAAATAAAACTTGCTGAGGTGCTGCAGAAATTTGAAAATTTGTAAAACAATGTCCGGAAATAATTTACGCAACCCTCATGAAAAACATTGCTATGAGTTTTTCACTGGCTTTCTCAAAAACTTAACGACAAATGAAGCTAAACTTCTGCAGTTAAATTATATCACATACATCTACATTCACGAGTTGGGATAATGTCATGTCCAAAAACTTGTACAAAAGGTATCAAATCCCCTTAAAGGGTATGTACTTTTTCCTAACAAAAAACACAATGTCTACAGATTTACACTAAACTTACACAGTTTGAAGATCATGATAGTAGAAAGCGTCCCTTAAAATTTTACTTACTGAGGTGCTGTAGTTTTTGAGAAATGAGTAAAAGTAATAATTTTCATCTCAGTTTTAGCATGTAAAACCGTATTAACCAGTTATGCTATGGTTTTGGTATAATATCATAACTGGTTAAGGGGATTTTACATGCTAAAATAATTTTGGTCTCATGAGACCAACATTATTTTGTGACTTGTGTTACTCATTTCTCAAAAATTACACAACCTTAGTTAGTAATATTCGAAGGGAAGCTTTCCACTATCATTATCTTCAAACCCTGTACGTTTAATGTAAATCTATGGACATTTTTAAAAAGTACCTGAATCCTTTAATGCGTGTATGTATTATTTTATACGGTCTACAACTGATGCTATATGGGGATCAAAGCACTGTGTCCAAAATGGAGGTGAAAAATATCTCCACCATCAAATGAACAAAGGACAACAACTAAACCAAAAAAAACATGCTTCCTTCCGAAATGTTCGTAGTTTATATTGTTTGGTTTCGTACCAAGCCCATTGAATTTCCATCTAACCCATAGTTCCGGATAGTTGACGTTGTAAAGCCGAAATATTTTCTATTTTCCAGAATAATTTATAGTTTCGGTTGAAATCTCTACTTGTGGCTGGTGTGGGCGGGTAGAGGTTATTCACATGTCCTACATTAAATCTGACAATAGATGGTCACACATCGCTGCTCTGGTGGTAGTGATGAAGCGACGGGCGGGAAAAGCTCTTTGTGGTTTCCGGAGCGCAATTGTGTGACGAACAAAGTCTGTGCTGTGGACCGGTTGTGTTTGCTGCCGCCAGCGTCTCAAAAATCTGTCATTGAAAGGACTACTATGGGCGTATTCAATTACCTTCCCTGGGTCGACCCAGGTCTACCTCCGGTAAGTTCGAATAGCTTTGACGTCATTCCAGGGGCTCACCCGGGTCAGCCGCGGAGTGGGTGACTTGGGGGTTGGCCCAGGTGCATGACGCCACTACGAGAGAGTGAGTGATCATTCGATTAGCTCTTGTCAGGGGATCACCCGAGTGAGCACCGCAGGGGTAGACCCAGGGAAGCTAATCGAGGTTTAGCCTGAACATCTCACGCCACACACTTCGGCGCTCGTGAATAACGCCCGTGAACGGCAGGCCGGCATTTTGACCTACATTTGTTTCACATAGAGATACGTAATCAAATTCTACACCAACATTATCATAATCATAAAAACTGACTTGGTAACAAGCAACGGAGAGCTGTTGATAGTATAAAACATTGTAAGAAACGGCTCCCTCTAAAGTAACGTAGTTTTTGAGAAAGAAGTAATTTTCCACTGCTTGTTATCAATTAACCTTTTATGCTAACAATTATTTTGAGTTATTACCAATAGCGTCAAGTACCTCACCGTATTGTATATACATTGTTTAAAAAGGCAAAACACTATTCTTGACTATGTTGATGTTAGTTCCATTATCAAAATGTACAGGAGGACACATTTCTTTCAAAATACCAAGTGTTGGATTTCATCTCGTGAACATGTCAAAATGCACTCAAACATATCAGGTCAATATTTACAATGCCAGCTGTACGATCCCCGAACACTGTAAAAATTGCGTAAAATGTTAAAGTCTCTGGAATGATGTGATTTTTAGTACCAATAATAGAAGGCAAATGAGAAGGCATTGATTATAAAATACAGACTCTTCGATTTAGATAATATGTACGGCAATGGACAGGCATATATATTAATAATAATTGTATGTTAAAAGACAAGCAAAATGTGCAAACAGTGCGTCCGACCTTCCTATCGGGATAACTGAGAGTGAAACCAGACGCTTTCTGTCTGTTCACACCCCAAACATTTTTGCTTTGCTGAGATAGAACAGCGAGCCATTCCATCAGATTTGTTTTTCAAAACGTAAGCCTAACTACATCTTTTCAGAACTCCTTGCCTCGTTTTTTCCCTCCACCCTACAATCTAAACCTATTTTAAGAGGAGTATCAATTCCAACCCATATTATGCTTCCTTGAGTTTTGTTCTAACCTACTGACATCATGATTTATAAAGTCATGGTCATTATTTTACAAAAACACAACATATCGGTATGGTCACAAAATAATGACTCGCTTAATACGTCACACTGAAACACTAACGTTACCATCAATTCCTACACTCAGCTTCCTTGAGTTTTTTCTAACCTACTGAAATAATGGCAACACTTTGCAGTAGTAAACGATGCAAAAGTACAAATTTACCATTGGGTATACCAGTCAACTATCTACGGCGTAAAGGCAGTGTCCACTGTCCACTGCCTAATTACTCAAAATAGTTATTAGCACGAAACCTCACTTGGTATAACGAGTAATGGGGAGAGGTTGGTAGTATAAAACATTGTGAGAAACAGCTCCCTCTGAAGTGACGTAGGTTTCGAGAAAGAGATAATTTTCCACGGATTTGATTTCGAGACTTCAGATTTAGAATTTGAGGTCTCGAAATCAAGCATCTGAAAGCACACAACTTCGTGTGACAAGGGTGTTTTTTCTGTCATTATTATCTCGCAACTTCGACGACCGATTGAGCTTAAATTTTCACAGGTTTGTTATTTTATGTATATAATGAGACACACCAAGGGAGAAGACTGGTCTTTGACAATTACCAATAGTGTCCACTGTCTTTAATGGTGTTTTTTTCCAATGCAACTTTCCCTCAAACAATTTGCTTAATAAAGACACTCTTTGTGAAAGGGGTTTAACGGGATGAATAAATATCAAGAGAGCCGAGGGAAAGATTTGATGGTATAACTTTAGTCGTTCATTTATGACCCTATACCGATTATGGTGTTGTGTTTTTGTAAAAGAAAGATCATGACTTGAAAATGATCTAATATCAGTATGTTTGAACAAAACTAACAGCTGATGATAAAAATTGATACTCCTCCTGAAGGATTTGGGTACTTTTTGTAACACAAAACCACATGTCCACAAATTTACATTAAACTTGCATCTTTTGAAGATAATGATATAGTAAAAAGCTTACCTTCAAATATTAGTTGCTGAGGTGCTGTAGTTTGTGAGAAATGAGTAAAACAATGTCATGAAAATACGTTTTTACATGCTAAAATAATTTTCGTCTCATGATTACTGAGACGAAAATTATTTTCATGACATTGTTTTACTCATTTCTCAAAAACTACAGCACCTCAGCAAGTAATATTTTAAGGGAAGCTTTCTACTGTAATTATCTTCAAACTGTGTAAGTTTAGTGTCAATCTGTGGACATTTTGTTTTTTGTCCTAAGACCCTTTAAAATGTATCAAGATTACATTTTTTGACAAGATTAGATTGTAGGATGGGGGAAACAACGAAGCAAGGAGTTTTGAAAAGAAAGACTTACGTTTGAAAAAAACAAAAACTTTTTGAATGGCTCTTTGTTCTTTCTCATCAAAGCAAAGAGTTGTACAGGTGAGAAGAAGCAGAAAGCCTGGTTTCAAGCTCAAATAATATTACACTCACACATCTATTAGACCCTTCCCATGAAATATGTAAATTGCACATAGCGCGTGCGCACTAACGTTTTGGTTGGCAAATTAATGAGGGAACATTGGCTTTTTGTACACGGCTAATGGGTGCGTGACGCAGACGCGACTGCGCGTCTGCTTAGTGCACAACTCTTTGGCGTTTGCCAACTAACAGGGTCTGTACGCATGCGTGAATGTTATTAGCATATTTTATGAGAAGGGTCCATTGAACAGCTGGCTGTAAATTATGTTGTCAATACGATCTCAATGACTCTGGGTTAGAATTGACCTGGATCTTCGGATCCCGTGATGGGGACTGACCCATTTCTGGGTCAGTATGACCCGGAACACGTGTCAAGTGACCATTGAATGGGTGAAACTAACGCAGAATCCGAGTTGTAAACATGTTCCGGATTAACCTGACATGTAAAATGTTTCCGTACACATAGAATCCGGGTAAATCCTAATCCGGGTGATTAGAGTATCTGTAAACGAGTATCAAAATGTGTATAACGTTTAGCAAAGTAATGATGTGTACTCTATGTATTCTGTCAACAATCGATGGTTCCCTTACTTAAAGGTTTCTTTATATATTGTTAATGCCCTTTTTTATTAAAAAAAAAACTTGACTGTGCCAGGTATAACACAAAAATTGAGTGAAATCTCAACAAATACTCACCAAGTGGCATATTTAAGAGCAGAAATATTTATTTAGGGTCAAGCGCGAGCAAATACGTTACTAATTAGGGGGACTACTTAATTATCGAACCATAAATTTCAGAGTTGTCTATCAAATGAGGGTGAAAAACTGGAGCGAGGCATGCGGGAGATGGGGGAGGGGCGGGGTTGCCAAACTTGAATCCTGGTTTACACCAGTGTTCCCGATAGGGCCAACGAATACACGCAGCCAGTCTCTGCCAAGCTCGCCATTCTGGGAGTCGAAGGCCGAAACTCATGCGTGCTTAATTTACATACATTGAAAAGCTATGGGTGCGTTCGTTTAGCTTCCCTGGGTCGACCCCGGTGTGTGGCGGTTTTTTTCCAGGACGAACGTGGGTTATTATCTGCACACGTTTGTCCTGGAAAAAAACCACGCCACACACCGGGGTCGACCCAGGAGTTAAACGAACGCACCCATTGATTCCCATCACAACCTAGAGTTGTTGTGGTGATCACGTGAGGTGAACCGGGTCAATGCAGGCCTACTGTTTGATACTCGTCTGCTCATACAGACGACCTGTAACGACTGTTACCCCAGGAATATCGGCTAGTGGCCATAACTTACCAAACAAATTGAAGCCATTTCCACAACCATTTATTAGGGCGGGACCAGTTGAGATGATGTGTGTTCTTTTTTGGAATTGGGGTTGGGGCACCTTTGATCTACATGGATGCACTACCTTTAGTACTGAATAGAAAGCACAAACATCGAATGCGTACGGAGTGAAGCCAATTTTCAAAAGCAGCATCTATGTTTCAGTTACGTTTAATGTCTGCATTCAGGTTAAACTGGCCTCCATTTCCGTTCCGTAGCATTATCAAGGGCAATTCTTTCGAGTTACATCAGCAGAATCACCAAGAGAACTTTGAAGAGGCATGCTATTAATATTGCGATTATTGCGATTGCAATATTATGAGAAGACTTTGAACCTGGGAGTAAATTCAACGGCGATACCAACTCCATAAACAATGCATCAACGTTTACATCATAAATCCACAAGCACATGTTGGGTAAACAATGGTGGCTGAGATTGTGCCAGAACAATTCTTGTGAATCTGGGTCTGAAACATTCTGAAGTAGACTGTATTATCTGTTACAGTTAATATTAAACTAACTAAGAATTCCAATGTTTGTAGTGACATATGTAGTCTTGGTGCAAGACGTTTTTCGGTGAGTCGGTGCGGGCGCTGTTAGTGAATTGGCCGCGGTGTGCGTGAAAGGAAAATGGGAAACGTCTTGCACCAAGACTAAGTGATAAACTTTTCATGCGACTCTCGCGACACTGCTTGTTGTCTGCAGGGAAGACTATACTTTCTCGCGGGAAAACTGATTTCGCGCGAGACTGCTGGGGGCGTAGTCGCAACAGCAGTAGTCTTGCGAACAAGTAGTCTCGATACAACGATCACGTCAAGAGTCGCTGGGAGAGTAAGGTATGCTATCAGCCCGACAAACATTACGACTTGTCCAAAAGTCTACATTTTGAAAAAGAGCTACGTGCAGATAGTGTTCTCACCTCTCACACCTGTACACAACAGATACGCCCACTGGGACCTCATACCAGACTACTGCCATTCTACCCAATAGTTGCAACAATTGTTCTTCCTCAAGACTATTTTGCTCTTTTCTGGTAAGTCTTTCGCTTGAAATTCATATATTGATACCGTGCATGGTAATAACAGCTGGGGGCGTGATACATACAAGAATATTATTCGCGTCAAGTCTGCAATTATTACGAAAAACTAAAACCAACTGCTGCGTCGACGTTCATCGTAGCCGACTGACGCTCTTGGCTCCGGGTAGGCCTTGGCGGCACTGTCGACTACAAATAAATAAATCCCACTCGTGAAGTTCATTTCTAGTGATGGATGGTGGCTTAGCTGTACTTGTTATTTTCTGTATCTAATGAGATACACCAAGTGAGAAGACTGGTCTTTGACAATTACCAATAGTGTCCACTGTCTTTAATGGTATTTTTTTCCAATGCAACTTTGCCTCAAACAATTTGCTTAATAAAGACACTCTTTGTGAAAGGGGTTTAACGGGATGAATAAATATCAAGAGAGCCGAGGGAAAGATTTGATGGTATAACTTTAGTCGTTCATTTGTGACCCTATACCGATGATGGTGTTGTGATTTTGTAAAAGAAAGATCATGACTTGAAAATGATCTAATATCAGTATGTTTGAACAAAACTAACAGCTGATGATAAAAATTGATACTCCTCCTGAAAGATTTGGGTACTTTTTGGAACACAAAACACTATGTCCACAAATTTACACTAAACTTGCATCTTTTGAAGATAATGATAGTAGCAAGCTTACCTTAAAATATTAGTTGCTGAAGTGCTGTAGTTTTTGAGAAATGAGTAAAACAATGTCATGAAAAGACGTTTTTACATGCTAAATTAATTTTCGTCTCATGATCACTGAGACGAAAATTATTTTCATCTGCGTGACGCAGACGCGACTGCGCGTCTGCTTGGTGCACAACTCTTTGGCGTTTGCCAACCAACAGGGTCTGTACGCATGCCTGAATGTTATTAGCATATTTCATGGGAAGGGTCCATTGAACAGTTGGCTGTAGATTATGTTGTCAATACGATCTCAATGACTTTGGGTCAGAATTGACCTGGATCTTCGGATCCCGTGATGGGGACTGACCCATTTCTGGGTCAGTATGACCCGGAACACGTGTCAAGTGACCCTTGAATGGGTGAAACTAACGCAGAATCCGAGTTGTAAACATGTTCCGGATTAACCTGACATGTAAATGTACCCGGCCTCCGTACACACAGAATCCGGGTAAATCCTAATCCGGGTGATTAGAGTATCTGCAAACGAGTATCAAATGTGTATAACGTTTAGCAAAGTAATAATGTGTACTCTATGTATTCTGTCAACAATCGATGGTTTCCTTACTTAAAGGTATCTCTATATATTGTTAACGCCCTTTTTATTTTAAAAACTTGACTGTGCCTGGTATAAAACAAAAGTTGAGTGAGATCTCAACACATATTCACCAAGTTGCATTAGTTATAAGAGCATAAATGTTTGTTTGGGGTTAAGCGCAAGCTAAGACATAACTTAAGGGGACTACTTAATTATCGAACCATTAATTTCAGAGTTGTCTATCAAATGAGGGTGAAAGACTGGAGCGAGGCATCTGGGAGGTGGGGGAGGGGGCAGGTTTGCCACCCTTTAACCCCTGGCTACGCCAATGTTCCCAAATAGCACCAACATTACAAGCGGTCAGTCTCTGCCAAGCTCGCCATTCTGGGAGTCAAAAGCCGAAACCAGAGATCTTAACATGCGTGCTTAATTTGCATACATTGTAAAGCATTGATTTCCATCACAACCAAGAGGTGTTGTGGTGATCACGTGAGGTGAACCGGGTCAATGCAGGCCTACGTTTTGATACCGCGCATTACATTGGATCTGTAACAACTATTACCCCAGAAATATGGCCATGTGTATCAACTTACTAAACAAATTGAAGCCATTTCCACTAATTGTTCATTGTGTTTGTTGGTCATGCGTGGGGCAGCATGCTTCCGATCAACAGTAATTTTGTTTACTTTTGTTACCTCTGACCCGCATGATTTGTCCTTGTTTTTTATCCCTTCTGGTTGTCGTTCCCATTTGGTTCTGTTTTCCTCCTGCATGCTCCGCCCTCAGCCGCCCTCTTATTGTGTTTATGTTTTGCTTTTGTTTTCTTTTTCAAATATTTTATTTAAGTTAATTTAATTTAACCTTATTTATTCTTTTATTTAATTCTGTATTTATTTTCCTTATTTCTTGCTTTTTCATATTGTTTTTTCCCCGTTATTGTTCTGTCTTGTTTGTTGTACCTTGTATTGGTCGAATAAATAATAGTAATAATAATAATAATTGGGGTGGAACCAGTTGTGATGGTATGTGTTCTTTTTGGAATTGGGGTTGGGGCACCTTTGATCTACATGGATGCACTACCTTTTACTGCAATGAAAGCATACACATCGAATGCGTACGGAGTGAAGCCAGTTTTCAAAAGCAGCATCTATGTTTCAGTTACGTTTAATGTCTGCATTCAGGTTATAGGCCTCCATTTCTATTTCCGTAGCACTATCAAGGGCAATTCTTTTGAGTTACATCAGCAGAATCACCAAGAGAACTTTGAACAGGTACGTTTGTAATGTTGCGACTATTGCGATTGCAATATTATGAGAACACTTTGAACCTGGGAGTAAATTCAACGGCGATACCAGCTCTATAACAATGCATTAAAGTTTACATTATAAATCCACAAGCACATGTTGGGTAAACAATGGTGGCTGAGATTGTGCCAGAACAATTCTTGTGAATCTGGGTCTAAAACATTCTGAAGTACACTGTCTTATCAGTTACAGTTAATATTAAACTAACTGAGAGGTCCAATGTTTGTAGTGATACGTAGTCTTGGTGCAAGACGTTTTTCGGTGAGTCAGTGTAGGGCGCTGTTAGTGAATTGGCCGCGGTGTGCGTGAAAGGAACACGAGAAACGTCTTACACCAAGACTAAGTGATAAACTTTTCATGCGACTCTCGCGACACTGCTTGTTGTCTGCAGGGAAGACTATACTTTCTCGCGGGAAAACTGATTTCGCGCGAGACTGCTGGGGGCGTAGTCGCAACAGCAGTAGTCTTGCGAACAAGTAGTCTCGATACAACGATCACGTCAAGAGTCGCAGGGAGAGTAAGGTATGCTATCAGCCCGACAAACATTACGACTTGTCCACAAGTCTACATTTTGAAAAAGAGCTACGTGCAGATAGTGTTCTCACCTCTCACACCTGTACACAACAGATACGCCACCTGGGAACTCATACCAGACTAGTGCCATTCTACCCAATAGTTGCAGCAATTTTTCTTCCTCAAGACTATTTTGCTCTTTTCTGGTAAGTCTTTCGCTTGAAATTCATATATTGATACCGTGCATGGTAATAATAGCTGGGGGCGTAATACATACAAGAATATTGTTCGCGTCAATTGTTCGCGTCAAGCAATATTATTAAGAAAAACTAAAACCAACTGCTGCGTCGACGTTCATCGTAGCCGACTGACAATCTTGGCTCCGGGTAGGCCATGGCTACAGCTGTCGACTATTAACTGACCCCTAAATAAATCCCATTAGGCCCATTTCTAGCGATGGATGGTGGCTTAGCTGTACTAAGGCGCAATCTGTAAAATATAATATGTGCTTCTGCTGCTTTTTTTTCTCTATTTTTTTAAAAATTTATTATAGAGACGCAATTCTTTATTTACAATGTTATTTTGACTCCTTTATTATTATTTAGTCAACGGACAGAACATGAACATTTTTAGGCAGTTAAACTTTAAAAATGTGTAGTCGTGTTGTTTTAGCTTTTGGGTGTAACTATAGTTTCATCTATAGTGCGAAGAGGGACACTCCCGGGTCAGTATCTAAACCTACTGACCCTAATTCTTGGTCAAAGGGGGTTCGACCTGTTCCAGGTCAGTCTAATCTGGAGAGTCGTTTTTAGTTTAACTGTGATTCTGTCATTTGAACACATCCATAATCATGTGGACACAGCCCAGCTATCATGCATACGTTGGGCCAACGTCGGTGAACGTCGGCAAAGTCGGCATCAAAAAACGAACGTTGAACAGACGTTGGGAAGGTAGGAGTCAGTTTTTAAACGTTGTACTGACGTTTGTAAACAGTATGAAATACAACAGTCAGAATTACAACGTTGTCACAACTTAGTTATGATAGGGGCAACTTAAGACTGGGTTGCTGTAAAAATCGAAGAAGTGGTGGCAGACTTTCAAACATTGATTTCGTTTAAATTTTGCACAAGTGAAGGCAATCAACCAAAATGTAAAAATAAAGCATAATTTGTGCTTATTACCTTATTTCACATAATTTAGCACTTTTTATGAGTAAAAATTACCGAAAGTTGAGGGCTTCACTGTGTGAAAACCAAGTAGTGGACCTACCTCTTAGCTGGATATGGTAACTATAGATCCTTAATTTTTCCAAAAATGCACTTGACAAAAGTACAGTTAATTGTGAAAGGAAGATTCCATTATTTCAAAAAGGGGTGTTTTGAGGAAAAGACAACTTGGGAAATATAGGGGGTTGCTAAAAAGTGGCATATTTAGGAAGGTTTTGCTTCTAGGCGTGAAAGATAAGATACTGGTCTGTAAGAATTTTAAAAAAAGTTTTACTTTTACATGCTGAATTACTTTTTACATGCTGAAAAATTATATGATTGAAAAAACAGGCACACAATATAGCAAAGCAACTTACAAGTATCTAAATATAACTTTCAATTGTATAAACGTGGATCACAAAGACATTCTGTTGTATGTTTGTGGTCATTTACGTTTGGCTATAGCACAATTTTCTTGACAAATGGACGTTCACAGCTCTTCGTTTAAACGATCAAAAATTTCGTACACGTCCTTAACCCGGCGCACAGGCATCACATAATCAGTGACTAAGGGAATCAATGTGTGGTGAAGAGGTTTTCAACTAGTGGTTTAAACCCAACGAGGCCTGGTTTTTGATAATTTCACTGAGACGAAGTCGAGGTAAATTATCAAGAATCAGGCCTCGGCGGGTTTAAAGTCACCTGGAAATAGAATCTTTTTTCTTTCAAACATAAGAGTATATGCTTACGAACAATAAAACAATTTGTTTAGTAATTGTTTGTCACGATTTATATGTTTAACAAATATATAAAGTTGTTTGGGGGCTGACTCCGCCTACCCCTTTTGTGACGTCAATCGAGGCAGACTTTGCCTGCAATGCGTATAGTAAACACACGTGCAAAGTACATGTACGTCCAAGTCGTGAGTTGGTACGTTTCAAAAAGTGTTTTTCTGCATTCAGCAGCAATACACCTGGTCGGCATTGCCGGAAAAAAAAACAAAAAAATATTTTTTTGAAACGTAAAAACTCACGTCTTGGTCCGCACATGTACTTTGCAATTGTGTTTACTGTACGCATTACAGGCAAAGTAACATAAGAACTGATTTTTTTAAACCTTAGTTAACTGTTTATTCACATTCCACTCATCAAAACACATATATTGGTGACAAAAGCTTTATTTTGAAAAAATACCACTTCCAGGTGACTTTAAACCACTAGTTGAAAACCGATTCAACACACTTTGATTCCCATTCATAAATACCTTTTCGGTCAAAAACATCATCACTTTTTGGTCAAAAAGTAAAATAAATGCAAAAATTATAATGTTACATTATTTCTTTCAACACAACACCCCTCCAGCTATGATATGGTAAAGCCCTCCGCCGCCCTCGGGTAAACAACTCCTTATAAGGGAATGCTGTGCGCGTCACGCGTATTGTATATGGCACAACTGTTTCGGTCGTTGTTCTCGACCAATAGGAATGAAGAAACTGTCTTATAAGAACAGGTGCAAGGTCGCGTGTCACGCTCATGAATTGACACTTTTTACCGGTCATAAACAAAGGTTTATACACACCCACGTGACGCGCTCTCCACCAATAGGAATGGTCTGAGGTATTTATGAATGTACAATTAATGGTTACGAAAATCAATTAATTTCCAAGTTCCTCAAAGACACTACACACTATTGGTAACTGTCAAAGACAAGTCTTCTCACTTGGTATATCTCAACATATGCATAATATCAAATTCGTGGAAAATTACTTCTTTCTCAAAAACAATGAGGGAGCCGTTTCTCACAATGTTTTATAGTTTAACCTCTCCCCATTAATCGTTACCAAGTAAGGTTTTGTGCAATAATTATTTTGAGTAATTACCAATGGTGTCCACTGCCTTTAATGGAACATAGCAAGATAACATTAAACCAGCCGAACTAGCTGAGGTGAGTCTTCGAACTATACACTGTATACAATTGAGAGTTATATTTTTATTTTAAGTTGCTTTGCTTTATTTTATCCTGTTTTTTTTCCAATCAACATCATTGTTCAGCATGTAAGAAATGTCATTTTAGAGAATTATTTTGATCTTGTTTTTGCAAATATTACCATGTTTGAGACAGTGTCATTACATGACACAGTTGCCCATTTGTGCTCCCCAGACATGAAAACACAAATAATCGCCCAATCACAAACGAAAGGGAAATATTTTCTGAAGGAAACTGAAGCCACTACAAACTTTCCTACTACTAATGATGTGCAATGGAAATTTAAAAAGGGACTTTCAACAAAGGAGACGCTGTTCACAGCGTTTTGTAATGCATTGTCAACAAAGTTTGATACGCTTGGGGTGGGCAGGGGAGGGGGGGGGGGGGTTTAAAATCCAAAACTTAGGTCATTCAAAATATGTAGTCCACAAGGCTACAGGGTGCTAATGAAAGGTACCGGATTGATGGAAAACTTAAAAAATAAAAGTATTATTTTATTAATGTTATTATTTCAATCTGAAAAAATAAAACTTCTGTATGCATTTTCTTTTTAGGCTGTACTGTTACTACAGGATACAATTGTATTTCTCAAAAGTTTTTCTCAAAATGGAAGGACCAATATTGGCCCAAAATACAACCGAAAGGACAACATTTTGAGACCCCTGGCAAATTGTCAATTAGAATGCCAAAAATAGGGTAAAATTTTGCAATTTTCTAAAGACATGCGCTAATGCTGTTCTAAAAATAGCATAAGGGTAAAAGTTAAAGCAATAATTGTTTGTCTCAAGTAAAACAAAGGACGACCCGTTGTATTGATGTGAAAGGTTTTATATAAAAAAAAAAATGCGCATTGGCTGGGTGGAGCTGCAATATGCTAACAAAATATCGGCAAAAAATTGGCAAAAAATTGCCAAAGCACAAAATAAGCTATTACCATGGCAACGGGCTATGTGGTGATTTCATAGTTTATTTATTTTAAATGCATCTCAAAGCCCTTCCACCCAGAAGGTATTAAAAAACCCTGATATTTACCTATTAATAATGTATAATTTTTTCCCCTGCAAAAGTGCTAACTTTCCGGCAAAACTGTGTCCGCGCACTTAAAATACCAAAACATTTTATTGCATTTTTATGTAGGTCGGTACCTTATCTTCCAATTACACAAGTGTCATAATCCACAACGTGCCACTTTCGGACTTATGGCCCAATTCAATACCCCTGTTTTTCGCTATTAGATATGACAAAAACACCCCTATTTGAAATAGTGGTTCGATCCAAAGTTGATTGCACACTTAAAAAAAACATTTTTAAAAACATTTTCTCAAAGAGTAAACATGGTTGTGCAATATGTGTGAAAGAAAAACTTCAACGTTTTCCCCTTTAGACGTACCAGTAATTTCAATTCACCTATATTTCAACACTTAAAAAAGGTAAAAACTTGGACAACTTGCTGAAAATCTTATTTTGGCCGTAACCATGGCAACCAATGTCTGATATAACTTTTTTTCTCGATTTTTGTGTTTTGTGTACCCATACCCACTCGTATATGGGGTTTTGCCAAAATCCATTTTTTGAAGTCTGCCAACATTTCAAAAATATCTTTGATTTTTACAGCAACCCAGTCTTAACGTCGGCTAATATTATGCAGTGAGACATGTCGTTTTTCCAACGTTGGCTCAACGTAGATATAATACGGGTAACCTAATGTCTGCATTCTTAGGTTGTGCCAACGTTGGGAAATGTTGTGCAGTAATAACCGGTCAATTTCCAAAGTCGGCTCAACGTAGTTATACGGGCAACCTAACGTCTGCATCCTTAGGTTGTGCCAACGTCAGGAAATGTTGTGCAGTAACAACCGGTCGACTTCCAACGTGGCACAACGTAGTTAAATTATAATGTGGGCAGTCTAACATCGGCGTCCTACGGTTGTGCCAACGTCAGGAAATGTTGTACCGTCTAAAGGGCCACTTTCCCACCAAGATAATAGTCATACGTTGGGCCAACGTTGGCACAACGTTTAAATAAATGCAAATTTGTGGGCGTGATTCAGAAGCGTATATTAGCAATACCAAGAACAAATTTGTACACTCAAAATGCTTTTAAAAAACATTTGAATTTAGAAGTAAACAATTTTAATTAATAAAGGTGTAAAACCATGACTGGAAAATCAATGACTATGACTATAAAAATACAAGACATGCCGTGCACAAGGGTGTATGGGCTAGTATAAGTTGTAGATAGAATGTATGTAGTTATTAGTATCATCAATTATTTGTAAATAACATAACTGATAAGTAATAACTAACATACACTAATTATTTGAATTAATTTCACAGGGCGTTAACTGCATTAAAAGATAATTAATCTCTAAATTATTGTTTTAGATTATTCGTAAGTTGTCCCAACGTTGGCCCAACGCTGTAAACAAACGTCAATACGACGTCAGCTGCCGAAGTTGGGCCAATTAAAAGATATTATGTTGTCCCAACTTTTAACAAAAACGTCTAACGAACGTTGGACGTACAGACGTCGGCAAAAAAGTTGCCGACGTCGGAACGGGGTTGGGCTTACGTTAGCCCAACGTTGGCCCAACGTCCTCGACGTTGGCCCGATGTAAAAAACAACGTCACCAAAAACGTCACTTGTCAACGGTTGCCCTACCAAAAATGTGTACGTTTGCCAACGTTGGGCCGACGTATACATGTTAGCTTGGAGATTATGTGTGAAAACTGACCAGGGATAAGTCGGCCACCACGAGATCAAGATCCGAGTCAAATGTTCATTAATTTTCTTTGGTTGCTAAATCTAGTTTCTAATTTGTTTTCTTTTTTACTAGGTAAAATGGCGAGTGTATCTACAGTACTCAAGGAAATTGGTCAAGACTTTTTGGAATGTGGTATCTGTTTCGAACGTTACACAAATCCCAAAATCCTCAGTTGCGTTCACAGCTTCTGCGAGTTATGTTTGGTTCAATACTATGGCAACCAAAAGGTAAAACCTTGTCCAGTGTGTCAACAGGAGACACGACTACCAGTGCCCGGGGGCATCGGTGGCCTCAAGACCAATGGGTTCATAATAACACTGAGGGAAAAAGTCGAGCTCCAGGAGAAGGTTGCCAAACTATCAGCCAAAGCACGACGCACTTGTGAATTATGTACTCAGAAGGAGGTTACACATCATTGTTTAAACTGCTCTCAGAATATCTGCCAGGGCTGCATGAACATTCACAGGCGAATCAAAGTTTCAGCTGATCACACAGTCGGAACCTTGAAAGATATTGGCGAGGGAAAGGTTACCCTACCACCAGAGGTACAGAAGGAGTATACATGTAACACGCACAAGGGTGAGATCAATCGATTCTACTGTGAGACATGTCATGTCTTGATTTGTCACGTCTGTACTGTTGTAAACCATTGCAAACCAGAGCATCAGTACATTGATTGCGCCACAGCGTCTTCCAAATATAAGAGGGGTTTTAAAGAACTATTTCCCACCATTACCAATGAAATCAAACATGTTGAAGAATGTTTAGATATTGCATGCAAAGCTCAGCAACAATTTGAAAGGAAAGTTTCACAAACAGTGCAAGAGGTGAATAAGGGAGCAGATTGGGCGAGGGACAAAGTGAAAGCCGAACAAGACCGAATTCTTCGAGAGATCCGGGTCCTAAAGGAGGATCGCAGCACAGCATTTGACGAACAAATAAAAACAATGCAATCTTTGCTTCAGAGGAAGCAAGATACGCTGACCATCGCAAGAGATGTCACAAACAAAGGCTCAGATAGTGACTTTCTGTCTTTATTTCCAATCATCGACCAAGATTTGACTTTCTTAAAAAGTAATAAAGTCCCACCTCAGATTGACGCTAGTTTCCACTATCAGCGGCTCGATCAGACTGGTTCCATCAAACTAGGCAACCTGGAAGTCGGAACTAAGAGGAAGCTGCGTGGTCACCAAGAAATATCTTTTTTCTTCTAAACATAAGAGTATATGCTTACGAACAATAAAACAATTTGTTTAGTAATTGTTTGTCACGATTTATATGTTTAACAAATATATAAAGTTGTTTGGGGGCTGACTCCGCCTACCCCTTTTGTGACGTCAATCGAGGCAGACTTTGCCTGCAATGCGTATAGTAAACACACGTGCAAAGTACATGTACGTCCAAGTCGTGAGTTGGTACGTTTCAAAAAGTGTTTTTCTGCATTCAGCAGCAATACACCTGGTCGGCATTGCCGGAAAAAAAAAAACAAACATATTTTTTTGAAACGTAAAAACTCACGTCTTGGTGGTCCGCACATGTACTTTGCAATTGTGTTTACTGTACGCATTACAGGCAAAGTAACATAAGAACTGATTTTTTTAAACCTTAGTTAACTGTTTATTCACATTCCACTCATCAAAACACATATATTGGTGACAAAAGCTTTATTTTGAAAAAATACCACTTCCAGGTGACTTTAAACCACTAGTTGAAAACCGATTCAACACACTTTGATTCCCATTCATAAATACCTTTTCGGTCAAAAACATCATCACTTTTTGGTCAAAAAGTAAAATAAATGCAAAAATTATAATGTTACATTATTTCTTTCAACACAACACCCCTCCAGCTATGATATGGTAAAGCCCTCCGCCGCCCTCGGGTAAACAACTCCTTATAAGGGAATGCTGTGCGCGTCACGCGTATTGTATATGGCACAACTGTTTCGGTCGTTGTTCTCGACCAATAGGAATGAAGAAACTGTCTTATAAGAACAGGTGCAAGGTCGCGTGTCACGCTCATGAATTGACACTTTTTACCGGTCATAAACAAAGGTTTATACACACCCACGTGACGCGCTCTCCACCAATAGGAATGGTCTGAGGTATTTATGAATGTACAATTAATGGTTACGAAAATCAATTAATTTCCAAGTTCCTCAAAGACACTACACACTATTGGTAACTGTCAAAGACAAGTCTTCTCACTTGGTATATCTCAACATATGCATAATATCAAATTCGTGGAAAATTACTTCTTTCTCAAAAACAATGAGGGAGCCGTTTCTCACAATGTTTTATAGTTTAACCTCTCCCCATTAATCGTTACCAAGTAAGGTTTTGTGCAATAATTATTTTGAGTAATTACCAATGGTGTCCACTGCCTTTAATGGAACATAGCAAGATAACATTAAACCAGCCGAACTAGCTGAGGTGAGTCTTCGAACTATACACTGTATACAATTGAGAGTTATATTTTTATTTTAAGTTGCTTTGCTTTATTTTATCCTGTTTTTTTTCCAATCAACATCATTGTTCAGCATGTAAGAAATGTCATTTTAGAGAATTATTTTGATCTTGTTTTTGCAAATATTACCATGTTTGAGACAGTGTCATTACATGACACAGTTGCCCATTTGTGCTCCCCAGACATGAAAACACAAATAATCGCCCAATCACAAACGAAAGGGAAATATTTTCTGAAGGAAACTGAAGCCACTACAAACTTTCCTACTACTAATGATGTGCAATGGAAATTTAAAAAGGGACTTTCAACAAAGGAGACGCTGTTCACAGCGTTTTGTAATGCATTGTCAACAAAGTTTGATACGCTTGGGGTGGGCAGGGGAGGGGGGGGGGGGGTTTAAAATCCAAAACTTAGGTCATTCAAAATATGTAGTCCACAAGGCTACAGGGTGCTAATGAAAGGTACCGGATTGATGGAAAACTTAAAAAATAAAAGTATTATTTTATTAATGTTATTATTTCAATCTGAAAAAATAAAACTTCTGTATGCATTTTCTTTTTAGGCTGTACTGTTACTACAGGATACAATTGTATTTCTCAAAAGTTTTTCTCAAAATGGAAGGACCAATATTGGCCCAAAATACAACCGAAAGGACAACATTTTGAGACCCCTGGCAAATTGTCAATTAGAATGCCAAAAATAGGGTAAAATTTTGCAATTTTCTAAAGACATGCGCTAATGCTGTTCTAAAAATAGCATAAGGGTAAAAGTTAAAGCAATAATTGTTTGTCTCAAGTAAAACAAAGGACGACCCGTTGTATTGATGTGAAAGGTTTTATATAAAAAAAAAAATGCGCATTGGCTGGGTGGAGCTGCAATATGCTAACAAAATATCGGCAAAAAATTGGCAAAAAATTGCCAAAGCACAAAATAAGCTATTACCATGGCAACGGGCTATGTGGTGATTTCATAGTTTATTTATTTTAAATGCATCTCAAAGCCCTTCCACCCAGAAGGTATTAAAAAACCCTGATATTTACCTATTAATAATGTATAATTTTTTCCCCTGCAAAAGTGCTAACTTTCCGGCAAAACTGTGTCCGCGCACTTAAAATACCAAAACATTTTATTGCATTTTTATGTAGGTCGGTACCTTATCTTCCAATTACACAAGTGTCATAATCCACAACGTGCCACTTTCGGACTTATGGCCCAATTCAATACCCCTGTTTTTCGCTATTAGATATGACAAAAACACCCCTATTTGAAATAGTGGTTCGATCCAAAGTTGATTGCACACTTAAAAAAAACATTTTTAAAAACATTTTCTCAAAGAGTAAACATGGTTGTGCAATATGTGTGAAAGAAAAACTTCAACGTTTTCCCCTTTAGACGTACCAGTAATTTCAATTCACCTATATTTCAACACTTAAAAAAGGTAAAAACTTGGACAACTTGCTGAAAATCTTATTTTGGCCGTAACCATGGCAACCAATGTCTGATATAACTTTTTTTCTCGATTTTTGTGTTTTGTGTACCCATACCCACTCGTATATGGGGTTTTGCCAAAATCCATTTTTTGAAGTCTGCCAACATTTCAAAAATATCTTTGATTTTTACAGCAACCCAGTCTTAACGTCGGCTAATATTATGCAGTGAGACATGTCGTTTTTCCAACGTTGGCTCAACGTAGATATAATACGGGTAACCTAATGTCTGCATTCTTAGGTTGTGCCAACGTTGGGAAATGTTGTGCAGTAATAACCGGTCAATTTCCAAAGTCGGCTCAACGTAGTTATACGGGCAACCTAACGTCTGCATCCTTAGGTTGTGCCAACGTCAGGAAATGTTGTGCAGTAATAACCGGTCGACTTCCAACGTGGCACAACGTAGTTAAATTATAATGTGGGCAGTCTAACATCGGCGTCCTACGGTTGTGCCAACGTCAGGAAATGTTGTACCGTCTAAAGGGCCACTTTCCCACCAAGATAATAGTCATACGTTGGGCCAACGTTGGCACAACGTTTAAATAAATGCAAATTTGTGGGCGTGATTCAGAAGCGTATATTAGCAATACCAAGAACAAATTTGTACACTCAAAATGCTTTTAAAAAACATTTGAATTTAGAAGTAAACAATTTTAATTAATAAAGGTGTAAAACCATGACTGGAAAATCAATGACTATGACTATAAAAATACAAGACATGCCGTGCACAAGGGTGTATGGGCTAGTATAAGTTGTAGATAGAATGTATGTAGTTATTAGTATCATCAATTATTTGTAAATAACATAACTGATAAGTAATAACTAACATACACTAATTATTTGAATTAATTTCACAGGGCGTTAACTGCATTAAAAGATAATTAATCTCTAAATTATTGTTTTAGATTATTCGTAAGTTGTCCCAACGTTGGCCCAACGCTGTAAACAAACGTCAATACGACGTCAGCTGCCGAAGTTGGGCCAATTAAAAGATATTATGTTGTCCCAACTTTTAACAAAAACGTCTAACGAACGTTGGACGTACAGACGTCGGCAAAAAAGTTGCCGACGTCGGAACGGGGTTGGGCTTACGTTAGCCCAACGTTGGCCCAACGTCCTCGACGTTGGCCCGATGTAAAAAACAACGTCACCAAAAACGTCACTTGTCAACGGTTGCCCTACCAAAAATGTGTACGTTTGCCAACGTTGGGCCGACGTATACATGTTAGCTTGGAGATTATGTGTGAAAACTGACCAGGGATAAGTCGGCCACCACGAGATCAAGATCCGAGTCAAATGTTCATTAATTTTCTTTGGTTGCTAAATCTAGTTTCTAATTTGTTTTCTTTTTTACTAGGTAAAATGGCGAGTGTATCTACAGTACTCAAGGAAATTGGTCAAGACTTTTTGGAATGTGGTATCTGTTTCGAACGTTACACAAATCCCAAAATCCTCAGTTGCGTTCACAGCTTCTGCGAGTTATGTTTGGTTCAATACTATGGCAACCAAAAGGTAAAACCTTGTCCAGTGTGTCAACAGGAGACACGACTACCAGTGCCCGGGGGCATCGGTGGCCTCAAGACCAATGGGTTCATAATAACACTGAGGGAAAAAGTCGAGCTCCAGGAGAAGGTTGCCAAACTATCAGCCAAAGCACGACGCACTTGTGAATTATGTACTCAGAAGGAGGTTACACATCATTGTTTAAACTGCTCTCAGAATATCTGCCAGGGCTGCATGAACATTCACAGGCGAATCAAAGTTTCAGCTGATCACACAGTCGGAACCTTGAAAGATATTGGCGAGGGAAAGGTTACCCTACCACCAGAGGTACAGAAGGAGTATACATGTAACACGCACAAGGGTGAGATCAATCGATTCTACTGTGAGACATGTCATGTCTTGATTTGTCACGTCTGTACTGTTGTAAACCATTGCAAACCAGAGCATCAGTACATTGATTGCGCCACAGCGTCTTCCAAATATAAGAGGGGTTTTAAAGAACTATTTCCCACCATTACCAATGAAATCAAACATGTTGAAGAATGTTTAGATATTGCATGCAAAGCTCAGCAACAATTTGAAAGGAAAGTTTCACAAACAGTGCAAGAGGTGAATAAGGGAGCAGATTGGGCGAGGGACAAAGTGAAAGCCGAACAAGACCGAATTCTTCGAGAGATCCGGGTCCTAAAGGAGGATCGCAGCACAGCATTTGACGAACAAATAAAAACAATGCAATCTTTGCTTCAGAGGAAGCAAGATACGCTGACCATCGCAAGAGATGTCACAAACAAAGGCTCAGATAGTGACTTTCTGTCTTTATTTCCAATCATCGACCAAGATTTGACTTTCTTAAAAAGTAATAAAGTCCCACCTCAGATTGACGCTAGTTTCCACTATCAGCGGCTCGATCAGACTGGTTCCATCAAACTAGGCAACCTGGAAGTCGGAACTAAGAGGAAGCTGCGTGGTCACCAAGAAATATCTTTTTTCTTCTAAACATAAGAGTATATGCTTACGAACAATAAAACAATTTGTTTAGTAATTGTTTGTCACGATTTATATGTTTAACAAATATATAAAGTTGTTTGGGGGCTGACTCCGCCTACCCCTTTTGTGACGTCAATCGAGGCAGACTTTGCCTGCAATGCGTATAGTAAACACACGTGCAAAGTACATGTACGTCCAAGTCGTGAGTTGGTACGTTTCAAAAAGTGTTTTTCTGCATTCAGCAGCAATACACCTGGTCGGCATTGCCGGAAAAAAAAAAAAAAACATATTTTTTTGAAACGTAAAAACTCACGTCTTGGTGGTCCGCACATGTACTTTGCAATTGTGTTTACTGTACGCATTACAGGCAAAGTAACATAAGAACTGATTTTTTTAAACCTTAGTTAACTGTTTATTCACATTCCACTCATCAAAACACATATATTGGTGACAAAAGCTTTATTTTGAAAAAATACCACTTCCAGGTGACTTTAAACCACTAGTTGAAAACCGATTCAACACACTTTGATTCCCATTCATAAATACCTTTTCGGTCAAAAACATCATCACTTTTTGGTCAAAAAGTAAAATAAATGCAAAAATTATAATGTTACATTATTTCTTTCAACACAACACCCCTCCAGCTATGATATGGTAAAGCCCTCCGCCGCCCTCGGGTAAACAACTCCTTATAAGGGAATGCTGTGCGCGTCACGCGTATTGTATATGGCACAACTGTTTCGGTCGTTGTTCTCGACCAATAGGAATGAAGAAACTGTCTTATAAGAACAGGTGCAAGGTCGCGTGTCACGCTCATGAATTGACACTTTTTACCGGTCATAAACAAAGGTTTATACACACCCACGTGACGCGCTCTCCACCAATAGGAATGGTCTGAGGTATTTATGAATGTACAATTAATGGTTACGAAAATCAATTAATTTCCAAGTTCCTCAAAGACACTACACACTATTGGTAACTGTCAAAGACAAGTCTTCTCACTTGGTATATCTCAACATATGCATAATATCAAATTCGTGGAAAATTACTTCTTTCTCAAAAACAATGAGGGAGCCGTTTCTCACAATGTTTTATAGTTTAACCTCTCCCCATTAATCGTTACCAAGTAAGGTTTTGTGCAATAATTATTTTGAGTAATTACCAATGGTGTCCACTGCCTTTAATGGAACATAGCAAGATAACATTAAACCAGCCGAACTAGCTGAGGTGAGTCTTCGAACTATACACTGTATACAATTGAGAGTTATATTTTTATTTTAAGTTGCTTTGCTTTATTTTATCCTGTTTTTTTTTCCAATCAACATCATTGTTCAGCATGTAAGAAATGTCATTTTAGAGAATTATTTTGATCTTGTTTTTGCAAATATTACCATGTTTGAGACAGTGTCATTACATGACACAGTTGCCCATTTGTGCTCCCCAGACATGAAAACACAAATAATCGCCCATCACAAACGAAAGGGAAATATTTTCTGAAGGAAACTGAAGCCACTACAAACTTTCCTACTACTGATGATGTGCAATGGAAATTTAAAAAGGGACTTTCAACAAAGGAGACGCTGTTCACAGCGTTTTGTAATGCATTGTCAACAAAGTTTGATACGCTTGGGGGTGGGCAGGGGAGGGGGGGGGGTTTAAAATCCAAAACTTAGGTCATTCAAAATATGTAGTCCACAAGGCTACAGGGTGCTAATGAAAGGTACCGGATTGATGGAAAACTTAAAAAATAAAAGTATTATTTTATTAATGTTATTATTTCAATCTGAAAAAATAAAACTTCTGTATGCATTTTCTTTTTAGGCTGTACTGTTACTACAGGATACAATTGTATTTCTCAAAAGTTTTTCTCAAAATGGAAGGACCAATATTGGCCCAAAATACAACCGAAAGGACAACATTTTCCGACCCCTGGCAAATTGTCAATTAGAATGCCAAAAATAGGGTAAAATTTTGCAATTTTCTAAAGACATGCGCTAATGCTGTTCTAAAAATAGCATAAGGGTAAAAGTTAAAGCAATAATTGTTTGTCTCAAGTAAAACAAAGGACGACCCGTTGTATTGATGTGAAAGGTTTTATATAAAAAAAAAAATGCGCATTGGCTGGGTGGAGCTGCAATATGCTAACAAAATATCGGCAAAAAATTGGCAAAAAATTGCCAAAGCACAAAATGAGCTATTACCATGGCAACGGGCTATGTGGTGATTTCATAGTTTATTTATTTTAAATGCATCTCAAAGCCCTTCCACCCAGAAGGTATTAAAAAACCCTGATATTTACCTATTAATAATGTATAATTTTTTCCCCTGCAAAAGTGCTAACTTTCCGGCAAAACTGTGTCCGCGCACTTAAAATACCAAAACATTTTATTGCATTTTTATGTAGGTCGGTACCTTATCTTCCAATTACACAAGTGTCATAATCCACAACGTGCCACTTTCGGACTTATGGCCCAATTCAATACCCCTGTTTTTCGCTATTAGATATGACAAAAACACCCCTATTTGAAATAGTGGTTCGATCCAAAGTTGATTGCACACTTTAAAAAAACATTTTTAAAAACATTTTTTGAAAGAGTAAACATGGTTGTGCAATATGTGTGAAAGAAAAACTTCAACGTTTTCCCCTTTAGACGTACCAGTAATTTCAATTCACCTATATTTCAACACTTAAAAAAGGTAAAAACTTGGACAACTTGCTGAAAATCTTATTTTGGCCGTAACCATGGCAACCAATGTCTGATATAACTTTTTTTCTCGATTTTTGTGTTTTGTGTACCCATACCCACTCGTATATGGGGTTTTGCCAAAATCCATTTTTTGAAGTCTGCCAACATTTCAAAAATATCTTTGATTTTTACAGCAACCCAGTCTTAACGTCGGCTAATATTATGCAGTGAGACATGTCGTTTTTCCAACGTTGGCTCAACGTAGATATAATACGGGTAACCTAATGTCTGCATTCTTAGGTTGTGCCAACGTTGGGAAATGTTGTGCAGTAATAACCGGTCAATTTCCAAAGTCGGCTCAACGTAGTTATACGGGCAACCTAACGTCTGCATCCTTAGGTTGTGCCAACGTCAGGAAATGTTGTGCAGTAATAACCGGTCGACTTTCTGTCTTTATTTCCAATCATCGACCAAGATTTGACTTTCTTAAAAAGTAATAAAGTCCCACCTCAGATTGACGCAAGTTTCCACTATCAGCGGCTCGATCAGACTGGTTCCATCAAACTAGGCAACCTGGAAGTCGGAACTAAGTGGAAGCTGCGTGGTGACGTCAGTCGGAATTGGATGGCGGGGGAGCTTTGTTATGATGTAGCAGCTCTGCCAGGTGACAGACTTGCAGTAACTACCGCATCCAGGCCCGGTTCCCATGATAGAAAATTCGTTATTTGCAGTACTGATGGTGACTTTGAGAAAACTATTCCAGTGAAGGGACGTAAGTGTTCCAATGAACAACATGTTACTCTCTCAACAGGAGGGCTCTGTATTGTAAGCTTCGAATAGCTTGTTTGAAACAAAGATGCAATGACGTTTGTAATTACAATCTTTGCGTCAAAGACGTGACGGGGGGGGGGGGGGGGCAAAAATAAAACAAGAATGATTCTTCGATAAATGGGCTGATATTTGATGGTTGACATGTCGTCTGCTCCCGACTGCGAGGGCGGTGTGGGTTTGATTGCTGATCGAATCACCAATTTTAAGTGTGTCAATTAAAGCCATTGGATACGTTCGGTAAACAGTTTTGTCCAAAGGCCCGTCACTTCGTGTATCACAACTTATAAATATATATATTATATATAAAATAACAAACCTGTGACAATTAGGCTCAATCGGTCATCGGTGTCGGGAGATAACGGAAAACCCACCCTTGTTTCCGCACGTTTCGCCGTGTCATGCCATGTGTTTAAAATAAATCCGTAATTCTCGATATCGAGAATTGATAATTGTTTAAATGTTTTCTTAAAAAGTAAAGCATTTCCTGTAATAATATTTCAAGAGAATTCTTTCACCATTACCTTCTGTAAACCCTGTAAGTTATTTGTAAATCTGTGAACTTTTTTATTTCTGTTCCGAAAGTGTCAAATGGCTTTACGTGCGTTAATTTAGATTTTCATGTAATCAATAGAGGTTTTTTTAATTCTATTTATTTTCTCATGTCAGGTTGTCTAAATGGCATAACATCTTTTCGCAATGGCTTAATGGTGGCTGCTGAGGACGGATGTGTCCAGATCTACAACGAGGATTTCGCAACGACCTCTCAGCTTCAATATGGAGACAAAAAGAGTGGGACAAAGTAAAACTCATATTATATTAAATTAATTGCATTCTCCCAATATAAGTCTTCTTCCTCCTCAAATACTGTTTTTTCCTCGAAATCAATTTTCGTTCCCTCAAAAAAACTTCCTTCCCAAAAATGCTAATTATTTTGTTTTCCTCGAAATAAATTTTGCTCATTTTGATTTCAGCCACACCAAACAGCGCAAGCGCCCATAACAGGATGGAAAAAGCACATCAATTTTTAAAGTGCTTAACTTCTGTCGTGTATTTTTGTGATATTTTTAATAAACCTTACAGAATTGAATTTAATTGAAATGAAACTACATGAAATAGTTCGTTCCTCTGAATAACAATTCGAAGGAACGAATTATTTTGGCGGCTACCGATGCCTTTTTTATTTTCAAGTAAAATTACGAGATCGCCGTAGAACTACAGCCTGCTGATGTGTCTGTCTGTCTGTGTGTCTGTTTGTCTGTTTGTCTGTTTGTCTGTTTGTCTGTTTGTCTGCTTGTCTGCTTGTCTGCTTGTCTGCTTGTCTGCTTGTTCGTTCGTTCGTTCGTTCGTTCGTTCGTTTGTTTGTTTGTTTGTTTGTTTGTGTGGGTGTGGGTGTGTGTGTGTGTGTTTGTTTGTTTGTTGATATCAAAGCTAAGGAAATATAATTTCGAAGGAATGAAATAATTAATTTTTAACCATCGTATAATTTCTTTTGCAATTGTCTCTTTAGAGGAGATTCCACGATGTTGGACGAGTTGCTTGATGATTTATTCGATCCATACACGTGCATTTGTGTGAAGAAAGACGGCACTATTTTTGTAGGACATTCCAAGGAGAACGTGATAACCTTAATACATCGTCCTGGCGGTAAGCCAATATACACTACCCGTATATCACTGCCGAAGTCACCGCAGTTCTTGGCCACTGACTGCAATGACAGAGTGGTTGTCAGTTGTGGTACTGACCACCAAGTTATTGTTATCGATGACCAAGGTGCTACCCTAGTCACCATCAAACCCACCATGAATGGTCATCCTGTCAACTACTGCAGGGGCGTATGCTGCGACGGCTCAGACATCTACGTTGCAGTTTGCAACCGTTCTGGACATATCCATCGTTATGATGGTGATGGGAAGTTCCTCACCTGTATTATTCAAGGTCTGCACTGTCCAAGGGGAATCACATTCACGGAAGATGGGCAACACTTGGCAGTAATAGACGATGCAGAAGTACAACTTTACCATAGGGTATCAGTCAACTACGTTACCTAATTAGCTGTAAGGCTAACATGGTATTTTTTTCCAATGCAACAAAAGACCATTATCATGCTGTCACCATCTTCGTCATGTACCTTGTTTCATTTGCAATAAAAGATACTATTACTCATTGTACAAAAGGGAACCAGACTTTTTCTCCTTCCAGCCTCGGTTTGGTTGCTTTGATTTGAATGGGAACAAAATCAAGATGGCTGCACCATGATATGTAGATTTGCTTAATAAAGACAATCTTTGTGAAAGAGGTTCAATGATGAACACAACCCAAGAGAGCTGAGGGAAGGATTTGAGTTGTTCAATGTGACATTAGGCAAAAATTTGATACTCCTCTTAAAATGTATCAAGATTACATTTGTAAACAAGATTAGATTGTGGGATTGGGGGAAACAACGAGGCAAGGAGTTTTGAAAAGATAGGCTTACGTTTGGAAAAAAAAAACTGTTTGAGTGTTTTTTTGTTCTATCTCAGCAAAGCAAGAGTGAACGGATGAGAAGAAGCAGAAAGCCTGTTTTTAAGCTCAAACATCCCGATATGAGGAACCAGGTCGCACGCACTGGTCGCACATTTTGCTTGTCTTAATAATTATTTCATAACATTATCATTAATAGATATGCCTGTCCATATAGCTGTGCCTGTCCATTGCTGTACGTGATATCCAAAAAAGATCATGCATTTTAAACGTACCATATGGTAAATCGAAAAATCTGTAATTCATGAAAAACTTCCTCTCATTTGCCTCGCCATTGACACTAAAAATCCAATCACTTCAGAGACTTTAAAGACACTAGACACTATTGGTAATTGTCAAAGACTAGTCTATCTCAATATTATATGCATAATATAACAAACCTGTGAAAATTTGAGCTTAGTTGGTCGTCGAAGTTGCGAGATAATAATGAAAAAGAAAAAACACCCTTGGCACACAATGGTCACACGAAGTTGTGTGCCTTCAGATGCTTGATTTCGAGACCTCACATTCTAAATCTGAGGTCTCGAAATCTACTTCTCTCTCAAAAACTATATTACTTCAGAGGGAGCCGTTTCTCATCACAATGTTTCATACTATCAACCTCTCCCCATTACTCGTAATCAAGAAAGGTTTTATGATCATAATTATTTTGAGTAATTACCAATAGTGTTCACTGCCTTTAAACATTTTAAGCAATTTATACCGTGTTCGTACACTTTCAGCTGGTATTGTAAATATTTACATGATATTTTTGAGTGCATTTTAACATATTCACGAGATGAAATCAAACAATTAGTATTTTGTAATGTCCACAAGTACATTCTAGTAATAGTACTAAAATCAAAATAGTCCAGAAACTTGATTGAAGTGTTTTCCTTTTTATCAATGTATACATCATACAGTGAGGCAGTGGATACTAAGCAGAATTTGCAACTTTGCACGGTGGGGGTATCGTCACATGAGGTCTGTGGTGACACCATGTACATACATCTCTAAAGTGGTTTTGAGATTAATCTTTTATGAGAATGTAGCTCGGAACAATTAATATAGTTAGCTTCCGTGTTTATTTACTTGGGTGTTATCTGTACACTTCAGTAATTTGTAAACTTGTATTTAAAGTGTTTTAATTGCCTAATTTGTAACAGATGTTAAATTTGCATCGGGGATAATTTGTATTTTTTTTAGGGGCTTCAAGGCACTGGACACCATTGGTAATTGTTAAAGACCAGTATTCTCACTTGGTGTATCCCAACATATGCATCAAATAACAAATCTGTGAAAGTTTAGACTCCATTGGTCGTAAAAGTTGCGAAAGAATAATGGACGAAAAAACACCATTGACACACAAGTTGAATGCTTACAGATGCCTTGAACTTGAGACCTCAGCTGGTGTCTTGAATTCAATTCAGTTTTACTCACACATCAGATGATTTGAAAAGTTGGCTGTAAATTATGTTGTCAATACACTCTCAATAACTCCGGGTCAGAATTGACCTGGATCCGGATCCTGTGATGGGCACTGACCCATTTTTGAGTCAATATGACCCTGAACACGTGTCAAGTGACCCTTGAATGAGTGAAACTAACGCAGAATCCGAGTTGTAAACAATGTTCCGGATCAACCTAACATGTAAAATGTGTCCGTACACATAGAATCCGGGTAAATCCTAATCCGGGTGTTTGGAGTTCCTGTTAACGAGTATCAAATGTGAATAACGTTTAGCAAAGTAATAAAATGCGCACTGTATGTATTCTGTCAATCGTTGGTTTCTTTACCTAAAATATCACTGACTGTGCCAGGTATAAAACAAAAGTTGAGTGAGATCTCAACACATATTCACCAAGTTGCATTAGTTAAAGACACTGATACTATTGGTAATTGCCAAAGACTAGTCTTCACAGTTGGTGTATCTCAACATATGCATAAAATAACAAATCTGTGAAAATTTGAGCTCAATCGGTCGTCGAAGTTGCGAGATATTAATGAAAGAAACTCAGATTTAGACCTCAGATTTAGAACTTGAGGTCTCGAAATCAACCATCTAAACGTAACACAACTTCGTATGACAAGGGTGTTTTTTCTTTCATTATTAAGGGTATGTTTTTAGCTTTTGCCAAGTGACACGATTTTGTTGGTACCGCATGCGATTCACCGTGCGTGCAGGTCCTATGTGACCGTCCGCCCATTATACAGCAGCCATAGTGCGTGCGTGCAGTCTGCTCCGTGGCCGTATTTCTATAATAATACGTAGGCAGACCTACATCTTACAACCCATGTTTGGTCACTAAAAAGTCGCATAGTTAAATAAAAATAGCAGCAATAGCTTTTGTAAAAACCACTAGGCGTTCAACATGTTCAAGTTTCAATGTACGTATGTGTGTAAAATCGTGATGTCTAAATTTGTTTTGATGTGAAATGTTCCCAGACGTAATGTACGAGGGCCCGACTACAAATTTTCTCTCCAAATATCGCGCCTTGAAATACGTCACGAACAGCGCCCTCTCGGGTCGGGGCCTACTCGTAAATTTGTAAATACAATCAAAACTAAGATTTTTAAACCATAGTTAATTTTTTATTCACATTCCTGTCATAAAAACACATATTTTAGTGACAACAGCTTTATTTAAAAAAAATACCACTTCCAGGTGACTTTAACGTTTTACACTACAAATCCACAAGCAAATTGGTAAACAACTGTGGCTGATTTTGTCAGAACAAAACCAGTCCGTTGAACTTTCTCAAGTAGACTGCCTTATCAGTCACAGTTAATATAGTTAATATTAAACCATGGAGGTAGACTAACCGAAATTCCACCCCTTTTCAAGCATTGCTTTTTGTACATCATGCAAAGAATGACGAAGATTGCAGATCGTGACGTACAAGTATGAGTACACAAAAGCTTCGAGTGTTCCCATTGTAGCTTGGTATATTTCGTATCATTGGCCTAGCTTACCTTTCTTACTAGACTTGTTGATTCTCGCGGGGGAAATTGCTCTCGCACGAGACTTGTCCACAAGTCTATTTTTTTTAAAGAGCTACGTGCAGATAGTGTTCTCACCTCTCACCTCTACACAACGGCTACGCCCACTGGGACCTCATACCAGACGCTTTACACTACCCGTTATAGGGTTGCAGCCATTTTCCCTCTATTGCTCGCTCTTGTATGGTAAGTCTTTGGCTTGAAATTCATAATATATTGATACCGTGGTAATAATAGTTGGGGACGTTAGAAGATGCTTATTTGCGTCAAGACTACAACTTTTACGAAAAACTAAAACCAACTGCTGCGTCGACGTTCATCGTAGCCGACTGACGCTCTTGGCCCCGGGTGGGCCATGGCTACAGCTGTCGACTAACTGACCCTAAAACAATTCCGTTAAACCCATTTCTATCGATGGATGGTGACTTACTGTCCTGTTTAAGCGTACTCTGTATAGATCATGTGATTTTTGCGTTCTTTGTCTAATTATGGAGATGCGTTTCATTATTTACAATTTTTGACTCCATTGTTACTATTGACTCAACGGATATAGAGGTTGAACATGAAAATATTATGGCAGTTGAACTTCCAAGCTGTGCAGTCGTTTTTTTTGTTTGTTTGTTTGTTTTTTTTTTTTTTTTTTGGGGGGGGTGTAGGCCTTAACTACATGTATAGTTTCATCTATAGTGCGAAAAAGGACACTTCCAGGTCAGTAGACCCACTGACCCTAATTCTGGATCTTAGGGGGTTCGACCCGTTCCACGTCAGTCTAACATGGAGAGCGGTTTGAAGTGTAAGCTTAACTGTGATTCTGTCATTTGGACACATCCATAATCATGTTGACACAGACTATTTGTGAAAACTGACCCGTGATAAGTCGGCCACCACGAGATCAAGATCCGGGTCAAATGTTCATTAATTTTCTTTGGTTGCTAAATCTAGTTTCTAATTTGTTTTCTTTTTTTACTAGGTAAAATGGCGAGTGTATCTGCAGTACTCAAGGAAATTGGTCAAGACTTTTTGGAATGTGGTATTTGTTTTGAACGTTACACAAATCCCGAAATCCTCAGTTGCGTTCACAGCTTCTGTGAAAAATGTTTGGTTCAATACTATGGCAACCAAAAGGTAAAACCTTGTCCAGTGTGTCAACAGGAGACACGACTACCAGTGCCCGGGGGCATCGGTGGCCTCAAGACCAATGGGTTCATAATAACACTGAGGGAAAAAGTCGAGCTCCAGGAGAAGGTTGCCAAACTATCAGCCAAAGCACGACGCACTTGTGAATTATGTACTGAGAAGGAGGTTACACATCATTGTTTAAACTGCTCTCAGAATATCTGCCAGGGCTGCATGAACATTCACAGGCGAATCAAAGTTTCAGCTGATCACACAGTCGGAACTTTGAAAGATATTCGCGGGGGAAAAGTTACCCTACCACCAGAGGTACAGAAGGAGTATACATGTAACACGCACAAGGGTGAGATCAATCGATTCTACTGTGAGACATGTCATATCTTGATTTGTCACGTCTGTACTGTTGTAAACCATTGCAAACCCGAGCATCAGTACATTGATTGCGCATCAGCTTCTTCCAAATATAAGAGGGGTTTTAAAGTACTATTTCCCACCATTACCAATGAAATCAAACATGTTGAAGAATGTTTAGATCTTGCATGCAAAGCTCAGCAACAATTTGAAAGGAAAGTTTCACAAACAGTGCAAGAGGTGAATAAGGGAGCAGATTGGGCGAGGGACAAAGTGAAAGCCGAACAAGACCGAATTCTTCGAGAGATCCGGGTCCTAAAGGAGGATCGCAGCACAGCATTTGACGAACAAATAAAAACAATGCAATCTTTGCTTCAGAGGAAGCAAGATACGCTGACCATCGCAAGAGATGTCACAAACAAAGGCTCAGATAGTGACTTTCTGTCTTTATTTCCAATCATCGACCAAGATTTGACTTTCTTAAAAAGTAATAAAGTCCCACCTCAGATTGACGCAAGTTTCCACTATCAGCGGCTCGATCAGACTGGTTCCATCAAACTAGGCAACCTGGAAGTCGGAACTAAGTGGAAGCTGCGTGGTGACGTCAGTCGGAATTGGATGGCGGGGGAGCTTTGTTATGATGTAGCAGCTCTGCCAGGTGACAGACTTGCAGTAACTACCGCATCCAGGCCCGGTTCCCATGATAGAAAATTCGTTATTTGCAGTACTGATGGTGACTTTGAGAAAACTATTCCAGTGAAGGGACGTAAGTGTTCCAATGAACAACATGTTACTCTCTCAACAGGAGGGCTCTGTATTGTAAGCTTCGAATAGCTTGTTTGAAACAAAGATGCAATGACGTTTGTAATTACAATCTTTGCGTCAAAGACGTGACGGGGGGGGGGGCAAAAATAAAACAAGAATGATTCTTCGATAAATGGGCTGATATTTGATGGTTGACATGTCGTCTGCTCCCGACTGCGAGGGCGGTGTGGGTTTGATTGCTGATCGAATCACCAATTTTAAGTGTGTCAATTAAAGCCATTGGATACGTTCGGTAAACAGTTTTGTCCAAAGGCCCGTCACTTCGTGTATCACAACTTATAAATATATATATTATATATAAAATAACAAACCTGTGACAATTAGGCTCAATCGGTCATCGGTGTCGGGAGATAACGGAAAACCCACCCTTGTTTCCGCACGTTTCGCCGTGTCATGCCATGTGTTTAAAATAAATCCGTAATTCTCGATATCGAGAATTGATAATTGTTTAAATGTTTTCTTAAAAAGTAAAGCATTTCCTGGAATAATATTTCAAGAGAATTCTTTCACCATTACCTTCTGTAAACCCTGTAAGTTATTTGTAAATCTGTGAACTTTTTTATTTCTGTTCCGAAAGTGTCAAATGGCTTTACGTGCGTTAATTTAGATTTTCATGTAATCAATAGAGGTTTTTTTAATTCTATTTATTTTCTCATGTCAGGTTGTCTAAATGGCATAACATCTTTTCGCAATGGCTTAATGGTGGCTGCTGAGGACGGATGTGTCCAGATCTACAACGAGGATTTCGCAACGACCTCTCAGCTTCAATATGGAGACAAAAAGAGTGGGACAAAGTAAAACTCATATTATATTAAATTAATTGCATTCTCCCAATATAAGTCTTCTTCCTCCTCAAATACTGTTTTTTCCTCGAAATCAATTTTCGTTCCCTCAAAAAAACTTCCTTCCCAAAAATGCTAATTATTTTGTTTTCCTCGAAATAAATTTTGCTCATTTTGATTTCAGCCACACCAAACAGCGCAAGCGCCCATAACAGGATGGAAAAAGCACATCAATTTTTAAAGTGCTTAACTTCTGTCGTGTATTTTTGTGATATTTTTAATAAACCTTACAGAATTGAATTTAATTGAAATGAAACTACATGAAATAGTTCGTTCCTCTGAATAACAATTCGAAGGAACGAATTATTTTGGCGGCTACCGATGCCTTTTTTATTTTCAAGTAAAATTACGAGATCGCCGTAGAACTACAGCCTGCTGATGTGTCTGTTTGTCTGTTTGTCTGTTTGTCTGTTTGTCTGTTTGTCTGCTTGTCTGCTTGTCTGCTTGTCTGCTTGTTCGTTCGTTCGTTCGTTCGTTCGTTCGTTTGTTTGTTTGTTTGTTTGTGTGGGTGTGGGTGTGTGTGTGTGTGTTTGTTTGTTTGTTGATATCAAAGCTAAGGAAATATAATTTCGAAGGAATGAAATAATTAATTTTTAACCATCGTATAATTTCTTTTGCAATTGTCTCTTTAGAGGAGATTCCACGATGTTGGACGAGTTGCTTGATGATTTATTCGATCCATACACGTGCATTTGTGTGAAGAAAGACGGCACTATTTTTGTAGGACATTCCAAGGAGAACGTGATAACCTTAATACATCGTCCTGGCGGTAAGCCAATATACACTACCCGTATATCACTGCCGAAGTCACCGCAGTTCTTGGCCACTGACTGCAATGACAGAGTGGTTGTCAGTTGTGGTACTGACCACCAAGTTATTGTTATCGATGACCAAGGTGCTACCCTAGTCACCATCAAACCCACCATGAATGGTCATCCTGTCAACTACTGCAGGGGCGTATGCTGCGACGGCTCAGACATCTACGTTGCAGTTTGCAACCGTTCTGGACATATCCATCGTTATGATGGTGATGGGAAGTTCCTCACCTGTATTATTCAAGGTCTGCACTGTCCAAGGGGAATCACATTCACGGAAGATGGGCAACACTTGGCAGTAATAGACGATGCAGAAGTACAACTTTACCATAGGGTATCAGTCAACTACGTTACCTAATTAGCTGTAAGGCTAACATGGTATTTTTTTCCAATGCAACAAAAGACCATTATCATGCTGTCACCATCTTCGTCATGTACCTTGTTTCATTTGCAATAAAAGATACTATTACTCATTGTACAAAAGGGAACCAGACTTTTTCTCCTTCCAGCCTCGGTTTGGTTGCTTTGATTTGAATGGGAACAAAATCAAGATGGCTGCACCATGATATGTAGATTTGCTTAATAAAGACAATCTTTGTGAAAGAGGTTCAATGATGAACACAACCCAAGAGAGCTGAGGGAAGGATTTGAGTTGTTCAATGTGACATTAGGCAGGTCATTTGTGACCCTATACCGATGATGGTGTTGTGTTTTTGTAAAAGAACGATCCTGACTTGATAAATCTAATATCAGTATGTTAGAACAAAATATAGAAGCTGTTAATAAAATTTGATACTCCTCTTAAAATGTATCAAGATTACATTTGTAAACAAGATTAGATTGTGGGATTGGGGGAAACAACGAGGCAAGGAGTTTTGAAAAGATAGGCTTACGTTTGGAAAAAAAAAACTGTTTGAGTGTTTTTTTGTTCTATCTCAGCAAAGCAAGAGTGAACGGATGAGAAGAAGCAGAAAGCCTGTTTTTAAGCTCAAACATCCCGATATGAGGAACCAGGTCGCACGCACTGGTCGCACATTTTGCTTGTCTTAATAATTATTTCATAACATTATCATTAATAGATATGCCTGTCCATATAGCTGTGCCTGTCCATTGCTGTACGTGATACCCAAAAAAGATCATGCATTTTAAACATACCATATGGTAAATCGAAAAATCTGTAATTCATGAAAAACTTCCTCTCATTTGCCTCGCCATTGATACTAAAAATCCAATCACTTCAGAGACTTTAAAGACACTAGACACTATTGGTAATTGTCAAAGACTAGTCTTCACAGTTGGTGTATCTCAATATATGCATAATATAACAAACCTGTGAAAATTTGAGCTTAATTGGTCGTCGAAGTTGCGAGATAATAATGAAAAAGAAAAACCACCCTTGGCACACAATGGTCACACGAAGTTGTGTGCCTTCAGATGCTTGATTTCGAGACCTCACATTCTAAATCTGAGGTCTCGAAATCTACTTCTCTCTCAAAAACTATATTACTTCAGAGGGAGCCGTTTCTCACAATGTTTCATACTATCAACCTCTCCCCATTACTCGTAATCAAGAAAGGTTTTATGATCATAAGTATTTTGAGTAATTACCAATAGTGTCCACTGCCTTTAAACATTTTAAGCAATTTATACCGTGTTCGTACACTTTCAGCTGGAATTGTAAATATTTACATGATATTTTTGAGTGCATTTTAACATATTCACGAGATGAAATCAAACAATTAGTATTTTGTAATGTCCTCATGTACATTCTAGTAATGGTACTAAAATCAAAATAGTCCAGAGACTTGATTGAAATGTTTTCCTTTTTATCAATGTATACATCATAGAGTGAGGCAGTGGACACTAAGCAGAATTTGCAACTTTGCACGGTGGGGGTATCGTCACATGAGGTCTGTGGTGACACCATGTACATACATCTCTAAAGTGGTTTTGAGATTAATCTTTTATGAGAATGAAGACCGGAACAATTAATATAGTTAGCTTCCGTGTTTATTTACTTATCTGTACACTTCAGTAATTTGTAAACTTGTATTTAAAGTGTTTTAATTGCCTAATTTGTCACAGATGTTAAATTTGCATCGGGGATAATTTGTATTTTTTTAGGGGCTTCAAGGCACTGGACACCTTTGGTAATTGTTAAAGACCAGTTTCCCACTTGGTGTATCTCAACATATGCATCAAATAACAAATCTGTGAAAGTTTAGACTCCATTGGTCGTAAAAGTTGCGAGAGAATAATGGAAGAAAAAACACCATTGTCACACAAGTTGAATGCTTTCAGATGCCTTGAACTCGAGACCTCAGCTGATGTCTTGAATTCAATTCAGTTTTACTCACACATCGGATGATTTGAAAAGTTGGCTGTAAATTATGTTGTCAACACACTCTCAACAACTCCGGGTCAGAATTGACCTGGATCCGGATCCTGTGATGGGCACTGACCCATTTCTGAGTCAGTATGACCCTGAACACGTGTCAAGTGACCCTTGAATAAGTGAAACTAACGCATAATCCGAGTTGTTAACAATGTTCCGGATCAGCCTAACATGTAAAATGTGTCCGTACACATAGAATCCGGGTAAATCCTAATCCGGGTGTTTGGGGTTCCTGTTATCGAGTATCAAATGTGAATAACGTTTAGCAAAGTAATAAAATGCGCACTGTATGTATTCTGTCAATCGATGGTTTCTTTACCTAAATTATCTCTGTTCAGTTCATGCCCTCTTTTTATTTTAAAAACCTGACTGTGCCAGGTATAAAACAAAAGTTGAGTGAGATCTCAACAAATATTCACCAAGTTGAATTAGTTAAAGACACTGATACTATTGGTAATTGCCAAAGACTAGTCTTCACAGTTTGTGTATCTCAACAAATGCATAAAATAACAAACCTGTGAAAATTTGAGCTCAATCGGTCGTCGAAGTTGCGAGATATTAATGAAAGAAACTCAGATTTAGACCTCAGATTTAGAACTTGAGGTCTCGAAATCAACCATCTAAACGTAACACAACTTCGTGTGACAAGGGTGTTTTTTCTTTCAATATTATCTCGCAACTTCGACGACCGATTGAGCTCAATTTTTCACAGGTTTGTTATTTTATGCATTTGTTGAGATACACCAAGTGAGAAGACTAGTCTTTGACAATATACCAATAGTGTCCAGTGTCTTTAAGAGCAGAAATATTTATTTGGAGTCAAGCGCGAGCAGATACATAACTTTTTAGGGGGAATACATAATTATCGAACCATTAACTCGAGTGTTTCTATCCAATAAGGGTGAGGGCGATACTGGAGCGAGGCATCAGGGAGGTGGGGAAGGGGTTGCCACCCTTTAACCCCTAGTAACGCCAATGTTCCCAATAGCGCCAACGAATACAAGCGGTCAGTCTGCACATGCACCAAGCGTAGTGAAACAATAATTACTCGCTGTGTTGTTTTTATTGATTGTACTGTGAATAATCATCATCGATCGGCTCCAGACAGTGCCGTTCCCAGTTCCGTTCCAGCTTTCCATAGCACATATCAATTGTCGTTCTGGCAACAGGGTCAGAGACTAGCGAGGACATGAATTGGGATTTAAAAATATGGCCCTGTGAGATAGTCCCATCCATGTTCCATCCATGTTCCTCCACTGCCCTGCCAGCCTGGGGACTTGATTTTTGTACATCCCTGTCTATGTCCCGGCTACTCCTAAAACTATTTCGGTTTCGTTCCGCTATCGTCTTCCGTTACGGGAGACGGGAGACGATAGCGGAGCGAAACCGAAATAGTTCTACGAGATGTCCCGGCTACTTCTCCCAAAGTCCCACACGGCCGTGTATAAACGAATGTAATACGGCCAGAATACAATTTTTACGTACATAACGTTTATTTCAAACGAAAGCCGTTGCCGGTAAAAATAATATGCATTGCCCTATAAACTACACTTCTAGTAGCCTTGATCATAGAGTAAGGGCTCTGTCCTTACTCTATGCCTTGATCAAGGCGCTACAGCCAGCCGCGATCTGCAAAATCCCAGTCCCCATCACTGATTTCCGCCAGCGCACCCCCATACATAACACAGTGCATATAATACGTGTACAGCGTATGTACATGTACACACATACGTACTGTACATGTACATGTACCATCTGTATACGGTACACTTACGGTACATGGGTACTTCACATATACATGTACATGTACCTTCTGTATACGGTACACTTACGGTACATGGGTACTTCCTAAGTAGCGCCTTGACGGTTTTGTAACTGCCAAAATTTAGGGCGGAGCTCATTATGCTAATGTTTACTAACAACCCGTTCTCATTGGTTGTTGGTTGACCTATAAACTCTCGCTGCGATGTCATCACAACGTTCTCTGTCTGCAAGCACTCGCACACATGTGCTCGTCGACGTAATTGTAAACAAGCCGTGGTTGTAGTTGCAATGGCGGCGGGCGAGGGAGAAATCCCTACTAGTAAAACAAAACAGAAAGTCGCTGGAAATCAGTGGTGTATAATTTGCAACACAACTACAGAAAATTTCAACAAAATATAACAACCGCGTTTAAAGCCATTGGACCCTTTCGGTAAAAAAAAAAAAAAAAAGTTCACAGATTTACAAATAATTTACAGGGCTTACAGAAGGTAATGGTGAAAGACTTCTCTTGAAATATTAGTCCATGAAATGCTTTACTTTTTGAGAAAACGGTAAAACAATATAAATTCTCGTTAGCGAGAATTACGGATTTGTTATAAACACATATGTCATGACACGGCGAAACGCGCGAAAACAGGAGTGGGTTTTCCCGTTATTTTCTCCCGACTCCGATGTCCGATTGAGCCTAAATTTTCACAGGTTTGTTATTTGATACATAAGTTGTGATATACGAAGTGTGGGCCTTGGACAATACTGTTTACCGAAAGGGTCCAATGGCTAATGGGTTTAGAAATAGAAGGAAGAAAATTAGAACATGTGAAATGTGTTTGAGAAAGGTTAAAAAAGTATCCAGGTTTCATGGGTTTCCGGCAAGATGGCTACTTGGTAAGAATTCTTAGGTGTTGGGCATATGACAGTACAACACACCCCATCCCCTTGAAGCACAAACACAGACCAGATGAGATAAGAAACCCAGCTGTTTATTTTGTCTTAATGTAGACATATATTATTTATTACGTTTCTCGCGGTAAATCAAAGTTGGGGATCGAAAATATGTGTTGTCGAAAACATACCAGACGGTAGAAGATGGCGTGTGGCTGAACAACAACTACAAGTAAAGTTCAATTTCATAAACTAACTCTTGCCATACTACTAGAACTACACTACAACATTACACTTATAGTACAGCAGCTTCCAATTCAGGGACATACCAGCTACGTTGTAATTATGATATGATGCTAGTCCTCGTGTTATAATGAAACGCAAGACAACGGAAGTTGTTCGAAGTTGTTCAACACCATTGCCGACCGGGCGGGTCTTGTCCGGCTCACCCGTCCGGCAGCACATTCAGACCCCTTACAATCATAGCTAATAATATTATACACCACGCTCCCGACACTGCTATAAAAAGCACGTAGTACAGTACATGTCCATACAGCTAGCGTACAGCGTACACACACACACACACACATACATACATACATGGACGTGGCATGATTGCTTGCAGTAATACGTCATTCTCAATCGCGCCTGTGATTGGCCAATATTTAGAATGACACGCCCACATCATGAATACCCTTTTATCGGAATTCCGATAAAGCTTTACAAACCCATCAAGGTTGTTGTTTGAGCCACGTGTATGAGGTTGAAAATACGACCGTACTCACGACTACGCTCTACTGTTCTCGCTGTACAATGTATGGTAATGTACAATTGTGTATGAACTGCATGCGTGTGCAGCGAACCGGGCCGGGAACAGTACGTCAACAGCCTTGATCAAGGCTACACTTCTAGTGGGTAATTGTACACCTTTGATCTACATGGATGCACTACCTTTAGTACTGCAGTACTGCAGTACTGCATAGAAAGCACAAACATCGAATGCGTACTGAGTGAAGCCAGTTTTCAAAAGCAGCATATGTTTCAGTTACCTATAATGTATACATAGGGTAAAGACCTCCATTTCTAAATAGCACTGTCAAGGGCAATTATTAAGAGTATTCATCAGCAGAATCACCAAGAGATTGCAGATCGTGACGTACAAGTATGAGTACAAAAAAGCTTCGAGTGTTCCCATTGTAGCTCGGTATATTTCGTATCATTGGCCTAGCTTACCTTTCTTACTAGACTTGTTGACAAGTCGTTAATGTTTGCCGCGGTAAGCATCTCACATGCAACTTTCGTGATGCTGCTTTTGTCTCAGGGAGACGACATTCTCGCGGGGGAAATTGCTCTCGCACGAGACTGCTAGAGGCGACTCGAAACAGCAGTAGTCTCACGGCCAAGTAGTCACGATATTACCATCACGTAACGAAATTCGCGACAAACTTTACGACTTGTCCACAAGTCTATTTTTCAAAAAGAGCTACGTGCAGATAGTGTTCTCACCTCTCACCTCTTCACAACGGCTACGCCCACTGGGACCTCATACCAGACTCTTTACACTACCCGTTGTAGGGTTGCAGCCATTTTCCCTCCTAAAGACTATTGCTCGCTCTTGTATGGTAAGTCTTTGGCTTGAAATTCATAATATATTGATACCGTGGTAATAATAGTTGGGGACGTTAGAAGATGCGTATTTGCGTCAAGACTGCAATTTTTACGAAAAACTAAAACCAACTGCTGCGTCGACGTTCATCGTAGCCGACTGACGCTCTTGGCCCCGGGTGGGCCATTGCTACAGCTGTCGACTAACTGACCCTAAAACAATCCCGTTAAGCCCATTCCTAGCGATGGATGGTGACTTACTGGCCTGTTTAAGCGTACTCTGTATAGATCATGTGATTTTTGCGTTCTATGTCTAATTATGGAGATGCGTTTCATTATTTACAGTTTTTGACTCCATTGTTATTGTTTACTCAACGGATATAGAGGTTGAACATGAAAGTATTATGGCAGTTGAACTTCCAAACTGTGCAGTCGTTTTTTTTTTTTTTTTGGGTTTTCTTTTTGTTGGGGGGGGGGGTGTAGGCCTAACTACATGTATAGTTTCATCTATAGCGCGAAAAAGGACACTTCCAGGTCAGTAGACCCACTGACCCTAATTCTGGATCTTAGGGGGTTCGACCCGTTCCACGTCAGTCTAACATGGAGAGTGGTTTTAAGTGTAAGCTTAACTGTGATTCTGTCATTTGGACACATCCATAATCATGTTGACACAGACTATTTGTGAAAACTGACCCGGGATAAGTTGGCCACCACGAGATCAAAATCGGGGTCAAATGTTCATCTTTTTCTTTGGTTGCTAAATCTAGTTTCTAATTTGTTTTATTTGTATTTTCTACTAGGTAAAATGGCGAGTGCATCTGCGGTACTCAAGGAAATTGGTCAAGACTTTTTGGAATGTGGTATTTGTTTTGAACGGTACACAAATCCCAAAATCCTCAGTTGCGTTCACAGCTTCTGTGAAAAATGTTTGGTTCAATACTATGGCAACGATGTTGTAAAAACTTGTCCAGTGTGTCGACAAGAGACACGACTACCAGTGCCAGGGGGCATCAGTGACCTCAAGACCAATATGTTCATAATAACATTGAGGGAAAAAGTCGAGCTCCAGGAGAAGGTTGCCAAACTATCAGACAAAGCACGACGCACATGTGAATTATGTACTGAGAACGAGGTTACACATCATTGTTTAAACTGCTCTCAGAATATCTGCCAGGGCTGCATGAACATTCACAGGCGAATCAAAGTTTCAGCTGATCACAAAGTTGGAACCTTAGAAGATATTCGCGAGGGAAAGGTTACCCTACCAGAGGTACAGAAGGAGTATACATGCAACACGCACAAGGGTGAGATCAATCGATTCTACTGTGAGACATGTCATGTCTTGATTTGTCACGTCTGCACTGTTGTAAACCATTGCAAACCCGAGCATCAGTACATTGATTGCGCATCAGCTTCTTCCAAACATAAGAGGGGTTTTAAAGTACTATTTCCCACTATTACCAATGAAATCAAACATTGTGAAGAATGTTTAGAGCATGCATGCAAAGCTCAGCAACAATTTGAAAGGAAAGTTTCGCAAACAGTGCAAGAGGTGAAGAAGGGAGCAGATTGGGCGAGGGACAAGGTGAAAGCCGAAGAAGACCGAATTCTGCGCGAGATCCGAGTCCTAAAGGAGGATCGCAGCGCAGCATTTGACGAACAAATAAAAACAATAAAATCTTTGATTCAGAGGAAGCAAGATACGCTGACCATCGCAAGAGATGTCACAAACAAAGGCTCAGATAGCGACTTTTTGTCTTTATTTCTAATCATCGACCAAGATTTGACTTTCTTAAAAAGTAATAAAGTCCCACCTCAGATTGACGCAAGTTTTCACTATCAGCAGCTCGATCAGACTGGTTCCATTAAACTAGGCAACCTGGAGATCGGAACTATTAAGTGGGAGCTGCGTCGTAAAGTCAGTCGAAAATGGATGAAGATGGAGTGGTTTTGTGATATAGTAACTCTGCCAGGTGATAGACTTGCAGTAACTACCGCCATCACCCCACTTTCACATGATGGAAAATTGGTTATCTGCAGAACTGATGGTGAACTTGAGAAAACTATTCCAATGAAGGGAAGTAAGTGTTCCGATGAAAACATGTTATTTCAATATCTCAACAGGAGGGCTTCGAATAGCTTGTGTGAAACAAAGATTGACGTTTGTAATTACAATCTTTGTGCCAAAGACGTGACGGGGGGGGGGGGGGGAGACAAACCAGCATAAAAGAAAAAAATGACTCTTCGAAAATGGGCTCTGACATGGTCGACATGTCGTCTGCTCCCGACTGCGAGGGCGGTGTGGGTTTGATTGCTGAACGAATCACCAATTGGACTCACGAATTAAAAAAAAAAAGTCTGCTAGATTTTCATGTAATCATTACAGGGTTTTTATTCTATTTATTTTCTTATGTCAGGGGGTCAAAGTGGCATAGCATCTTTTCGCAATGGCTTAATGGCGGCTGATGAGAACGGATGTGTCCAGATCTACAACGAGGATTTAACAACAACCTCCCAGCTTCATCCATTCCTTGATGGAAAGATAGACAAAAAGAGTAGGAAAAAGTAAAACATTTTTTATATTCAATTAATTGCGTTCTCTCAATATAATATTCTACCCCCTTAAATACTTTTTTTTCTTCGAAATCATTTCGTTCCCTTAAAAAAAACTCCTTCCCCCAAAATGCAAATTGTTTTCCTCGAAATAAACTTTGGTCATTTGATTTCAGCCACGGCCAAACAAACAAAGGCTCAGTTTGTGACTTTTTGTCTTTATTTCCAATCATCGACCAAGATTTGACTTTCTTAAAAAGTAATTATGTCCCACCTCAGATTGACGGAAGTGTCCACTATCAGCGGCTCGATCAGACTGGTTCCGGTAAACTAGGCAACCTTGGCAAGCGCCAATACCGGGCCAGAAAGCACATCATTTAAGTCTGTTGATCTTATGTCGTGTTTTGAACTGAATTGAATTGAAATTACATAAAATAATTCGTTCCTCAAAATAATAATTCGAAGGAACGAGTTGATTTAGCGACTACCGATGCCTTTTTAATTTTCAATTAATATTACGAGATCGCCGTAGAACTAAACCAGCCTGCTAATGTGTCTTTTTGTTTGCTTTGTATTGTTGATTTTCGGTGGGGTGTCAGGGTCCATATTGTTGCTTTTTAATGAAATTAAACTTTCATTGTATTGTTTCAAACAGAGTGAGATGAGAGACGTTGATATCGAAGCTAAGGAAACATAATTTCGAGGGAATAAAAATAAATAATTATTTGTTAACCATCGTATAATTTCTTTTGCAATTGTCTCTTTAGAGGATATCCCACGTTCGAGTCGCTTGATTTTTTCGATCCATACACGTGCATTTGTGTGAAGAAAGACGGTACTATTCTGGTAGGACATTCCAAGGAGAACGTGATAACCTTAATACACCGTCCTGCTGGTAAGCCAATGTACACTACCCGTATATCACTGCCGAAGTCACCGCGGTTCTTGGCCACTGACTGCAATGACAGAATAATTGTCAGTTGCGGTACTGGCCACCAAGTTATTGTTATCGATGACCAAGGTGCTACCCTAGTCACCATCAAACCCACCACGAATGGTCATTCTGTCAAGTACTGTAGTGGCGTATGCTGCGACGGCTCCGATATCTACGTGGCAGTTAACAACCATGACCCTGTTTCTGGTCATATCCATCGTTATGATGGTGATGGGAAGTTCATCTCCTGTATTATTCAGGGTCTGCATCGACCAATGGGAATCACATTCACGGAAGATGGGCAACATCACTTGGCAGTAGCAGACGGTAACAATGTGAGCATTTACCAAAAGGTTTAATTCTGTTCACTTCGTTACCTAACCAGTCGGCAGACGTTGTTTCTGTTTTAAGCGGTTTCGGTAATTAGCAGAAACACACCCCTTTTCGACGAGATTATAAAAACAAAAATAAAGGTTTTCGGCAACACTGCAGCCATTTATTTGTAGGCCTAATGTTTTCATCCAGATCACCCTTTTACTTAGGGGGTTCGGCCTTAGCCAAAACGTCTCCTTTTTTTCTCCTTTTCGCCATTATACAACTCACACCTGTTATCTTCATGTAACTCCTTGTACAATTGGTACCCTCTTGTTACTTGACCATGAGCAAGCCAGTTCTGCCGACTACCCCCGCCAGATTAACTGACCCATGTGACAACAATGAGAATACTTTCACTCACTGAGAAAAGGATGTATACTTTCCAAGATTTGGTGGCCCAACTCGGAAATTCTTTAATGGAGATTTCCCGCAATGAAACATGAATACTGACCGTGATTGTTATTCTAAAGTTCTACAAATCCTTGATGGTAGCCATAGTTACTGTTCATCTAACCCGAAAAGCAGTGCATAGTCTTTAATAATTTGTTGTTTAAAACAATCATTGATCAGGTTTGTGTTTAAATGCATTGCAAGTGTAGCGCTATTTCCGGTCGTGACTCGCCCTTCAAATAAGCAATCATCGCTTCGATATTTGTTTTCGCCCATTGCCTTTTTGTGATGCTTTTTAAAGGTATTTTGTTTTCTCTAAATCGTTTATAAAAAGGAAATCCTTACCAGAAAAATCTGGAAATGTTTGAGAGTGGCAATCATGTACAGAAAAAAGAAATTGCTTCCGGGTCAGCCTAAAAATCAGTCAATGTAGCGCCCTCTGCTGTTGACTTTTATTTACAGAACGTCGCCAATAAGGCAAGTGTTCCTAGATAGCCAAGTACGACGCAATGATACATTATGAACAAGTTTAACTTTAACAACTATGTTGTGTTTATCTGTTTACTTTTTAATGACATACATGCAGTTACTTGAGTTATAAGCTGATGACATTGCACATCTTTTAACAATTCTCGTCTACAGATTAAACAATTTAACATTAAAATATAATATTTACATTTATTGTATAACTATGTCACTTTGTAATTTGGTTTCACTTCATTATTTTAACAATGTTGTTTCAGGAAAAGTGACTTAAATGGGATCTCAACAACAAAAACTAGTTCTATAAAACAATTTTTTATTGAAATGGGAACTGCTGTACATGGTACATATGGCATGTATCCTAACCCCTAAAATGGCACAACCGTTACCCCCCCCCCCTAACACCCTTCAACAATTATTCACTGGAGAGCAGCAATCCACCTGCACTCCTTCTTACTGCGCCTTGAACACCCATCAGGGTGGATACGTGCGCATTACAAATCTTATTATTATTGTTATTATTATAATTTCGCAACCCACCCCAGCCCAGATCCTATGGAATTCCTTCTATATTAACATTATTACTAATATATATGCCTGTCCATTGCTATGCCTGTCCATTGCTGTACATAATGTCACATAAAGTTCGTACACTTTCAGAAATGTCTTTTCATTTGCCTTTCTAGATCGGTACTAAAACCACATCATTTCAGAGACTTGGTAAAAGTGTTTTACATTTTATACTAATACAGTGTTCGTACACTTTCAGCTGGCATTGTAAATATTGACATGATTATGTTATTCATTTGAGTGCATTTTAACATATTCATGAGATAAAATCAACCAATTAGTAGTTTGAAAGAATTATGTTCTCATGTACATTCTATGGTTCAAATCAAAACAGTCCAGGAAGTATTTTACCTTTTTATCAATGTAGGCCTACACATCATACAGTGAGGCACTGGACACTAAGCAAAATATTACAAACTTTGCACGGTGGGGGTACAATCAAGTGAGGTGTGGGGTGACACCGTGTACATAAATCTCTAAAGTGGTCTGATATTAATCTTTCATGAGAATGTAGCCCGTAACAATTATTATAGTTAGCTTCCGTGTGTATTTACTTGGCTGTTGTCTGTACACTTTCAGTAATTTGTAAACTTGTGTTTATAAAGTGTATTTAGTGCCTAATTTGTAGTTTGTGTTTTGTATTTAGGGGCAAGGGCACTGGACACCTTTGGAATTTGTCAATATTGGTCGTCGAAGTTGCGAGAGAATAATGAAAGAATAAATACCCTTGTCACACAGAATGTGTGCTTTCAGATGCCTTGAATTCGAGACCTCAGCTGAGGTCTCGAATTCAATTCAATTTCTTTTAGTGAGAAATTACTTCTTTCTCAAAAACTTCGTTACTTTAGAGGGAGCCACCATTTCTCTTAATGTTTTATACTATCAACAGCTCTCCATTGCTCGTTACCAAGTAGGTTTTTATGCTAACAATTACTTTAAGTAGATTGCTTAGTGCCTTTTACATTATAAACAATTTTGTTTACATTATTATGACTACTCAAATATCGGATGAATTGAAAAGTTGGCTGTAAATTATGTTGTCATTACACTCTCAATGACTCCGGGTCAGAATAGACCTTCCGTCGATTTCACCAAACTCTTCCTAGCTTAGGATTAATCTATACGTAGGACGCACTGAACCCATCCTAAGTTAGGACGGGTTACTCGTCCTAACTCGAGTTAGAATTAATCCTAGCGTTTCGTGAAATCGGCTGCTTGATCCGGATCCCGTGATGGGGACTGACCCATTTCTGTGTCAGCTATGACCCGGAACACGTGCCAAGTGACCCTTGAATGGGTGAAACTAACGCAGAATCCGAGTTGTAAACATGTTCCGGATTAACCTGACATGTAAATGTGTCCGTACACACATAATCCGGGTAAATCCTAATCCGGGTGATTAGAGTTTCTGTAAACGAGTATCAAATGTGTATAACGTTTAGCAAAGTAATAAAATGTGTACTCTATGTATCCTGTCAATCGATGGTCCTTACTTAAAGATATCTCTATATATTGTTAACGCCCTTAAAAAAAAACTTTAAAAAAACTTGACTGTGCCAGGTATAAAACAAAAATTGAGTGAGATCTCAACAAATACCCACCAAGTGGCATTATTTATTAGCAGAAATATTTATTTGGGGTCAAGCGCAAGCTAAGACATTACTAATTAGGGAGACTACTTAATTATCGAACCATTAATTTGAGTGTTTTCTATCCAATGAGGGTGAAAGACTGGAGCGAGGCATCTGGGAGGTGGGGGGGGGGTTGCCAAACTTTAATCACTGATCACGCATAAAAATATGTTCCCCTTAGCGCCAACGAATACAAGCTGTCAGTCTCTACCAAGCTCGCCATTCTGGGAGTCAAAGGCCGAAACCAGATATCTTAACATGCGTGCTTAATTTACATACATTGTAAAGAATTGATTCCCATCACAACCAAGAGTTGTTGTGGTGATCACGTGAGGTGAACCGGGTCAATCAGTCCTACTGTTTGATACTCGTCTGCTCATTACAGACGACCTGTAACGACTATTACCCCAGAAATATCGGCTAGTGGCCATAACTTACCAAACAAATTGAAGCCATTTCCACAACCATTTATTAGGGAGGGACCAGTTGAGATGATGGGTGTTCCTTTTTTTCAATTGGGGTTGGGGGCACCTTTGATCTACATGGATGCACTACCTTTAGTACTGCATAGAAAGCACAAACATCAAATGCGTACTGAGTGAAGCCAATTTTCAAAAGCAGCATATGTTTCAGTAACCTATAATGTATACATAGGGTAAAGACCTCCATTTCTAAATAGCACTGTCAAGGGCAATTATTAAGAGTAACATCAGCAGAATCACCAAGACAACTTTGAACAGGTACGTTGGTAATGTTGCGATTGCAATATTATGAGAACACTTTGAACCTGGGAGTGACTTCAACGGCGATATCAGCTCTATAGCTAACAATGCATTAACGTTTACACTACAAATCCACAAGCAAATTGGTAAACAACTGTGGCTGATTTTGTCAGAACAAAACCAGTCCGTTGAACATTCTCAAGTAGACTGCCTTATCAGTCACAGTTAATACAGTTAATATTAAACCATGGAGGTAGACTAACCTAAGTCGTTAATGTTTGCCGTAATAAGCATCTCACATGCAACTTTCGTGATGCTGCTTTTGTCTCAGGGAGACGACATTCTCGCGGGGGAAATTGCTCTCGCACGAGACTGCTGGAGGCGAGTCGAAACAGCAGTAGTCTCACGGCCAAGTAGTCACGATATTACCATCACGTCACGAAATTCGCCGGGAGAGTAGGTACGCGACAAACTTTACGACTTGTCCACAAGTCTATTTTTCAAAAAGAGCTACGTGCAGATAGTGTTCTCACCTCTCACCTCTACACAACGGCTACGCCCACTGGATGGGACCTTCTACCAGACTCTTTACACTAACCGTTGTAGGGTTGCAGCCATTTTCCCTCCTAAAGACTATTGCTCGCTCTGGTATGGTAAGTCTTTGGCTTGAAATTTATAATATATTGATACCGTGGTAATAATAGTTGGGGACGTTAGAAGATGCTTATTTGCGTCAAGACTGCAATTTTTACGAAAAAAAAATCGTTCATCGTAGCCGACTGACGCTCTTGGCCCCGGGTGGGCCATGGCAACAGCTGTCGACTAAACTGACCCTAAAACAATTCCGTTAAGCCCATTTCTAGCGATGGATGGTGACTTACTGGCCTGTTTAAGTGTACTCTGTATAGATCATGTGATTTTTGCGTTCTTTGTCTTATTATGGAGACGCGTTTCATTATTTACAACTTTGACTCCATTGTTATTGTTTACTCAACGGATATAGACGTTGAAGATGAAAATATTATGGCAGTTGAACTTTTTTTTTAGGTGTTCGGGCCAACAGCCCGAAACACCTCTTATTTTTGTTCGGTTTTTTTTAGGTGTTCGGGCCAACAGCCCGGAACACCTCTTATTTTTGTTCGGTTTTTTTTTTTTATTGATACTTCTTCTTCTTCTTCTTCTTCTTCTTCTGTACGTCCCTTGTCCCCCTACAAAAACATCTTTCCAAACATCGTATGAACTTGAAACTTCACACATAGTTAGATATTTATTAGGAGAAGAAACCGTGTGAGTTACGTTATGATGACGTCATCAATTCTTGAGTTATGAATATTCAAAGTTTATTCATTCAAAAAATCATAACTTTTGATCTACATGAGGGATTTTTACAATCGAAACATCATCGGAATTGTCATTAAAAACTCCGTAAACGCCTCACAGACATGACCCCATTTTGATGTTGTCTTCCGGCTCAAAAGAGAGGTTGAAAATTTCAAAATTCACGTCTAAAGAACAACGTAAATCCCCATTGGTATGTGCATAAACATTGCACGTGTATTAGCGGTGCAGCAGAGCACGCTCCAGTGATCGTCCATTCTGCTTATTAGCGGCGATTGTCCGCTAAAAAAATCACACTTCCCAAGCACATATAAAGTTGAAACTTCACACCTGGTTAGATATGTATAAGGAGAAGAAACCGTTTGAGTTATGTCACGATGACGTCATCAATTCTTGAGTTATGAATTTTCAAAGTTTATTATTTTAAAAAATCATAACTTTTGATCTACATGATGGGTTGTTACAATCGACACATCATCGGAAAGTTCGTTAAAAACTCCGTAAATGCCTCGCAGACGTGATCCCATTTTGAGCTCGTCTTCTGGTTCAAAATCGAGTTTGAAAGTTCACAATTTCTTGTATAAAGAACTACGAAATTTCCCCATTGGTTGTGCGTAACACTTGTGGCGTACACGTGTAGTGTATAAGGCATAATTTATTTGGTGGCATGCTGCCAAGTTTGTTGTACTCTGTGCCATAGCGTGATATGCATAGAGCTATATAGCTATGCAGAACGCTGCGAAAACGATTTCATTTCAATCTTCAGCGTCAAATTGTTCAAATGTTACCCTTCTGATGGCTTAGTGGTCAATGTGGAATTGAAGACGAAGTTTCGCTGAGATGGCCACCTACTTCAGTGATTAATGGGACTTTTAATTATGTGAGAAAACAACAGTACAAAATGACGAACATTGGTCATGTTTTGGTTAAACACCGAGAAGAATAGAGACGTTACATCGATCGACCACTCCCCCCGGGTGAAGGGCGTTTTGGGCCCACGGAATTCACGTCAGTATTACGATATCTATTACTTCTTGAACTTAGCATAATCATCAACTGTTTTGATTATTTGTTAAAACAACTATCCAAGTTATTTTGAGTTAAATATTTTGAAGAAAAAAAAATCTCTGAAATAACATAAGCCCTTTCAAACTTTCTCTAGTAGGAAAGGACGTTACGTAAACTAATCTATTTCTACCTCCATGCACAGACATGGATGTTACAATACAAAACATTCAAAGAAAACAGAATGGTTAAAGCATAAGGCCCAAGCAATTAGGAGTGGTCTTGCTAAAATAAACTGCCGGATTAAACAAAACTTTAGTACAAACAAATCAATAAAACAATCCAGATTTTCATCTTCTTCTTCTCTTCGTCCCTTGTCCTCGAACAAAAGCACACTTCCCAAACTCGTATGAACTTGAAACTTCGCACATAGTTAGATATGCATTAGGAGTGGAATAATGTGTTAGTTAGGTCATGATGATGTCATCCATTCTTGAGTAATAAAAATTCAAATTATTACTTCAAAAAGTCATTATTTTTGATTCACGTTTTTTTTTTTTTACTTCTTTTTAAAAATATTATCAATAGAGCGCGAAAAAGCTTCATGAAGAATAGTCTTCGTTCAAGGCGGTTAAAACATACATGCCCCTTACAGTCTTTTCTTCAGTCGTCAGTCAATATTTCCTAAGTTCATATTTCCTAAACTACATAAGCTATTTTGACAATCTGTACATCATATGAAAGGGCTTTACGTACTTGACAGAACTGGATATGTTGGTGAACTTTCGTTGACCTTTTGACCTGTTTAAACGGGAAGTGACTGTGAAATGATTTGAAAGGGCGTGGTTTATTGTCTTTTAGGTCGAAAAAACATCCTTTGATGCTTTACCATCACACCATACAAGTATTACCGATGACATTACCAAACATACACTTTTACTACATGACGTAATCATGTGGTTTTGACAGTTTTTGCAATTTGAATCATTTATTACAAATCTTGAGAACAAAGCAAGGTGTAATATTTGTTTTTTAATCCAGGCTTTTACTCCCGGAAACCGAACACCTTGAGTTTGTTCACAAACTCTCAATCTCTAGTTTTTTTTTGCTTTTGGGTTTATGCCTAACTACATGTATAGTTTCATCTATAGCGCGAAAAGGACACTCCCGGGTCAGTAAACCCACTGACCCTAATTCTGGATATCAGGGGGTTCGACCCGTTCCAGGTCAGTCTAACATGGAGAGTGGTTTTAAGTGTAAGCTTAACTGTGATTCTGTCATTTGGACACATCCATAATCATGTTGACATAGACTATTTGTGAAAACTGACCCGGGATGAGTCGGCCACCACAAAATCGGGGTCAAATGTTCATCTTTTTCTTTGGTTGCTAAATCTAGTTTCTAATTTGTTTTCTTTGTATTTTCTACTAGGTAAAATGGCGAGTGCATCTGCGGTACTCAAGGAAATTGGTCAAGACTTTTTGGAATGTGGTATTTGTTTTGAACGGTACACAAATCCCAAAATCCTCAGTTGCGTTCACAGCTTCTGTGAAAAATGTTTGGTTCAATACTATGGCAACGATGTTGTAAAAACTTGTCCAGTGTGTCGGCAAGAGACACGACTACCAGTGCCAGGGGGCATCAGTGGCCTCAAGACCAATGGGTTCATTTTAACATTGAGGGAAAAAGTCGAGCTCCAGGAGAAGGTTGCCAAACTATCAGACAAAGCACGACGCACATGTGAATTATGTACTGAGAACGAGGTTACACATCATTGTTTAAACTGCTCTCAGAACATCTGCCAGGGCTGCATGAACATTCACAAGCGAAGCAAAGTTTCAGCTGATCACAAAGTTGGAACCTTGGAAGATATTCGCGAGGGAAAGGTTACCCTACAAGAGGTACAGAAGGAGTATACATGCAACACGCACAAGGGTGAGATCAATCGATTCTACTGTGAGACATGTCATATCTTGATTTGTCACGTTTGCGCTGTTTATAACCATTGCAAACCCGAGCATCAGTACATTGATTGCGCAACAGCTTCTTTAAAATTTAAGAAAGTTTTTAAAGAACTCTTTCCCACTATTACCAACGAAATCAAACATTTTGAAGAATGTTTAGAGCTTGCATGCACAGCTCAGCAAGAATTTGAAAGGAAAATTTTACAAAAAGTGCAAGAGGTAAAGATTGGAGCAGATCGGCTGAAGGACAAAGTGAAAGCCGAAGAAGACCGAATTCTGCGCGAGATCCGGGTCCTAAAGGAGGATCGCAGCACAGCATTTGACGAACAAATAAAAACAATAAAATCTTTGATTCAGAGGAAGCAAGACACGCTGACCATCGCAAGAGATGTCACAAACAAAGGCTCAGATAGTGACTTTCTGTCTTTATTTCCAATCATCGACCAAGATTTGACTTTCTTAAAAAGTAATAAAGTCCCACCTCAGATTGACGCAAGTTTTCACTATCAGCGGCTCGATCAGACTGGTTCCATTAAACTAGGCAACCTGGAGATCGGAACTAAAAAGTGGGAGCTGCGTCGTGGAGTCAGTCGTGATTGGATGGCGATGGAATTTTTTGGTGATATAGCAACTCTGCCAGGTGACAGACTTGCAGTAACTACCGCCATCACCCCACTTTCACATGATGGAAAATTGGTTATCTGCAGAACTGATGGTGAACTTGAGAAAACTATTCCACTGAAGGGAAGTAAGTGTTCCGATGAAAACATGTTATTTCAATATCTCAACAGGAGGGCTTCGAATAGCTTGTGTGAAACAAAGATTGACGTTTGTAATTACAATCTTTGTGCCAAAGACGTGACGGGGGGGGGGGGGGGAGACAAACCAGCATAAAAGAAAAAATGACTCTTCGAAAATGGGCTCTGACATTATTTTGATGGTCGACATGTCGTCTGCTCCCGACTGCGAGGGTGGTGTGGGTTTGATTGCTGAACGAATCACCAATTGGACTCACGAAAAAAAAAAAAAAAAGTCTGCTAGATTTTCATGTAATCATTACATGGTGTTTATTCTATTTATTTTCTTATGTCAGGGGGCCATGGCATAGCATCTTTTAGTAATGCCTTAATGGTGGCTGATATGAACGGATGTGTCCAGATCTACAACGAGGATTTCACAACAACCTCTCAGCTTTATCCAACCCTTGATGGAAAGATAGACAAAAAGAGTAGGAAAAAGTAAAACATATATTGTATTCAATTAATTGCGTTCTTTCAATATAATATTTTCATCCCCCTTAAATACTGTTTTTTTCTTCGAAATCATTTCGTTCCCTTAAACAAAAGTCCTTCCCCCAAAATGCTAATTAATTTTGTTTTCCTCGAAATAAACTTTGCTCATTTGATTTCAGCCACGGCCAAACAAACAAAGGCTCAGTTTGTGACTTTCTGTCTTAATTTCCAATCATCGACCAAGATTTGACTTTCTTAAAAAGTAATTATGTCCCACCTCAGATTGACGCAAGTTTCCACTATCAGCGGCTCGATCAGACTGGTTCCGGTAAACTAGGCAACCTTGGCAAGCGCCAATACCAGGACGGAAAAGCATATCAATTTAAGTCTTTTGATCTTCTGTCGTGTATTGAATTTAATTGAATTGAAATTACATAAAATAATTCGTTCCTCAAAATAACAATTCGAAGGAACGAATGTGTATTTTAGCGACTACCGATGCCTTTTTAATTTTCAGTTAATATCACGGGATCGCCGTACACTGTAAACAAATTGGGTAAAAAAAATGCCCAGCTGTTTACCCAATTAAGGGCGAATAGTGAACTCCTCCAACTTTTGGGCAAAATATTACCCATCAAAGTTAGGCACTCTGATTGCCAAATATTTTGTGTAACCAACAGTTGGGTAATTTTTTGTTTACCCATTTTCTGGGTATTTAATACATTATCAATAACCCACTTATTGGGCGAAGATTTTATTAATGATTTAACCCTTTTCTTTGTTATCCAACAAATGGTGATTGTATTTAACCCTTTGATTTACAGTTTCTTGTGTGATACGTCATACAACCAGGCGTAGAAAATATCATTTCCACGATGGCAAACGGTGGTGAGCTGTGACCTTCCAAGGCCTTGGCATCTCTCTCAAAATCGAGAGGGTGCTCAGTGGTTTGTAGATGCTTTGGAAGGTTAGTTTTCAACTAAATACTGTTTGTTTCCTGTTCAGTTGTTGTACACAGTCGTGACAGTTGCAGCGCAAGCACACGCATACATGCCACAACCAGCGTTGCACATAATGGCATGATAAAACTGAAACTAAAAACTGAAACTAGTTCAACAGTAGTGTCACTTTGTTGCTCCCTCTGCAACCAACACGACTATGTACGACTGAATAGAAAACACAACTTCATGTTTTGTTCAAAACTAACCTTCAAATTTGATCTACAGAACTAAAACAGCCTGCTAATGTGTCTTTTTCTTTTCTTTGTATTGTTGATTTTCGGTGGGGTGTCAGGGTCCATATTGTTGCTTTTTAATTAAGTTAAACTTTCATTGTATTGTTTCAAGCAGAGTGAGCAGGGAGACGTTGATATCGAAGCTAAGGAAACATAATTTCGAGGGAATGAAAATAAATAATTATTTTTTAACCATCGTATAATTTCTTTTGCAATTGTCTCTTTAGAGGATATATCAGGATGTCGGACGAGATGCCTTGGGCAATTTTCTATCAACACACGTGCATTTGTGTCGAATTATTTTAGCGACTACCGGTGCCGTTCTAATTTTCAAGTCACCTGGAAGTGGTATTTTGTCAAAATAAAGCTTTTTTGTTTCAAAACGTACAAACTCACGACTAGGACTTGAATGTACTTGCACGTACGTGTGTTCGATGTTCGATCGAGGCAAAGTCTTCCTCGATTGACGTCACAAAAGGGGTAGGCGGAGTCACCCCCTACACAACTTTATTTAATTTTTTAAACATATAAATCGTGACAAACAATTACTCAAAAAATTATTTTATTGTTCAGGAACATACTCTAATTTTTGAAAGAAAAAATCTATTTCCAGGTGCCTTTCAATTAATATTACGAGATCGCCGTAAACTAAAACAGCCTGCTAATGTGTCTTTTTCTTTGCTTTGTATTGTTGATTTTCGGTGGGGGTGTCAGGGTCCACGCTGTTGCTTTTTAATTAAATTAAACTTTCATTGTATTGTTTCAAGCAGAGTGAGATGAGAGACGTTAATATCGAAGCTAAGGAAACATAATTTCGACGGAATGAAATAATTAATTAATTTTCAACCATCGTATAATTTCTTTTGTAATTGTCTCTTTAGAGGAGATTCCAAGATGTTGGACGAGATGCCCCGGGCAATTTTCAATCAATACACGTGCATTTGTGTGAAGAAAGACGGTACTATTCTGGTAGGACATTCCAAGGAGAACGTGATAACCTTAATACACCGTCCTGCTGGTAAGCCAATACACACTACCCGGATATCACTGCCGAAGTCACCGTGGTTCTTGGCCACTGACTGCAATGACAGAGTGGTTGTCAGTGGCTTTGACGATAACCAAGTTATTGTTATCGATGACCAAGGTGCTACCCTAGTCACCATCAAACCCACCATGAATGGTCAGCCTGTCAAGTACTGTAGTGGCGTATGCTGCGACGGCTCCGATATCTACGTTGCAATTTTCAATGTTGCCACTGATTCTGGTCATATTCATCGTTATGATGGTGATGGGAAGTTCATCTCCTGTATTATTCAGGGTCTGTGCTTTCCAATGGGAATCACATTCACGGAAGATGGTCGACATCACTTGGCAGTAGCAGGCGTAAACGATTTGAACATTTACCAAAAGGTATAATTCTGTCCACTTCGTTACCTAACCAGTCGGCAGGCGTTGTTTTTGTTTTAAGCTGTTTCGGATATAAATATAGCAGGAACACACTTTTTTTCGTCGAGATTATTGAAAAAGGGGTTTTCGGCAACACTGTAGCCATTTATTTATTGTTTTCATAGAGATAACCCTTTTACTAAGGGGGTTTCGGCCTTATTTTGTTGCCCAGGTTTTGTAGTTTATGTTTTAATGGACTTTGAAGTATTTTTTACATTAATGTAACTATGTTCACACAACGGATTAAGCTCAAATGTTCACTTGTTTGTTTCAGTTTGTAAAATGCTTTTATAAGTACTTTATAGTTATTGCCTAGGTTTTGTAGTTTTTGTTTTTAAAGGCAGTTGACACTATTGGTAATTTGTTACTCAAAATAATTTTTAGCATAAAACCTTACTTGGTAACGATTAAAGGAAAGAAGTTGATATTATAAAACATTGTGAGAAACGGCTTCCTCTGAAGTGACATAGTTTTCAAGAAAGAAGATATTTCGCGAATTTGATTTCGAGACCTCAGATTTAGAATTTGAGGTCCCGAAATCAACCATCAGGAGCACACAACTTCGTGTGACAAGGTTTTTTTTTCTTCATTACAATCTCGCAATTTTGACGACCAACATTGAGCTCAAATTTTCACAGGTTTGTTATTTTATGCATAGCGATACACTAAGTGAGAAGACTGGCTTTACCAATAGTGTCCAGTGTCTTTACACGATTGTTATTAAAACACAACAGATTAAGCTAATGTTCACTTGTTTGTTACTTCATGCATTATTGTTGATCAATCAAAACATGACTGGAAAGCTCCAAGACAAACGGGCCAACAATACATCCTTTTCGCTTTTATACAACTCACACCTGTTATCTTCATGTAACTCCTTGTACAAATGGTGTACCCTCTTGTAACAGCAGTTCTGCCGACTACCCCCGCCATATTAACTTACCCATGTGATGACCTATGTGATGACAATGAGAATACTTTAGAAAAGGATGTATACTTTCCAAGATTTGGTGGCCCAACTCGGAAATTCTTTAATGGAGATTTCCCGCAATGAAACATGAATACTCACCGTGACTGTTATATAGTTCTACAAATCGTTGATGGCAGCCATAGTTACTGTTAATTTAACCCGAAAAGCAATGCATAGTCTTTAATAATTTGTTGTTAAAAAAATCATTGATCAGGTTTGTGCTTAAATGCAGTGCAAGTGGTGCGCGATTTTCGTTTGTGACTCGCCCTTCAAATAAGCAATTCTAAAATTCGATCGGATCGATATTTGTTTTCACCTAAATTGCCTTTTTGTGATGCTTTTCAAAGGCATTTTGTTTTCTCTAAATCGTTTATAAAAAGGAAATCCTTACCAGAAAAATCTGGAAATGTTTGAGGGTGGTAATCATGTACAGAAAAAAGAAATTGCATCCGGGTCAGCCTAATATCAGTCAATGTAGCGCCCTCTGCTGTTGACTTTTATTTACAGAACGTCGCCAATAAGGCAAGTGTTCCTAGATAGCCAAGTACTGTACGACGCAATGATACATTATGAACAAGTTTAACTTTAACAATTATGTTGTGTTTATCTGTTTACTTTTTAATGACATACATGCAGTTACTTGAGTTATAAGCTGATGACATTGCACATCTTTTAACAATTCTCGTCTGCAGATTAAACAATTTAACATTAAAATATAATATTTACATTTATTGTATAACTATGTCACTTTGTAATTCGGTTTCACTTCATTATTTCAACAATGTTGTTTCAGGAAAATTGACTTAAATTGGATCTCAACAACAAAAACTAGCTCTATAAAACAATTTTTAATTGAAATGGGAACTGCTGTACATGGTACATATGGCATGTATTCAAACCCCTAAAATGGCACAACCGTTACCCCCCCCCCCACCCCCCTAACACCCTTCAACAATTATTCACTGGAGAGCAGTAATCCACCTGGACTCCTTCTTACTGCGCCTTGAACACCCATCAGGGTGGATACGTGCGCATTACAAATCTTATTATTATTGTTATTATTATAATTTCGCAACCCACCCCAGCCCAGATCCTATGGAATTCCTTCTATATTAACATTATTACTAATAGATATGCCTGTCCATTGCTATGCCTGTCCATTGCTGTACATAATGTCACAAAAAGTTCCTACACTTTCAGAAATGTCTTTTCATTTGCCTTTCTAGATCGGTACTAAAACCACATCATTTCAGAGACTTTGTAAAAGTGTTTTACATTTTATACTAATACAGTGTTCGTACACTTTCAGCTGGCATTGTTAATATTGACATGATATGTTATTCATTTGAGTGCATTTTTTAATATTCACGAGATGAAATCAAGCAATTAGTATTTTGAAAGAAAAATATCCTCATGTACATTCTAGTAATGGTACTAACATCAAAATAGTCCAGAAACTTGATTGAAGTGTTTTACCTTTTTATGCACCCATCATACAGTGAGCAGCACTGGACACTAAGCAAAATTGCAAACTTTGCACGGTGGGGGTACAATCAAGTGAGGTGTGGGGTGACACCATGTACATAAATCTCTTAAGTGGTCTGATATTAATCTTTTATGAGAATGTAGCCCGTAACAATTAATTTAGTTAGCTTCCGTGTGTATTTGGCTGTTGTCTGTACACTTTCAGTAACTTGTAAACTTGTGTTTATAAAGTGTATTTATTGCCTAATTTGTAGTTTTTGTTTAGTATTTAGGGGCTAAGGGCACTGGACACCTTAGGAATTTGTCAATATTGGTCGTCGAAGTTGCGAGAGAATAATGGAAGAATAAACACCCTTGTCACACAGAATGTGTGCTTTCAGATGCCTTGAATTCGAGACCTCAGCTGAGGTCTCGAAATCAATTCAATTTCTTTTAGTGAGAAATTACTTCTTTCTCAAAAACTTCATTACTTCAGAGGGAGCCACCATTTCTCACAATGTTTTATACTATCAACAGCTCTCCATTACTCGTTACCAAGTAGGTTTTTATGCTAACAATTACTTCAAGTATAGCGCTTGGTGCCTTTAACATTATAAACAATTTTGTTTACATTATTATGACTACTCAAATATCGGATGAATTGAAATGTTGGCTGTAAATTATGTTGTCATTACACTCTCAATGACTCCGGTCAGAATAGACCTGCCGTCGATTTCACCAAACTCTTCCTAACTTAGGATTAATCTATACGTAGGACGCACTGAACCCATCCTAAGTTAGGACGGGTTACTCGTCCTAACTCGAGTTAGGATTAATCCTAGCGTTTCGTGAAATCGGCTGCTTGATCCGGATCCCGTGATGGGGACTGACCCATTTTTGTGTCAGCTATGACCCGGAACACGTGCCAAGTGATCCTTGAATGGGTGAAACTAACGCAGAATCCGAGTTGTAAACATGTTCCGGATTAACCTGACATGTAAATGTGTCCGTACACACATAATCCGGGTAAATCCTAATCCGGGTGATTAGAGTTTCTGTAAACGAGTATCAAATGTGTATAACGTTTAGCAAAGTAATAAAATGTGTACTCTATGTATCCTGTCAATCGATGGTGCTTACTTAAAGACATCTCTATATATTGTTAACGCCCTTAAAAAAAAACTTTAAAAAAAACTTGACTGTTCCAGGTATAAAACAAAAATTGAGTGAGATCTCAACAAATACCCACCAAGTGGCATTATTTATTAGCAGAAATATTTATTTGGGGTCAAGCGCAAGCTAAGACATTACTAATTAGGGAGACTACTTAATTATCGAACCATTAATTTGAGTGTTTTCTATCCAATGAGGGTAAAAGACTGGAGCGAGGCATCTGGGAGGTGGGGGGGGGGGTTGCCAAACTTTAATCACTGATCACGCATAAAAATATGTTCCCCTTAGCGCCAACGAATACAAGCGGTCAGTCTCTACCAAGCTCGCCATTCTGGGAGTCAAAGGCCGAAACCAGATATCTTAACATGCGTGCTTAATTTACATACATTGTAAAGAATTGATTCCCATCACAACCAAGAGTTGATGTGGTGATCACGTGAGGTGAACCGGGTCAATGCAGTCCTACTGTTTGATACTCGTCTGCTCATTACAGACGACCTGTAACGACTATTACCCCAGAAATATCGGCTAGTGGCCATAACTTACCAAACAAATTGAAGCCATTTCCACAACCATTTATTAGGGAGGGACCAGTTGAGATGATGGGTGTTCCTTTTTTTCAATTGGGGTTGGGGGCACCTTTGATCTACATGGATGCACTACCTTTAGTACTGCATAGAAAGCACAAACATCAAATGCGTACTGAGTGAAGCCAATTTTCAAAAGCAGCATATGTTTCAGTAACCTATAATGTATACATAGGGTAAAGACCTCCATTTCTAAATAGCACTGTCAAGGGCAATTATTAAGAGTAACATCAGCAGAATCACCAAGACAACTTTGAACAGGTACGTTGGTAATGTTGCGATTGCAATATTATGAGAACACTTTGAACCTGGGAGTGACTTCAACGGCGATATCAGCTCTATAGCTAACAATGCATTAACGTTTACACTACAAATCCACAAGCAAATTGGTAAACAACTGTGGCTGATTTTGTCAGAACAAAACCAGTCCGTTGAACATTCTCAAGTAGACTGCCTTATCAGTCACAGTTAATACAGTTAATATTAAACCATGGAGGTAGACTAACCTAAGTCGTTAATGTTTGCCGTAATAAGCATCTCACATGCAACTTTCGTGATGCTGCTTTTGTCTCAGGGAGACGACATTCTCGCGGGGGAAATTGCTCTCGCACGAGACTGCTGGAGGCGAGTCGAAACAGCAGTAGTCTCACGGCCAAGTAGTCACGATATTACCATCACGTCACGAAATTCGCCGGGAGAGTAGGTACGCGACAAACTTTACGACTTGTCCACAAGTCTATTTTTCAAAAAGAGCTACGTGCAGATAGTGTTCTCACCTCTCACCTCTACACAACGGCTACGCCCACTGGATGGGACCTTCTACCAGACTCTTTACACTAACCGTTGTAGGGTTGCAGCCATTTTCCCTCCTAAAGACTATTGCTCGCTCTGGTATGGTAAGTCTTTGGCTTGAAATTTATAATATATTGATACCGTGGTAATAATAGTTGGGGACGTTAGAAGATGCTTATTTGCGTCAAGACTGCAATTTTTACAAAAAAAAAAAATCGTTCATCGTAGCCGACTGACGCTCTTGGCCCCGGGTGGGCCATGGCAACAGCTGTCGACTAACTGACCCTAAAACAATTCCGTTAAGCCCATTTCTAGCGATGGATGGTGACTTACTGGCCTGTTTAAGTGTACTCTGTATAGATCATGTGATTTTTGCGTTCTTTGTCTTATTATGGAGACGCGTTTCATTATTTACAACTTTGACTCCATTGTTATTGTTTACTCAACGGATATAGACGTTGAAGATGAAAATATTATGGCAGTTGAACTTCCAAACTGTGCAGTCGTTTTTTTTTTTTTTTTTTTTTTTTTTTTTTTTGCTTTTGGGTGTATGCCTAACTACATGTATAGTTTCATCTATAGCGCGAAAAGGACACTCCCGGGTCAGTAGACCCACTGACCCTAATTCTGGATCTTAGGGGGTTCGACCCGTTCCAGGTCAGTCTAACATGGAGAGTGGTTTTAAGTGTAAGCTTAACTGTGATTCTGTCATTTGGACACATCCATAATCATGTTGACACAGACTATTTGTGAAAACTGACCCGGGATGAGTCGGCCACCACGAGATCAAAATCGGGGTCAAATGTTCATCTTTTTCTTTGGTTGCTAAATCTAATTTCTAATTTGTTTTATTTGTATTTTCTACTAGGTAAAATGGCGAGTGCATCTGCGGTACTCAAGGAAATTGGTCAAGACTTTTTGGAATGTGGTATTTGTTTTGAACGGTACACAAATCCCAAAATCCTCAGTTGCGTTCACAGCTTCTGTGAAAAATGTTTGGTTCAATACTATGGCAACGATGTTGTAAAAACTTGTCCAGTGTGTCGGCAAGAGACACGACTACCAGTGCCAGGGGGCATCAGTGGCCTCAAGACCAATGGGTTCATAATAACATTGAGGGAAAAAGTCGAGCTCCAGGAGAAGGTTGCCAAACTATCAGACAAAGCACGACGAACATGTGAATTATGTACTGAGAACGAGTTTACACATCATTGTTTAAACTGCTCTCAGAATATCTGCCAGGGCTGCATGAACATTCACAAGCGAAGCAAATTTTCTGCTGATCACAAAGTTGGAACCTTGGAAGATATTCGCGAGGGAAAGGTTACCCTACCAGAGGTACAGAAGGAGTATACATGTAACACGCACAAGGGTGAGATCAATCGATTCTACTGTGAGACATGTCATGTCTTGATTTGTCACGTTTGCGCTGTTTATAACCATTGCAAACCCGAGCATCAGTACATTGATTGCGCATCAGCTTCTTCCAAATATAAGAGGGGTTTTAAAGTACTATTTCCCACCATTACCAATGAAATCAAACATGTTAAAGAATGTTTAGATCTTGCATGCAAAGCTCAGCAACAATTTGAAAGGAAAGTTACACAAACAGTGCAAGAGGTGAAGAAGGGAGCAGATTGGGCGAGGGACAAAGTGAAAGCCGAAGAAGACCGAATTCTTAAAGAGATCCGGGTCCTAAAGGAGGATCGCAGCACAGCATTTGACGAACAAATAAAAACAATAAAATCTTTGCTTCACAGGAAGCAAGATACACTGACCATCGCAAGAGATGTCACAAACAAAGGCTCAGATAGTGACTTTCTGTCTTTATTTCCAATCATCGACCAAGATTTGTCTTTCTTAAAAAGTAATAAAGTCCCACCTCAGATTGACGCATGTTTCCACTATCAGCGGCTCGATCAGACTGGTTCCATTAAACTAGGCAACCTGGAGATCGGAACTAAGTGGGAGCTGCATCGTGAAGTCAGTCGGCATTGGACGAAGAGGGAGTTGTTTTGTGATATAGCAACTCTGCCAGGTGACAGACTTGCAGTAACTACCGCCATCACCCCACTTTCACATTATGGAAAATTGTTTATCTGCAGGACTGATGGTGAACATGAGAAAACTATTCCAATGAAGGGATGTAAGTGTTCCGATGAAAACATGTTATTTCACTTTCTCAACAGGAGGGCTCTGTCTTGTAAGCTTCGAATATCTTGTGTGAAACAAAGATGCAGTGACGTTTGTAATTACAATCGTTGCGCTAAAGACGTGACTTGGGGGGGGGGGGGGTGTGAGACAAACCAGCATAAAAGAAAAAATGACTCTTCGATAAATGGGCTCTGACATTTTGATGGTCGACATGTCGTCTGCTCCCGACTGCGAGGGCGGTGTGGGTTTGATTGCTGAACGAATCACCAATTGGACTCACGAATTAAAATAGAAAGTCTGCTATATTTTCAAGTAATCACTACAGGGTGTTTATTCTATTTATTTTCTTATGTCAGGTTGTCAAAATGGCATAGCATCTGTTCGCAATGGCTTAATGGCGGCTGATGAGAACGGATGTGTCCATATCTACAGTGAGGATTTCACAACCTCTCAGCTTCATCCAACCCTTGATGGAAAGATAGACGAAAAGAGTAGGAAAAAGTAAAACATAATATTATATTCAATTAATTGCGTTCTCTCAATATAATATAGGTTTTCTCGGTCAAATTCAGAAAATGAGCAGCCAATTTCATTTTCATGCGTTCGAATTAAAGCTGTTTTGCCTCTCCAGTTGTTACTGCGTTTCAAATTCAGAATTCGGCCATTCAATTTCGTTTTGAGTCGGGTCAAATTCCTTTAGCACTCTGTTCAATTTAGCGTATCGTCATTCTTTTTCGTGACACACACGCCTCAAGATGCACCTGTGAATTTGAATGCTGCTTTGATGAATTGTTAAATTGAATGATTATTTTGTTAAATCGAATGACACAACATTACATTTGACTAATCAAAAAACGAAATCAAATAACCATTTTCAGTAGCATTCGATTTCGCGCGAAATAGAATAGCTTGGTGGTTTAATTGGCTGCTCATTTGCCGAAATTGACCGAGAAAACCTATATTATCTTCTTCCCCCTCAAATACTGTTTTTTCCCCTCGAAATCATTTCGTTCCCTTAAAAAAAGTCCTTCCCCCAAAATGCTAATTTGTTTTCCTCGAAATAAACTTTGCTCATTTGATTTCAGCCACGCCCAAACAAACAAACGCTCAGATTGTGGCTTTCTGTCTTTATTTCCAATCATCGACCAAGATTTGACTTTCTTAAAAAGTAATTATGTCCCACCTCAGATTGACGCAAGTGTCCACTATCAGCGGCTCGATCAGACTGGTTCCGGTAAACTAGGCAACCTTGGCAAGCGCCAATACCAGGACGGAAAAGCACATCAATTTAAGTCTGTTTATCTTCTGTCGTGTATTGAATTTAATTGAATTGAAATTACATAAAATAATTCGTTCCTCAAAATAACAATTCGAAGGAACGAATTATTTTTCCGGCTACCGATGCCTTTTTAATTTTCAATTAATATTACGAGATCGCCGTAAAACTAAAACAGCCTGCTAATGTGTCTTTTTGTTTACTTTGTATTGTTTATTTTCGGTGGGGTGTCAGGTTCCATATTGTTGCTTTTTAATTGAATTAAACTTTCATTGTATTGTTTCAAGCAGAGTGAGCAGGGAGACGTTGATATCGAAGCTAAGGAAACATAATTTCGAGGGAATGAAATAAATAATTATTGTTTAACCATCGTATAATTTCTTTTGTAATTGTCTTTTTAGAGGATATCTGAGGATGTTTCACGAGAAGCCTTGGGCAGTTTTCAATGAATACACATGCATTTGTATGAAGAAAGATGGTACTATTCTGGTAGGATATTCCACGGAGAACGTGATAACCTCAATACACCGTCCTGGCGGTAAGCCAATATACACTACCCGTATACCACTGCCGAAGACACCGCGGTTCTTGGCCACTGACTGCAATGACAGAATAGTTGTCAGTTGCGGTATTGACCACCAAGTTATTGTTATCGATGACCAAGGTGCTACCCTAGTCACCATCAAACCCACCATGAATGGTCAGCCTGTTGACTACTGCAGGGGCGTATGCTGCAACGGCTCCGATATCTACGTGGCAGTTACCAACCGTGACCCTGTTTCTGGTCATATCCATCGTTATGATAGTGATGGGAAGTTCATCTCCTGTATTATTCAGGGTCTGAGTTATCCAATGGGAATCACATTCACGGAAGATGGTCGACATCACTTGGCAGTAGCAGGCGTAAAAGATGTGAAAATTTACCAACAATAATTATGTACACTTCGATACCTAACCAGTCGGCAGGCGTTGTTTTTGTTTTAAGCGGTTTCGGAAAAAATTATAGCAGAAACACACTTTTTTTCGTCGAGATTATTAAAAAAGGGGTTTTCGGCAACACTGCAGCCATTTATTTATAGGCCTAATGTTTTCATCCAGATCACCCTTTTAATTGGGGGGTTTCGGCCTTAGCCAAAAAGATATTGTTTCGTCAATATTTTCGTTCTCATTGTTTGAAATTAATATCATCAACCCCAAATAGTAATTAGCCCAAGTTAAAACAAAATGCAAATCATTTGAATTGCAATAAACAAATTAATGTTCTCATTACTTTTAACCACTTCAGCTAAAAAACCTTTTGTTACACAACAGTTTACAATAATAATAAACGGTACTTAATACAGCGCCTCACACAAAGGTCCCGAAGCGCTTTACAAAGAAATAAAAGTCAATGATTAAACAGGTGAGTATTCAGCAGGTGTCCTGGTGAAGACTATAGTAAACCAGGGCAACAGCACCAAAACAAAGAACAATATACATGTACCAAAAGCAGAAATAAACATGAGAAATAAACACAATTAACAGAAAATAACAAGATGCAGAATGTGGTAACTACAAAGATTTTAGCATGTAAAACGTATTTTCGTGACATTGTTATACTCATTTGTCAAAAACTACTACTTGCGCCTGATAGTTTAGCTTGCTTCCATGTTTATTTCGTACACTTTCAGTTTGTAAAATTTATTGTAAGTATTTTGTTGCCTAGGTTTACGGTTTTTGTTTTAAGGGGCTTTGAAGTATTTTTACATTTATAGTAACTATACTCACATAAGCTCATGATGTTCACTTGTTTGTTTGCTTCAGTTTGTAAAATGTTTTTATATAAGTACTTTATTGCCTAGGTTTTGTAGTTTTGTTTTAAGGGACTTTGAAGTATTTGTACATTTTTTTATTGTAACTATACTCACACAACGGATTAAAGGCAGTGGACAATATTTATTAGCATAAAATCTTACTTGGTAACGAGTAATGGGGAGAGGTTGATAGTATAAAACATTGTGAGAAACGGCTCCTTCTGAAGTAACGTAGTTTTCGAGAACGAAGTAATTTTCAACGAATTTGATTTCGAGACTTCAGATTTAGAATTTGAGGTCGCGAAATCAAGCATCTGAAAGCACACAACTTCGTGTGACAATGGTGTTTTTTCTTTCATTTATCTCGCAACTTCGATGACCGATTGAGCTCAAATTTTCACAGGTTTGTTATGTTATGCATGTTGAGATACACCTAGTGAGAAGACTGTTGAGATACACCAAGTCAGAAGACTGGTCTTTGACAATATTACCAATAGTGTCCAGTGTCTCTAAGCTAAAATGTTCACTTGTTTGTTATTTCATGCATTATGGTTGATCATACAACACATGGCTGGAAAGCTCCATGACAAACGGGCCAGAACAATACATCCGTTTCGCCTTTATATAACTCACATCTGTTATCTTCATGTAACTCCTTGTACAATTTTTGACGTACCCTCATACGGTAGTTCTGCCGACTGCCCCCGTCAGATTAACTGACTATGTGATGACAATGAGAACACTTTCACTCACTGAGAAAACGATGTATACTTTCCGATATTTGGTGGCCCAACTCGGAAATTCTTTAATGGAGATTTCCCGCAATGAAACATGAACACTCTCTGTGACTATTACTATTAGTTCTACAAATCCTTGATGATAGCCATAGGGCCTAGTGATTGTTCATGTAGCCCGAAAAGCGGTGCATATTATTTGTTAGTCTTAATAAAATCATTGATCGACTTTGTGTTTAAATGCTGTGCAAATAATGCGCGATTTTGAGCGTTTGTGACTCGCCCTAAAAATAGGCAATTATGTTATTTCTGAAATTCCACCTAAATTGCCTTTTTGTGGTGCTTTTCAAAGGCATTTTTGTTTCTCTAAATCGTTTAACAAAAAGGAATCCTCAAAAAAATTTTTTTTTTTTTAATGTACAGTAAAAAAAAATGGCCTCCGGGTGTCAACCTCCAAAAACCGTAGCGCCCTCTATCTTTGACTAAATACTCCAACATCGCCAATTAAGGCACGTGTTTTAGCCAAGTATCACACGCAATAATACATTAGCCTACAAGTTTAACGTTAATAATTATGTTGCGTTTATTTGTTTACTTTTTAAAGGAACACGTTGCCTTGGATCGGACGAGTTGGTCTATACAAAGCTTTTGTAACCGTTTTTTTTAAATGCATATGGTTGGAAAGATGTTTTAAAAGTAGAATACAATGATCCACACAAATTTGACTCGAAATTGCGTGGTTTTCCTTTTAATGTGCGAACTAACACAGTCGGCCATTTATGGGAGTCAGAAATTTGACTCCCATAAATGGCCGACCGTGTTAGTCGACGAGGTAAAAGGAAAACCGTGCATTGTCAAGGCATGTTTGTGTGGATCATTGTATTCTACTTTTAAAACATCTTCCAACCATATGCATTTTATAAAAAACGATTACAAACGCTTTTCAAAGACCAACTCGACCGATCCAAGGCAACGTGTTCCTTTAATGACATACATGCAGTTACTTGAGTTATACGCTGATGACATTGCACATCTTAACAATTCTTGTCTAATATCAACAAATTAAGCATTACAAAATACATATTTACATTTTATTGTCTAACTGTGTGCAATTGTTATTTGGTTTCACTTCATTTTTTTCAACCATGTTGTTTCAGGAAAAGTGACTTAAGTGGGATCTCAACAACAAAAACTAGCTCTATGAAATGGGAACTGCTGTATATGGTACATATGGCATGTATCCAAACCCCTAAACATGAGACAACCGGTACCCCTACCCTACCCCCTTTCAACAATTCACTGGAGAGCAACAAACCTGGACTCCCTCTCTCCAACCCACCAAAGCCCAGATCCTTGTGGGACAATGAAGAATATGCTATCCGCTGTGGGATGCACCAAACTCCTCACACAACCCGTCCCACCCGCATCTTTACACACCCCAACCCACCCAACTCCTTAGACAACCCACCCAAACCCAGATCTTAAGGAATTCCTTGAGGGATGGATGATGAAGGGTTTGCTATCTGCTGTGGCACCCTAACCCGTCCCACCCAAATCCTTACACAAACCATCACACCCACTTCTATTCACACCCCAACCCGCCCAACTCCTTAGACGACCCACCATAACCCTGATCCTAGGGAATTCCTTGAGGGACGATGAAGAATATATGCTATCCGCTGTGACACCCCAACCCCACCCAACTCCTTAGACAACCCACCCAAACCCAGATCCTAAGGAATACCTTGACGGACGATGAAGAATATATGCTATCCGCTGTGACACCCCAACCCCACCCAACTCCTTAGACAACCCACCCAAACCCAGATCCTAAGGAACACCTTGACGGACGATGAAGAATATATGCTATCCGCTGTGACACCCCAACCCCACCCAACTCCTTAGACAACCCACCCAAACCCAGACCCTAGGGAATTCCTTGAGGGACGATGAAGGAAATGCTATCTGCTGTAGCACCCCACCTGGATCGATTGAGCTGGAACAACGTTATCCAAGTGATCAGAGCGGCCGTCCATATCACGGACCCAATGCACGATCTGATTAAATCTAGAGAAGATAAGGAACGAATGAGATTCATTAAAGAGAAGGTAAACATTTCGTATACACTTTTAAAGTTAATGGCAATACAAACTACTTGTAAGAAAGTATTGTTTGAAGCATTGCAATGCATGGTGTGGAGAAATAGGAACTAGCAATAAATTATAAATTTGCAGGTACACGTACTTGTAAAAAGCCTATGGCAGACTGCAACTATCTAAGAGGTAAATATACTCTTAATCCTAAACAGTGACTGAAGCCTATTCATATGTCACTGTACTGTATAAAAATTGTGCTTTTTAAAACACTATTAAAACTTTACATAATAAACATGCATAACACATAATAATAATAATAATAATAATAATAATAATAATAATAATAATAATGCATTTATAATGTGCCATTTATCTAGTGTACAAGACCCTCTTCTGAGGCACAGAACAAAAAAAAAAAACATATACAACAAAATGGAAATATAGTGTACAATAAAAAATTATATAATGAATAATCTAAGTCAAGACATGTAACAAGCTAAGTGTATGAGGATGTAAATAAATGAGTTTTCAGCAAGTTTTTAAACAATGGAAGAGAACTACAGCGATGTAATTAGGTAAGGCATTCCAAATCCAAAGTTTAGGAGCACAAGCGGAAAAGCCACATATCAGTCGGATAAAAGTAATGGTAAACCATTGCAATAAACAAAGTCAATAACAATTCAAAAACCAGAAAAGAGTAAACATCAATCAAAATGGGTGGAAATAAACAAATGAAATAATAATACATCAAGAAATAATGCAGTGTGTAACAATGACAAATAAATGCAAAGACAAGTAAAATAGTAATATTAAAAACAAATGTGCAATTAAAAATGAAATATTTATATACATGTAGTATGCAGAATAGAAGGCAATAAAAAGCAGTAAAAAAGTTACTTTATGTAATTCATGTAAAGGACTGATACTTCAACAGAGGACATTAAAGGCAGTGGACACTATTAGTAATTACTCAAAATAATTGTTAGCATAAAACCTTTCTTTGTGACGAGTAATGGGGAGAGGTTGATGGTATAAAACATTGTGAGAAACGGCTCCCTCTGTAGTGCCAAAGTTTTCGAGAAAGAAGTCATTTTCAACGAATTTGATTTCGAGACCTCAGATTTAGAACTTGAGGTCTCGAAATTAACCATCTAAACGCGCACAACTTCGTGTGACTAAAAGGTTTCTTTTTTCATTATTATCTCGCAACTTTGATGACCAATTGAGCTTAAATTTTCACAGGTTAGTTTTTTATGCTTATTTTGAAATACACCAACTGTGACGGCTAGTCTTTGACAATTACCAATAGTGTCCACTGCCTTTAATCATTGCTATGGTGCCCTTTGAAAAGGTCATTTGGTGCATGCCCTCTGAAAATATCCAAGGTGCTCTTCACAAAATGTCAATGTGCAAATTTCAATTTGGAAAGCCCCTTCATAAAAGACAACACTTTCCTAGCCCTCACAAGAATATAGTTTCAGGCCTTAATGTAAACGCATGTCACCGAGGAAGAGCCCTTGGTGTAAAGACTCAAGTTTTGGTAGGTGAGTCGTCAAGAGTATGGGGTGGAATCCCTGTCCTGACACTGTTTGTCCTTGAGCCAGACACCTTACCAGGGGTACATTGGTACCTGCAATAATGAGAGGGTTCATATGACTGGTTTTCCTTGGTGCACTACATACGTATATATGTACAGTACTTGGCAGCACAGATTGTATGTAGTTTAAGGAATTTATGTCTCAGTGACAAGAAGTAATAACGTTCAAAGCCCAATGCTCAAACATCATTACAGGAAAAAGATTCATTAATAAAAATATTAATAAATAGAGATTTGTATAGCGCAAATTTCACCCATAAATCAATAAGTGCATTACAACACGTATTCTAAACTTTTATAAAAAACTTTTTAGATAACAAGTACTGAAAAATTACAACCTACATGTACATGTACTTAAAAATGTACATACACGCACAATGACATAAAAGAAAAATTAAAAAAGAAAAGTCTTCACTTAAAATTATCAATAAAATGGCTTACATTTTTTCATTTGTTTCTGCTCATCGAATGCTGGTCTTATAAACGCTTCCTTGAAGAACCAGACAAAGTTGATGAACCACAAGAAAGGCAGCAAGAAGAAACCACCTGAAGAATAAAGAAAGGATGTCACAGTCAAGCTGATGTTTATTTAACTGAAACTGTAAAATTGTCGGGGGGGGGGGGGGGGGGGGCAGAGGAGGGGTACACAATTTTTTTCTAGGGGGCCCAGGCTTCTTTAAGTACAATTCTTCATTCATTAAAACAGAAACCAAATACAAAGTTCCTTGTTCATGTTGTTAATCTAAATTTGATTTGTGTTCTTTTGTCATGATGACTGGGCCCTTCCCTTGTCGATTTTCAACTAACACAATTTCAGCATTTACCGATGTAATATTTGCGACACAACCCCAACTTGTCGACATCTGAAAGCTTCTCCAGATTCATTGCTGACTTGTTGTATATAAAGATGAAGCCACGAAACACAGTCTCGAGGACCTGATGGGAAATGGGGAAAAAAAATTAAAATTACCAAATTACATCATTCATTGTGTGGTGTGATTTCATTTATTAAATCATTATAATAATAATTTAAATTATTTCCCAAACAAAAATGATATAATTATTCCTTTTTCTTTTTGTGAAAATTGGTGAAAAGGTGGTGGTCGTGGATTTTATTTCTTATTTTTGTCCGGATTCTCTTTTTTTGGCGGGGGGGGGGGGGGCTAAGTTTTTTACACACACACTGTAGGCGCTATAATAGTGTATATCATCAGTGGGAATTCCATCAGTGTTCATTGATTTGAGTGAAGATTGAACATGTTGAAATTGAAATGAATAATTGTAAAAACTCACCAAAACAAATACTGAGGAAACTTGTGTTTATTTGCGGATTTCTAGCTAACCCCGAGTATTATTCGTAGAGCTCATTTACTACACTACAGTCTCATTGCTATCACAATAATAAGGAAAGAACTAGAAACAAATAACCGACACTAGTTCAGAAACCGGAACTGGAAATAAATTTTGTCATCACAACTTTGTTATCTTTTATAACAATTTAATTATAATTTAGTAATTTAAAAGAAGAATTATCTTTTTAAAAACCATATTAGTGTTAAAATATTTATTTCAGTAATGAATAAGTCAAATTATTAATAAAACTATATCACAATATAAAACAAAGTTTACAGTATAATGAACGTGGATATTACTGTCAATTCGCCCCCACTGCGTTAGAGATTTACGCCCCCATCGCACGTTTTACAAAACTTTTTTATTTATCAAATCCTTCAAAAGTTACACAATCATACTGTTTTAAAAGAATGCTGTTTTCAGCTCATACTTAAAAGCTATTACTTAGTTTTGTCTTAAATTTTAATTGATGTTAAAAATATATGCTGTAATTTATTTAGAAATTTTACCGACGCATTAATCGAAGTGGGGCGAAAAGGTTTTGGGGCGAGAAACGTTTTCTCACAAAAACGATAATCCAACGCGAGAGTTCGTCGTGAGTTTACCAACAAAAAAGCAACATGGCGGAGTATTTAGCGTCGATTTTTGGAACAGAGAAAGACAAGTAAGTTTGAGTGTTTTCCTCAGTTGATGTTCTGATTTGTATTTTAACGAGTGTCCTACATAGATATACGATTGGAGAATTTGCTTGGTAATTTCTGCTTTCGTTTTTGTTTCTTATTTCAATTGGTTGATGTAATTTTGACAAAAAACCACGGCGTCCACGCTCATGCGCTGGCCTGCGTCGTCGCGGGACCAGTCGCTGAGTCGTCAGCATGCCCAGTTCTTCACCCGTTTCCCGAAACGTGTGTGATTGTTTAAAATTATAAATTAAAATACTCTTTGATGTGGTTTTGGTGTTAGCATTGAGGAAGGTGGAATCGAGTTATTTTGAGAATGCGGGTTCAGATTGCTGAACTGAACAATCATGACAATTGCATTTGCAAATTAAATTGGTATTTTTTGTCCCTTTTTGCTGATTAGTGATTGTTTTTTTTTTTTTTTTTTTTTTAATATATATTATTTTTCAAATTTTGATTTAATCTTTTAAAATAATTTGTATGTTTGTTAATTATTTTGAAATTTGGATAACTTTCCGTATGGCGCCACCACTTTTTCACTCATTTTTACAAAAAGGGATATATCAATCAGGTAAATTAGATACTATATTATTCTATTTCGAATGAAAAAGTGGTGGCGCCATACGGAAACTTTTCCTGAAATATTTATAATATTATTATTATTGATAATGATAGACCATGCTATTCAATCACATTATTTGTACCGTTTTAAGTGTTTTCTTGCTTGTGTTTAAGTTTCGTTAGAATTGCACTTGGCAGTTGTTACATCCATCTCGGCCCCATGGATGGGTAGATGTACAACAATACAATTAACATAATACCTAAACATGACACACATTTTATGTTATGGATCAGGATAGGCCCCTATTTCAATTTATAAATTAAGTTTTTAAGAGAAATGAATTTAACACTTCCAGCAGAGAAGGAGTTTCTTCACAAAGTTTCATCTTGATCAAGGGAAGACACTACTTACTGCCTAGCCTGGACTTGACGCTAGTGTTTGAGTATTTTACACAAGTATATAAATGCCAAAAGAAAAAAAACTCAGTTGATCAGCCGGATTTTTCAAAAAGAGGAGGATGAGGGCCTTACTATTTACTATTTGTTTTTTGTTTTCTCAAGATGGCCGCTTAGTATTTCAAATCAAACAGGCCACCAATTCTTCAGTTTGAACCCATTCAAACTTATTTTATACCTATTTGTTGCATGAGGACCTGTGTTAACACTATTACTGTATTAGTATTAACAGTGTCGGATTTTTAAAAAGATTTGCTGGTAGGCATTCACTATTATTGTTTTATGAAACAGACGGTTACACGTGTTCGAGAGCATCACTTTAAATTCGGAAAAAAGCTCCTACGCCAGTCCTTTTGAAAAGATGGAGGTGTTTTTTTTTTTTTCACAAAAATAACAAAGGATGCAGCCCCCAAAAAGGATGCGGGCAGGGACGATCAGCTGTTTTTGTTTTAGTTTTTTTTGCCTAACTCTAAGGTGTGCAAACGATCGCCACGTCGCAGACTTTGACGCACCAGGTTGAACAATTGTATTTTTTATTTGTGTTTTTTTTTCAGAGTCAACTGTTCCTTCTACTTCAAGATTGGTGCATGTCGCCATGGGGACCGTTGCTCTCGACTTCACAACAAGCCAACGTTCAGTCAGACGATTGTTCTGTCCAACATTTACCAGAATCCACAGAACACTGCACAAAGTGCAGATGGAGGAAACAGTAAGAAAGAAACTTCAATTATTATTATTTTTTTAAAGTTATTTGTTATCCCGCTTACTTCGTCAAGGCACTGGACACATTTGGTAAAATTTCAAAGACCAGTATACTCACTTGGTGTACCCCAACATAAGCATAACAGAACAAGTCTTTGAAATTTTTGACTCAGTTGGTCATCACAAAAGTAAGAAAATAGTGAAAGAAAAAAAAATCCTTTTTGCACAAATTTTTCTGATTTCTTTAATGAGAAACATAATTTCAAATAAAATTTTGCTAACAATAACGTTTGTTTTGTTTTCTTGACAGTTTCCAATGTATCAGATGTAGAAATGCAGCAACATTTTGACGATTTCTTTGAGGAGGTTTTCACAGAACTGGAGGAGAAGTATGGAGAAATTGAGGAAATGAACGTCTGCGACAATTTAGGAGACCATCTTGTGGGCAATGTCTACGTGAAGGTACTTTAGCTGTTTGGTTATAAACTAACGTCCGCTTTTATTAAAACAAATTGTATTTGAATTAAAGGAACACATTGCCTTGGATCGGTCGAGTTGGTCTTTGAAAAGCGTATGTAACCGTTTGTTATAGAATGCATATGATTAGAAAGATATTTTAAAAGGAGAGTAGAATGATCCACACAAGTATCACTCGAAATTGCGTGGTTTTCCTTTTACCTCGTTGGCCAACACGGTCGGCCATTTATGGGAGTCAACCATAAATGGCTGACCGTGTTAGTTCGCAAAGTAAAAGGAAAACCACGCAATTTTGAGGCAAATGTGTGTAGATCATTGCATTCTACTTTTTAAACATCTTTCTAACCATATGCATTTTATAACAAACGGTTACAAACACTTTTCAAAGACTAAATCGACTGATCCAAGGCAACGTGTTCCTTTAATAGTGATGTAAGAACTTAACTTCCAAAGTGGTCAGGCGTTGTGCTCGCTAAAGTGTTCCTACTTTTTTCAAGGACCAACGACCAAATATCATGGCTGCATAAAATGCTTCTTGAATTTTTTTTTGTTAGTATCGCCGTGAGGAGGACGCGGAGTCAGCAGTCACCAATTTGAACAATCGATGGTTCAACGGTCAGCCAATCAGAGCCGAGCTCTCTCCAGTGACAGACTTCAGAGAGGCCTGCTGTCGCCAGTATGAAATGGGGTGAGTGGAAAAAGGAAATGTTCTTAACCTTTGACCTGGCTCTAATCTGTCATGAAGTCAATCCCTTTTTAGATTTTTTACAACCAGGGTTTTTTGTTTAAAGGCAGTGGACACTATTGGTAATTACTCATAATAATTTTTGGAATAAAACCTTACTTGGTAAAGAGTAATGGGGAGAGGTTGATAGTATAAAGCATTGTGAGAAACAGCTCCATCTGAAGTGATGTAGTTTTGGAGAAAGAAGTAATGTTCCAAGAATTTGATTTTGAGACCTCAGATTTAGAACTTGAGGTCTCAAAATCAACCATCTAAACGCACACAACTTCGTGTGACAAGGTTGTTTTTTTCTTTCATTATTATCTCGCAAGTTCGAAGACGGATTGAGGTCAAATTTTCACAGGTTTGTTATTTCATGCATATGTTGACATACACCATATGAGAAGTAGTGCTGGGCGAATAGTGAAATTTTGTTATGCGGATACCCCTGGCCAACTATCCGAAATTATCGGATATTCAAATAGTTTTTTTGTCGCTAGAGGGCGCTGTTCGTTTGTGAATGAGATCTTCTGGGCGGATTGATATTAGTTTTAGACAGTGTCACTCGGTTCATTCATAAAAATGACCGGATCTAATTTAAAGATGGCGATTTGCTTTTTCTTTTGATCGTGGATGACTCTACGTGAAGGAAAACTTTTGTAATCTTTGAACAAATTACGTCAGAAATGTCATTGTTTTAACTCTTCACGGAGGTGAGCATAGTTAAATACTTAATTTATGCTGTCTTAATAGAAGTTTCATTAGGATTCAGACAAAACACTCATGTCAGTTGTCGCCCGACGTCCGCGGATATTCGGATATTAAAGAATATCCGGTTACTTGGTTGTAATTACAGAACTATCCGGTTTATAAATAGCTATTCGCGCCCTATGCGGATATCCGGTTAAGAAAAAAAAGGCATTCGCGGTTACGGATAGGAAAACCTATTCGCCATTAACCGGATATTCAAATAATTCGCCCAGGCCTGGTCTATGACAATTACCAATAGTGTCCACTGTCTTTAAAGCCATTGGACCCTTTCGGTAAACAGTATTGTCCAAGGCCCACACTTCGTGTATCACAACTTCTATATCAAATAACAAACCTGTGGAAATCTAGGCTCAATCGGACATCGGAGTCGGGAGAAAATAACGGGAAAACCTACTCCTGTTTTCGCGCGTTTCGCCGTTTCATGACATGTGTTTATAACAAATCCGTAATTCTCGTTAACGAGAATTTATATTGTTTTACCGTTTTCTCAAAAAGTAAAGCATTTCATGGACTAATATTTCAAGAGAAGTCTTTCACCATTACCTTCTGTAAACCCTGTAAATTATTTGTAAATCTGTGAACTTTTTTTTTTTTCTGTACCGAAAGGGTCCAATGGCTTTAAGGGCTTAATTTTCGTGTTTTTTTTTTTGTTTTTTTTTTTTTTTCGATTTGAAAATTGTGTGTATTAATACATGCGGGCTAGTGAAAAAACCTGCGGGCGATCGAGAATTGTGGTTGACGCGACCGGCGGGCGATTGAAAAAAAAAGTTAAGGGAAACCCTTGTGCACAAACCAGGCATTTTTGTTTAAGTACCAGCTGTACAAACAGAAGAAACCCATGCATCCAATGCTGGCTGAAATGGTGTCCGCCTAACTGAAACTCTCATAACGTGGCCATGACCGCAAGACATAATAAATATCACAACAATAACTGATGCACCCGGACACACTCAAGGTTAAATTAACAACTATTACTATTTCCAAAATTGTATTTACAAGTTTCATTTAGGCGCATTTCTTAATCGTATAAATCTTGATAAACTACTTGTAGTTTGTGGAAGATGTTTGGTCCCACAGTATGGTAGCAGGATTATTCTAAGCCAGATTATGAGTAAGAGGGAAGCGAAGTACTGGTAAGCAGTGGAGGAGTGCCTTGCTGCATTGGCTTTCCAGAGAGTCATGTTATAAATCAATCCTTTTTAGGTAATTTTTTTACAGTCCTGTTCCAGCTTTTGCCAAGACTTGGACTAATAATGCTTGCTGATATGCTTAAAGTTAACTTCATCTCTCCTTACGCTGGCTTTGCTTTTCTTAATCCATCACATATCAACGTCATTATTGATGCAGGCCTGATACTTCACAGAGGCAACGGAAGCGATTGCCTCCGTTGCCCCTTGTCATTGCCTTGGTGCCCTTGAAATGCTCCAGTAGAAATTTACAATTTCCTCATAGGGTGCCCTTTGCCAAAGAGAAAATGCCTTGGTGCCCTTGCCCTTTCAAAAACGAAGCATACAGCCCTGTTGATGAAATAGATGTCTGATACTGTTTTGTTTTTTTGTAGGGAATGCACCCGAGGTGGTTTCTGTAACTTCATGCATCTGAAGCCGATCTCTCGTCAGCTTCGGCGAAAGCTGTATGGGCTCCGGAAGAAGAGACGATCCCGCTCGCGCTCTCCAAGCAGAGAGAGAAAGAGGTCGCGCTCCCGGAGCCGAGACCGCTCCCGTCGACGAGGCAGGTCTGGGGAACAGGAGCGCTCCGGTCGGTTTTAAGGATAAAAAACTTCATCACTGCTGGTGGTCAGCCCAGCAGAAAATAACAGAAGTTTGTACAAAAAAAACATTTCAACTGGTATACATGTAGCGGTTAATCCAGTCCTGGAATTACAAGATGGCCCCGGCCTCTGTCGTGGCCTTGGTGCCCCTTCAGATGTTTCCAAAAGTAATTTAAGATTTCCCAATAAAAGTGCTCTTTGCAAGATTTCCTTAAGAAAGTGCTCTTGCAAAATAAAAATGGCTTTGCCTTCTCAAACATGAAATTCCAGGCCTGTTTATCACCTCGAGAAGAAAGGCATGACGAAGAAAAGAAGATGAAAAGATGAGTGTTGTTGCAGAAAACTCCAGCACTGTGATTTTTAATCTTAACCCCCTAGTTCCTAGTGATGCCCTGTAAATAAAAATCCAATGTTACTGGTCGCATCAAACAAGTTTGACTACAGGAATATTATTCTTACCTTTGACCAAGATATACACTTGCTAAAAGACTTCTCGTTACGCTTTTTTTACTTGTCTGCTTTTAGATTATAGCACCTTATGCTTCAGAAATGTTTTTATTTTGTGTTGGGGTTATTTTTGTGTGTAATTTTTGCTGAACAAATTTTTGTGCTAAGCAAAAATTTTCAGGGAACCGGCCATGCGTAATCTAATTTACACTTTACTTTCACTGGTAACCCATTGCTGCTAAGCACTACTTTTCTGTGCTAAGCAGAAGTTTGAGCTGAACAGCTTTGTGAAATTTGGCTCAGGTCATATTTGTTAGAGGGGATTGCACAAAAAGTTGTACATGTATACCATATAAGAACATTCATACACCGAGGAAATTTGTTTTGTTGTTTAAAAAGAATTCAAGTTGTTCATTGTGTCATTTATTTCAAATTTTTAAAGATATTCTGGTGTTTATGGCGGCCACTATTTAACTTTAAGGTGTGTTACAAAAATGTTAAAACCACAACACATAATACTCTAGAGTGGAGTTCGTCCATTGATTAAACCGTAAAATTTACAGCACATTTTTAAGCAACTTAAAACCTAAAAATTGTCTGTGTCTTCTCTGTTTCCATTCAAAAATATTAGATAACTTTTAAGGTTGGGCTCTCGCTGTATGGGTCAATAGAGGGCGGTATTTATTCCCACAGTGGTTGATTTTTGGTTAGATTCCCTTTTTTCCTATAAATTGTTTGTAAACGATTTTATTTAAACTATCTTATTACAGTACAGTTTTGTGTTCCCATAAACATTTAACTTGATTAATTCTTAGTTTTGTTTTGTTGTGATAATGTTTTGTCAGTTGTCATATTAATTTGCCTTTTTGGTTGACGAGATTTAAACAGCCCTAAACTATCTTCGAGATGTGCCAACACATTACGTGTGCTCCATTAAAGAAAGTCACTATAAAAACATCCTTCCGTCTAGCAACTTACACCTGTTACCTCCATGTATTTCCTTTTCCAAACAGTGGACTTTGGATCAAGAACTAACCAGTAGTTCTGCTGACTGCCCCAGGCAGATTAACTGTTCCTCTCATTAAAAAGTCAAATGAATAAAGCAATTCAATGTAAAAACATTCACTCATTGAAAAGGATGTGTACTTTCCGAGGTTTTGTGGCCATCTCACAGATTCCTTTAAAAAGGGTCTATGTACTTTGTGTAGGGCAAAAAACACAATGTCCACAGATGTCCACTCAACTTACACAGTTCGAAGATAATGATAGTAGAAAGCTTCCCTGAAAATATTACTTGCTGAGGTGCTGTAGTTTTTGAGAAATGAGTAAAACAATGTCATGAAAATAATTTTCGTCTAACTGAAAATTATTTTAACAACTTTTTTTTCATGACGTTGTTTTACTCATTACCCAAAAACTACAGCACCTCAGCATCCAGTATTTTAACGTACGCTTTCTACTATCATTATCTTCAAACGGTGTAAGTTTAATGTAAATCTGTGGACATTGTGTTTTTGTGTTACAAATCCTTCAAATGGATCTACCCCTAGTGACCTATATTGTCACTTTTAGTGTGCCGAGAATAAACAAAACATACCCCACGTTGGATATATATAATTATGCATAACTTGGGTTTCACTGTTTCAGCGTGGGGGTTTCCTTCATGGTTTCAGCTGCATGGGGTATTTTTTATTTAACTTAATCCGAAACAATACACGTTTAAGATTTAATGAGGAAGTCATGATACACGTTTAAGATTTAATGAGGAAGTCATGATACACGTTTAAGATTTAATGAGGAAATCAAAAATCTGAGCCATTTTAAGATTGTATTTAGCTTATTGTTTTGTTTACTTGACTGTGTTGTACTTTTTTGGCCTGTATTAAATCAATTTGTCTTGGGATATTATTCCATGCAGCAGTTTGTTATAAATTCCAGTGTCGGTTTACTTCATTAATTATTTGTAAATTCGTGACTTTCTGAAAACAAAACAAAAAAACGTATTCATTAAAAGGCACTAGACACCTTTGGTAATCGTCAAAGACCAATATTTTCACTTGGTGTATCCCAACATATGCATGACATAGCAAGCCTGTGAAAGTTTGAACTCAATTGGTCTTCGAAATTGCATGAGAATTATGAAAGAACAACGCCCTTCTTGCATTACTTTGTGTGCTTTCAGATGCATAATCAAAGGCTTAATCTGAAGTCTTTTATTATTTGAGTAAGAAAGTACCTCTATCTTAATAGCCTTGATCAAGGCTGTTGACGTGCTGTTTCCCGGCCCGGTTCGCTGCACACGCATGCAGTGCATACACGATGTACATTACCATACATTGTACAGCGAGAACAGTATAGCGTAGTCGTGAGTACGGTCGTGTCTTTCTACTTTCAACCTCGCACACGTGGCTCAAACAACTTAGGAAGTACCCATGTACCGTAAGTGTACCGAACATGTACATGTACATGTACAGTATGTATGTGTACATACGCTGTACACGTATTATATGCACTGTGTTATGTATGGGGTGCGCTGGCGGAAATCAGTGATGGGGACTGGGATTTTGCAGATCGCGGCTGGTTGTAGCGCCTTGATCAAGGCTACTATCTTAAACAAAAACTACGATACTTCAGAGGGAGCCGTTCTCACAATGTTTTATACTATAACAGCTTTCTATCGCTCGTTACCATACCGAGTAATTTTTTATGCTTACAATTATTTCGAGTAATTACCAATAGTGTCCGGAGTGCTTTTAAATCAATTTGTCTAGGGATATTATTCAATTCAGCAGTTTGTTATAAATTCCTTGTCAGTTCACGTCATTATTTAGAAGTTCGTGACTGTCTGCAAAACATCCGTATTCATTTAAAAGGCCGTAGTGCGATAAGAGGCCGAGAGTTGAGCGGTCACTGCATGTAGACTCAGCCGCGCTCAGAAGCAATCAGACGGCATGGCAGGGTCCACCCGGGCACGTACGAGTGAAATCCAATAAACCGTGCATGGTGTTTACAAGTCCGTGTTGCGCGTACGTGTCTAGCGCGGCAAAGCCAATCTGCGCGGGAAGGAAAAACACAAAATAAATTCGAGTTCGGCTTGAGGAGAGTGTGAGCCTCTCCAGTGTATTTGCTCACGGAATCTAATAATAACCATGGGATGGTGAAAGCTGGATGCCTCATCCTCTGAGGGAATAGACAAAATGAATTGTCACTCTTTAAACATGGATTCGAAGAGAAAGGGGAAAAATTCGACCATTGACTTTGGCTTTTTTGTTCAAAGTGCGGCGACGAACGCCCCAAAACTGCTGTATATCGAGTTAGTGTGGATGTTGGTTTCTTCTATGGTTTGACAAGCCGCCGATGATGTTTCATTTATAGTCTACTCTCTACAGTTGGATGTTATTACCATCCTTTCCTCGGTGTCATGCTCTTGCTATAGTTGTAGAGTTTGTGGAATTATGAGATTTGGAATACCGTTGGGACGTTATTAACTGTACTTTTTCTCAATGACGTTCAGAATACTGCCTTGACGTCTTGACTTTACGTATGGTCCGTACGGGTTGGGAAGTAAACATGTAACGCTAGGTTTACAATTCAAGAGACTCGTCGATGTACTGGACACAAGTCGTAGGCCTACAAGTTATTCTGTACAAAGTGATTTTTTTTACCGATTGTTGGGTACATGAAAGGATTCAGCGTTAACATTAAGTAAGTACAAGTTTGTTATAATTATTGTCTAAACATTTTAAAACACTGGGCACTAATTAGTAATTGTCAAAGACCAGTCTTCTCAATTGGTGTATCTCAACATATATGCATAAAAATAACAAACCTGTGAAAATTTGAGCTCAATATTGGTCGTCGAAGTTGCGAGATTATAATGAAAGAAATAACACCCTGGTCACACGAAGCTGTGCGCTTTCAAGAGCTTTCGAGACCTCAAATTCTTATTCTAAGGTCTCGAAATCAAAATACGTGAACAATTACTTCCTTGAAAAGTACGTAACTTCAGATGGATCCGTTTCTCACAATGGTTTATACTATCAATCAGCAGCTGCTCCTTATACATAGTTACCAAGTAAGGTTTTATGAACACAGTTATTTTGAGTAATTACCAATAGTGTCCACTGCCTTTAACTCAGGTTTGATCCTCGTCTAAAGCAGCAAGTGCCAGTCATGAAACTTTGGGATACCGTTTCCGTGCACAGCAACAACGGTTTACCATAGATTTTATGCCCCATGTTCTTGTTTTGATTGCGGCAATTAAGGCAGTGGACACTATTGGTAATTGTAAAAGACTAGCCTTCATAGTTGGTGTATCTCAACATATACATAAAATAACAAACCTGTGAAAATTTGAGCTCAATCGGTCATCGAACTTGTGAGATATGAATGAAAGAAAAAACACCCTTGTCACACGAAGGTGTGTGCGTTTAGATGGTTGATTTCGAGACCTCAAGTTCTAAATCTGAGGTCTCGAAATCAAATTCGTGGACAACTATGGCACTTCAGAGGGTGCTGTTTCTCGCAATGTTTTATACCACCATCCTCTCCCCATTACTCGTCACCAAGAAAGGTTTTATGCTAATAATTATTTTGAGTAATTACCAATAGTGTCCACTGCCTTTAAAATACGCAATGATTTCAAGTCATGTCAGGTAACGTTTCCCCTTTACTCTGAGAGTATTATTTTTTAGAGTAAGATACATTTGTGGGTGAATTTGTACTGCTATAAAAAATTAATGTTAGTCAGTATTAAATAATGTTTTCCCTCGAGAATTACTCGCAGTGGTCATTCATCATTTCTAATAAGATTTAAATCTAAAAAAATCCAAAAATAATTTTCAAAGACATCGATCCATGATGGTTCTAACCTTAATCAACTCAATTACTGCCAGTGTAATTGCCGGCCTCCATTAGGTAAATTGCCATTACAAGGGTGAATGTACTTGAACATTATATCTCGCTTACTCGTGTTGATGATGTTGCATCAAAGTTCTGTTGTTGTTGCCGTGGTAGTATTTTGTGTTGTTAATCGTTGTTGCTAATTGTTGCGTCAGTTTATGTGGTGCTGTTGTTGGTGATGATAATTTTTGCTGTCGTTCTTGTTTTTGTTGTTGACGGTTAGGGATTAGGGTGGTTCTTATGCTAATTGGAATTGTTCTTATGTGATGTTTCTGTTGTTGGTCATGGATTTTTGCCCATATCATGTTGTTTTATTTCAGATTGACTGAAATTGTGAATGTATGACAATGTTTGCTGTATACGACAAACATAGTTACCTGTTTATGTTTGCTTTTAATTGTGTTATCATTCGAGAAAGACTCTGCAAGGGTCGAAGCGTCAGGCCATCTTGGCATTTTATCGGTCCTTTGGGTTGGTAAGTTGTTTGCAACAGCTAATTCTGGTTTCTCACAAATTATGCTGTATGACAAAATTATGCTGTAACAAAGTTCGCTGTCGCTCTGGTTTTCGTAACTCATTTACTTACACACTATATGCATTCATCAAAAATGAGACACACACTTCAGATCTTCGAGCAGACTGGACCGACTCTGAGTCACGACACATCAGGCCACACTTAAGCTATAAAATTATAAATTAACTCACACGCTGGCTCAACCACCAAAACAACAAACACCAGGGCCCCTATAATTTAGTAAAATAATGTTTCCACTTGATGTCATTCACCCAACGGGTGTCACAAAACGGAGCGATATTTTCATATAGAAAACTATGCAGAAACTTTAAATCACAACTTCTACACAAATCAGCACATTACTTTCCAGCATAAAAAAAAACTGTTTGATAACATTATTTCCTCTCGTTTAACATTTCATATCAAAAATTAACTTGAACATCTGCACAACCCGCATAATTGTAGGCTACATCTACTCCCGGCAGTGCACAATGTATTGAGCAGTTTACGTAAACAACATGTCACGATTCAGTGTTAACACAGATCTTCCTATTTACAGAAACAAAATTTCACGTTCTAAAAAATAAGGATAACCCTCTTTTTACGGAGTCAATATTGAGCACAGATCTTTCTGGTTTCAGAAAAAAATAATAAATGTCCCTATAATTCTAAGTACACCCTTTACATACACGAGTTATCGTTTAACACACGTCTTCCCTTTTTTCAGAAGATAATTTAGTAGACCTACCCCCCCCCCCCACGTTACTATACTCGTTCCACTATGTCTACCTCCATGGTTTTACCACAATCCACCGAGCATTCTCTGCCCCCCCCCCCCCAAGTCCACATCAACAATTCCTTTCTAAAGAAGACGCTCCCTTATTTCTCGAATTTTAAAATACAATCATGTTTTCTGAATGGATGGGAATTCACAGCAGACGATACGCAGCCACATCTATCAATGCTGATCTTCACGGGTTTTTTTCGCCTTGCCATTGTACTAGCGGGGTCCACGTGGACGCTCAATTTCCCCACGTAATTGACGCTCGCCATTTTGTTTTGTCGAGAACCGGGAGTGAATAATAAATAAAGGCACTGGACACTATATTGGTAATTACTCAAAATGGTATCAAGAAATGGAAACTGCTCCCTCTGATGTCACGTGTTTTTTTTTAGGAAGAGGTAATTTCTCACTTAAAATTATTAAAAGACGAATTCAGGCCTGAAGCCTTTTAATGCATTTGAAAGCACCCTAATTTTTGGAACAAGGGGTGTTTTTTGTTCAACATTTTTCTCTTTAAACTTTGATGACCAATTGAGTCCAAATTCTCACAATTTGATATAAAGTAAGTGAGAAGACTGGTCTTTGACAATTACCAAACTATTATATGTCTTTTAAGCCTTTTATTATGCACTAAAAGCACGAACATCTTTGTAAAAAGGGTGTTTTTTCTTTCATTTTTCCCCTTGTAACTTCGATGACCAATTTGGGTTCAAAATATTAGGTTTGTTATTATATATGCATATATTGGGATAAACCAAGTAAAAATACTGTTCTTTGGCAATTACCAAACGTGTCCAGCGCCTTTAACTGCCGGAGAGTCCAATTGGAAGATGGAATCATTTTCCAGCGTTGTGAATATGTACAGAGCAGACAACATAAGTGAGAAGTGATTAATGGCGTGTCGGGCTGTAGAGAGAAATGAGCCATGCTGCGTGTAATGGAATAACTAGGCTTTTTTTACAGAGATGGCAAAATAGGATGCTCGTTGCCCGTGGCAACATAACAAACAGTAAACTAATATTCCATTTAAAAAACACCTAGCAGCCGGCAGGGATTATCGGCACTGCATAATAATGTGATTACTTCACTAATTAAGTTGTACAATAAGCAACAAACATATTGAATAAAAAATAAACAGGTCTTAATGTAAATTGCCAATTATCAGTCTGCTGAGATGGACTGCTTTTCTCTCATCAAAACAGGGATATGGGGAAGGGGGTGGCTGAATCGTAATAAGCCAATTACAAAATGCTAACTACTTTAAGTCATGCGTGATGTAAATGACGTATTACCAACAGTCAACTCAATTAAATTAAATTCAAATCAACAATGGTTTATTAAACACATCAAACATGAATGTGTTTTTAACACGTGATACACAATATAATTGAAAGCCTACACAATATTTGAGTCTATAAAACAGCCAGTTTAAAATTAAAGTCTTATTTAATAGGTCAAATCTAAACCGGACCCGCCAGCTTTTTTTTTTTTTAAGTTAATGTATTAATGCTTACTGCTGATGAGTCAGGCAAACTCAACGATTGGTTTATTAAGAACATGGCAGTTGTAAAGAACTGAATTACACAATGTTAAAACACAACACCATATTAAATTGAAAGCAAATACCCCTTTTCAAGTCTATAAAAACATCTAGTCTTTAAATGGAATTAAGATCTTAATTTACAGGTCAGATTGACAAAAAGAGTTGTGCTAAAAGGAAAACATCCTTCGATTTATAGCGACAGGGAAGCTAAGCGGGATATGGTATCTGAATTGTACTGTCATTGATGCGGGTAAATAGTGCCATGAAGAGCAAGCGGTAATTATATTGCTAGGTTACGGATGAATGGCGGGAAAATTGATAAATGCGGTTGCTATGTGTTGTCCATTTATGCGCATGCGTTCAAGAACGACTATTTTATTCATCATCATCATTCACCATCGTTTTGGCTGTGTTCATCCAGTGCAAGATGTAGCCCTCATGTAAACGCCATTCATTTCTATATCTTGCATATCTTGTCCCTCCATAATACCCTTATGTCATCTTTCCATCTTCTTCTCTGTCTACCTCTTTTCCTTTTCCAGTGTAAGATGTAGCCCTCCTCATTTAAACGTCATTCGTTACTATTTCTTGCAGGTTTGGTCCATGCTTTTCCTTCATATACCCTGATGTCATCTCTCCATCTTCTTCAATCTCTTTCTACCTCTTTTCCTTTTCCCTGTCCTTGGTTGTCAATCCATTATTCTTGTTGTCCATCTGTTGTCAATTCTTCATTGTCCAGCCCATCTCCATTTAGCTTGTTTTATTGTCCTTATGATGCCTTCTACTCAAGTTTTTCTCTCGTATTTCTGTGCTTTTAATCCCGTCTCTAAAATGAGACAATTTGATTTGTAGTAATGGTCTAAACTGAAAGGTATCTGTTTTGGGGAAAGAGTGCATCTCAGCCCTTGCACAAGGACAAAACAACACAATTTGGTTTCTTATCAGATAAATTCTGGGTTGTTGAGTCATGCACGACGGAATGATGACGTCATGGCCATAGTCAAATCATCGGCATGTGAATATCAGACTCGGCCTCTGTTTGCACTTTCATCTCGGGTTATCTCTGTACTTTTGCTTTTCTCGAAATGAAATATCTCGAGTGGGGCTGTTTTGCCATGGAAGGGCTAGACTTGATTCAAGTCCCATTCTCGTGAGAGGTGGGTCCCTAAGCATCACGCCAACTTACTCTGAAACAACCCGTAGCATACAGTACAATGCGCCGTCAAAGTGTGGCCCCGAGAATGCGGACAGGTTTTGGAAACAGAGCATCACAAAACAGTAGCTTCCTAGCGGGATTGCACAGGATTTGGGACTTGAGTCACGTCTATGGAAGGGCCGCCGAGCTATAAACACATCATCTGAATACTGCAAGTACACTTAAATTATGCCTGATGTCGGAAAGTACAATGGCGAAAGGTCAGGTCGTGTATGAGCTAGCGGCTACCTACGGCTACGGCTATAGACTTCCACGTAATCATGCGTTGAAGTATAGGACGTCGTTAGCAACACCCTTAGCAACATCCGTAGCCGATCAGGCTGTAGCTGCCAATTCGGATACGGCTTTACCCACCCATGAGTCTATGATTATATTATATACTTCGGGATAGGGAAGGCGCAAGTTATCGTTGCTATTAATGTCAGGTACTTCAAAGCACGACGTTCAGTTATTTCAGTGCCCATATTACGGATTCCAACTTCGTCAAAGAATTTCGTCGCTAGGGTAAAAGTATATGTTGACGCGTGTATTCTGATTTCGTGTTTATTAGCATTTTTGGTATGGCTCACATTGTCTTATAAAACTGCAACTAGCTGTAAACACAACGATTCAGCTGGCCATGTTAGTTATGTAAAGTGCCCAACCTACTCTAATGAGTGCTCAAACATCTTCGTTTACAGATGTTAAAAACATTTTTAAAATGCGTCTATATTTGTTTGGGAGTGGTGAAAATAACATTATTTTACCATTTAAGTTGCGATCGTTATTATACCTTTACTACGTCTTTTTCTTCCCTCCACGATTGTCATAAAGTTACTGACAAAGTGGGTAATTTCTTGTAAAATTACACACAAGGGTATTTCAGCTTTGGAGCTGGTAACGAAAGCTTTGGGTGTACAGTAATGTGACGCTAAAAGGCTTTTGGCAGAAAATTAAAATGTCCTCACATGCTGCTAAGGTGACCGTCAAAGGAACACGTTGCTTTGGATCGGACGAGTTGGTCTATAAAAAGCGTTTTGTAACCGTTTTCTATAAAATGCATATGGTTAGAAAGATGATGTAAAAGTAGAATACAATGATCCACACAAATTTGCCTCGAAATTGCGTGGTTTTCCTTTTACTGTGCGAACTAACACGGTCGGCCATTTATGGGAGTCAAAAGTTTGACTCCCATAAACGGCCGACCGTGTTAGTCGACGAGGTAAAAGGAAAACCGTGCAATTTCGAGGCATGTTTGTGTGGATCATTGTATTCTACTTTTACAACATCTTTCTACCCATGTGCATTTTATAACAAACGCTTTTCAAAGACCAACTCGACCGATCCAAGGCAACGTGTTCCTTTAATAGCTAGTACCATGTATGCCATCAAAATAATCTCAGCAAAAAAAAATTATGAATTTTACTACATGACAGCAAACAGTCGGGGCGAAATTATATTAAAGCTAGTAGTAGCTATAAATGACAGTTCATTTCAAGACTGAGAAGTCTCCTGAATTCCGAAAATGGCTCCGCATTAGAATAGCAGGACAAGTTCTCAAAATACATAGTCTACCTAAAGTATAGATACACACATGGTGTTCCCCAAACAACATATTTATTGATACCTCACTATACAATGCCTCATAAATTAAAGATATTACCCTGTTTCACCCCATAACAAAGCTATAACAAACCAAAACTTCTGCGTGCTCTTATCCAGTGATGAAAATTGATAATTATTTATACAAAATGCTATTTGGCACAATTAAGAATCTGACTCTCTATATTGCGTTTTGACAAAGACCTCCGGGGCGAATTCAACGCAAGGCGTGAATGAAGCAGAATCGCCCCGGGCTTGTAAGTCAAAAGGCAGGGAAGAGCTAGGCCACCAGGCCTTCGGTGTTTCGTTGGCAATTATGACACGAAGTGGAAATACAATATTTTAGGCTGCCTTTCTCGTACCACTTATCAGTCACTGAATATCCGCTGTCCTGTCAGGTACCGCCTCCGGGGTGTGCAACTCGTATTTCCAGCCAAATTAATGTCAAATCTTCCTCAAGTAAAAGATCTACCCCCACCCCCGCAATTTTGTTTTTTCTGTACATCAAAAGTGCCATCCTGAAGAAGAAAAAATTGTCATTGAAACGCACTATGACAGTTGCATTTCTGAGGTACAGACAAACAAATTGTCTCCGGGGGAGGGGGGGGGGGCGGGTTGGGGTTGTCTCAGTCCCCCGCCAAAAGTGTCAAATTAGCCACTATAAAAAAATTGTGTAACTTGTGTTTAAATGAACAGAATTTCTGCTCTATGGCAGGCGAGGTTGTCATAGCTTACTTTTTGTGTCATAAAGTTCCACATAAACTCAAGAGTTATAAAACACAGCTGAGCAAGTTTTACAAGGTGTCTCTATTTTTTATAAAAGTTGACAAATATCAGGCCAAAAAAGGAGTTGTTTTCCCCTTGAAGACCATGCTTCGTGGATAAAACATCGACAACAGTGAAGCACACATGGATATCATATGTATATTATTTGTTTACGCCAGTTCAAATAATGTTCAGTGTTTAGAAAATAAACTATATATTTAGGTTTGCGGTAAAAAACTAAAAAACAAAATGTGTGTGTATCTACTTGCCAGGAAGGGTTATGTTCTTGCACTATTTGTTGTGCTTGTCCTCAAAAAAAAACACATTCATATGATGCACATGGTTTTTTTTCCATCAAAAAGGTTTTTGTGTGGTCATAAATGTTCTCATATCCGGGTCTGTTTAATTACACAGGGCTACATGTATGATTTCACTTTTCCCCTTACACACGAGTGGATTTTTGTTACATTGGTATATCGCAAAATTGGTACCTCACCACACGATACCTCAAATCCCACTGTAGAACCATAATTTGTTCCACATCTCAACAAAGCAAGAGTGTATGAGTGAGAAGAAGCAAAATATGACGGTAAAGCCTTATGACCCAATTAAACGGCCCTGGGAATTAGACCCACGTTTCTAATCTTGCTGGTCAGTTTACACTCGTACCAACTCAGCTCTTACGTGACCCCGCAGTGACGTCATGATGACCTATGACCTGATGCGGGTACCCGTTTGGGCAAAGAGATATTGTAACAAGAATATATTTATGTTTGACTTGTGTAACAATGTGGATATAAATCTGTATGGGTAATTTGACTGATCAGGTGGAATGATTGAGGACTTACGTCTAAAAATTGTTGAATATTATATTCAACATCTATGGTTTTTGTGTACGTTAGTCATAGCGAAGGTTTATCTGTGAAAGCTACAAACAGGTAAGATCAGGAACATTTTAGTTTGGAAACAAAGTAAAGATTTAAAAAAATAACATTTTCCTAAACGTGTTATGGAGCAGAAGGTAACTGAATGGAAGTTGAAAGCCTTTTTGTCTTTAATTCCCCCCTCACATTCAATCATTGAAAGACACTGGGGACACTATTGGTGTTTACTACACAAACTGTTAGCATAAAACCCTATACTTCGGTATACGACGAGCAATGGGAGCTGTTGATAGGATAAAACATTCAAGCCATTGGACACTTTCGGTAAACATTGTTGTCCAAAGGCCCACACTTCGTGTATCACATCTTATACATAAAATAACAAACCTGTGAAAATTTAGGCTCAATCGGTCATCGGAGTCTGGAGAAAATAACGGGAAAACCCACCCGTGTATCCGCGCGTTTCGCCGTGTCATGACATGAGTTTTAAACAAATCCGTAATTCTCGCTATCGAGAATTGATAATTGTTTTAATGTTTTCTAAAAAAGTAAAGCATTTCATGGAATAATATTTCAAGAGAAGTCTTTCACGATTACCTTCTGTAAACCCTGTACGTTATTTGTAAATCTGTGTGAACCTTTTTTTTTTCGTTTTCTGTTCCGAAAGTGTATAATGGCTTTAAAGGAACACGTTGCCTTGGATCGGTCGAGTTGGTCTTTGAAAAGCGTTTGTAACCGTTTTTTATAAAATGCATATGGGTAGAAAGATGTTGTAGAAGTAGAATACAATGATCCACACAAACATGCCTCGAAATTGCGTGGTTTTCCTTTTACCTCGTCGACTAACACGTCGGCCATTTATGGGGGTCAAAATTTTGTCTCCCATAAATGGCCGACCATTTTAGTTCGCACAGTAGAAGGAAAACCACGCAATTTCGAGGCAAACTTGTGTGGATCATTGTATTCTACTTTTAAAACATCTTTCCAACCATATGCATTTTATAACAAACGGTTACAAACGCTTTTGTTTTGACCAACTCGTCCGATCCAAGGCAACGTGTTCCTTTAAGGGGAAGTAAGGCTTCCTCTGAAGTAACGTAGTTTTTGAAAAAGAGGTTAGTTCTCTCACGCAAGACTTCAGCTGAAGCCTTTTATATTGTGCATCTGATCTGAAAGCACACAAAGTAATGCAACAAGGGTGATATTTGTTTCATTATTCTCTTGCAAAAATACAATGAGCCCAAATTTTCACAGTTTTTTATTTTATGTATGTTGGTATACACCAAGTGAGACGACTCGTCTTTGACAAATAAATTAAAACAAAACGTGTCCACTGCTTTAAATAAAATAATCACAAACAACTTCTTTTTCTCTCTATTTAGTTTGCGCCGCGAGGTTTTTCTCACTTCAGCCTCTATCGTAAACAGCAAAGGATTGAAAACCTATTCGAGCCGACAGGGAATTCAAGCAACACGTGGAACAAAATATCAATGACTTGTTTTTCTCTTCTATAGAGAGATATTCACCCGAAGGCGGACAAGTGAAGTACAAAACACATGCACCAGGTGGTTTTCTGTTGCAAGAAAGGACTGAAGAAGGTCGGAGACGTGTAGGCCTGATAAGTATCAAGCTGTTGGCTGGCACACGGTTCGAGAAGCTACTTAAGTACATTTTCGACTTTCACCTCAGTCTTCCAGACGCTGGATCGACTCTTAATTCAAGGTTTATATTAAATTCCTTTTAGTCACACTCATTTTGATATTGATAAAAAGATTTGTTTCTAATTGGCTTTCTGAGATAGCATGATTGGCTGTCTTGAGATAGCATGATTTGCACAAAGCTCATCAATGTAAGATTGCATCATGACAGACCTTACATTTTTATGGACATTGCGCAGACCGATTTCTGTATCTTTTGATATCAAGAAAGGGGCACATCTTCAAACTTGGTCAGCCTTTTTTTTTTCTTTTTTTTTGTGTGATTTTTCTTGGAATTGTATGTAGCTATTGTCTGTTTTTTTTTAATGTGTCAATGTTTTTACTGTATGCGAGCATCTGAATTACACCTTTTGGGATCTAATAAAGATTATTGTATTGTATTGTATTGTATTGCATTGCATTGCATTGCATTGCGTTGCGTTGCGTTGCGTTGCGTTGCGTTGCGTTGCGTTGCGTTGCGTTGCGTTGCGTTGTGTTGCGTTGCGTTGTGTTGTGTTGTGTTGTGTTGTGTTGTGTTGTGTTGTGTTGTGTTGTGTTGTGTTGTGTTGTGTTGTGTTGTATTGTATTATATTGTATTGTATTGTATTGCCTTCAATGTTAAATATGTTGTTGTGGAAGTTATATGACACAAAGGCCTGCCACCAATGCAATGTAATGCACAGAGTCAATATCTTTAATTTGCAAACAAAATGTGTATTTTTATCTCAAAAATATTTCTATACCCATTAATTGGTCCCTTGATGATTTAAAGAACGACCTTTCATCAAAATGTTCACTTGTAGATTGTGTCTTATTACTTAAGCAAGACAATACCATTGCTTCATTCTTCGGATGGGACGTAAAGCCGTCGGTCGCATGTGTTGTGTAACGCATGTAAACGAACCCAGTGCACTTATCGAAAAGAGAAATGGTTCGCCTCGGTGCTCCCGGCTGCGGCTGTTAAATGCGCCATAGCACCTTATAAACACTTTAAAGTGCTACATAAATTGGGTCTCAGAATTCATAACTTCAAAACCCATCTTTCTGTACTAAGCGCCTTACGAACCTTGTTGGTAGATACGTGCGCTACATAAGACTTCGATTTAAGGTCCTGACCTCCGACACAATTTAGCAATGTTTGAGAAGGTTTCACTAAGGACCTTTGACAAAAACATTTCCTTGAAATATTTTTAATAGTTATATCATCACATCATGCTCTTTACCGCAGCCGAAGATGGAACCAATACCAACGATCGACACAACCCACCTTCAACCCCTCCCACCTTATCTTCAGAATTCTTCAATTAATTTGACTGTGCTAGAGGAGCACCACCCACCTACCAGATGGGATGACGCAACATGGATTCTAACCAGCGCTTTTATCATCTTCACAATGCAGTCTGGTTTCGGACTCCTTGAATCTGGTAGCGTCTCGCAGAAGAACGAGGTAGAGATAACATGCGTCCTTGATATCCTAGACTGGACCGTTCCACATGTAAAGAGGGGTCAGTTTCAGAGTTGTTGGTTTTTAACGGGATGAGAGAACTTTTTACCGTATCCAACAAAATCTGCCACATGGCTTAGTGTGAGTGTCAACACAGTCCACACAATGATCACATCCAACCCTAAGTGGAACCATTCAAGTCACCTTTTGATTGGTACCACAGGCGGTGCCGTAGACCTTTTATCATGGTGCGGCCATCTTGGTTTTGTCTCCCATCAGATCAGTGTAATTAAACCGAGGCTGGAAGGAAAAATAGTCTGGTTCCTTTTTGTTCAAAGAATAGTAGCATCTGATGTTACTGTTAATGGATAAACGGAACTTGACCATGATAGTGATGGCATTTGATAAAGTGTATTAACGTCTGGCAAACAGACTCGGTTTTTTTAAGGGGTGGGATTTCTGAAGGCGCTGCCCGAGATTGTGGTGTCATGGGTCTAGACTTCTCATTTTGTTTTCTTCTCAAAACAGGTTAACATTATGGTGAAGAATGCAATCGACGTGTTATTCGGGGGGATCTCCTACTGGATGTTCGGCTACGGTCTCAGCTTCGGTATGGACGTAGCGGGAGGTTCGAATTTCTTCGTGGGCGTGGGTGATTTCTTCGTCGACGCCAGTAACACAACCTCCGATGACCTCGGTAACCTCTTCGCGCATTTCTTCTTCCACGCTTCCTTCGCGACCACCGCTACAACAATCGTGAGTGGAGCGATGGCAGAACGAACCAAACTTGAGATCTACATCATCTTCTCATTTCTGAACACCGTGGTTTATTGTATCCCAGCCCATTGGATGTGGGGTGAGAATGGGTGGCTGAAGACCATGGGCGTGGTCGACATTGCTGGGGCGGGGTCGGTACATATGGTGGGCGGGGTCACTGGACTTGTTGCTACGTTACTTTTGAAGCCGAGAACGGGTCGTTTTATAGATGGAGCAGAAGCCCCACCCATGGGGTCGGCTACCAACGCCATATTTGGATTGTTCATGTTATGGTAAGTATATATATTCCCACTGTTATAAATTCACCTTACATTTTACCGAAGGTCAAAGATTTGCGAGAGAGTCGTATCCTATCATAGCGAAAGACATTGAACGACTTGACCAAAAGTCTAGGCTTACTGCAGTAAAGCTGTAACACCCAGTCTCCTCGCTGTGTAATTGCGTTGTGCCCTTTATTAAAGACAGACACTCAAAATAATTGTTAGCATAAAAACTTACTTGGTAACGAGCAATGGATAGCTGTTGTGTGAAAGCATTGTGAGAAAAGGCTCCTTTTGAAGTAACGTAGTTTTTCAGAAAGAGGTATATCTTCTCACTAAAATAATAAAAGACTTCTTTTAATGGGTTTTTGAAAGCACACAAAGTAATAACGCAATAATGGTGTTTTCTTTCATTATTCTCTTGCAAATTCGAAGACTAATTGAGCAAAAAATTTCACAGGTCTGTGGTTGAAAGCATATTATGTTGGGATACACCCAGTGAGAATACTGGCCTTTAACAATATTACAAAACGGTTCCAGCGCCTTTAAACAAACAAATAATGCTTGTACTTCCATCCTTGGAGTGCATCGATGTGTATCATCAATTATTCCTCAGTACGCTTCCATTCCCTTGGACACAATTATCTCTTAATTACTCCCCGTAAATTTCTGTCTTCATTTCCCTGCATGACTGTCGTATCCCCTGACCCTCATTAATTATGAGGTGATTGTCTCTAGGGAGGGAGAAGGGGGGGGGGGGAGTCAGAACGGAACATGTATCCGCTTAGTAAATTGGCTTCCAGAGCCAAAGTAATAGAATAAAAACACCACTCTCTTTCACCAGGTCAGCCATTTTGTCTTATTCGCTTTGTATTGCAGACTTTTATCGTATCCCCTGACTCTAATTAATTATGAGGTGATTAAATCCAGGGAGGAAGGAGGGGGGAGCAGAACAGAAAATGTATTCGTTTATAAAATTGTCCTCGAGCGCCAAAGGTAATAGAATTAAAACATCACTCTCTTTGAGTAGACGTCAGCCATTTTGTCCTATTCCATACACATAATGAATTTGTATGGTACACTTGGCTATAAATTATAGTTTTGAAAGTGAGTTTTTTTTAAAGGCAGTGGACACTATTGGTATTAACTCAAAATAATTATAAGCATAAAACCTTAATTGGTTACTAGCAATAGGGAGAGGTTGATAGTATATAACCTTGTGAGAAACGGTTCCCTCTGAAGTGATGTAGTTTTCGAGAAAGAAGTAATTTCCCACGAATTTGATTTCGAGACCTCAAGTTTAGAACTTGAGGTCTCGAAATCAAGCATTGAAAGTACACAACTTCGTGTGACAAGGGTGATTTTTTCTTTCATAGTTATCTCGCAACTCCGACGACCAATCGAGCTCAAATTTTCACAAGTTTGTTATTTTATGCACATGTTGAGATACACAAAGTGAGAAGACTGGATTTTGACAATTACCTATAGTGTCCAGTGTCTTTAAAAGACGCATCTTGCTTATCATTTAAGCTGATTTAAGGCCAAGACATTGTTAGTTGCTCAAAATAAGTGCTATCATAAACGTACTTGGTAACAAGCAATGGAGAGCTGTTGAAAGTATAATAAAACAATGTGAGAAATGGCTCTCTCTGAAGTAACGTAGTTTTCGAGAAAGAGGAAATTATTTATCACTCAAAAAATAAAAGACGTCAGGCATAAAGCCTTTTAATAAGGCATCATAAAAGCACACAAATTTGTGCAACAATGGTGTTTTTTCTTTCAATATTCTTTTGCAACTTTGATGACTTGTTGGGTCTAAATTTCCACAGTTTTTTTTTATTACACCAAGTGAGAATACTGCATGTCTTTGACATCTACCAAACGTGTCCAGTACCTTTAAACAGTGATTACTTTTTAACTACAAAACTGGGTCATTCGTTCCAATGCGTGAATAGTAAGTAATTTTTCAGAAATGGGAGTTTGCATATTGGAAATTGTACCTTAAAGGAAGTCACACTATTACACATTTTGCTTGTTTCGGGTTAGTCTTACATTACACAAATGCTGGGAAGACCATAGGCAGTACGTATGTTAAGGTCGGTCGTGCTCTACGTGCGCAAGTCGCTTTTATTCCAGGCGTTTTCAAGAGGAAGTATTGTCCACATCAGTCGGTAATATTGACTTATATGCACCTAAAGAAAATTACACCCCACTGATTCAGTCCTTCCCTTCTTCACAATTGGCCCTTTTCCCAACCCTTTTCCCTTGAGCAATCTTCTTCCTCCACTTGTCCCCCTCCCAAATCCATATGTTTCCACTGCTTACCCCTTTCTCATATCCCTTACAGCCCCCTTCATCTTTTTCTACACCTTCGCTCCCCTCCTTACCCCCTCCCCTCTGTCTTCTACTCCTGCATGCCTCCACCTTTTCCTGCTGCTCATCCACTTTCCTTTCGACATCCCTTCCCCTTCACTTTTATTCCTACCCATCCTTCCTCACCCATCCTTCTTTTCCACCCATAGTCCCAAACCTCTTCACCTCTCCTCCCAACCCAACCCTCCCCTATATACCCCACCCCTCCCCCACACACTCATCTCCCCCATTCCTGACCCTTCCCTATTCCTATCATTCCTTCCCCACCCGTCCTTCTTTTCCACCCATAGTCCTAAAACCTCCTCACCTCTCCTCCCAACCCAACCCTCCCCTATATACCCCACCCCTCCCCCACACACTCATCTCCCCCATTCCTGACCCTTCCCTATTCATACCATTCCTTCCCCACCCATCCTTTTCCTTTTCCACCCATCCTTATTCTCAACCCTCCTCTCCTCCCAACACAACCCTCCCCTGACCCCACCCCTCCCCCACACACTCATCTCCCCCATTCCTGACCCTTCCCTATTCCTATCATTCCTTCCCCACCCGTCCTTTTCCACCCATAGTCCTAAAACCTCCTCACCTCTCCTCCTAACCCAACCCTCCCCTATATACCCCACCCCTCCCCCACACGCTCATCTCCCCCATTCCTGACCCTTCCCTATTCATACCATTCCTTCCCCACCCATCCTTTTCCTTTTCCACCCATCCTTATTCTCAACCCTCCTCTCCTCTCAACCCAACCCTCCCCTGACCCCACCCTTCCCCACATATCTCTCCAATTCCTGCCTCTTCCTACCCATCCCTCCCCCTGCTAACCCCTCCCCTCATTCACCACTCGAGACTCATAATGACCCACGCTATAACTCGATGCTTTTAGACTGTAAACATACAATACTTGATGCATCATGCGCGATGATTATTTGGTGTAATAATTGGAGGAGCAATTTACAGTGACCAATACTATAGGACATTGGGTGTAGTAGTATTGCACAGGCATTTCTGTAGCAAAATAAATATTTGACTGTAAATATAATTTTTGTAACACGTGATGCACTTCAATTTTTGTTTGGTTTAATATTTGAGGAGCCATTTGTAGTAACCAGTATGTATATAGGACATTGGAATTGCATGGGTTTTTCGGTAGCGAACATCTGACTGTAAAATATAAAGTTCCTGCCCCTTCCTACCCATTCCTTCCCCGCCCTATCTCCCAGAACCCCTCGTCCACTACCCTAGATATCTATATAATGACCCACGCTATACCCGGGTGCTTTTAGTACATAATCGATGGACACAATTGCCTCAGCCAGATAGAGGACCCAGATACAGATAAATAACAGTGCTACATAAAGCCACTCACTCAAGCGACCCTTTGCCTCTCCCGCTCAATTTCCAACATCGCTGAATTCTTTACAGTTTCTCGTCCTTTTTGTCAGTTTCTATGGCGACCGATATGAGTTCAACCGCGAAGCCATGGTCGAAGGAAATACAAAACCGAGACGCCAAAGCTATTATGTGACCGCTTTTGAAAACTCGTCATGAATTTTGAATACATTCAAAATTTGGTTTAATATTGGAGGAGCCATTTATATCGTAACCAATTTATAGGACATTCGTGTGTAGTTGTATTATGCACCACGATGGTAATAAAAACAGAGGAAATAGGATATAAAACAGAGGTCGTAGCGTATATGTTTTTATCCCCCTAGTAGTTCGAGCTTCCGATTGGTGGATTAGCGCGTACTGGAAGATAAGGTATAATTATACCATCGATACCATCGATGGCAAAATGTATAATATCCGACTGCATTTTGTGCACCACGAAAACGAAAACCACATATTATTTGCTTTAATATTGAAGGAGCCATTTGTAGTAACATAATATAATAAGACGTTGGAGTAGTATTGGCATGTGTATGTCGGTAGCAAAACTAATATCTGACTGCGACTAAATGCATTTTGATTTATTGGTTTAATATTGGATGAGTCATTTTATAGTAACAAACATTGGATAGTATTAGTATTGAAAGAGTATTTCGGCAGCAAAACTATATTATCTGGCTGTAAATAATATCATAACTATTTTATGCAACATAATGGTATATATTCATATATGTTTACTTGCTTGAATCAAAATAAGATTACCAGCGTAGTGTTTTGTCTCAAACTTGTACTATAGAAATACTGGTACATGGTGGCCCTGAAAGAATAATATAACATCGCAAAATAGATATCTTTGCACATATCATCGTAAGCATTAGTTTGCGATAATAATAATTGCGACATCGCAAATATCTTTGTACAAAATACGCGACAAAGTTACGACATCGCGAATTGTAACAGAAGTATAATCTCTTTTCATTCTTATGATTATAAATTTATTTTAAAACAAATATTTGTTGAATATTGTTTTTATCAGGCAATTCAAAACAAGCCTTCCTGGCTTTTATAAATGCCCCCATATAAGTATCCTACGTTCCATTACATTATATTCGTTTCATTTCATTTTCATTAATTGTTTTTTTGACATGTTTTTGACTGTCTTTGACTTTAAAGGAACGTTACTGAATTGGTAAGAAAACAAAATGGTAAAGATCACAGATTTACATAAAACTTACACAGTCTAAAGCTGAAGACAGTAGAAAACATCCCTTAAAATATTTCTGACTGAAATTTCATATTTTGATGAGAAATAAATAATTTAACTTTGCGTTTGGATATTATCGCTCAGTGAGCGTTTTACCCATTTTTTTTGCATCAATTTCACTATTTTCTCGTGACCCAGATGGCCGATCGATCTCAAACTTCTACAAGTTTGTCAATTTATGTATATGGTGGATTACATAAAGTGCTTCCCTGCCAGCAACTGTTTTGTTAGCAAAACCAATTCTGCAATGTTCCTTTAAATAATTGTACTTAACTTTTTTATTATTATTTTTTCTTTTAACAATATAAAAATAAATATTAATTTGATTGCATTGAGTTGAATCAACCGCTATAAGCAATCGCTCATAAATATGGTTCTAGAAAATCATAATTCAACGTTGTTTTCCTCGGGGAAAACAAAAGAAAAGGAACACCCTTCGAACTCGAGAAATACTATTCGCGAACCTTGACAACCAAACGGCCATAAAGAGAATTTCTATGCCCAGTGGGCACGAGCATTCCTTCTACTTAAAAATACATTCACCGAAACCATGGTAACGACAACAAACAACTTGAAAATTAATGGCAAGTAATGCATAAATTATTGACACTTTAGTTTCACGATAATTTTTTTGTTCGCGTAACCCGATAGGTGCAACCATGATAGGCAGTGTCTAGATAAAATAAAAACCAATATTGCAACGGTTGTTTCGAAGTCTGAACTCCGTTAAAGGCACAATACACTCTTGATAATTACTCAAAATATTTGTTAGCGTACAAACTTACTTGGTAACGAGCAATGGAGAGCTGTTGATAGTAGTACAACACATTGTGAGAAACGGCTCCCTATGAAGTTACGTAAGGTAATTTCTCACTGAAATAATAAAACACTTCAGCTGAAGCATATTATTGTACATCTGAAGGCACACATGTTTTTCTTCCATTACTCTCCTGCAAATTCGATAACTTATTGAGCAAAAAATGTTCACAGGTTTTATACACGTTGGGATAATCAAGTGAGAAGACTGGTGTTTGACAATATTAATACAACACGTGACCAGTGCCTTTAAAGGGAAGGTTTATTTTTGACGACTCTATCGAATATTTGTGATGGTGAGCATAACAATAATGTACGTGTATATCAGCACTTTGAAACTACACTCGCTAGAAGTGGCTAGTTCGATAGTGACAAATGGCCACTTAATTTAAACAACGACACCGTCTCTGCACGTGTAACCACTCAAGTTGATGACGTTTTATCACTGCATAATCTCCCCTTGAACATGTCTTTGCCCCCCCCCCCCACCCCTCCTCCCCCCTTCAATTTTATTTCTTCCGAAACCGGAATTAGGACTAACATCTCGAATGCTTTGTTAGCTATCTATGGCTCTTTTCTGGTCCAGATTCGGCTCAGGCTAGCTTGGCCCCGCGGTTGTGTTGATATTGCGCGTGCTTTGCGTACGCGCTCATCAGGGCTTCAGACGAGAGAACAGAGCCTGAAGCCGAATCCAAAGCCGAAGCCGTGGTTTCTAAAAGGGCCTATGTACACATCAATGCAATGTGAACTCCAGCCACATGTACCTAAAGGTAAACCTGGCAGTGTCAACAGTGTAGCATATTGCCTGCCAGAGCACCACCTGACCACGGTGACACCCAGGGCTCTCAATTTTGTGACATCGTCCATCGAGAGACTTTGTTTCTGTCCGTCTATGCAGAGTATTAATACATTAACATCTCAGGGAATTATTATTAGACGAACCTTGAAGTTTCTCGTAAGCCAAACAAAGGGGAGATTGGATCGATGTCACCACCGAGAACGAGGTGAAGATAGAGGCTAAAAGTAAGCCACATCACACCACGGTAGTAATTAGATGGAAGTTGTATGGTTCCTGACCTCATTGAGGGGATACAGACCCTAGAATGAGGACGCAAAGAACCCTGACTATCAAATTAGCCTATTGTTAATAACTGTGTGGGATTTGTAGCGATTTGGTGCGTAAGCGTAGCCAAATTTGTGCGCAAAAGCCTCCAAGTCTAGGGCAATTTGTGCTTTCTGTTGTTTATTATTTAGTTATAAACCACATGGGAACCAAGACGGGTTGTATGTTTAAAGGGACACACCGGCTCACCGTTTACGCAATTTAAGGGTGTAGAATCATAAATAATGTTTTTAAAGATGGTTGCTGTAATAAAAAATCATCAAAATGTCACGTATTTAGCGAAAAATTATTTTAAAAAAACCGAAGCGGTAAAAGGCCAGCGTATACATGTTTCCAGCCGTTGCAACTGTCAATTAATTTTCGTGACATTGTCGCACAATGTTGTAAGTAGACTGGTGCTTTGTTTATAGCAACGTTTTACTACGACGCAGCATAAGGAGCCAGTCTATCCATACAACCAGCATAAACGGATCAGGCAAATCCTTCGACGATGGAGGTAGACCTTCGTGCTATATGATGGGACAGGGACAAGTAAATAAAGCATTCCTGGCCCCAATATAAATATTACAAGAGATGGGGTTTGAACCAACGTGTCGAAAGATACGGGGAAAGCCTACGTCACATCACGTTTTATCCAATGAAATCATTGGATCTCTAAGACCAGTGGCTGTCTTTGTCCTTGCGCCATTACAATACCCATTGAGCTATAAAACGATGTCCACGAAACATAAATAGAAATTGTGTAATTTGTCTGTAATTTACAAATCTCGACTTCGTGGCGGCTTCAGCATTGCCGCTCGTAGCACCATGCACCACCTGCTTTCCGCAAAAGACACATGGTTCATGATTAAAGGCACTGGACACCGGCCCTTGGTAATGTCAAAGAGTTTGGCCTAATTTCAATGAGCTGCTTAAGCATAAGATATTGATTCAAAATTGTCTGCTTAGCCGAAATGAGCAGGATACCAGTCACAATTTATACTTGTGAAATGACAGTATACTTGTGAAATGACAGTTTGGCTGGTAACCATAATTCAGGTAAGCGTAATGCACACGTTTGGTAAGACAAACTAGTGTTCTCACCTGGGTATCACAACATGCAAATAAAATAACAAATTTGTGAAAATTGAGACACAATGAAAGGTCATCGAAGTTGCAAGAAAATATGAAAGACAAAACACCATATTTCCCAAAGTATTTACTTTTAGAAGCCTGGAAATGCTTTAGGCCTGAAGTTTTTCTCAGATTTTTTTTTTTTTTTAAAGATGTAAATTGCCTATTTTTAAAAAAAAAACCGTAATTTTAGAGCGAGCCATTTCTCACAATGATTAAAATACTAGTTATCAATAGCTCTACGTTGCTCGTTATATCGAGTAGGTTTTCATGCTAGGATACTTCTTCTTTTTTAGTAGTTACCGTACGTGCCCGGTGCCTTTAAGCCACAAATACTCCCTATGGCCTCGGTTGTGGAATGACTCGCATTTCTTGATAATAACCAGCAGGCAAAAGAAGGGCAACAAAAACATAAATTGAGTCAGAACAGAATTATGATATGAAAGGAATACATTTTCTGTTGTTGGTGAAGAATGGATTTTTGTAGAAATCGATCGAGCATCAGCTGATAGGAGCCATGTTGGCTGTTCATGTTTTCAATGCTCTATTTTATTAGTCTATTCACGATTTCCATCCATTCATATTTATTAGGGCACGTTTCAGCCAGAAGCTGGATTGCAAAATACATGATTTGAAGCAAAATACGGAGACAAGACTAAAAGTACAATTAAAAACCACAGAAATTGCGGAAATACAGTGAACATATTATAACTATAAACACTTTTTTTTTGCTGTTAATTTTGTCTAAAAACTGAAACTTGTGCAGCAAAACCATGATATCTACTTTACTGTGTATGTTGTTCTTGAGTCCATCCAAATGCACACACAACTAAAAATACATTTTGATACACGTAAGATGACATAGAAACAGTTATAAGGAACATACATCTGGGCAAGATCTGTTATAAGAAGGAGAAAGGTGTTTCGGCGAAAGGCCGAATTCGAGATAAAGAATAATCCAATTGAGTCACACAGTGGTCGGCATGGTCGGCACCAAATTGGATTACAGGTCAGATAAATTGGATTAATCTGCTAGGAAATCCAAGCCAGTAAAGTATATTAAGAACGAAGTGTTGAATTATGGATTAAGAAAAGTCATGCCCTGGTTTTATTTTCATTTTTGCACGATTTGCTACGGAGGACTTTTCTGTGGGTGCTTAATTATGTAACCCCCCCCCCCCCGCACACTTCCTTGTGCACTTAAAGACAGAGGACACTATTGGTAATTGTCAAAGACTAGTCTTCTCACTTGGTGTATCTCAACATGCATAACGTAACAAACCTGTGGAAATTTGAGCTCAATTGGTCGTTAAGTTGCGAAATAATAATGAAAGAAAACACACCATTGTCACACGAAGTTGTGTGCTTTCAGATGATTGATTTCGAGACCTAAATCTAAATCAAATTCGTGGAAAATTACTTCTTTCTCGATAACTATAGACGTTAATTCAGAGGGAGCCGCTTCTCACAATGTTTTATACTCTCAACAGCTCCCCATTACTCGTTACCAAGTAAGGTTTTATGCTAATAATGTTTGTGAGTAGTTACCAATAGTGTCCACTGCCTTTAAAGTTATCGGTATTAACCGGTAGCCAGGATCTTCCAATCTCAACCCTTAACCCCACCCTACCCCCTTATTAAATACTTCTTACAACACCGACTTTAACATCATTGCAGGAATAAATAATGGTCTACCAATTTATGTTTGCATTTGTTTTCAGGTGGGGCTGGCTGGGTTTTAATTGCGGAAGCACCTACGGCGTCACAAACTTCAAATGGATCTTAGCTGCGAGGTGAGTACCAGTGAACGATTGGGTACCAGTTTATCAGAACTTGTCACACAAGGCACATTTAACAAGCAACTTTGAGGCAACAAACTGAACTGCATGCTCCAAGACCATTATTTTATGAAGCACATTTCAAAACAGTTTTCAAAATAATGTCTTACGATCCCCAAGAACATGCAAATGTTAATGCATTTCGTCTCGGAATTTGCATGCAACCAATTACATACTATTAATTAACTCTAGTGACAAGACCATAAACTGAGCCAGTTTGCTTGGCAAAGTTGTCTTTAAAATAACTTGTTTTATCCGTGATTTTTTTTCTTCAGATCAGCTGTTGCGACCATCACTGCATCTATGGGCGGTGGTATCGCTGCTATATTTCTGAGGTGAGTCGTCTTTAAAATAGAGTGATTCAGATTGACTTTCACTCTCAAAAGAACGAAAATGTCGCCACTCGGACAAAAGGGTGAACTTTGTATTCTTTTACATGTAAGAGAGTAGGCTACTGGTACCCCATTTTAAAACACTTTGGTCCCAGCACTTTTCTTTTTTTAATATTTTTAATATTTATTTATTGACATCCAACAGCGGAAAGCCGCCACTTACAGGAATCGTTAAAAACTATGTATAAATATAAATATAAATATGAATATAAATATGACTATTTTCTTTCTTTTTTTAATGCGGGAAGGTGCACAAAAAAACATCGCGCTTTATCGGTTTCAATGTTCAAATTATCGCGCGATTTGCATCGTTCAGATCGTGATAATTTTTCAGACTATGCAAACTATACAATAAATAATATAAGTAAACAGTCAGCCACCTCAGGTTAGCCCAGCAATACCAATAAATAAGCTCAAAGGCACTGGACACTATTGGTGTAATTCCTCAAAATAATTATTAGCATAAAATCTTAATGGTCGAGTAATGGAGATCGCTGTTGACAGTATAAAACTTTGTGAGAAATGACTCCCCTCTGAAGAAACGTAGTTTTTGACAAAGAGGTAATTTGAAATAAAGATGAATCTGAAAGCACACTATTTTGTACAACAAGGATGTTTTTTTTTTCCATCATTTTCTTGCAACTGACCAATTGAGTCCAAACTTTCACAGGCCTGTTATTGTCTGCATATTATGGGATATACATCATGTGGGAATACTGGTCTTTGACATCTACCAAACATGTAGCCTACAGTATCTATTAGTTTTTAGTAACAATTTGGGACAGAAACAAACAAACAAACAAACAAACAAACATGACGTCACGGACATGTCATTAAAAAAATCCAATCCATCCTAAAAGGCAGTTAGATGTACTTTTATTATTTAACCCAACAAGAAGTGCCTAAGCGTATACGTTTGAACGAACAGTTTTAATAGTATCCAGTGAATCTGTATCGTCTATTGTGATAGTAATAACAAAAACAAGTATTGTCTCTTTTATTGCCGACAAGTCCTCCCTTCCAATTTGAAATCAAGTTGACCTACTCTCTGATGCTTATTAACTTATAGCTGGAAGACCTTATTTTTCCCTTATTGTTTGATTTGACACAATGGACATAATATCTTCGCTTTTATTGATGCATAGTGCTTTTTGTATTGTGTCCTTGTTTAAATACTAAGATAGTGCACGTAAACGGTTAAATAAGGTAACTCAATTTGAACACAAGAACATCTCAAATATTTAAGATCTTATAATTGTTTTATTTTTTTTTTGACCTGACATATCATTATACCCAATTGTTCTTATTATAGTAACAGCACTCATGATGCACAATGCCTTTTGTTATGACGCCCTTGGATGAATTAGAAGACAATACACACTCTAGTGCACGTAACGACCATGAGGTTCCCAATCAACCAACTGGAATATAACAAATGGAGGACCCTGTTTTGTTCTCTTTGTTTGACCTGGCACAATGACCCAATTGTTCTTGGCAGTGACATTCATGGTGCACAATTTGCCATTTGTTTTGATGCCCTCGGTTGAACAGGAAGACAATAAACACACACTCATATAGTGCACGTATCGACCATAAGGTATACCCAATCAACCACCTGGAATATAACAAATGGAGGACCATGTTTTGTTATCTTTGTTTAACCTGCCACAATGACCCAATTGTTCTTATTAATAATCACTCATGATACACAATTTGCCATTTGTTTTGATGTCCTCGGTTGATCAGGAAGACAATAAACACACACTCTAGTGCACGTATCGACCATAAGGTACTCAATCAACCAACTGGAATATAATAAATGGAGGAGCCTGTTTTGTTCTCTTTGTGTGACCTGGCACAATGGCCCAATTGTTCTTGTCAGTGACATCACACATGATGCACAATTTGCCATTTGTTTTTATGTCCTCGGTTGATCAGGAAGACAATAAACACACACTCATAGTGCATGTATCAACCATAGAAATGTACCCGATGAAACCAACAGGAATATAACAAATGGAGGACCCTGTTTTGTTCTCTTTGTTTGACCTGGCACAATGACCCAATTGTTCTTGTCAGTGACATCACTCATGATGCACAATTTGCCATTTGTTTTGATGTCCTCGGTTGAACAGGAAGACAACAAGCACACTCATAGTGCACGTACCGACCATAAGGTATACCCAATCAACCAACTGGAATATAATAAATGGAGGACCATGTTTTTGTTCTCTTTGTTTGACCTGGCACAATGACCCAATTGTTCTTATTAATGATCACTCATGATACACAATTTGCCATTTGTTTTGATGTCCTCGGTTGATCAGGAAGACAATAAACACACACTCTAGTGCACGTAACGACCATGAGGTATACTCAATCAACCAACTGGAATATAATAAATGGAGGAGCCTGTTTTGTTCTCTTTGTGTGACCTGGCACAATGGCCCAATTGTTCTTGTCAGTGACATCACTCATGATGCACAATTTGCCATTTGTTTTTATGTCCTCGGTTGATCAGGAAGACAATAAACACACACTCATAGTGCATGTATCAACCATAGAAATGTACCCGATGAAACCAACAGGAATATAACAAATGGAGGACCCTGTTTTGTTCTTTTTGTTTGACCTGGCACAATGACCCAATTGTTCTTGTCAGTGACATCACTCATGATGCACAATTTGCCATTTGTTTTGATGTCCTCGGTTGAACAGGAAGACAACAAGCACACTCATAGTGCACGTACCGACCATAAGGTATACCCAATCAACCAACTGGAATATAATAAATGGAGGACCATGTTTTTGTTCTCTTTGTTTGACCTGGCACAATGACCCAATTGTTCTTATTAATGATCACTCATGATACACAATTTGCCATTTGTTTTGATGTCCTCGGTTGAACAGGAAGACAACAAACACACACTCATAGAGCACGTATCGACCATAAGGTACCCAATCAACCAACTGGAATATAACAAATGGAGGAGCCTGTTTTGTTCTCTTTGTTTGACCTAACACAATGACCCAATTGTTCTTATTGGTAACAACGCTCATGATGCACAATGCCTTTCGTTATGACGTCCTTGGTTGAATTAGAAGACAATACCACACACTCAAAAGCAATATCTTGATAACTTATATTAAAGTGCACGTATAAGGTACTCAAGCGACACGGAAAAAACATCATTGATGCACAATGCCTTTTGTTAGAAGTCCTTATAAAGGCAGTGGACACTATTGGTAATTACTCAAAATAATTATTAGCACAAAACTTTTCTTGGTTACGAGTACTGGGGAGAGGCTGATGGTATAAAACATTGTGAGAAACGGCTCCTTCTGAAATAATGTAGTTTTCGAGAAAAGGGTAATTTTCCACGAACTTGATTTCGAGATCTCGAAATCAAGCATAGCTGAAAGCGCACAACTTCGTGTGACAAGGGTGTTTTTTCTTTCATTATTATCTCGCAACTTCGGCGACCGATTGAGACCGATTTAATGCATAAATGTTGAGATACACCAACTGTAAAGGCTAGTATTACCAGAAGTGTCCACTGTCTTGGAAAAAAACCTGCCCAAAATATGCAAACAAGCAGAACAGCATTCACATAAAAACTTTAAATCTAATTCTGAGGTCTCACAATCAAATTCGTGGAAAATCCTTTTTCGAAAACTACGTTATAACTTCAGAGGGAGCCGTTTCTCACAATGCTTTATAAAATCAACAGCTCTCCATTACTCGTTACCAAGTAAGATTTTATGCTAACAATCATTTTGAGTAATTACCAATAGTGTCCACTGCCTTTAAAGCAGCTCTATTATGTAAATAGGTCAAGATTTATCATATATTATCCGGTGAGAAAAAAATACACAATAACACTAAAGTGTCCACAGCTCAATGTCGGCCTTTTATAAATGAAGGACTCTCCTTGCCATTCACTCTTCTGTAAAACACTCACAACCTTCAATTAGTCGAGTACCATAAGCCATCTACCCTTCATTGCCCGAAACCTCGATGAAATAGCAACGCCTCCAATATTCGATGACATTTTTAGGTCGCTAGAAAACCTTGACTCAATCTTCAGCGCTAAATCGCTGCGACTGTAGAAAACAAAATCAGGCCATAAAAATGTTGACATCGAAAGTCACTATTTTGTATTCGATTTAGATTCAACTGCTCGACCTATTTTTTTTATTATTTTTTTTTAATGGAGCGGCATTTCGTATTGATTTGCCTGGTAAATATTGAAGCACAGGCCTTTTTATCTGCCAGTGTCAATTGTGATTTATGATAAAATCATAACATACTATCATCCCTTGCACCGGGAAAGCTTGCTACGTTTATTTGATGCTACGCACACAGGTTTTAGGTCTAAAAGCGATTTCGTTCCGTTATGTTATTGCACAAAACGGGGTTTGGTTTGTAAGAGACAGTGTTCAAATACTTGTTGTGACAGTGTGGCTGGTAGGCCTGTACACTGCAAGCACCGTGGTGTTGAAATTAACACCATGGTTTTGATCACATACAGATACCAAAAGAGAATTAAAATTAACAAAATAGGGTGCTAAAATAACACCAGTGTAGCTGTTTTGGTAGATAATTAGTCTTTTTTTAACACCCAAAAACATGGTGTGAATATAAACACCCAGATTACACAGTGTAGTTTGTATAGGCCTAAATAAAAAATATACTCGTCAATGTTTATTATTACAACCAACGGTCATACACTGCAAAACGAGGGTTGTTAAAATTGACACTATACCATGATCAAATTTTAAATAACACTAAATTTTGCCAACACAATTGCATGTGGTGTTACTTTAACACCTCGTGGGTTAAATGTGATTCTATATTTGGTATATAGCACCACGCCCTTAATCTAGCCCATAGCCCCAACGTCCTATTAAACCCTAAACCTAAGCCTAACCCGTAAACAACTCACCCATTAACCCTAATTGAAAAACTGTTAATTGTAGAAAAGAAAATCCCTTTTCATTTTTGTTTCAGTTACGTGACGAAGAGGAAGAAATTTGAGGTGAACTACATTATCAACGGTGTTCTAGGTGCATTAGTAGCTATATCAGGTACGTCATAGGCTACAATTAACAAGGGACCCTTGTTAATTTGCTATCGTGTGAAAGGTGCTTAAAGGCCATATTATCGTACAGGCCTCGATAACGAGAATGAAAACGAGAACGATAAAAATGCACGCCCTCGATTGGTTGAATTAGCGTGGGCGTCTTCCGGATGGAGCATCAAATAGAATCCGTTCTCTTTGCGTCGTTATCGTTATCGTTTTCGTGACCCGGAAACTGGTTTTTAAATGAGATTTTAACTAAAGTTTTACGTCAGTTTGACCCATTTCTGGAGTAATATAACAGGCACATTATTGTTTTAGAATCGGCTTTGCTAGCAAAAAGGTTGCTGGCAGTGTAAGCACTTGATGTAATCCACCATATACATACATACACTGACAAAACATAGAAGTTATTTGAGATCGATCGGCCATCTGGGTCACGAGAGAGTAGTGAAAAACCGATATTAAATTTTGCATTACATCGATGCCAAGAAAAAATGAACAAAACGTTTCCTGGGCGATAAAACTCCAAACGCGACATAAATAATTTATAACATTATTTATTTCTCATCAATATTCTCTATAAGAAAATACTTCACATTTCACTTTCCTCGTTAAAGGAACACGTTGCCTTGGATCGGACGAGTTGGTCTATAACAAGCGTTTGAAACCGTTTGTTATGAAATGTATATGGTTAGAAAGATGTTTTAAAAGTAGAATATAATGATCCACACAAGTATCTCTCAAAATTGCACGGTTTTCTTTTTACGTCGCGAACTATCACGGTCGGCCATTTATGGGGGTCAAAATTTTGACTCCCATAAATGGCCGACCGTGTTATTGGACGAGGTAAAAAGAAAACCACGCAATTTCGAGGCATATTTGTGTGGATCATTGTGTTCTACTTTTACATCATCTTTCTAACCATATGCATTTTATAATAAACGGTCAAAAAACGCTTTTCAAAGACCAACTCGACCGATCCAAGGCAACGTGTTCCTTTAAGTACATCTGGAATCATTAAAAAAAAAAAAAAAAAAAAAAAAAAAGACCATTAGGAATGTACACACAAAAGCGGAATCTTGAATTAATTGATCTTTGATTACCCAGTACTTCCTTTCGACTATCCTAACCTCCTCCCGGCAGAAGTGTTTTTCTCTCCCCACCCTTCCCTAGACCATTCATGAGCAACACAAATTTTTCCAATCAAATATTACATAGAGGTTTGATACCTAGTTAGTACTCAATGTGATAATATTATGTATGGTATCCCCCTCCCAGCTTTGTGTGCATTGGCGAAACCATGGCAAGGCCTCGTAATTGGTATGGTTGGAGCAGTGATAGCGTGCGTTGGCTGTATGGTGACCGAGAAACTCTGCATAGATGACCCGGTAGGTGTGGTCCCAGTGCACGCTCTGTCTGCCGTCTGGGGTCTACTAGCCGTTGGTGTCTTCGGTGAGGAAGATACACTGGATGATCTTAATGGAATGAAAGGTAACTTTATGTCTAGCCTCACTTTTTTAGTAGCTTCTTCCATACACTCTTAAACCTGTAGGTTAAGAATTGAAACCTTGCCGGTCCCAGGGAATTCTGTCCGCCGTAGATTCAGTTCCCCGTATGGGAAATTAACACTGGCTTCAAAAGAGGGCGCTATCTGAGGAAGTTTTTACACAGTTTAGCAGAGGCCTAAGGGGGGACCGAGTCTCCGGGGGACAACTTCTCCTGCCAAACCAACTACTTCTGACAGCGCACTCTTTTTAATCCTCCTCTTCAAGCCATGAAACACACTCACATTACACCGGTTCTGAAGTCACTACACTGGCTACCAGTCGAATCTCGTATTACTTTCAAACTTCTGTTGCTTATCTTTCATTGCATTAATGGTTCTGCTCCTATACATAACATTTCTTTGGTTAAAGCTTATACTCCTTTGCGATCTCTCCGATCTTCCAATACATGCATGCTTCAAAAGAGTAGCAAGTCATGGGGCGATAGGTCTTTTTCCCATGCTTGACCCACACTCTGGAATGACTTGCCTCTACAAATCTGCAATATTTCTAACATCAATACTTTCAAGGTTAAGTTGAAAACCACTTTGTTTAATCTCGCCTATTGTGTAACTGGTCTATTTGTCTTATATCCTTGCTGTGTGTGGTTCCCCCCTCCTGTGCGCCTTGAGCACCGCTTTTTGGAGCCCTATAAATTCTTTATTATTTGTTATTATTATGTTAATTTCCCTTTTATGGGACAGAATCTCTGACGGACGAAATGCTGGGACACCTGCACGAAATCTATAATAAAAAAATAAAAAATAAAAACGCGGGAAGGCACACCCTTCAAGTGAGGGCGCACTTGAGTTCACCACATTATTCATCAAAATAAGTCACCATTCAAAAGTGCAAGGGTTCAATTCAACCAGACCATACATACTACAACAGTAAAAGGGTATAAACGTCAGTTTCATCTCGACAAAAACTTGTAAAAAAATGTTAAGCTGAACAGTATACTTCACGCTTTAAGGGAACTAACCTGCATCAGATAAAGACATCATGAACAAGAATCACACTATGACTTGGTCGACTGCGTAGATGAAGAAACTGTGGCTTGGGCACTTGTTGGAAGAACTACAGGTCAACCAAGACCTCCAAATTTTAGTGATTTTTCCAGTGTTTCTGGTTGAAATATTTTTGTTTTACTTTCCCGTATTAGGTTTGATGGCTGGAGGTGGGTTCGAGCTACTAGGTGTCCAAGCTTTAGCCTGCGTAGCTATCATTGCATGGAGTGCAGTAACCTCATTCATAATCCTCTATGCTCTCGATGTTACAGTAGGCTTACGCGTGCCACTACACGAAGAATTACTTGGTGCTGACATTGTGGAGCACTCCCTCAACGGCTCATACGACAAGACAACTGGTAAATGGTGCGATCACCATGGTAACTTACTAACAATCATAAAGGAGGGTCTGAGCGTTGAGGAGTACATGAAGACAATACGCGAGGTACATGAGGGACTACGGAGGAGTGATGACTCGACCGCCAGCCCCGGTAAAAGATCCGCCTTTGGATTCAGAAGGAGCGACGTCAGTGAGACTGATGTGAGGTCAATGCAGAAGACTAATCACTCGCCACTGCGGAACACCTCAATCGACCGCGTTGATGACGAGTCAACTCCCGTTCATGTTAACAGGGACAGACCGAAGCTGAAATGTCGAAGGGTAGCTTCGAATGGGAACAACAGAGGGCGCAGGGATAGGAGCTGGACTGAGAAGGAACCGGGTACCAATGAAGACAGCGAAGCAAGGAGGAGGGCGGGCAAAGGGCTGGAAAGAACCTCGTCACGTGATCACACAATCATTGGACACATTTGATGTATTTAGTCGATGTAAAATTTGCAAACTAACAACAAGGTGTGTTTTGTACTAATAATTATGCCTGCGACCCTTTTCACGGAACTCGGGCAAGTAAAGCTGAGTATACAGTGTACTAACACACATCGGTGTAAAGAGTAAAAACCACAAATTAATATTGTAGTTTATACTTTGATTAAAGGAATATTATCGGTAATTAAGGATCGATCAGGTTTTTTTTCTTTTCTCAATATTAATGTTTACTTTCACAGCATGTGCAGTAACATCACAACACTATCAGCCCAATACATGGCACACATACAGTTAATAGCAGAAGTATACCTTTGGCATTTAGAGCAGTCCGATGTCATAATAGAAGAAAAAACACGCAGTCATTTGATCAAACTATGGGATTAGAAAGGTAGCCTAAAGCATAACAAAAATTGTACCCCTTTAATAATCCACAAAAACCAAAGAAACAGTCTTGTCTTTATATAAGATAGACAGCGTCATGCTAATGTATAGGCAATGTTTTATACAGAAATATACAACACAAGTCACATGTAAAAGCCTTCAACTGGAGTATTAAAGGCAGTGGACACTATTGGTAATTGTCAAAGACTAGCCTTCACAGTTGGTGTATCTCAACATATATGCATAAAATAACTAACCTGTGAAAATTTGAGCTCAATCGGTCATCGCACGTGCAAGATAATAATGAAAGAAAAAAACACCCTTGTCACACGAAGTTGTGTGCGTTTAGATGGTTGATTTCGAGACCTCAAGTTCTAAATCTGAGGTCTCAAAATCAAATTAGTGGAAAATTACTTCTTTCACTGAAACTATGGCACTTCAGAGGGAGCCGTTTATTACAATGTTTTATACCATCAACATCTCCCCATTACTCGTCACCAAGAAAGGTTTTATGCTAATAATTATTTTGAGTAATTACCAATAGTGTCCACTGCCTTTAACAGTTCCTATTCGAGTGTTGAGATAAACACAGCAACAAGTTTTTAAGGAGACATTTTATGTCCACGCAATCAATAAGAGGACAATCAGCGCTACACCCCACAGGAGAAATAACTTAATACTTTAGTTTTGTGTTCATATCTGATCCATGCACATCCACCATAAAAAGCATTGAAAACCACTAACATCACTAACTAAAACAATGACTTATGATTTACCATCCCTTTTACGACACTTAACATTTTCAAATGTTTATTTTGTCAAAATTTGTGGGTACACCAAGTAAGAATACTTGTCTTTTATATTAACAAACGTGTCAAGTGTTTTTAAACCAAGGTTGATTGGGGTGCGTTGTCACGCACGTATGGCCTATATACCATGTACTGAATAATGTTTTGAGTGGGCTTTTTTATTAATGTTAAATAAAACAATTCAAAGAAAAGCAAACAAATAAACTCTGCAACTGTTCTTTGTGTGTCTTGGGTTTCTAGGTGTCTGCCAAACCGCTTTTGTGTTTTCGACGCTATTTCTCATTTCGGGATTTCCCGTTCCTTCGCCCGGTGAGAAATCTTCGTGGCCGAAAGTGGGTTCGGTGGCCCTTTTCGAAACATCGGTTTAGGCTTTGAGTTCGGCTTCAGGCTCCGTCCTCTAGTCTGAAGCCCTGAGCACTTACGCAACGCACGCGCAATAATTGTCGAAACAACTGCGGGGCCAAGCTAACATGAGCCGAATCCCAAGCCGAAGCCGTGATTTCGAAAAGTATATTATGAACGCACGCTGAACCAACATTGACCTTATACACTCTGGACTACACTGTGTAAAAAAAGGAGACTCTCAAATGACTACAGTGTACTGAGATAGTTGTATAAGGTGCACTTTAAAATAAGTAATGATAGATTCGATAGTTAGTGTTTTATACTATCAACAGCTCTCCATTGCTCGTTACCAAGTAAGTTTTTATGCTATCAATTATTTTGAGTAACATAGTGTCCAGTGCCTTTGAGATTCGAAGATGGACACTATTGGTAATTACTCAACATAATTATTAACATAAAACCTTTCTTGGTAACGAGTAACGGGGAGAGGTTGTTAGTATAACACATTGTGAGAAACAGCTCCCTCAGTTTTCGATAAGGAAGTAATTTTCCACGAATTTGATTTCGAGACCACAGATTTAGAATTTGAGGTCTCGAAATTAAGCATCTGAAAGCACACAACTTTGTGTGACAAGGGTGTTTTTTCTTTCATTATTATCTCGCAACTTCGACGACCGATTGAGCTATAACTTTCACATGTTTGTTATTTTGTGCATAATTATGTTGAGATACACCAACTGTGAAGGCTAGTATTGACAATTACCAATAGTGTTCAGTGTCTTTTAATAATGTTTGCAAGAGCAACATGTTAACATTCCAAGTTCAATGTAATTTCCACCTTTGGAACTAAGTCCCCACGTACCGGATATTGTTATACAAATATTTCACATTAAGTGGCTTGCATTTACACAGAAAACCCCAGAAATTTCCATTTATAAGGTTCAAATGTCTTGCGCACTAGGGCTCAACCAATTCATTGAGATGTTAAGCAGACTAGCTGGCTGACAAGCAAAAAGGCCGGGCACCAGTTACAATCATGTTAATTTATACACGGTATTTTGGTTGGTTTGTGCCCTCAACTAGGGAATAATGTACTAAGTAAATACTATAAGACGTGCTTACAAGCTTTTGGAACTCTGGCTGAGGGTATAAAAACCGAGCTGTGCGGCATTTTTGCGCCACACCTTAAGAGCAGACACTGGAAGCCTATACACCGACCAGGACAGAGACTGAAAATAAGTTTACTGAACTTTTTTCGTTTCTCAGAGAACTTTAGAAGGTAAGATCAAAGCAAAATTCCATGACACTTTTACCGCAGATATCTGCGCTTAAGGTCGAAAGACCCATTGGCTAAACGGGATGCCGTTAAAAGGGGTACCGTTAAACGGTGAATACTGTCGGCGTCAAAGTTGTGCTTAATTGGACATCATTTTCTTTCTGGGCGGAGGGGGCCTGTTCTGGAGTTATGTGCTGAATTTAACCGTAACATTTCTCGCAATCGTTGTTTTTTCTCCGAAGATTTGCTTTATCAAGAAAAAACAGGTTTGACAATGAATGGGGGTGGGGTGGGGGATTAGATATGTTAAAACTTTTTTTTTTTGAAACCATGGTTTATTATTCATGTTAACGATATATGTAACTTATCTGACAAATTATCATACTGCCTTTTCGCAGATGATACAAATATTATTATATAACCACCCAAATGTAGACACTGCTGTAAATACTTTAAATACTGAACTAGTTAAGATAAATAACTGGCTTCTGGCAAATAAGTTATCAGTTAATCTACTCAATACTAATTATATAATATTTTGTTCAAGACAGCACAAATACGTTCGACATTCCAATATTCTTTTGAATGGTACCATTCTTAACCAAGTAAGCATACCAAATTCCTTCATTATTATACTCATCGATATTTGTTTTCTACTGTATGCTTAACTGTTATTGTCGACATGGAAATAAATGTACATTGAGTTATTGATTGGAAAAAAAAAGTATCTGTATAAGAATAAAACGGATCATGGTGAGTGATGGTACGCTAATCTAACTCTGTGAATTCTACAAAATGCTTTGACTCGGCTTCTCTATTTAATTTGGGGATAACAGTAGAGGGAAAGCTACCAACACTGTTCCTCTACAGTGTTGAGACCAACTTTCACTTCTAACCTCGGTTTGGTAGCAGCCGGGGTTTAAAATGGAGGAGAGAGAAAGGGTGGGAACGGGTTCTTAATTAAAATCTTCTTAATTTTGAAACTAGCAGACAAAAACATAATTTCTGCTTCTGTTTTCAGGAATTTGGATTTTCACGTTACCCTCTATATACAACTACAGAGATGACGAAGTTTGTATTGCTGGTTGCGCTTGCTTTGGCCTGCAGTGAAGGTAATGGTAAACGACCAATCAGCACTGTTGTCCTTTTTGTGTTTTTCTCTGTGTCTTTTCATGTGTTACTATAGTTTGTGTGCCTTCAATTATTGCAGTCTATTCTTTACATTGGACGATTATTTCTCATATAGATATGTATGTATGTACACAAATAATAATTGGGGTCTCCATCCAACAAGTTTGCTTTAAGGAGACCTCCTTCACTTAAAGGAACATTACAGAATTGGTTTTTGCTAATAAAACAGTTGCTGGCAGTGTACGCCCTTTATGTTATCCACCATACACATACACTGCCAAACCTGTAGACGTTTGAGATCGATCGGCCATTTGGGTCACGAGAGAATAGTGAAACACCGATTGCAAATTTTGCATTGCATCGATGCCAAAACAAAAATGAATAAAACGCTCACTGAGCGATAAACTCCAAACGCGAAGTTTTATTATTTATTTCTCATCAAATATGACATTTCAGACAGAAATATTTCAAGGGATGTTTTCAACCATCATCATTTAGACCATGTAAATCTGTGATCTCCATTCACGATTTTTGTTTCTTACCAATTCTGTAACGTTCCTTTAATCTACTACTTTTTATATAATTTTTTTCTTTCTTCATTTATTGTAAAAGCACAACAGCCACTTCTTCATAACCAACAGTTATCTCAACGATGAATACAAATGTTTCTGCAGAAAACAAATTTCAATAGCATATTTTTTTCAATCACAAAGTTTCTTCATTCCCCTACTCGAACTCTACCTCTATACCGATCAACAGAGAAATATACTACACATCATAATTACTGTGAAAGTCAATTTGACAGGGAACAAATACTATGGCCCTTTTCGAAACCACGGCTTCGGCTTCAGGCTCCGTCCTCTCTGATGAGCACGTACACAAAGCACGATCATTGTCAAAACGACCGCGGGGCCAAGCGAGCCTGAGCCGAATCTGAAGCAGAAGCCGTGGTTTCGAAAAGGGACCTATAAATAAATATTTCTATCGCAACGTCACAGCCCGAGTTTTTGCCAACCGAGGTTGAAAAACTATGGAAGGCCATAAATGAAAAAAAAAAAAAACACAAAAAAACACTATTATGTTTATAGACGATGGGACCTCTGACGTCACTCGAAAACCATAACATGATTCGCGCGCATACCGCCGGGCAAAACCGTTGTGTTTTGGCACCCAGCTAGAAAGTAAACTTTTCTTTTTAAGAAAGCCTTCAGTAATGTGTAGTGAGTTTTGTATCTTTTAGTTTTGATTTTTATGGCTTATACTGTTGCTTTCTTGTATCAAAGTTGCATTGTTTTTACAGCCTTTATTGTTTTATGGTGATAATGCACTTTTTTGCTTGTAAAGTTGTATATCTACTTTGCTTATATTTCTACGGGTGTACTTTTCGTTAAGCTGTTTACTTAATGCTGTCACTTTATTTTGCAATTTTTACTGTCATGCGCCCTCGAACAGGCTGGTCCTGGAGAGAGCGCAATATAAGATCAATAAGTTATTATCGTCTATAGACGTTATATAAATCAAATACATTTTTTTTTTAATAAAAAAATGCAAACATAGTGTTGACTTTGTAGGAGACAAAAAAAAACATTCACGGTAGTTTTTTTATTGAACTAAAAGTTTGCAGAAAATGTGTATTTTGGTTAAAACATCTGTTAACGCGATGAAGTGTTTTACTACCATTCGGCCGTCCATGCAAACACGCCCGGGTTGTTATCAACAAAAGAAATGTCATTTAAATGAACACGTTGCCTTGGATCAGTCGAGTTGGTCTTTGAAAAGCGTTTGAAACCGTTTGTTATAAAATGAATATGATTAGAAATATATTTTAAAAGTAGAATATATTGATCCACACAAGTATCACTCGAAATGGCGTGGTTTTCCTTTTACCTCGTGGACAAACACGGTCGGCCATTTATTTTTGACTCGCGTAAATGGCCGACCGTGTTAGTTCGCATAAGTTAAAGGAAAACCACGCAATTTCGAGGCAAATGTGCGTGGATCATTGTATTCTACTTGTAAAACATCTTTCTAACCATATGCATTTTTTAACAACCGGTTACAAACGCTTTTCAAAGACCAACTCGACCGATCCAAGGCAACGTGTTCCTTTAAACCCTTTTCGAAACCACTGCTTCGGCTCCATATTCCAGATTTGGCTCAGGCTCGCTTTGGCCCCGCGGTTGTTTTTACATATTGCGCTTGCTTTGCGTAGCCCTAGTGCTCAGGGCTTCAGACTAGAGGACGGAGCCTGAAGCCAAATCCAAAGCCGAAACCGTGGTTTCGAAAAGGGCCACAGACTTTAAAATAACAAAAAACATTTTTTGTTCACGCATCTGTTTTTTTTTAACGAACGTAGACGCCACACACTCCCCCCAAAATAACCTTCGACAACAGCAGCCAAAAACTTTCGGTCTTTTGGTTTTGGGGATTATAAATGTGTACCTGACGGCTATTTTAGTTTTCTTTGAACTGTTTATGTAGCAGAGACACCAATATCATTGGCACTCATTTAAATTATATTATGTTATTCATGACTTAATAATTATATATTGTATTTTATATATATATTTTAACAACAATTTTGTAATGCTCACGTTTTATGTTCGTACTTTTTTGGGAGGGGGTTGATTGTTTAGTTTGCTTATTATGCATAATTATATCTTCCTTTATTTCATTTTGTTTCTGTTCATTGATTATTTATTTTATTATTTGTTTACTTTTTTTGAGGGGTTGTTTTTTAAGTTTGCTTATTTTTAATTATGCACATATCTTCCTTTATTTCATTTTGTTTTTGTTTATTGATTAATAATTTTGTTATAAATATTATTATTATTATTATTATTATTATTATTATTATTATTATTATTATTATTATTATTATTATTATTATTATTATTATTGTTATTGTTATTGTTATTGTTATTGTTATTGTTATTGTTATTGTTATTGTTATTGTTATTGTTATTGTTATTGTTATTTTTATAGTTATTGTTATTGTTATTGTTATTGTTATTGTTATTGTTATTGTTATTGTTATTGTTATTGTTATTGTTATTGTTATTGTTATTGTTATTGTTATTGTTATTGTTATTGTTATTGTTATTGTTATTGTTATTGTTATTGTTATTGTTATTGTTATTGTTATTGTTATTGTTATTGTTATTGTTATTGTTATTGTTATTGTTATTGTTATTGTTATTGTTATTGTTATTGTTATTGTTATTGTTATTGTTATTGTTATTGTTATTGTTATTGTTATTGTTATTGTTATTGTTATTGTTATTGTTATTGTTATTGTTATTGTTATTGTTATTGTTATTGTTATTGTTATTGTTATTGTTATTGTTATTGTTATTGTTATTGTTATTGTTATTGTTATTGTTATTGTTATTGTTATTGTTATTGTTATTGTTATTGTTATTGTTATTGTTATTGTTATTGTTATTGTTATTGTTATTGTTATTGTTATTGTTATTGTTATTGTTATTGTTATTGTTATTATTATTGGGGGGGGTATTTCCTTAAAAAAAATCTGTTTGTAAGTTTTGTCACAACAGTGTCCTACGCTGAACACAAGTATTGATTTAAAAATAATAAAGACAGGTGGCCACTCTACATAACAATGTCCGCTTTATGTTTTGCTTTATGTTTTCTTTCGACCGTAGCGGGCGCACTGAAGTGTTTCCTTTGCAACAGCGTATTATCACCGAACCCGGACTGTGAGAAAAGCCCGCCAGACTCGAAGTATGTGGCGACCTGTCCAGCCCCTCCAGCCAATCAGGCAGCCCGTTGCACAAAACTGGATGGCGTGATTACTACTATCCGTGAGTTGATTGGTTGGTTGTTGAAGAAATGTGCATATTAATTTTAGAATGGTGTTTGATCGGATGCCGCTGTGGCAGGCCGGACATTCCGTGTGTGCCCCCCCCCCCCCCACGCAACCTTTTCGCAAATACCATTGCGCAAGCGCATACTGTTGAATGATCTGCATGTGTGATAGATATGGATCAAATTTGGATACCAGCTAGACCACAATGCACCTAATTCCAAGCTTTACGTGCGCCCCCCAGTATTTGCGAAAAGGTCTATGTACAAGCTACTTCTGATAGCGCCCTCTTTTGAATTCCCCTCCAGCCCATGTTAATTCCCCATAATTTATGGGACAGAATTTCCTTCCAGCGGACGGACGGAATTCCCTGGGACTTTGTTTTAGTTAAACATTTTGCTGTGACTTGTGTCCTGTACCCTGCAGTGACAGTTGCAGTTCTAATTCACACATCATGGTGAAATGGACCAGACTATATATTTTCTCCAACCTCGGTTTGGTTACATTATAGAAGGCAAGATACAGGTATGATTTATCCCCACGAGTCTACAGTCGATGTGTTTCGTGAGGCAGTGAGGCAGAGAGAGTTATTTTACACCATTCTGTCTTTATTCCGTTTTGCAGTTGATATGGACGACTTTGAGCGCACGTGTGAAAACCTCGCTACCAATGACCTTCCAGGAAACAAATGCTACACAGACAAAGATGCCGAGACCTGGATCTTGAAAACAGTGGACCCTTCCATCAGGCCGCTCCTTAACGGCTCTTTCTCATTCAAAGGCAGCGTGTGCTTCTGCGACACTGACGAATGCAACAGTGTAGCCTCCGTACAGCCGTTCTTGGGGCTACTTGTAGTGGCTTTGGGGCTGTGCGTGATGGGAGTGTGGCGCTAGAGGGCTGAGTTGCCAAAATTCAACGCGCGCCGTTTAAAAAAAATGGTAGCAGAGGTGGGATTGCTGTTTTATACAGCTTGTGGATTGGTGTCACAGTAGCATAGAGTAACTTTATCCTACTTTACTGTTTTAGCTTAAATTTTTGTAAGGTTGGTGGTTCTTACATAGTTTATTCGCCTCTCGTATCATCATTTTATTTACCGCATATGAGAACATCGTTATTATCAGTTAGACAGAAAAAACAATTGGATAGGATGAGTGGGGAATAGCTTTACTTTCAGCTACTTTAGCCCGAATTAATGGCAACATTGTCGCAGCTGCAAACACAAAGGCTAGACCAGACGTAGCCAATCACTTCGAACACGTTCAATGGTAAATTCATGAGCTCAGTCTGAGAAATTAGTTTGGTAGTAATTCGCAGTCAACGAAAATGGAGTTTCAATTAGGTCTAGGGTTTCAAGATGAATGAGTCATCAAGATGAATTTAGGGCGGGGAGATAAATCCTATGAGAGGCATCAAATGTGAATTAAGGGTTGTATTCAAAGGCCTCGTCGTCATGATCAAAGCAGACCTGTGGCTGTACTGGGAATATGAATTATCATCCAGTTTACTGCATGTGCACGCACTCTAGCCCCGTATCATGATCACTCGTGTGCCGGGGTTAAAGTTCACATTTCTATGTACAGCTGCCGGGCATGTTTCGTTCATGACGACACAGCCTCTTGAATTGGCGATATTTTTGTCATGATGGCGTGAGCCTACGCATTACTATTGCCGATTCTTATTATTATATACTTTTTAGGTACAACATTGGTTCTATCGTGTATTTATATCAACCCTCGTAAAAGAAGGCGGGAAATTCTTCTAAAAATACAGTCAGTGCCAAGCAAAGTATATGACATGTTTGTGGGGGCGGGGGGGCGCTACTCGAGTGACGTCATGGTGACAACATTAATGCAATTAAACAGGAAGAAAGCATGGTCGTGTGTGCTGTTTTTAGTTCAAGATAATTATTGGTGATTTTGGCGAATTTTGTCGTGATTTTCTTGCTCTTTTCAGATGAGAGAAACATTCTGTCAAACAAACCTTTTGTTTTTCCTGAATTTTTTTTTGACAAAAGCATTGGTTAAGGCCTTATTAAAAAAACAAAACAAAAAAAACCCCAACTTTTTTAAATAAATTAAAAACATTGATTATTGGATATGGAATTATTTGTCTCTGATTGACACAAACTTAACACTTTTTAAAGAAATGACTGATTTTGTATCATTTTAAAAACATTGCTATGATGGCGAGAGCTTAAGCAATGTTTTAGTTTTTAAAATATAATAAAAAATGGTTATCCGACTAAAGATAAACTGTAATGTTTCTTTTCATTTGCACAAAAATGTGTAACAAAAGAGTAAACCACAAAATATTCCATGGATCAATTAAACCGCATACTATCCCCCACAAGCTTGCCCCAAACCAGATGTGGATGAAGATATTTGTTTTCCTAGGGTGGAAGAGGGGGGGGGGGGGAGGTAGCTGCCAACTTTTACATCTGGTAATCAGGGATATTTTTACAACAATCAGGGAGACATTAATTTTGGTTTTTACTCATACACCAATGTGTGTTAGCACTGTATACTCAGTACTTACCCGAGTTCTGTGAAAAATATCACAGGCATGTTACTCGAGTGGGATCCGAACCCAGGACCTTTGCAATTCTAGAGCAGTGTCATACCAACTAGACCACCGAGATTGCCTGGTGGCTAGAGGCAGTTCGAATCCTATGTTTAGCAGCGGGTACTGCAAAACGATAAGATGTTATAAAAATTTGCATCGGGACAAAGTAACATCTGTGTATATGGGGTAAAAACCAGGATTAATATACTTTGTCCCCCAATGCAAATTTAACATCTCTTAAATCAGCGAGATATTTATAATCAGATTCAACATATAACAGGGAAAAGGTTTCCATAATCGGGGAGATTTTCAAACTTGTTCATCAAAACATCAACAAGTTTCCACCATGCAAAGTTTAAAATCCTACTTGTAAATTGATTAATCAAGGCTTACGCCACACATTTAATATGTCATGTATGCATTCACTGTACACACTTTATTTCAATACAAAATATTACATAGCCTTGATATCATCTTAGCTCTGTACAATATTTACACTATACAACGTACAATATTAAACACAGAGTTTGATAAAATACCTTAATATATAACAGTTAAAATCCAGGCACAAACTATTCAAATTGCTTCTACATGTACACTACCAGTGGACAAACACATAAATAATTCAGTCATTTTGAAACTCATCAAACCGTTATAAACTTCGTCATCTCTGGGCCTTATTATAGATCTGCTGAAGCACAACAAGTAGCAAGGCGACACAATTTTGCTTACCAGAATACGGTAACCAGTCAAACTGCTATGTCACATGTACAATTTGTGACTGGTAGACCGATCATTTCTGCTAAGCAGGAAGTTCTTTAGCAATTTTGTCTGCTTAAGCACCTCTATGAAATTAAGCCATGGTGAGGAAATTCAATCATAACAAAGAGGGATGGGGAAATGTCAGGGGTCTGGTTGTGACCGGGGGGGGGGGGGAGCTCTTTCCCAAGAAAATGAAATGTTCTGAAAACCTTCGAAGAAATTGCAGGTTTAGGGAAATTTAATTCAAAGGAACATCCTTCAGCTTTGAAGTTTCACCACAGGTCTAAGGAGTCCTGAAAAAATGGTTGATGCCAATGTTGAAAGTGGAAACCTTGTGAAAAATATAGAAAGGTTTGCGGTAACACCATAGTAATGACTACCTCTTATGAGTTGGGGTGGTTTTGAAAGAACCGTTGGTTTCAACCGTTGGTTTCAACTCTCCTCAGTACTACCTCAACTCATTAGAGAAAGTCATTACATGGTGTTACTGCAAACCTTTCTATATCGTATTTCCTTCCACCATGCAAAGTTTCAAATCCTACTTGTGAAAAATGTTTTCACTTACTCAGGAATATGCTCCTCCCTCAAAGGGAAGGTAAACGTTGGGTAATCACTCTTAAAAAGAATGCCAATAAAAGCCTCTGGTTTGAATCCTACAGCAGCGTTTGATATAAAGTATTTTGAGAATGATTTCACTTTGAAGTAACATGGTTATGTAAGAAGATGACAGTTTTGTTGCCCACGAATTTTAATCTGAGAAGCGTTTTTCCAGTTCCAAATATCAGACATTCCCTTTGCCCTAAATGTGTCTATGGTGTGACAAAAAAAAAAGGTAATTTTAAACTACTATTTTAAACAGAATTTTCTGACAAATACCACACTTGACACTCTTTTAGTTGTTGATACGTTTCAACAATGCTTTCACCAACAGCTTGGGTGCAATGAAAAGCTTGATAGTACAACAAATAAAGATGCTAAGCAGAAATATGTTTTTCATTTTTGTTTTACCCATTTACACCAATGTTTGTTAGCACTGTATACTCAGTACTTTCCTGAGTTCTGTGAACACACAATCACAGGCATATTACTCAGCTGGGGTTCGAACCCTCAACCTTTGCAATTCTAAAGCACTGTCATACCAACAAGACCACCGAGTTTGGAGTTTGGCCGGTAGCTAAAGGCATTTTGAATTCTTTATTTAATAGATAATTTAATACACGTAGATAAAAGAATTACAAAGGTAATGGGTTCGAATCCCACCCGAGTAATATGCCTGTGATTTGTTTTCATAGAACTCGGGGAAAGTGCCGAGTATACAGTGCGGACACATATCTGTGTATTAATGGGTAAAACAAAAGTCAATATTCTTTATCCCCGATGCCAATTCAGCATCTAACAGAAATATGTTACCAGCCAAAATGCCATGTCACTATAATATTACGCCTGGTGCCCTGTTTCTGGGTGAAACCATCAATTTATTGCAAAACTAACGGTAAAATTAAAATGGCATCTGATTCAAACAAAGCAAAGTCACCAAGGGAAATTTAAAAAATGGCAAGTTTGGTTTGTAAAAAATTGGTGGGCTAGTATAAAAAAAAAAGGGTGTCTTCTTATAATGGTAACAAAGATTTCTTGAACTTGACTTGGGTTCAGCCATGGGGTCTTGACTTTACAACATGCCACTGAATTTTTCAATTTGGACAAGTTGCCAGTTCATCTTTCCAAAACTACAACTCTGACTTTGAAAGCCGACATTAGCCAAAGTCTTGTTTTCGTTGAACGCTTCAACACGACCAAGCGAGGGACATACGCGTCTCGTGTTCTCCGCTCGTCAAACACAGGCAAAGCCCGTAAATTAGTCTAGACATCAAAAGAAGACAAAAATAGCAAGAAACTCTCTCACGAGGGTAAAACGACAACACAAATGAATTTTAAAAACGTAATACTTAAAACATGCCATTCATTCACTTCCGACAAGTATAAATAATTTCAAAATATTTACAATTTTCTCTATGATGAACTGTATACATGAACAGCGTCGTCTCTTAATCTTGTACAGTAAAAATAATACTGTCCATAAAACATTTCCTTTAAAAAGAAAAACCTCCTCCAGAAACCTGGGCGACTAGAGCGACTAGTTTCGCAGTCAAGCCTATTTGATTGCTTAGTCAAGTCACGACTATCATTTTTTACTTCCGCGATTTATCGTGCTGCCTCAACCACTTCAAAAATAGTCACGACTACCTGTTTGGTGAACCAACTGTGTCGCTCGAAACTATTCACAAATCACGACAAACAAATTTTACTTACAAAACACATTCAGACATCAATGACACAATCCTTTAATCCTTTCAGCTTGAGTGTTACTATATTGTGCCTGCGGCAAACGTTGCCAAAATGCATCTTGAGAACAATTTTTTTTGTCGCAAGTAGTGTCATAGTCGCCCAGGCCTACCTCCAATCGATGGGTCTTATTTTCACCTCGCACAACAAAATCACCACTCATCATTTTATTAAACCTTATATCAATTGTCTTCATTGATAGGATTTGGTCGTTAAATTAGCGATCAAATTTCATGATTTGTAATTCAATAATTGTATTTAATCGGAATTGTCGTCAATATTGATTTTTAAATTTCAGGTTTATTTATTTGAACTCGCTAAGCCATTCTCGATAAAACTTTTTTCCTGGAATAATGGGAGATGTGGACACTTTAAGTCTGTTCTGTATCCATGATAAAAGTCTAAACCCCCAGTAACTTTCAGAGCGCCACAATTGGTTAAAACATTTACAGAATAGCTAAATCATCATGAATGAAAGCTTGAGGTTTTTAACAAACTTTGTACCATTCCCCTTGACTGAAATCTTAAAAGCAAAGGGCGATTAAAAAAAATCGAATGAAAAAAAACCTGGGCCTAATTTTCATGGCCCAGCTGACCGTAAGCAAAATGCTTACACATGCTGACCGTAAGCAAAATGCTTATTGGCGTAGCCCCTGTGCCAATAATTTAAATGTCCCTCCTTGAATATATAAAATTTGAGTAGGAGCATGCATGCATGAGGGTTTGCATGTTTATAGCCCAGTGGCGGCGGTTTGTGCAGTAAAGACAAGACAAGACAAAATATCGTGCTTAAGGAAGTCTGCTCTTACATGTACGTCAAGCGTATTTCACAAATTAGCTGGAGATATTTTGCTTGTGCACTTGCGTACTCCGGTATTCTTTGCTTACACAGCAAGCACAGAAATTTGGCGCTAGTGTAGAAAGCAGAGAATGAATATCGTAAGTGCAGAAATCAATGGTAAGCAGATCCATGAAATCACACGAGATCCCGACAAAGCAAATGGACTTTAAAATTTCAAGACAGAAATAAAGTACCATCACTGTAAAAAAATACTCTGATCCTTTGCAGATTCTGACTCTGAAAAAGTGCAACACTCAGCTAATTTGATGATTATTTGGACGAGCTTTCTTTGAGTAATGATTTGTGCATGGCTACGAGAAAAAACCCATCCCGATGTACCTATTCCAGATAAATGAATACAGTAAAACTTTCGACAGAAAAATATACTTAAATATATAGCTATTAATAAATAATTCATATCGTGAATGGGAAAGGTGTTTTTGAATGGTTGCCATGGGTAACATGGTCTTAGGGTATGCAAACTTCATGAAAGCATTCTAAACTTTCTTTTGTTTTATTACATTTTTGAATGTGAGCATTTGATAAACCCCTCCCCTAAATGACCCAAACTATCTTTATATTTACCAATTTTCTTACACCAAATAATAGATGGATCCCACCATAGCCTTAAAGGAACACGTTGCCTTGGATCGGACGAGTTGGTCTATAAAAAGCATTTGTAACCTATTTTTATAAAATGCATACGGTTGGAAAGAAATTTTTTAAGTAGAATACAATGATCCACACAAGTTTGCCTCGAACTTGCGTGGTTTTCCTTTTACTGTGCGAACTAACACGGTCGGCCATTTATGGGAGTCAAAAGTTTGACTCCCATAAATGGCGGACCGTGTTAGTCAACGATGTAAAAGGAAAACCGTGCAATTTCGAGGCATGTTTGTGTGGATCATTGTATTCTACTTTGACAACATCTTTTTACACATTTATGCATTTTATAAAACATGGTTACAAACGCTTTTCAAAGACCAACTCGTCCGATCCAAGGCAATGTGTTCCTTTAAGTTTACTACATGTAGCCTGCGATCTTAGTGTTTTGTGTGTGTGCAATGCTCACTCTGGTATAGGCTAAACCAAACTATTTTGGTACATTTGTGTGCACAATGCTAACTCTGGAAAAAAAGACCTGAATTTTGTGTGCAATGCTCACTGTTTTTTTTTCTCCATTGGTAAACTGACTGCTTTTGTCAATGTTTGAAAAGGCTACCACAGTTTCAAAGATCCTTTTTTCAGCTTAGAGCTTCATCCTGTATAGTCTGAAAAGCAGGCCATGAAAAATAAACACACACTTACTTTTCTTTTAGGAAACTTTAACTTTCTGTTACTCAAAGGATTTCTGCCTTGCTAATTGTTAGTTTTGGATATTTTCATAAAGTTTGCACAATAACCACTCTAGGGTTGAGACCTTACGATAAAAAATTCTTCTTAGAATGGGAACGTTGAATGGTAGTGAGGACCCATTGGCATGCCCACTTTGAATGGGCGACCATCGGGTGGTGCCCCTTGTGATAAAAGACTGTCAATTCTTACATTATTACCAAATGACTGCGGATGTCTCGCTCCTACATTACCTCGGAGTGCCATTCCGTCTTCCATCTGGAGTGCTGGGTTACTGTGGAGGTGCATAGCTGGGATTAACGGTGGATCGTTGCAGTGACCGGGTTGCGAGTGCTGGTCGTTGAACAGGCTGAAGTTGAAAGGTGGGGGAACGTTGACCCCGCCGCTGATCTGCGCTGTCTTGCCAACGTTGAAGGTGTGTGGAGTTTGGTGCTCGGTGAAGACAGGAAAGTTAGGTGCGACATTCATTGGGATGCTTCCAGGTCTTCCGGGTCCGAACATAGCATTGAAAGGAGGTCCAATGTCTGACTCATTGCGGTTCTGATGGGACTTATTTGACTGCGTCGGACTTGGGAGGATAGGCCCCGGCAAATGAGGTAAGTAGGTCGGGAGTTCATTCCCACGTAACCTACGGGATGTGGACGGGGATAAACTTGACACAATTGAGGCATTCGTGGACGATGAAGGCGCATTTTGACTAGGAGTCATCCCCGAGGAGGAGAACAACGGAAGGAAAGGTTCGGAGGATTCAGGGGTTCGTTGCGTCGAGAATCCAGGCCAGTTTGACTGCTCTTGACCGCTGACATCTATATGTCGTAAAGAGCTGTCAATACTCTGCCCTTGGCTTAAACCATGGAAAAACTGTTCCGAGCTCTGGCCACCGCGTTTCCGCCCCTTCGTGGAGCCCTCCTGGAATCTGGGAGCACTCTGCACACTCTCAAAGGTCTGCCTCTGAGATTGGGCACTCGTTAACGTTCTTTCATTTGGGTTGGTTCTGCGCATGGTCGTAGCATGCGAGGACACCATGGCTTGATGCATGGAATGTGTCGTCGTCCTGGTATCGGCGACACTCGTCGCGTGATGCAATTCCATAGAAATGTTGGACTGTCGCTGCTGGTCCTGCGGTGGCATGTGCGGTAAATTATGATGATTGTGGTGTATGCTGGCACGCTTTGCGGGGTTGCTCTGAGCCGGCGTGTTTGATACTCTCTTGACCGCTTGACCATGCTGCTGGACATTCATCGACTGCGTCTGTGTTGTTCCGAAGCGCGCAGAATGACTCATGTCTGATTGGGTGTAGATGACGCTCTTATTTTGCGTTTCCTGGGACGGATCTGATACCTGCGCCATCTCACTTTGGCTGATGTAGGATGGCTGTGAGTGCACCTGTCTATTTATTCCTCTGCTTTCCTCTTGTCTGGAGTCCCTAGAGGCATTGACCACATTTTGATCTGTTAGGTTTTGCTTCTGGTTATCAAACATATTCAGATTAAAGTCAATAGGGTCTGTTGGGTCTGTTGACTGCCCAAGAAAATCTGTTCCTCTTGCAGTCTGCATGAAGTTCTGGAAAGAGTTTTGGTAGGAATTTGATACATGGTTAGAACCTGGACGTGACTCTTCGTGATGAAGAAACATGGGGTTCTGGTTCTGCTGGAATGGGTAACGCTTGGGATCAGGCACGTTGCTGCTGCTCTGCGGTTGTTGGTGGGGGACGTTGATCACCGGAGACTGCCTCTGACTGCGGATGCTGTTTGTCTGAGTTGTCTGCCCAGGCTGAGAATCCGATGTTAGATTGTGCACCTGGAGATCTGGGAATCCCGAAGGCGAGGAGTGTTCACTGATACAAGGCTGCATGGGGGAGCAGTCCGGCTCCGAACTACTCCTTATTGAATGACTAGAGCTATTTGATCCCCTGCGGGTCGGCTTCTTGGTTTTTACCTTCTCGACGACAGGAGGAACGACTGGGTTTGGCTCTCGATTCATGGGCATAGAGAATTGCTGCGATACATCAACAGGTTGAGATTGAAGCTGTTGATTGTGCTGAACTACAGGAGATGAACTCGTCACATTAGTGTTGGTTCTCATCCCGGCTGGCGCATCGTTAAGATGAGAGGAATACAACGATGAGCTTTCTGTTCGGGAAACATTGGGACGACCATATCCCTCATTATTGGACGGGTTCCAGAGGGAATGCACCTGGGCAGGTGATTGCGAGGACGTCACCGCGGCTGATGAAGGATTGCTAGCTTTCGGCTTCTCCTTCACAACTTGTCTGTTTTCCCTCCTCTGGATTGTCATCACAAGACTGGAATCCTTACGGCCGCTACGCTGTGAGCTCTGAGAGATATTCTGTACACTGAAGGAGTGTTTATCCCTGGACTGGTTGTACTCCCCAGCTGTAGCCGGACTGCCATCTCCATCCTCTTCTCCTTCCGCCAACCAAGGATACTTATCAATCAGATTTGGGTTCAGCTCTCGTTTTCCAATCTGATCCATATCGCTTGGGGGCGCCCCTTTAACCAGTTTGACCTCACTGTTGTTCACAGGCCTCTCAGGCTGTTCCTTCTGGCAGCTGGACTTCCGCTTGCTCTTGGGGATTTTTATTTTCAGCGGGGGAATGGTTTTCTCTACTGATTTAGGCTTCTGGGGTGGTTCCTCGACAGGAGAGGGACTTTTAGGTCTCTTCGGAGACTCTGTAATTTCCGAGGTCAGGGTTCGGTGGAGATTTTTAATGGAGAATGTCTTTCCAGGCTGGGATTTCTTTCCTGCATTTGATGCGCTCTCTGGAGATCGTCCCGGAGGAGACGTCAAGGGTGTTGGTGTTGTCAAACTGATGGTTTCAGTTCTCGGTCTTGCCGTACTTTCCGCTAAAGACATGAGGTTTTGGAGACCAATATTGTCAACACTACCACCATTATTCTGGGTTGCTGTGTTGGGTTGCTCGAGCGCCACTTGCAGTAGAGTCTCTGTTGGGCCTTGGAGCTCTGAATTTGTCCTAGTTTGAACTGACAAGGGGTTCGGGAATTCATGTGTGCCTCGACCCATTACTCCTGTCCGTGTTTGAACTGGCGAGGGGTTTGGATAATCAGGTGTACTTCGACCCATTACTCCTGACCTAGTTTGAACTGTCGATGGGTTCTGGAATTCAGGTGTGGCTCTACCCATTGCTCCCGTCCTAGCTTGAACTGGCGAGGGATTTGGAAAATCAGGTGTACTTCGACCCATTGCTCCCGTCCTAGTTTGAACAGGCGAAGGGCTTGGGAAATCAGGTGTGATTCGACCCATTCCTCCTGGCCGTGTTTGAGCTGGCATGGAATTTGGAAAATCAGGTGTACTGCGACCCATTCCTCCTGTCCTAGTTTGAACTGGCGAGGGGTTCTGGAATTCAGGAGTAGCTCTACCCACTGCTCCCGTTCTAGCTTGACCTGGCGAGGGATTTGGGAAATCAGGGGTGGCTCTACCCATTGCTCCTGTCCTACCTTGAGCTGGTGAGGGGTTTGGGAATTCAGGTGTACTTCGACCCATTCCTCCAGGCCGTGTTTGAGCTGGCAGGGGGTTTGGAAATTCGGGTGTACCTCTACCAATTCCTCCGTGGTCATCTACTCTATGACTTCTGTTCATGTTACCAGGGTTCCAGGAAATACATGAATCTGCTGAAGAATGGGGTGAATCAAGATTACCCATGGCAGTCACCGTTGGTGTAACGTCTAAGATGGAGGGACGTTCCAGTTGGGAACCATGACTCCCACTTGTTGGCAGATGTTGCATTCCTCTCAGGCCGTCTTGACTTGGCATTGCAGTTTTGTTCAAGTCCATTAGTTGGGGCTGCTCTTGTTGAATATTTGAAGACGTGTCTCCCATGTTTTGCATTGGATCTGACGATGGGAACGAACCTTCAGACATTTCACGGCTGAAGCTGAGAGGTGGTGATTCTTGACTCGGTGTTTGTGATGTGGGAGCTTGCTTGCTGCCGAGAGAGGACGAAGGACTCAGCCAAAGTGGAGAAAACAGCCCAGACCCTCCTTGCTGGCTCACGTCTGAAGATGTCGATGGCACGGGCATCTGAATAGGGGTAGTAACACTGGACGGTGGAGGTTGTGTCTGAGTTCTGGCTGGCTGCAATCCACGGGCAAGCTCTGATGCTTTAGAGTGGTGGGATATCCACGCTGATTGCTGTACAACCTGAGTTGATATTAAATCCTGATCACTCTCATTGGCAACAGGGGTAGCTGTGCACGAGTCAGACTTTTGGACACCGCTCTCCGGGATTGATGAGTTGATGGAGAAGATACTCGGGATTGGTGAGACAAAACCGGCCGCGCTACTGTCCGATGTTGCCACCGAAGCTTGACTGACTGTCGGCGAGTCTAACATAAAGCTTTGCGTGGATGAAACCGGTGGGGCCTCACTCTGTGCAATAACTGCACCTGGATGGATGCTGTTAGCAGGAGCTACAGGTTGCTCAGAGTTAAGATTTGATACGGAATCCACACCTTGCTGTTGAGGGACAACAGACTGTCCACCACTCAGAGAGGTGATGGAGTCTCGAAGATTCGTCAATTCTTTCAGGGAATTCACTCCACTGTCGTTCTTTTGAAAGTCTGACTCTTCTTCGATGTATGTAGGTAGACCGCTGACACTCATTGAGCTGCTCAGAATATCACTTCCGAAATTGAAGGATGGAAACGATGTAAAAGCATTACTTGAATTGGTTGGGGTTGAGTCTGTTGAGCCACAAACAGCGATGCTGTTGGCAGATGAGACAATAGGCAGGTTTGTTGAGTTGCCAGCTATTAGAGCTTCAGTTGAGTAGTTTGATGTTAGAGTTGTTGATCCAGGTATGTCTACTTCCTTGTCTGTAGCATCTGGTTTTTCCATCCAGCTTTGTAGCAAGGACTCTGCGATCATGTTAGCTCTCTCACAAGGTGATCCCTCAAGAGACACATCACCTGACTTACTCATGGGTACCGCGTCGTCGTTTGGTGTTCCAGTTTTGGAGGAGTGGCTGTGATGATGATGGTGGTGTTTCTTCTTCTCTTTGTCCTTCTCCTTGTTTTTCTTTTTCTTTTTCTTCTTGGGCTTGTGCTTTTCATGATGGTGCGTTGACGTATCTATCGTGTCGTCAGAGGTGGACACCACATTGTGCAGAGGGGTAGAGAAGTTGGTCGGCAACTCACGGCCCAGGTTTTGCTGATGAATTGATAAACCTGACTGTAAGGTCACCATACCAGCGCTGTTTATGCTTTGCTGGGTTATGTTAGGCTTGATGTCAACTCCAGACCCTGAGATGTCGCTGAAATTCAGCAATGGAGAGCTCTCCTCCATCGAATTCGGTGAGAAGATAGACTCTGCGGCTTTGGCAAGGATATCATTGTCTCTGTCGTTTGAATAATCTGCTATGTCATCTTCGTTACGGTCGGAAGACTCCTGCCCTGACGTAAGTACGTTGAGCGGAGCTAGAATGTTGGATTCCCCAGGAGTTACAAAACCCTTCTGGTCGTCAACAGACTGAGGCTCCTGTTTCAGGACATGAAGAATGTTTTGCTGCGAAGAGCCTCCACCTTGGCCTGTCACAATGGTGCTTGGACTGGCTTGGTGTGTGAAGCTCACACCTGTGTTTGCAGGAGCACCCTGTTGAGTATTCACAGGCATTGTGTTTTGAAATCCTTGGCCGGACATGATGTACTGTCCCCCGTTGCTGGTCTGTAAGACTCTATTCCCGGACTGATTGATGGGTAGAGTCACATAGTTCTGATTGACACCTGTTTGTTGTGGTTGTTGCTGCTGCTGTTGTATCGGCTGCATGATGGGCTGTGTTCCGGAACCCGCTGCTGCCTGATTGCTCTGCTGCTGCAGAATCACAGGAATCAACTGCCCGTTCTGTTGAATGTAGACCAGATTCTGCGTCGTCATTGGTCTACTCTGCTGCACTATCTGCATCGGCATGACATTCTGCGACATTCCTTGATTTTGTGGCTTCTGCATAACAATTTGCTGGCCTTGTGAGTTGACGATAATGTTACTAGTCTCAGCCCCTGTTCCAGCGACAGGTAGACGAACTACACCGCCTGGTGGTGGAGTAGCCATATTTACATGCTGCTGACCGGCTGTCTGACTCATGGAGGGTGAGCCTGTACGTGAAGGCTCGGTTTCGGTCTCTGAAATACTTTTGACCTTTGACAGTGACTTTTTCTTGGATTTCGTTGTGCTTTCAGATCCTTGCATTATCTGAGCGTTAACACTGGTACCACCAGAGGCAGGCTGGGGCAAGATCATAGGCTGCGAGGAACGAGTTGAGGGTGCAGCTGATGATGGGGCAATGCGAATAGGTACATTCTGTCCTTGGCGAACAGGAAGGGTCAGCATGATCGCTTGATTACCTGACTGGGTGGTTCCGCTCTGTCCAGCACCTTGTACGAGTGGTACGATGTATCGCACTGACTGGACCTGACCAGGTGCCTGGACGTTACCACTCTGCACCAGGACGGTATTCTGATTCCCTGGTGTTGTTATCGGTGTGTTTACGGCCTGGGTCACCATTGTGCTCTGAGCTGTGGTTGTATCGGAGATGCTTGTATTGAGTTGTGTCGACTGCTGCTGTTGTGGCCCCACCTGCTGCCCGCTCGTCATCTGCGCCTGGGTCGTAACAACACTTCCTTCGATGCTGGCCTGACTTAGCGACACTGGCTGCGAGGCTTGGTTGCCGATGACAACTTGATTGGTCGCCTGGTTACCAGACATGCTCACAACGACTGAAGTTTGATTGGAAATTTGCTGGGAAGGAATCGATGTGCTTGTGTATTTATTCACAGCCGGGACAAGAATATACCCCGAACCATTGGGATTAGGCTGGAGGATGGCCATTCCACCTGGGGTGCCCTGAAGGTTCCCAACAAGTGTTGTCTGTCCGCCACCGATGACGTGAGGTTGTTGCATCTGGTTCATTCCTTGGACGGCGACTGTGACTTGATTAGGTCCTCCTGGCAAGTAGGTTATGTGTGGCTTCGTCTGCGCTGTCGCAGCTGCTTTGCTCGTGGCAGACGCACTGCTCCCACGGTCAGACTTCCTGGAGTGTCTTGAAGTAACTTTTGGTTGCTCCACCATCCCATTTGGATGAGACTCCATGTCTTGGATGATCTCCTGGTTGCGTTTGTTCTCCGCTCTCAATTTCTCGTTTTCCTTCCGAAGTTTCTTGATTTCTTCAGCGGCTGAAAAGGATAAGAAACAAAACAGAATGTCATTGAAATGTTACTGTGAAACTCTTCCTCATTTCATGGTAAGTTATAAAGTTACACATTGACATATAAATTTTACATGAACATGTATCTTTAGGGACAGCACAGTGTACTAAACAATTTTAACTCTAACTACACATCTCTACACTTAGTAAACACAAACTTTTTCTTTAAAACAATAGGACTAGGGCAAAGGCTGTTAACAATTGGCAGCTCTGGCTACGTCTATGACTATTGCTAGGACAGCCTATGCTTCAATAAATGTTAACTGGATATTCTAGCCATAGCCACAAATGCTAATTGGGAATAGGCCAAAGTCAGACAAGAAGAGGAAAAGAGTCTAGGCTTATAAAGAAACTATAAAGTATTCATAAGTAAAAAACAACACAATAAGACAAAAAATGCTAGAGTTAACAATTTCAATATTCTTACATGTCTAACAGACAGATTATCAAAATGGGTTAGTCGGTTTCAACCAATATCTGCAAATACATGTTTACTGATTTTTCTACTGAATACAGTATAAAATAAACAAAGAATTATTCAACAAAGTACATGTTGTTTGCTTGTTCACATCACTGGAAGAAAACAAAATGTGCATGTGTGTACTATGGACACTGGCACTAAAATATTGGGGAGTTTTTGTTTTCGACGGTGGATGGTTCTGCGATGGTAATGATGACATTTGGATCAACTGCGCATGCGTTAGCTTTGAGGATGGTCGTCCCTTAATTTTTACAACAGTTCTTGGGATAAGTCTGCGTTTTGCTGAAAAAGACAATGTTTGGCTATAAACTACTATCGCAGAACCATCCATCATTGAAAAAAACGAAAAAAGAAAAAAAAACTCTGCATTGTACACCTGTACATGTGTTAGCTCCAAACTTAGTATAAACATAACAAAATCAAACGACTACATGTACACATTATTTGTAATATAGGACAAACGACATGGTTTGGCCAGTTAAAAAGCAACAAAGAATTCAGAAAAACATGATTTAATATCAATTTGAGCATTAACTACAAAACCATAAAAATTGTCACATGTTTTTTAATAAAACACATCAAAGCACAAGAAACTTTGGTCAGTGCTAAAGTTTTCAGCGCAGGTAAAATTATCGCAACAAGTTGTCCCACCTCATGAAAAGCATGACAACTTCACCAAGTGTAATTCTTAGTCCGACAGAATAAAACAGAAAATGCCTTTTGATTTTGATTGTGGTTTGAGTAAGAGAACATCTCAAAAAATTGTACGCATTTAGGTTCATTTAAAAAATACAAAACAAGACTGCCCGAATTGTCTGGACAAGAGCTCACCCCCGTTTCTGACAGGCGCTCCAGAGTTGTGCCGAACCAAATTCTTTGAAGTACATGAACAGTTTGACGTCTGAAAGAGTTTAGAGTGACTGGACGCACTAGAAGTCGTAAGATTGACTGATTCAGGTGTTCAAAACGACTAGAGTTGCTCCCAATCTATTTGGTTCAGCGCGACTCTGGCGTGCCTGTCCGTAATGGGTGCTACTGGCCTGACGCTAAAATCACTGGCCTCACAGTCCGGTGTAAATTTTGACCACCTGATCTACGAGCTCTTACCTTCTGGGTCGGAGGTGTTTGCCAGGAGGAGTTTCTCTTTCTGTTCTCGGAGTTCATCAATGTAAAGACACGCCTGCTCCAGTATCTGATTCTTGCTCTACAAGTAAGAATAATAGTAACAATTTGATTAATAGATGTTTCCTTTGCATTTAAGGGATAAAGAATATTATCCATACATTTTGGAGGCACTGTAGTCTGTATACTAAATACTCGGTGCTTAACAATTTTTGTTAAAATTTACATGTATTTATTATGCACCTTTTTCAAGCTGAGTAGGGACCTCAAAAATATGAACACTTTTTGTCACAAGTCTACAGTTATACAAGCAATCAGCTGCACAAGTCAAGCTAACAAATGTACATTAATTTTGAATTTTTGGGGGTTGAAATAAGAAAACTTGATACAGCTTAGCCTGGAGTGCCCCTTTTTAAATCGCAGGTCGCTGGCTCAAATCCTGCTCCAGTCAATGTTTTCATTGTTTAAACCCAAATTATTTAAAATTTACCAACTCAGTCAATTTGCAGTTTATTAAAAATGGCAATTATCACAAAGGTCAAATTGCATTGCCTGTTTTGCCAGTAAAAAGATACTGTAAATTTGAAATTACAAAAACATAGAACGAGAAATGACAACAACAAAAAGGTACGTACACACTCACAATAAAAAACGGGCAATTAATTAAATTCAAGTGAATTAATATTAATTATAATAATAAAACCACCTTTATTGTGCGCATTTCATCATAACAATTTTCAAAAGGGCATTAGAAAAATCTACAACAGCATAAAATCAGCACAGATCAAGAAAAACAGCACAGAGCAAAGATAGTGACAATTTGTAAACTGACTACTAGTTATTTTGGGGATGGTTGACAACAACATTCAGTTGGGGAACGGTTAAAGGGAAGGTACACCATGTGGTAATTACTCAAAACAAATATTAACTTAAAAACTGACTTGGTAACGAGCATTGGAGAGCTGTTGATAGTATAAAACATTCTGGGAAACGACTCCCTCTGAAGTACCGTAGTTTTTGAGAAAGAGGTAATTTCTCACTAAAATAATAAAAGACTTCTAGCTAGAGGTCCTTTATTCTTATCTGAAAACACACAAATTCGTCCAACAAGGGTGTTTTTTCTTTTATCATTTCTCACAACTCGATGACCGATTGAGCCCAAATTTTCACAGGCTTGTTATTTTATGGCTCTGATGGGATACACCAAGTGAAAAGACTGGTGTTTGACAATTACCAAACGTGTACCTTCCCTTTAAGTGTATCTAAGTTATTTTCACAAGGCTGGGATTGCAGCAATCCTTAAAGTTGGAACGAAAATGAGACTGAGAGAGTAACTTACCATTTTGGTTGTCTGACATATCGGGATGATATCCCCAAGTTTAATGATGCCGATGTTGATCTTGCATTTCCGACGCCGTTCGATCTCATTATGCGAGTCTCTCTTCTTTCTGTCTTGTCTAATTAGAAGAAGCGACAGATTCAGAAGATTGAGAGAAAGAAAAGAAAAAAAAAAATCAAAATGAGTCAACTTTAACGGAAGCCAGTCTGATGTACAGTGTAATAATTAACACTTACATTATACAATTTTTTTAACAATTTTGTTATGAAAGTCGCCTGACACACAAGGCCTGAAGGCCACTTCAAGGTGTGGGCTACAATTATTTTTTTCCAGAGGCCATTGCCACCTACTCCTAGGGCTAAAACAGGGTTACCCCTTTCACAGTCCATACGAATGTAGACTTGGGTATCTTCAATTCGAAGCCTAGCCGGTAGAGCAGAAAGCACTACCTCCCCAATTTTATGTAGCAAGTGTCACGACCGGGATCCGAACCCACACCCTGCTGATCAAACACTAGTGCTTGAATTCGGCCATGACACTGCCACAAATAATAAGGAACAAACCACATGTGATTTTAAAACCACAATGTCCTTTTAAATCTGTGTAACTTGGCATTAAACCAACGATTGTATTATTCTTATGTGCCAATGGAAGCTAAATTTCTGTACATGTATGTGGACAATAAAACCTTAGCCTCAATTAAAAAGAATATTAAAAAAAAAAAAAAAAACAAGAAACAAAGCAAGTACATGTACCATCACGAAAGGCCTAGATTGTGCAAGTCACACATTCAACAATTTTGGAACCTCCTTATTCAAATGATGTCTCGCACATAGGGTCTGTTAAGAGACTGGTTTACTTACGAGACGTCTGTGGTAATGTTGTGCATCTGCAGTCCCATCTCCAATGGAGTGGTTGTCAACAACTGTTGAGCCATCACTGTAAATAGTAAGAAAACAGAAATAAGTATTAAATACTTGAGCCATCCATGTAAATAATTAAAAAAAAAAAAATAACAAGTGTTAATGCTTGTTTTAAGTACAATTGCACAAGCTCAAATTCCAAACCTTCTTTGAGCACGAGTGGCACACTTAATTAATAATAATCTTCACGAACATGATGAAAACTCAACTTTTCCAAGTCTAGTACAGCAGGCCTGAAACTTCAAGGAGGCAACGAAGGCGATTGCCTCCATGACCCCTGGTCATTGCCTTGGTGCCCTTGGAATGCTCCAGTAGAAATTTACAATTTCCTCATAGGGTGCCCCTTACCGAGGAGAAAATGCCTTAGTGCCTATTCCCTTTCAAAAACGAAGCATACAGGCCCGAGTACAGCAAATACATGTTACATTATGCAGAGCTCAGAAAAAAAATCCCAGTGCTTATTTTGCAAACCATAACCCTTTCCTTTTGTCAATTCAGGCTTTTATCCAAATATTTTGGGGAATACTAACCCAAAACATGCAAAATGGTTAATAATAATAATATTGATAGTAACAATAATACATGTAGCACCTTCTTGTAAGGATTAATGTTCAAATCCATCATGCAATGACGCTCATGACCCCCAAACAGTTATTCTTGTCATTATGTGTGTGTACAAAGTTAAGGATACATGTACATGTACAGTATTACAAATGTGTATGTTTACGTATAAATTTTATGAAAAGTATAGTAAATAAACAGTAGAAAAAGAAAACATATTTTGTGGAAATTGCCTAAAGTTTACATACATGTATTTTGCAAAAGGTCCTCTTCATTGTAGTAATATTGTACAACAGACATGCCTATTTTGATTATGTTGACTACACTGTAGTGATTCCAGGGGAAATATGGCTACATGCCAACTCTGCAGCCAGACATGCCAGATGTATCATTTGCACTAGATGTAAGAACATAATTATGCGCATATCTAATGTAGTAGGTCAAAGTATTTTGTACAATGTATACATGTGGGGCAAAAGCATAATGCATAATAAATGACTGGTTACAATTGATTGACCAAAATGTGGGAACATTTTGAAGGCCACTAAAATAATGAACAGGTGCGTAGAGAAGATTGCCTCTATTGCCTCATAAATGTTTTTAAGTGGATTGTAGATACTTTTATCAATTAACTCTTGTAACAAGATCGCTGAGACTGGGCAAATCACCTCTTTAGAACAGGAACATTGTTATAAGAGGACATCAAAACAAAGAAACACAAAGAAGAAAAGTGATTTAGGACAAGCAGAACCGTTTGTACATAACAGAACTCTGGAACATTGTTATAAGACCCCCTTCCCACTGGACCCCGCATTGATCTCCCAATTCGAGAAGAGGGCGATCAAGACCCCGAAAAGGGCGATCAAAGGGCGATCAACGAGAAACAGGCTCCAGTGGGAACGCGAGGGGGGATCAGGATCTGACCGTGCAATTTTGATCCTCCTCGGGAGTCATGGAGGCCTACAAAACTGGGTATTTATGTGCTCGTCAGGTACTCGTTTGATCTTAAATTAAATGCACACTAAAAAAAAGTATGTTTGTCATTTTTGGGGCAGGGCGGCCCATAACTTTAGCAGGGCAACCAAATCTTTGGCAGGGGGGCCTAAATTTTAAAAGGGCGGCCCGCCCTCCCAAAACATGTGTGGAGAACACTGCATGGTCTTGTTAGCAGCGACATGCTACATGGACACTGAACTCATGTGCGCGTTTTAACGCACAAAGAACAGTTATCGTCCAATCATTTGCCTCCTTTGACCCCAGTAAGGGAGCTTAACAAATCATTCTTCTGAAGAGTCACCGGTCTCAAAGTATCAGTAATGTGATTAACGCACGAAAGAGACAGGAACCATCAAAAGCTAAAATATGGCCCCTGAACATGTCTGGAAGTATCGCCGGGAGAAAAGTCACACAATTTTGGCATTTTACTTGATTATATCGTTAAAAGGGTATTTATTTATGGTAACAATAGTGTTCTGACCCGGTCTTTACTGCGTGTTAATGACATTATATTGATGTAACTTGCACTGTACACTCATAAGGCACCTAAAGCCATTTACGTGTAAGATTTGAATGTTGTCTGGTACAATGACAGGGGTTTCTCTTAACTTTTTTTTCAATCGCCTGCCGGGCGCGTCACCCAGAAATCTTGATCACCTCGCATGCTTTTTCACTAGCCCGCATGTATTATTGATACACACAATTCGAGCTGTTAAATTTTTTTTTTAAATCACGGAAATGAGGTCCTTGGAGTTGCATTTTTTGATGATTTTATCTTTGAATTTATGCCCTAAATTATCCCTTTACCATCAAAAACCATTTTAATGAATTTGTGGTTTGAGGATTGGTTATTTCGAACAAGTTTAGAACTCCGTTTGCCACAAAATGTTTGTAAATCATTGATCGGTCAATGAGAAATAATTCAATGAACTTTGCCCCGCAACGCCCTCTGTCGGCAAAAATTGTTATTAGAATTCCTCCAAGGTTGTGCATTGTGCACTATCTGCAGGCGTAGTGTTCAACGTGTGGCAATTCTAAGTTACATGTACGTTCGTGAACATGTACTGCGTTGAAGTCTAGCCAAGAAGATCATATTGGATTTATTAACATCCTTCAACGGCCAATCAAAGCGTGCCTATGGGAGTTAGAATGGACTTTGGTCGACCGTGTGTGTTGTGTACATATTATGTGCTCTCCATGCTGCATGGACTAGTGCAATGGTCGACTGGGTGTGGATACTCATACTTGATTATATGTGTTTTCCGAAAAATGAGGACAGCTACTCAGATCCCAATCGCCCCAAATTAAATCTAGCAAATATCTAGTCTTGTCAAACTTACTATTTTAAAAGGTTTAGTAAAAGTTTCCTTTTGGATTTGCCACTGTACCCTCTTTTACATGTATGTAAAAAGGAACAACTCTTTGACCTGTTGACTCGCCCAGCGGGCTAGTGAGAAAAAGTTTTGACTCGCTCAACGCTATTTTCGCTCGCATTTGGCGACCGCTAATTTGGAACCTGAATGACATGTACATTGTACACAAATACCAGTCACAAGTCACCACTTAAGTTTGCATTCCTCAGAGATAGAGAAAGTACCTACATGTAGCACTGAACCACAATTCCAGATCAGAGGACATGGATCTCGCTTCTACATGTACATCCCGCACTGCAGCAGTCAGGTCTATGTATCATCATTCTTTCCTCGCACAATTAGGGACTGGAACTGCTTGAAGACGGACCCTGCACTCTCACACTCTCTAGATGCATTCAAGAATGCACTGAGGGTCTCACCTACATGTAGTTAGTAATCTTGCTGGCCAGTTTTTACTTGCACCACATATATTTTTGCACCTGATTGGCTTACGGTCCCATGGTTTCAAGCGTGCGCCCAGCCACAGTGCGGTAATCTTCAAATTTTCTGAAGCAGCACTTTAACATGTTTAAAGGAAGAAGAAGCGCAATGTAACATGTAGTTACGGTGAACGGTGAACACCCATACACAACTCTGAATGGATGTGTATGGCACAATGGTACCAGGGTCTGCTCATCTTGAGGTTGCTACACAAAAGCTTGCCCTGAATGATGTGACATACATGTAGCAACTGTCTCTATAGTCTGAGGAATTCAAATGCAAGTACACATTGTGACTTGAAACAAGTCATTATACCAGACTGACATTATTCTTATCAGTTCAACGCTAACAAAATTAACATTTCAAACGATTCGTAACTTAACGATCCCTTCTCACACTATGCGTCAAGTACAAAACAATGCATATATATAGGTTTGTTAAAGTTGAAAAATAAACAACGCCCACCATTGCACATGGCAGATGGGGCAGATTCAAAATAGTGCTTTGAGTTTGTCATTGTCATTGTCTATTTATGAGCATTTGTTTTAAAGGTACTGGGCCCAACAAACTTAACATTTGTAAATGTTCTGAACAAAAATATTGAAATAAATGATGTGCACTTTTCGTTAGCCTATGGTTCTTGTAAACCCTCAGGTTGTCTACGATCCGTCTTCTTTAAATTTCAGGGTTCTCTGTGAACTTCATCATGATCATGGGTTATCATTTCTTGAAAAGTTTGGTGCAATCACTTTTTCTATTGTTAAAAATAAAACAGTAGGCTATCTAATTTACTCAAGATGAGATATTTATTTCTGCCAAAGTGAGTGAAAACGTGGTGGCAGGATATTTGACATATTCACCATTTTTGCATTTTGTTTTGGGGTCATTCTCAACATTTGTCCGTATCTGCTGTGAGTCACAGAGTTGCAGTTGGTATTTTCAATTTTGTTCTGGATAAACATGACACTTTGGGCGGATAATAAACCACTCTTACCACTCCAGGTCCGAGTTGGATTTTGTAAATCATCAGTTTTGTTTGCTGTTCTGTTGACGTTATATCTCAAAAAAAGTATTTTATTTAATATTTTTAAAAAATTAAATTATGCCTTGCCCGCTGCCGTCAGCCGTCCCCGCCATTTCCAGGACCAGAATCTCCATTCTTCAAACACGCCAAAATAAAACTCATGTAACATGTTGGTATACAAAGGCACAAGTGCTATATTTAATATTTGTTTCATTACTTCTATTCCAGAAGACTTCGGCATCACATTTATAAACAAGGAAAGAACATAAAATGTGCCGTTTTATCCTATTCAATTTGTGCACGATTTACAATGCAAAAACGTACCTGTTTCGACCGTCGTAGCGTTGTCTGTTTCCGACACTTCACCATTCAAGTACTTTTCAGCGGCATTTGTTATCAATTCCGTTCTTCGGTTAACCTCATTTTCGTCAATTGGATGGCCTCGAAGATCTTCTGTATCCATAATGATGGAATGGAGTGAAAATTTACACTCCCATACACGTTATTTTGTTCAAAATTTTAATTGTTTATGTCAAAGAAAATTAATAGCGAATGACTTGTCGCCATTTTGACTTGCTCTTAAAATGTCTGATACCAGCCTCTTTGCCACATTGCTTTTGTACACAGTCTTCGGTTTGGGACCAGTCTCAAGTTCAACAGCCTCGTTTCTAAAATTGCAACATTATAAAATTTGTATTTCAATAGAGGGCGCTGTAACTTTTGGGCGATCTAGTTCGCTTATATTCACAATGCTCTATGCGGCATCACTAATCATCATCGATGTTGAGGTCTCATTGAATACAATGAAAATAGTGTATCTTGCGGTTTGCAAAAAATAACATTATAACGTGCCAACGGGGGCGGGGTTTAGGGGGCATCCCTCTTCTGTATGGGGGGTGGGGTGGGGTGGCGTGTTGCACCATACTGATGGGAATTGATCATCTTTCTTTTTCGCTAAAGATTAAAAACAAAAAAACAAATGTACGATTTTCTAATAATGTGACTCCGAGAAAGAATTAGCCTGAAATTGGTAGAAATATTGAGGCCCAGCTAACATTTTGCATTGCAGCCAGCATCATCGTTGACAAAAAGATGTAGATCAGAGTTACAAATGTAGGGGGAACATTCGCTTCCCGTCCCATATCCAGTGCTGTTAGTAACCCCCCCCCCCCCCTGCAAGTGTCAACGAACGCTGGGCCAAAGTTCATGGAGAAACAACAAAGAAAATTATGCTTACCGGAAAATTAAGGTTACCAGACAAACTATCATTCCACATGTATAATCTGGGATTGGTATCCTCATTTTTGCTAAGGAGACAATAAATTGTTATGCAATATTACCTGCTAAGGCAGCTGAGCTCTATGAAATGGTTATAATAGTAGTAAACAGAGATTGACAACATTTAATAAAGTCAACATGATGTTTAAATTATTCACAATTTTAGTAACTCCTCCAAAACTCACTTTTAAATTCCTGTCTTGTTTCGACAAATACAATGCAATAAAATCGTATAACCTCTATGGTATAACATAGAACATAAATAGATATATTGCCCTTCTCAAAACCAAGCTTGAGTTCCGGCTTAGGCTATGGGAGTTGTTTTGAAAAGGTGTGTTTTTTTCGGTCCAAGGCTTCATACTGGCTGATGCCTAATAAAGTCAAAGCCGAAGCCGAAGCTGTTTCGAAAAGGGCTTTAGTTGGTCGAATCTGATAAAACATTAATAGCTATTTCATTTTCAAGAAGTAATAATTTAAAATGACTTTGTACCCATTGTTCATTTTAATGATTAAGAAAATATAATTAGCTGTTAGCAAAGTGCTTACCAACTAAAAGGACGTATGGTATAGGATGAAACATGAAGTGTGAATGATATAATGATCATCTTTAAAGTTTGGGCTCAGATTAAGTGCAAGAAAAAAGTCAGTAGTGTCCATTGATAAAAGCCTTGCTTCCATACAGCCGACAATAGTATTCAGGTATTGGTACTTAGTAAAAGTATTACTTAGTATTACTTAGTTAAAAACTAGAGTTAGCTGTTTCAAACTTTTTACCAACCAAAAGGGCCTATGGTGTAAATGCAAAACATAATGTTTCTAACATCAGGCCATTAACTATTATTTTAGTGTTTTTACGCCGAATAAATAATAATAATAATAACAACATCAGAATGATTCTGTTTCAACTATAGGCCTAAGGACCATACTGCAGTCAAAATTCTGTCAGAATTATATTTTAGATACCAGAAATATATTCAAGAATGAAAAGAAGTGGTGGAATTTTGTCGTTTTGCCAAAAAAAAAACATGTGTCTCGCACGTCAATTCTCTGTGGAAAAACATATCTCAGCATGTAATTGATTTTGTGTAGACCCTTGCTATTTAAAGTAGGATTTTGACCATTTCAAAGTTGCTCGTAATGTGAGTGTTATTTTAGAAGATACAACATTTTCCACTGACACGACTAAAGGGTAGACATCAACCATTGGTGCGTGTATTCAACACTTCCATTGCCTTCCGCCTTTTCGCTATAGTGTCGCTGGTTCCCTTATGCCCTTTACACATGTTTAGCATGGAACAGGCTATCTAGACCACAGAAGAAACCATGGTCAGAGGCTGGTTCTAAATGGTCGACCAACGAAGTCAATATGGAAAGGTTTCAAAATACACCGTGTAATGACTATCTCTAATGAGTTGGGGTGGTTCTGAAAACAACCATTGGTTTTTAATTTGTATTGTTTGTTTAATTGTTGTCCCTTTGTTTACTTCACTTACATGTTCTGCTTCATAGTAATATTTACATTGTTTAACCATGGTTAAACCTTTGTGTAGTTATCTACCGTAGTGGTATGTATTTATTTATTCGTCTATTTAGTGCTGTATTCCTGTTTTGTTCTGTAATCTTGTAACGGGCACAACCACCACAAGCCTCGGCTTTTAGGATGATGCCTCCATGTGATGTGAATGTGGAAATAAATGTTTTATTGATTGATTGATTGGTTTCAACTTGATGTTTCGATCAGTATGCTCTGATCGTCTTCTGGAGAAAGTAGTCAACAATATGGTCAACCAGCCTGGGTTTGAGTTAAAATAGTCAACGTTTAGTTAACCATGGTGTACACTCAAACTTGCTCAAAGAGGGGCACACGTAGAAACGTGTGCAGATGTTACTTTGAACATTCTTAATTAAGTGTGGTATGTTAAAAACATGCAAGCCTGGACTTCGAACATGCCAAAGAGGTCATGGTCCCTGTTGCCCCTGATTTTGGCCTTGGTGCCCTTAAAAAGTTTCCCATTGACTTCAAGATTTTCCTATGGAAATGCACTTTTCAAACTGAAAATGGCCTTCCAATGTGTTCAAAGATGAAAAGATGTTAATCTGCCATCATGCAAAGTTTCAAATCCTACTTATTATGAAAGAAATATTCCCCACTTTACAGCTAATGCTTAAATAAGCTGATGGAGTGGTATGATAAAATGTTTCTTGATTAGGAAGAGCTTTTTGTATACGTTTGCAAGGTGAGTTTTGGGCTTTTGTCTTCTCATGGAGGGAGGGTGCTCTTTTAGGCTTTGAGGAGGGCGTTGACGACAGCTTTGACGTTGAGCTTGCGGAGATCACGGTAAGTCTGTCCGGTGCCGACAAACACGATGGGCTGGCCTGTGGTGTATGTCATAGAGATAGCTGCCCCAACCTGTAAACAAAAGAAGAAAACAAATGAACGATTAAGTTAAGGAATTAATCAGTTGTTTTGTGAAAGTTTCAACTGAATACAGTGTCCAACCGAAGAACAGAAAACAATTGTCACAATATTTTCATCAAGAACTTTGCTTGTTCAGAAAAACAGCAAAGAATTGTCACAATAATATGATTTGAGGCATTGCATGGTGAGGTATCAATATATATTTGGTTTGCGGTAACACCATGGGTGTATCTACTTGCCAGGTAGAGTTTGTTCTTAGAGAGCTATCTGTTATTATTCTACTACCGCGGAGAAGAATTATCGGATGTTCGGGAGACTTCTCAGTTCTGAAAAGAACTGTTTTGCTTTGTCACATATTTTCATCAAGTATTGGTGAATCCACCCACTTAAGCGAGGTAATAGCAGGTACCAGCTGCATTCTGTTCTTAAACCTAGACAGCACTGCTCAAATTACCTTGTCATCGATTGTATCAAATTTAGTCAGGACTATTCCATCGATGAGACGGGGTTGCTGCATGTCCGAGTGATCGGCCAGGGCGTGATTGAACTTGGTCAGCTGATCCACAGCCTCGTTCCCAACTAGAGCTTCACCAACGAAGAGGACAAGATCAGGCTGGTTGATCTTGATGAGCTGATGGAGAGTGTAAAACCATTATATCCTCATGGATAAGAAAATACTTTCAAATGTCACTTTATTATGCTATGGGCATGCTAAGGTTAATCCTTAAAGGCAGTGGACACTATTGGTAATTACTAAGGTTTATCCTTAAGAGACCATAGCAGCTTCATGCAGCTTGTCAAATACTGCAGAGGTAAACGGTCGCAATATATGACAGATAAGAAAAGGTTTGGGACCAATTTGACATTTCCCAATGTTTCCCATGTTAAAGACAATGGACACTATTGGTAATTGTCAAAGACAAGTCTTCTCACTTTGTGTATCTCAACATAACAAACCTGTGAAAATTTGAGCTCAATCGGTCATCGAACTTGCGAGATAATAAGGAAAGAACAAAACACCCTTGTCACACGAAGTTGTGTACGTTTAGATGGTTGATTTTGAGACCTCAAGTTCTAAATCTGAGGTCTCGAAATCAAATTTGTGGAAAATTACTTCTTTCTCGAAAAGTACTCCACTTCAGAGGGAGCCATTTCTCACAATGTTTTATACTACCAACCTCTCCCCATTACTCGTTACCAAGTAAGATTTTGTGCTAATTATTGTTTTGAGTAATTACCAATAGTGTCCACTGCCTTTAAAAAATAGAACACATTTTTGTCTCTCAAAAATTTTAAGTGATTTTTCCAAAAAATATCAGTGAAAACAAAATATGACAAGACTAGCAATGTCTGGGCGTGTTTTTTCTTCTTTTTTTTCCTTTTCACTACCTGCTTTGTTTGACCGGTAACTGTTAATCAGTTACACGATTAACCAGTTAACTCTCCCAACTCTAGTTGAGTCTCACCTTTGACAAGGCTCTCATCAGGGGCTCGTTGTCTTGCATACGTCCTGCTGTATCAATCAGGACGACGTCAAAGTGGTAATCACGAGCTGCAAAAAGAATTAACACAGACACAGTCCTCAATCAATTTTAACCTTTAATTCCATATGAATTCAATTCTTTTGAGTATGGAACTTTACTCACCCATCAGACAAATAGACCTTATGCATTGACGTCATCCAGCCGCCATCTTTGAGGTCAAACGGTGACGAAACAATCGAAACGCACATAGATTGGCCAATGAACAACCTCCAAGGCGAGGGCGCCGTACTGAAATGACGTCCTGTGCATAAGGTCTATAAGATCAATCTTCTCTTTGTGCTTTGTTTAAACGTTAAATTGTGTCGATAAATTTTGTTTTTTCCTTTTGATTCTGGTCTTGTTAGCCAAATTCTTGACCATTAATTTGTTCAGCTGCAAGTCCTGCCAACTTGTGGATCCCCCCCCTTCAAAAAAAAATAAAAATAAAATAAAATACTCCCAAGTGAGCTGAGATGGTTTAATGTAAGAATTAGATGCCCCAGTGATCAGGGGTAATTATGTTGGAAGCACTTTTAGACGGCCTCCGGGTGTGTACATCGCTATATAAAAATTACTATATTATTATTATTTTGTCCAACAACCTACCATATTTAATAGCCTCCATGGCGATACCGGCAGCGTCTTTCCCGTAACCTTTCTCGTACAGCTGGACCGGAGAGCGCCCATCATGTTTTTCGGCGGGATGTAGAGCGTTGAGATGACTGGTGTGGGTGCGTAGCTGCTCCACGGCCCCAGCACGGAAAGTGTCGCATGCTGCGATCAAGACGTTGAAACCGTTCTCCACCAACCAGAAACAGATCTAGCAATTGACAGCAAATAAAAATGACTGTTTAAGTAGAATTCGCTTTGCATTCGCATTTGCGTGAAGTACGGGCCAGGCTTTATGCAGCAAATCCCAGAAGTATTCTTTACCTTGGCCAAGTTTGTGGACTTCCCTACGCCATTCACGCCGCAGAACACCATAGAGTAAGGTCGGCCACGAGAGCGTGTTTCCATGGCGTCTCGCAAGATGTCGATGCGACGACGGGGAGATAAGATCTGGACCAGAGATTCCTGGATGCCCTCTCGCACCACGGATGTCACACCTGATTGGTTGATTCAAAACAGTATTAACCAATGAATGCAAATTCCCTGTTGAGTTGCTTTTTACCTTACTGCATTCTTTTTCATGGTAAGCACATTGAGGTCTAGCATAAGGGGGTATATAAATACCTTTTTTTTATATTGTTTGTTTTGAATGAGTGGTTGCACGACAATAAATAATTTAAAAAGCACTTAAACATTCAAGCAAGGTTTCAGCTCGGATTTGGTTCAGGGGTGTCAAAATTTGCTACAAAATATTAAAAATGGGAGTCCAAATAATTATATTTAAATAAAAATTACAGATTAAACAGAGTGTCAAAGTGTCCAAAAGACACCGAGACACAACTTTGCATTCAATGCCATTACTGCTCCATCCTTCCTATGGGACATAAAGCCGTAGGTCGTGTGTGTTGTGTAATGAGCGAAAAAGAACCCAGTTACACTTACACCATGTATTGCTTAAAAAGGAAGGGGTTTGCCTGGTGTGTCTTGCATGGTCTGCCAGCAATATGCGACATCTCACCGTGTATACCCTTCAAGGTGTTGTATTGTGGTTGCGTCGTTCCATCAAATCATTCTTAACAAGCTTAAATCAACACAAAATGGAAGACTACTTACGGTTTAAAGTGCCCAAGACTTTGCCTTCAAGTTTGGTAGACACAGACTCACACAGTTTCTCTGCGATGTCACAAGCCACGTTCTTGGCTGGGAAAAAAGGAAACATTTTTGTGATGTTAAAACGTGGCCTCTCATTTTACTCATTGTATGAACTGTTCTGAAAGCCCCTTGAACATCTTCACTACATGAAGCATCTTGCAAAAAATAGCGGTTTCTAATATCCATTTCAGGGCCATTACCTTTCCCATAGCAATGGCACAAGGCCCCTAAACATGCATACTTTTAAAGGCAGTGGACACTATTGGTAATTATTACTCAAAATAGTTATTAGCATGAAACCTTACTTGGTTACGAGTAATGGGGAGAGGTTGATAGTATAAAACATTGTGTGAAACGGCTAACACTGAAGTAACATAGTTTTCGAGAAAGAACAACCAACTTCGACAACCAATTGAGCTCAAATTTTCACAGGTTTGTTATTTTATGCATATGGTGAGATACATTAAGTGAGAAGGCTGGTCTTTTACAATTACCAATAGTGTCCAAGATCTTTAAAGATGATAAACTCACCAGTAAGATGGTCTCTCATTTTATTCATTGCCGGGGCCATGTCTTCCTTAGTGAGTGTCTTGGACCCAACAAGGCCCCTGAACATGTTGAAGACGCCAAAGCCACTGGACTTAGATGACCTGTTGAAAAATAAAATGATTTGGGGTTGAACATAGGAAAATTGACTAGAGAGGGATTTGAACTAATGACCTCCTGAACAACGAGCCAGCCTTCTACCAACAGAGCTATCTAGCCCTTTGTTGGCGATCTTCCTTTTTTGACAAAATGTTGTTTTTTACAAGACCAGAGTCAAACAAGACCACAGTCAACACCCACGGCAGCAGACAACACTGTGAGAACACGATCAAAACAGGAGTTTTTCAACGTCCGGAGCTGTATTATTTCACGACCAAAACTTACCGCAGAAAAATGTTTACTGCCAAGGAATGTGAATCTGTTGAAATAAGTGGCTTCTTGCAGGTAAGATTTGAGAAATGAAGCTTTGATAAATTTTTGCCACAGAAATGAGCCCTTATATGTAGGACACTGTATCTGTGTACAGTACAGAGGAAGAGTCCAACCCAACATCTTAACACAATATTTCACAGAGTAAGGTATAACCATACCGGACTTGTCCGGTCATGAGTCTACTGGCCGGACACTTAAAGAGACCTAGAGGCTGCCCTCGATCATCCTGGGCCCAACAACTTGGCCGGCCTAGCGAATTCGACCACATGTGGCGTGAGGCTATAAGGCGTGGACACAGGAGATCGGTGCGACAGACCCTTGCTGTCACTGCGGTTGATTGATTGATTGATTGACACTTACAACTCCTTGCCTGTGGCTTGTGGCCCAGGGTAAATTTGTAGCCCCGTACGATGTACATGCACGCTACATGGAACAAGATGTGGAAAAGTAGACTTCTTATGAACAAAAGGAGTTTTTTTTTCTTGAGTAATGAGTATTAAAAAGAGATACTTGCTTACTTGCTCTTGCTCGGCTGCTGCGTCTTGACATTCCCTTTGGACTCAGTCACCTCCTCCTCTTCTTCTTCTTCGTCTTCATCCTCATCATCCTCTTCTTCACCGCTGGACTCATCGATATTCTGAAGATCACCCGCCATCGAGCCGACCATGGCCATCTGACATCCAAAAACAAGATTGGCGATATTAGAACCTTTAAGAGACTAAAAGGCAAAGTATACCTTTGGTTTTTGGAACCGTTTGATTGTTTTAATCATATATCAATGTATATGTAAACAATAAAAACTAACATGTGAAAACTTCATTTCAAAAGGTGGTCATGTTTTTGAGACGTCGCTGAAAATCTGGAGCGAATATGTCAACACAGGAAGAATAATCCCTAACAGCAATACACAATCTGAGAACATTAATGGCAGATTCAAATTTTGGGGCAAAAAAACTGATTACTTTTTCCAAACCCACATTACTTCAAAGTGAAATGTTTCACAAAATGCTTTATACTATCGAAAGCTGAAGTAGGCTTCTAACCAAAAGTTGTTATTGACAACAATTTTAAGAGTGATTACCAACTGTATAGCAGTGAAAGTTGTCCCCTGACCAGCACTTTACCTGTTCCTCCAATGGGAACTTCCTTCCTCCATTCATGCCTCCGTTTTCTCCATCACCGCCCTTCTCTGCACTGTAGTCCAGTCCGGCCATATCTTTAGTCGTCCCTCCATTGGTCCATTGTCTCTTCTCTTTCCCTTTCTTCTTCTTGTCTTCGATCTTATTGACTTTTCTGAAACAGCACAAATGACAAAACAGTGGGTTGGTCTGGGGTTTATTTCACAAAGAGTTAAGTTAGGACTAGTCTTAGAAGATATTAAAAACATAAAGACACTGGACACTATTGGTAATTGTCAAAGACCAGTCTTCTCACTTGGTGTATCTCAACATATGCATAAAATAACAAACCTTTGAAAATTTGAGCTCAATTGGTCTTCGAAGTTGCGAGATAATAATAAAAGAAAGAAACAACCTTGTCACACGAAGTTGTGTGCTTTCAGATGCTTGATTTTGAAACCTCAAAATCTAATTCTGAGGTCTCGAAATCAACTACGTGGAAAATTACTTCTTTCTCGAAAACTATGTTACTTCGGAGTGAGCCGTTTCTCACAATGTTTCATCAGCTCCCAATTACTGGTTACCAAGTAAGGCTTTAATGTCTTTCTTCACCTTCCACTTCTAGGACCTCAGTTTGAATCATACCGAGGGCACTGTGTGGTTTGGGTTTTCACAGTCCCTACTTGATTGCATGGGTTTTCCCTCAAATAGTTCTCCTAGTTTTCCTCCAACATCTTAAGTGAAACTTCCTTCCTTGTCTTCTCTTTAAGGGCTCTTGGCTAGTACAGTGATACCAGAAAAAATGTACAATTTGTAGATAGTGTGAACTTGGTTGCCTAAAAATTGCATGATAAAATGACTTGGGCCCAATTTCCAAAAAACATTTGGAACAGTGATTTATATTGTTTGTGACTGGTCTGCCAGATTCTGCTTTGCAGAACAATTTTCTAAGCATAGTTTACAGCTTTATAAAACTGATTGCAGGTGTGATGGGCCACCTTTAGCTTCTTGGGAGACGGAGGGAGGGATAGAGGGGGAGGAGGGGCGGAGTTAGATTTGGGTTGGGGAGAGGGGTAACTTACGGTTTCTCCACCTTCTTAGGCTTGGTCTTATTGAAGAGACGTTCACGGTTCCTCATGATAGTCTCCTCATCAAGTCGCTTTTCATCTAGGGTAGCTTTGGTCCCATTGGTAATGACCTGGGGGGCAGGGGCTGGTTCTGGCTTCACAGCTGAAACATACAGAAAGAAGGCTAAATGTAAAGTGGTTGTGATTTGCAATGTCCCTTCAGGGCCATTGTAGATAATAAGGTTGACATTTTGAATCATGTATCAGTATTCAGTCGTCTCTTATATTATTACACAAAGCTTGCCCTGAAGCATGTGGCACATATTGTCACCAACGCCACAGTTGACATACACTTAGACACCAGTAAAAGTGGAGAAAACAGCGTTTAAAGTTGACACATTTTTAAATCAAGCATTCCTACAAAATTCTGGGGTACTTTTTATTAGTTTTCTTATAGTGGGGATTTTGAACTGCATTTCAGTACATGTATATGGTGCCTTTTGTCCTAAATTAATAAGTAAGATTTGTGTCAGTTCGTAGCAATGCAAATTTACGCAACCACAAAGCATGTGGCATTAACGTAGCATCAAAAGCAACTATATCTCGCTGAGGAATTTAAGTTTTTGGAAGTCACTAGATTCCAAGTTATAATTTTTCAAGATTGCAAAGTCACAATAAATATTTTTTAGTCTCACCTGCTTTCTTGGCTTTGTTACTTTTATTTTTCTCTTCTTTCTTGGGTTCAATCTTCATGGAAGCTATAGTTTTCTTGGACTTCTGAGACTCCTCAAATGTCCGCATCTGTCACATAAGATGAAAAGATCATCATTGGATTGGAATTATTTTGTTTCTAGTAATAATTATACCCAGTTGTTATATATATAGCTCAAATTGCCTAAATGACATCTCAAAGCGCTAATTATTTTTGTGAGGAATTACCACTCTTAATTTTTTACTCCATGAAATCCCAAATCAGTAATCTAATCCCCAATCAGTCGTCCAATCTCCAATCAGTCATCCAAAACCCAATCAGTCGTCCAAAACCCAATCAGTCATCCAATCCCCAATCAGTCATCCAATCCCCAATCAGTCATCCAATCCCCAATCAGTCATCCAATCCCCAATCAGTCATCCAATCCCCAATCAGTCATCCAAAACCCAATCAGTCTTCCAATGCCCAATCAGGGGCCGATTTCACAAAGCAATAAAATTCATCGCAAGACATAGTAATTTGTATTGTGACATCACTATTTTCATAGCAACTACGATTGATTTGCAGTAACGATCAATCTTAGATCTTTGTGAAATCGGCCCCAGTCTTCCCAATCCCTTATCAGCCACTCAATCCTCAGTCAGTCATCCAATCCCCAATCAGTCATCCAATCGGTCCTCCAATCCCTAATCTGTCATCCAATCCCCAATCGGTCATCCAATCCCCAATCGGTCATCCAATCGCCAATCGGTCCTCCAATCCCCAATCTGTCATCCAATCGGTCCTCCAATCCCAAATCTGTCATCCAATCCCCAATCGGTCATCCAATCCCCAATCAGTCAACCAATCCCCAATCAGTCAGTCATTCAATCCCTAATCGGTCACTCACCTGTTTCCCTAGCTTAGCCTTGTCCCTATTCTCCCTCTCCGCCATCTGCAGAACTCGTTGGAACTCATTCGTGAAGTCAAATTTTCCAAACAAGCTCCCGATCTTTAAATCCTCTTTGTATTTATCCCTGAATTCGAGGTGGATGTCGTCGATAAACTTGTCCACGTAGGAAAGCGAGAGAATTTTTTGGTACGCGACCTGTGAGGAAAAAGAAGAGAAACATTATTATTTCAAGACTTGTTTTGTTTAACTGTGGGGCATTCTTAACCTAAGTGTCTGGATGTTTGGCCAAAGCACACTGAATTGAAACAAGGTCTTAAGAATGTTTTCTTCTTGGTGTTTGTCTTAAACATTTTATATGGTTTTTTCTTGATTCTTCTCATGTTTTTGGGAGACAAACAAATTTAAAAACAAACTTCTGCAGGGAATTTGTGCGCCCATCGGCACCCAAATTGTGGGTATCGGCCTGATACACGTTAGCATCCAGGAAAACAAATCTGAGAGAAAGATCCAAGTATGTAATTCATCCCTTCTAAAGGCCAGGGGAGGTAATACTTACAACAAAAATGAGTTCGAACTCGTTGTCTAGTTTGTACTTTAGGGTTAGGGACTCATGGTTGAATGTGTCCGTCCCTCCACGCTCCTGTGAATAATTAAAATAAAGAGAAAAATTATGGTTAATAATACGTAGTCTTTTGGGATTAAGACTAAATAATTAGTTGCGATAAACATAACCCTCCTGCCGAATAATAAGTTGAGTCGGAGATTGATCAGGATAAAGTGAGTCGCTGTAAAATTAAATAAAATGAGGATCCATCTTTTTTTCCCTTCGTCTATAAAGCAGGGAAACATTAGGTATCCATCCCACCTCTTTTTCAAATATTATTTTTAATAAAAATGAATCTCATTTCAGTAAATTATATACATTTCAGTAAATTATATACTCGTATTTTATTTCATAACGAATGAAAAAGTGGTTGGGATATGGAAACCTTTCCGTAACTAACTTGCGGCGTAGTAAGCGGTATCACACACTAAAAACAAAACCTATTTAAGACTTTAAGTATTTACCATTATATTTTCTTTATTTTTCCATAATTTTATAAGAATACTCAACCTCAATTCATTCAAAATTAAAATTAAAAACATAATTTTATATATTATTAATACTTTAAATTTATTAATCATATTATGGGAAAATCAGGATCCCACATTTATTTTCCATTGATAATGATGATTGACTGTTCAAACACTTATTAATTTAATTAATCCCCAACTAATTTTTCAGACAAATTCGGCATTTTTTCCACGCCAATAAATGTAGGCGGAACTACAGATACACAGTGGCATTTAAAAATACGCACTGACTAACCAGCCATATGGAATACAGACGACAAAAACCTCATCACAGCATTTTTGTAACACAAAAAATAGCAATTTAACACATTTCCCTTACCTGTAAGATGACACTTTTGATCAGGGCGTTGACTGATGATCCAAGGGCCTGGCATGTTCCCTGGAAATACCACAAAACAATGCCGCCCTTACTAAAAATAGTAAAAAGATCTAACATCTTGGCTAATTTTACTGGTAATTCGTGGCCAGATGATTATTTTCTGATGTGTATTTATTTTACGCTGGTGTTTCGCAACTCAGCTCAGTATTGCGTGGTAAGCAAGGCGTGGGGAATACCTCGTGTGTGTACCAGCTAGAAATAAGACGACGTCATCCGGATATTACCGACGGCTGTTGTATAATTTATGATTAATAAAAGGCACCGGTTGAGTAACTTGCCTCCGCATAAAACAGTCACAAAGATTTGGCGGGGCGGAGGGGGCGGGGCTGGGGTGGATACCTGAGGGACAGGGGAGTGACTTTTGGTTGTTTTTTTTTGCTCAAGGGAGTTATTAAATATTCGTACCAGAGAAGGAAAATTATGTTGAAACATTTGAACCGGTGCTAATTTTTTAATTTTTTTTAACCAAGTAATAACCCACTCAAAAAAAAAAAAAGTTGCATACCAGGTTGTATTATAATAAACTTGACTGTGATTCATTGCTTAGCTTAGGGCAATTACAGATTGATTGGCTTCTGACTGGCAGCCCCCACCCCCCCCCCCGCCCCCCCCCCCCAACAAAAAAAAAAAAAAAATCAATAAAATGAACAAATATATTGCAACTTGAAGGAAATATGAAGACTTCCAACACATGGCTTATAGTAGTTCAGCTGTTACATTAAAGGAACACGTTGCCTTGGATCGGACGAGTTGGTCAAAACAAAAGCGTTTGTAACCGTTTTTTATAAAATGCATATGGTTGGAAAGATGTTTTAAAAGTAGAATACAATGATCCACACAAGTTTGCCTCGAAATTGCGTGGTTTTCCTTCTACTGTGCGAACTAACATGGTCGGCCATTTATGGGAGTCAAAATTTTGACCCCCATAAATGGCCGACGTGTTAGTCGACAAGGTAAAAGGAAAACCACGCAATTTCGAGGCATGTTTGTGTGGATCATTGTATTCTACTTTTACAACATCTTTCTACCCATATGCATTTTATAAAAAACGGTTACAAACGCTTTTCAAAGACCAACTCGACCGATCCAAGGCAACGTGTTCCTTTAATACAGAGATAGCTGATTCAAGTCAAATTGTCTTTGTTCAATCCAAGTTTGTATGTGAAATTCCTGCCCCCCCCCCCCCTACATAAAAAAAGCAGATTAAATTTGCCCCTCCAGAATAATATTTTCCATGAATGGGCATGCAAATTAATATTAAGCACGCACCCTTTTCTCTCAAAAAACAAACACAAATTTTTAACCCAAAAAATTCAACCAAGTGCATAAAGATTCCTGACCTTTTACAAAGAGCATTAAATGCTTTGTTTATTCATTCTCCCATTCTCTTAATATTGAACACCAGTCCATTTACAATAGTTTACTCTATTTATAATTTCTTATGAAAGAACCACTGATGTTAAATATGTTTAATTGACTAATCTGAATAATCTGAAAACAGAACTAATTTATTACAGAAAATAATGATATTTGAAGGTGTTTGAAGGGAGGGTATACATTTGGTAATTATTCTAAAAAAAATTATCATCAAAGCTTTCTTGATGAAGACCACTGGAGAGCTGTCGGTATCATAAAACATTCAGGAAAGACTTAGCCTTTTTGAAGTAATGAAGGTTTGGAGAAAGAGGTAACTTTTCACCCCAAAAAATGAATCTGAGAAAAGCATTTGTTCTATGCAACAAGGGTGGGTTTTTTCCTTTGTTATTTTCTTGAAACTTTGATGACCAATTGAGTCAAAACATTCACAGGTTTGCTATTTTATGCAAATGTTGGGGCACACCGAGTGAAAATACTGGTCTTTAACATTTACCAAAAGTATACCCTGCCTTTAAAAATTAAACTAAAATTGTCACAATTTAGGAAGATATATTACCTGAACAAAATTAGTAATTACAAAGGATGATACTAACTTACCAAAAAAGATATCGAACTAATTATTCGCCTACCTTGATTTGAAAAGAGGTAAAATAAAAATCAGTTGATGTTTTCAAAATGTGTGACCTCCGATTCCATTCGCTAAACCAAACTTACGAAAAACAAGAGTTGCGCGCATACTGCTGGGCAGAAATCAATAGAGGACAAATGGTAATGAGAGACTTTTGTGGTGAAACTTAGCAGACATCCAAAACATCAGGGTTGAGAAAATTTTGGTGACACACCGACCAGAAAAAGTTTGAAGTTAATGCTTTATTAAACTCAAAATAAATGTTAACATAAAAACTTACTTGTTAACGCGCAATGGAAAGCTGTAAATACATGTAGTACAAAACATTGTGAGAAACAGCTCCCTCTGAAGTAATGTCGTTTTTGAGAAAGAAGTAATTTCTCACTATTAATATTTAAATTGAATTTGAGACCTCACCCAAGCATCTGAAAGCACACAACTTGTGAGACAAGGGTGTTTTTTTCTTCCATTATTCTCTCACAACTTCAACGACCAATTGAGTTAAATTGTTCACAGGTTTGTTATTATTAATGCACTATGTTGAGATACACCAAGTGAGAAGACTGGTCTTTGACAATTATTACCAGAGGTGTCCAGTGCCAGTATCTTTAAAACAACCTTCTGGTTTTTCTTTTAAAGGACTGGGTTCCGCTTTCTAGTGTTTTTCAAGTGTTTAGGTCAACTATTTTACAGGTAAAAAACCTTGAAACGTGCCAAGAAAACGAGAGGGACAAGTTATTGAATTGGATGCCAGCTATCATCACAAAGGTTTACCCAATACTATCACTTATTGATGTTTTGTCCACAACATGTAATTATGAAGATAACTCGGTGCTACGCACTGTTAAATAACCCTCTACATAAATAACCCTTTTACAATATATACAACGTCAGCTTAGCTTTTACGCAGACATTACAGTGACTTCACAAGTCCATCTTTAAAAAAAGGCGACATAACAATGTCTTCCCAACTAGCCCATCTACAGCCATCCTCGAACCCCAAAACCTGTCAAAATCACAAACTATGATTCTTCTTTATACTGTTGGACTGTGGATGGCACTCCATTTCATGAACGAATATCACAAAACAAAAATACAAAGCTTGGTAGTCGATTGCCTACCGAAGCCTACCAAAACTTATATGCGATTTGGACTTGTTCCTTTTTTATTCAAACTGGTGGGAAGACCAAGGTTTCAAGGAGCAGCTTCAGCCAGTATAAGCCACTTCAAGAAAGTCCATATACTACAACCGTTTAGTCTGTGAATAGTGTTTGGCATTGGTAGCCAAAACTCATGCAAGGGTTTTGTGTTTATGCAAGACATTTTTAGATTGTAATTACTGGTGACATAATCCATTGACGCAAATTGTCCGTTACAATTAATTGTTGTTTTTAATAAAAAATATATTGCTTAGCGACACAACAATGTTGACATACTCTGCTTAATAATCCATTTAAATAGATTAACTACTTTGTCCAAAACTGTTTATTACACATACTAAGGAGTGAGGTCAAGGGTTAAAGGTTATTCCCAGTTGCAGCATGATGACCCCTGTTATTACTACTGCCTTAAACTTGTGATACAAAATGATACATCAAACAGTACCTTAAAGGAACACTTTGCCTTGGATCGGTCGAGTTGGTCTTTGAAAAGCGTTTGTTATAAAATGCATATGGGTAGAAAGATGTTGTAAAAGTAGAATACAATGATCCACACAAACATGCCTCGAAATTGCGTGGTTTTCCTTTTACCTCGTCGACTAACACGTCGGCCATTTATGGGGGTAAAAAATTCGACTCCCATAAATGGCTGACCATGTTAGTTCGCACAGTAGAAGGAAAACCACGCAATTTCGAGGCAAACTTGTGTGGATCATTGTATTCTACTTTTAAAACACCTTTCCAACCATATGCATTTTATAAAAAACGGTCACAAACGCTTTTGTTTTGACCAACTCGTCCGATCCAAGGCAACGTGTTCCTTTAAAATTGAAGAGATGTCTCTAATAATTTGTTAAGTGAATTATTACAATTTCCCTGTTTTGCCCCAACTGTTGATTCCGCCCAACTATGGTTAGGATCAGCCCAAATATAGTTGTGATCTACCCAAATACAATTGGGCTGGGGCCCCAACTACAGTTGGGTCATTTCCATAGTCAGTACTCTTTTTTTCCCAGTGCTGTCTCACAAGAACGTCTCCTACTATTATCAACGAATGGTCAAGAATTGTATGCTCCACCAATCTACGAAACACTTTAATCACCCAATGAAGATGCTCGTATACTGCCACGCTTCCCTACAAATATGACAGGATTTAACGTGGCTCTGTACTCATGGGAGAAATGTGTTGCTGTGACCCCCCCCCCCCCACAGCCCAGCAACCCCCAGTATTTCCTAGTTACTACCATCGTCTCATTGCGAGACATAACAGTCCTTTTAAGGCTGAGTTATAGTCGGTCGCGCGATGGTCGGGCGATGGAAATCTTGACGCGCGATCATAAAAAGATAGGCCTCAGTCTTAGGATTGCGCGCAAGATTTCCATCGCGCGACCATCGCGCGACCGACTATAAACCGGCCTTTATGCAGCTCTGCAAGCACATGCTCAGTATTAGGCACATAGGCCTGAGCACATGCACTACTGGCGAGAACTGTGAAAAAGGACCCGTCAAAAAGTCTCCCATTGATTTATTCCATAAACTTTCTCTCAGGTATGAACTTTGACCTTTCAACCCGGTTGACTTTGACCTTCCTGTGGTTGCTCGTCCTTCAACGCGTCCGTTTCCGTGGAATCCGTTCTCTCCTCCAGTAATTCGCTGTTGTCGTTCTCGCAGGATTTCCTACGGCAGCTGACCCATTTATTGTGTACATACATCAGGAACAATGGAATGAGACAGACCACGCAGAGTCCTGCCATCACGTACATGGCTATCGTCACGGCGAGATTGTCGGTCGGGGGCGCTATGTAGCCGCAGTCTGTAGCAACTGTAAAAGAGACAGGGTGCTACTTTAAAAAAAAAGTGTGTTGGACTGTTTTAATGCCTGTCAAATTTTAGACTAGGTTTATACACTGTATAAGGTTAAAGGAACACGTTGCCTGGGATCGGACGAGTTGGTCTATAAAAAGCATTTGTAACCATTTGTTATAAAATGCATATGGTAAGAAAGATGTTTTAAAAGTAGAATACAATGGTCCACACAACATTGCCTCGAAACTGCGTGGTTTTCCTTTTACTTTGCGAACTAACATGGTCGGCCATTTATAAAAAGTTAACTCCCATAAATGGCTGACCGTGTTAGTCGACGAGGTAAAAGGAAAACCGCGCAATTTCGAGACATGGTTGTGTGGATCATTGTATTCTACTTTTACATCATCTTTCCAACCATTATGCATTTCATAACAAACGGTTACAAATGCTTTTCAAAGACCAACTCGACCGGTCCAAGGCAACGTGTTCCTTTAAAGTCAGGGTATACTTTTGCCAAAATTACATTCATGGAACATGCCTTCCTAATTGTGACAATTTTAGTTTACTTGTAAAGCCATTGGACCCTTTCGGTTCAGAAAAAAAAATAAAAATTCACAGATTTACAAATAACTTACAGGGTTTACAGAAGGCAATGGTGAAAGACTTCTCTTGAAATATTATTCCATGAAATGCTTTACTTTTTGAGAAAACAGCAAAACAATATAAATTCTCGTTAACGAGAATTACGAATTTGTTTTAAACACATGTCATGACATGGCGAAACGCGCGGAAACAAGGGTGGGTTTTTCCGTTGTTTTCTCCCGACTCCGATGACCACTTGAGCCTAAATTTTCACAGGTTTGTTATTTGATATAAAAGTTGTGGTACACAAAGTGTGGGCCTTGGACAACACTGTTTACCGAAAGGGTCCAATGGCTTTAAAGGCAGGGTTAACCAATAACCTCACTTATGCATCAAATAACAAATCTGTGGAAATTTGGGCTTAATTGGTCATGGGAGTTGCATAAAATAAAGTAAATGGAAAAAAACACCTTGTTGCATAAAATTGTGTGCTCTCAGGAGAAGCCTTTCTAAGATTAAAATTTTCAGGCAGAAAATTACCTCTTTCTCTAAAACTACATTTCATCACAGGGGGGTCCTTCTTAAAAATCATTCTTCTAAAAGGGTGTATGTACTTTTTGTAGAACAAAACACACAATGTCCACAAATTTACACTAAACTTTATACACAGTTTGAAGATAATGATAGTAGAAAGCTTCCCTGAAAATATTACTAGCTGAGGTGCTGTAGTTTTTGGGTAATGAGTACAACAATGTCATGAACATTATTTTGGTCTCTTGAAACCAAAGAGACCAAAGTTATTGTAAGCATTTACAAATGTATTTTCATGACATTGTTTTACTCATTTCTCACAAACTACAGCTAATATTTGAAGGGAGACCTCCCACTGTCATTATCTTCAAATCCTGTGAGTTTAATGTAAATCTATGGACATTTTTAAAAAGTACCCAAATCCCACTTAATTTGATAATTCAAGTCGAAAAAATGTCATTTATGACAGAGACGAGGCACGGTAAAAAAACTACACTATTATTGTTGGGGTTTCTCATTTTCAAAAGTTTGTTGGTAAATTTAGAGTTGCTTCCAACTTACCTATGGCTATTGGTCCCTCAACCCCTGGAGACATCGATCCAATTTCAAATTCATCTAAGATAAAAATGAGATTCAGAGTATTAGAAGAAATTCAACATTGAAAACGCAGAATTTAACGCAAATTTGTAGGCTACATGTACATGTATAGCAAACATTAGAAGGGAACCAATCACCACCAATACACACTACATTGCGTTTTGGCTGGTAACCTCTTTCCATTAAGCATGATATTTCTGTGCTTAGCATGTCTTTGCACTTAACATATTAATGAAATTATTGAGCTGCTTAAGCGGATAAAAGTGCTTTAAAAAAACCGGGATACCGGTTAGGCCTGGGCGAATTATTCGAATATCCGGTTAATGGCGAATAGGTTTTCCTATCCGTAACCGCGAATGCCTTTTTTTTCTTAACCGGATATCCGCATAGGGCGCGAATAGCTATTTATAAACCGGATAGTTCTGTAATTACAACCGAGTAACTGGATATTCTTTAATATCCGAATATCCGCGGACGTCGGGCGACAACTGATATGAATGATTTGTCTGAATCCTTATGAAACTTCTATTAAGACAGCATAAAACAGCATAAATTAAGTATTAAACTATGCTCACCTCCGTGAAGAGTTAAAACAATGACATTTCTGACGTAATTTGTTCAAAGATTACAAAAGTTTTCCTTCACGTAGAGTCAATCACGATCAAAAGAAAAGCAAATCGCCATCTTTAAATTAGATCCGGTCATTTTTATGAATGAACCGAGTGACACTGTCTAAAACGAATATCAATTCGCCCATAAGATCTCATTCACAAACAAACAGCGCCCTCTAGCGGCAAAAAAAAAAAAAAAGCGGTGAAAAAACTATTTGAATATCCGGTTAATTTCGAATAGTTGGCCAGCGGTATCCGAATAACAAAATTTCACTATTCGCCCAGCACTTATACCGGTCACAGATGGTACATGTGAATTGGTATTTTAGCCGTTAAGAATAATTATTGCTAGTATTTACACTTACAGGCACAAGATGATTTGGCGAAGCCGACGGATTGGTTGGCACGATCAAAAACAACATAGAAGCCTTCCAGGACAACAGCACCAATCACGCTCCCTGAAAAATTAGAGAAAAGGTGATCATTGCATGAAACTTGTTTACTGGAAAGCAGAATTGTGTGCTTACTACAACAGAAAATATTATGTAGGTAATTACGCTGTTACTCACATTGCTGGACACGGTTCAAAACAACAGTTATATTTTGAGAATGAAATTGTGGCTTGATTGATGTGACACCCTGTGACACCCTGTGACACCCATGTGACACAAGTGACACTGAGATACCCTGGGACACATTTGGACATCCTGGGACACCCTGACAGACTATGGCACAAACTAGGACACACTAGGACACCCCGTGACACCCTGTGACACCCTGTGACACCCATGTGACACAAGTGACACTAGGATACTCTGGGACACATTTGGACATCCTGGGACACCCTGGCAGACTATGGCACTAACTAGGGCATCCTGGGACACCCTGTGACACCCATGTGACACAAGTGACACTAGGATACTCTGGGACACATTTGGACATCCTGGGACACCCTGGCAGGCTATGGCACTAACTAGGGCATCCTGGGACAACATGTAACATCTCAGGACACCCTGGGACACCTATGACACACTTTGACACGCTGTAACATACATGACATAGTGGGATATCCTGGGACATTCTGGGACCCTTGGACACTATGGGACACCCTTTGACACCCTGCGTCTTCTCGGGAGACCCTGACACTTCTTGGGACCTTATCATACATACATGGGACACCCTGTTACGCCATATTCCTGCTAGAACCACACGTTACAAGTCTAGACATTTGTGGCTTAACTCACCTGTAGTGGAGGAAGAGATGCCATACTTGTAGCAGTGTTCACCATTCTTGTCAGAGTCCACAAGACGAAGGTATTGCTGTAGGGTGGAAAAGACAATCCGGTTGGTAAATGTGTTATCATTCCAAAGTAAGCCGCCCTGGGCCCAACTTTTTAAAGATGTTAAGCAGAAAATACTGCTTTGCAAATTTCTGGGTACCAGTTGCAACGAGGTTAACTTTTTCGAAATTTGGGCTGGTAATCAGTTTCTGTTAAGCAAGATTTGCCTGTGCTTAGCAAGCTTTTTATGGGCCCTACTGACTTCACACAAACTCTCCTACAGTCATAAAACAAATTTGGTTATGCATCTGTTTATTTCCTAGACGGTTAAAAGAAACTTCTTGACTTTTGTTCAACTATTTCTTCCACTTCCAATTGGAACACTGACTGTGAGTCCATCTGTAAATAGAGCAGATATCAACATAGATGTTTCAGCAGGGAGTTGAACTGGAGGGCACGGAGAAAAACCCTAGTGGCATAGGAGAGACCCAACCAACAACTGTAATCACATACGGCCTTAGCCGGGAATCGAACCAGGGCCACATCGGTGAGTGCTTTACACACATGTCACTCTTCCAAAAGCAATGGGGTATCACATATCTATCCAATTTAATCATTGAAACTAACCCCCAAGCTAGCCTGTACTTACCCGTGATAATATCTTTAACCTGAAGGCTGTGTTAGGAGAGGAGTTGAGGAGGATCGCCAGGCTAGGAAACCACACCCAGGGCTCAGTGGAGTGCTTATGACAAATCAGTTCTTCCCCCGTCCAGAAATTGTCCGGGATCGGTTCATCTATTAGCTGAAATTTTTGGCAAACATTTTTTCCATTATTTCCAATTTCTTTTTTTAGATCTCTTTCTTCACCTGGACCCAGTTTTACAGAGTTGCTTAAAGGCAGTGGACAGTATTGGTAATGGTAATTACTCAAAATAGTTATTAGCATAAATTCTTACTTGCTAATGAGTAATGGGGAGAAGTTGATAACATTGTGAGAAACAGCTCCATCTGAAGTGACATAGTTTTCAATAAAGAAGCAATTTTCCACAAATTTGATTTCAAGGCCTCAAGTTTAGAATTTTAGGTCTCGAAATCAAGCATCTGAAGGCACACGACTTCGTGTGACAAGGGTGTTTTTTTCTGTCATTATTATCTCGCAACTTCGATGACCAATCAAGCTCAAATTTTCACAGGTTTATTATTTTATGCATAGGTTGAGATACACCAAGTGAGAAGACTTGTCTTTGACAACCACCAATATTGTCAAGAGTCTATAAGCAGACTCCTTAACAATTTTCTGTTTGGCAGAAGTGAGCAGGAACCAAATGGTACATGTGACATGGTAGCTTGGCTGGTAACCATGGAAGCATCACTTTGTTGTGCTAAGCAACTTCTTGTGCGAAAGCAGCTCTATAAAAATAGGCCCAGATGATCGAAGCTTCATTTTTGTGGAGATTTATTTTATGTGCATCAAACAGTGTCAAAAGTATGGAATGATCTCCCCTATCAATTCTATACACTTGTCTCCTTACCGATCATCAAAAGCCATCTATTCGAATCTGCTTACATTTATAGTCTATCACTCTCGTCATCTCCACCATTCTGTAAACTCTTTTGCCTTAAATTTTATTTCACTGTGGTAAGTGCCTCGGAACGGGCAAATAGTGAGTTGGCGCTCTACAAATGTCTGATCATTGATCATTGCAGCACAACCCTTTCTCAAGAATCAGAAGAATAAAAAACACTGAGACATAATTTGGAGGACTTTGGGAGGGCCTTGGGAATGAAAGAGAATTTATCAAAGAAGATGCAAGGACGGAACAGACTACTAAAACAAACTTACCTTGCTGACCGTCTCATTGATAATTAGTTTCAAAGCTTCAAACACTCTTGTTGGTAGCCTCAGATTGGTCGTCCCACTGTCAACAATAGTCTTGTCAAAATTGTACTGAAACATAAAAACAGTAATTATAATAACTATATAATCGATGCGTGTGCCCTCTGCTACAAAATAAAGGATTCAAACTGCCTCTACCTATCGGTCAAGTTAGTACTACATCCGTTCTAGAATGGCAAAGGTCGTGGGTTCGAATCCCACCCAGGTAATTTATTACTGTTGGAGTACCTCTCACCTCTTTACAGTCCATGTTAAGTGACCTCCCGTTGACCTCTATGTCCAGAATAATGACCTCATAATACCAGTTGTTACGGGTCGGTGTGAACCACATCACACCTTTGTACAGTCCCTTGTCTAGTCCACCAATGGTCTGTAAAAGACAGGAAGAAACAACTGCGATTTTCAATTGCAAAAACACATTTATGAAAATATTGTCACCACATTACCTGTTGTAAAGGCAGTGGCAAGTTGTGGCTGAGCGGATAAGAACATTAGAATCAAAGCATTTTGTTTCTGATCAGCAGAGAGAGGGTTCAAGTCCCAGTCGTGACACTTGTGTCCTTTAAAACAAGAGACTTAACCATCATTGCTGCATCCTTTGGATGGGACATCAAGCCGTAGTAGTTTTGTTTTCATGTAAAAGAACCAAGTCCACTAATAATTGTAAAGGGAAGGGATTAGCCCCGGTGTTCCTGGTTTGATTGGCTGCATATTGCAACACAGCACCTGGTAAACCATTACATGGTGCTATGTAGAGCAAAAGGTACCATTCTTCAATACGTAGCTCAACATTGCCTTGCAGCACAAAAACACTTAGGGCTTTGAGAGGTCCATCAGGCCAATATTATAAGATAAGAACAATTTTTTTATTTATCGTTACCATGGTTCCGGTCACATTTGTCCTGGATGAGTTTCCTGTTGTGTTTGCGAGTCCGCAGAGTTGTAGTGAAAATATGTCCTCAATGCCAGATTGCTGGACGAGGGAATCAAAGAACGGCAGAACTGTACTGTCCGGCTGAAATAAAAAATGTAAAAATCACAACATATATCATTTAATAAGAACCAACATTTGAATCTTGCATCTCAGGGAGATTTTGTACACCTCAATCAGAGATATTTAGAATTACATTCAGTACACAGGGAATAAGTTTCCATAATCAGGGAGACTTTTTTAATTTGTTCATCAAAACATGGCAAGATTTGTTTATTTTCAGGGAACTTTTTCTAGAATTAGGGAGAGTTTGCAGCTCTTTAAGTACTGGATTCTGTTTAAAGGACATTACAATGCAAAGCACTATGGCTATGTATGTACGTCCCACCCGAAGGGTGAGGCAAGTGTTGTGAATGAGGCCCCAGATACACCACAACCTGTTTGTTTGTTTGTTTGTTTGTCTACATGATCTTCCCATCAAGAGAACTTGGTAAACTCCCACAAGGGGCTATAAATAGAGGGGTCGAAATTATATTCCATGGTAGTCAGCAGGGCTAGTGACCAATAATTTTTAGTAGCCCTGATTAGATTTTGGTAGCCCGAAAGACACATTATGTCTCGCGTCACGGCTCAAACTTTACAACACACCAATAACATAGTTCTTTATTGTTTGTGATGATGATTTTTGCATTATTTTTCCACTAGCCCATCGGGCTATCAAACTGGAAAAATCAGTAGCCCGGCTGTAAATCTGGTAGTCCCGGGCTAGCGGGCTAGTGGCAATTTCGACCCCTGAAATACCAAGCTGGCAACAACTTAATCTCTCTCATACAAAGATTGGTTTCAACATCTCGGATTACCAACTACACACAAATCAAAAAAAAATTTGTTTAGTAACTAGATGACATGACTTATTTTAGTCAGCCGGAGATATGAAACACGCTTACCCTTGCTATTTCAGCGTACGCAAGTCCCAGGATCCCCTGCCAGTTAGACTCGTTGATAAAGAACTCCTCCGAGTGCGTTATACTCGCCACGTTAACCTTGACGGAGACGTTAGGATGCGATACGGGTATCGATACTAAATCTTCTCCCAGCTCACCCCTCCATTCTCCCTGTGTGTACGGGACATACACCTCCCTATTGAGGTCATGGTAGGTTGACGAACTGATGGAAAGGTCAAAGGTCAAGTGTTTATTCTGAGTCAGATAGTACACAAAAGTATGGTTGGGGAGCATGGCTTTTACTTCAACAATGTTCCAACATGCACAGGTTGTCTTAATTCTTTACTTTTAAAGGTAAAACACGGCATTGAGAAACTGCAGTGTCTGGTTTGCACACTCTCTTTGAATCAAGATAAGGTGCAGCAGCAGCCAAATCCATCAACGAAACTACTAATACTGGTGCAATGTTGAGGATTTCAAGGATTCAACGATTCAAACAATCTGCTCATCTTCAGGGAAAGATTATCTGTTGAAAAGGCCTATGACCATACATGCACCTTTAAAGGAACACGTTGCCTTGGATCGGACGAGTCGGTCAAAACAAAAGCGTTTGTAACCGTTTTTTATAAAATGTATATGGTTGGAAAGATGTTGTAAAAGTAGAATACAATGATCCACACAAGTTTGCCTCGAAATTGCGTGGTTTTCCTTCTACTGTGCGAACTAACATGGTCGGCCATTTATGGGAGTCAAAATTTTGACCCCCATAAATGGCCGACGTGTTAGTCGACAAGGTAAAAGGAAAACCACGCAATTTCGAGGCATGTTTGTGTGGATCATTGTATTCTACTTTTACAACATCTTTCTACCCATATGCATTTTATAAAAAAACGGTTACAAACGCTTTTCAAAGACCAACTCGACCGATCCAAGGCAACGTGTTCCTTTAATAAAAGGTTATTTTAAGAATTTTCTCAAGAAACATCACAAGTTACTTACTTCTCTTTGTGGAAATATTTGCTGATCATGATATTAGGAGAGGCAGCTACGGCGAAATTACTACTGCCTGTATCCACCAAGACATTCAGCTGTAATGGGAAAAAATGTAAATGAAAACCTTTCTTTTTACAAATTTGTCTGGTATCGCTCCTTTTTAGCCAGACAATATTATCTTGTTTTATTTTGAGCAAGGTAGGGCCTATACCATTGGTTTGTGGAACCATACAATTGTCGGAAAAGTTTCCGTATGGCGCCACCACTTTTTCATTTGAAATAAAATAATATAGTATCTAATTTACCTGATTGATATATCCCTTTTTGTAAAAATGAGTGAAAAAGTGGTGGCGCCATACGGAAAGTTATCCCAATTGTCTAATCCTAGTGTACATGTGTACATATAAAAGTAAAACTAACATGTGAAAATTTCATTTCAAAAAGTGGTCGGTTTTTGATAGGCCCTATACCGCCGTAAGATCAGAGCGTTTTGTCTAGGGATCTGGAAGATTTGACTCAGTGTGCGCGCATTCAAAATGATGCACTTTGAGTCAAGATTCACCAGTAAACTGGAGTGCATTTTGCTTTGCTCACAGTTAGCAGGTAAGCAGTGTCTACATTGTATGATATAAAATGTTTGCTTTTAATGGATGCTCTGCCTGATGTCTGTAGGAAATATCTGATTTCTTACAAGCTTTGTGAAATTGTGCTCACATGTACACCACATGTACTGTATGCACAATACAGTTGGGTAGGCATACAAATATGTACATGTACATGTAGCTGTGTGCTAGCTGTGGGGACTTTTTCACAGTGGGAAAACTAGCTCCACCCACTAGCTATTATCACCAAAGAAAAAACAATAGCGACTACCCCCCGTGCTATCCTTAACACTCGTACTCATTTGTGTCTTCTAAATGCGCAGTCAGTATGTAACAAAACTGCTGCTTTGTCTGACTACATATTGGAACATGATTTGGATATTGTTGCCCTAACTGAAACATGGTTGTCTAATACCGATAAGCACAAGAAGACTATTGGTGAATTGTCATTACCCGGTTACGACTTTTACCATGTTCCCCGCCTCAATAGATCTGGTGAGGGGGTTGCAGTTATTCATAAGGTCTCCATTTCAAGAAGTTCCACATCTAACTACCTTGCAACCTCGTTTGAAAGCCTTTGCTGTGATCTTACATTTAAAGGTCAATTATCTCCTGTTAAACTTGTCATCCTTTATAGACCCCATACAGCTCCAAACACCGGATTACATCAAGGGTGTTCTTGAATGAATTCTCCGAATATGTATCTTCTCTGACTACAACTCCTGGTAAACTCCTTATGGTTGGCGACTTCAACTTCCATTTCAATGTCGAGGATGATCCTGATGTGTTGAAACTCAAAGACACACTGAATACATCTAACCTTTCTCAATTTGTCTCTCAACCAACCCACGTCAATGGACACTGCTTAGATTTAATTATATCTCGTTCTAATGACAATATTATTGATTCTGTTGATGTTCCATTCATGTTTACTGATCATGCTATTCATTGTACACTTAAACTTGCTAAACCCATGCTAAACCTAAGCCCACCAAGAAAGTTATTAATTATCGGAAGTGGGGTTCAATTGATAAGAATGCTATCTCACATGATATCAGGTTAAGTGATTTGATCACTGCCCCTGAAACTGATTTAGATAAACTAGTTGCTCAACTAGTCCTTAATCCAAAAGTGCTAAACTAACCCTGCGTGGGAACGCAATATTCTGGTCCGCGAGGGCTAAACTAAACCCCAAAAATTGGTGGACTAGCCTAACTTAGCCCAGGTTTTACGACCAACGGAACCGCTGCGAGGCCCAGTAAACCATCGTTGGAACGCAACTGACCTGCTACTTCCGGTCTATTTTAGCCCAATAATGACCTCGGCAACAAAGGTGACGTCATTCCACATGTATGGATGGATCGGCAGCGAGTATTGGGTGGTGTCTGCATGAATCCATGGAGCTATATTAATATCTCCTTGCGTCTCTCCGCTGCCTTCCCTTTATGTTACCATTAAGTGTTGGGGCCCCGGTATTCCCCTTCGTCGAAAATGTTTGAAATGGACGTCGCACGAAAACAAGTTCTCATTTTAGTAGCACTATTTAGTTTTTAAATTCTATTATATTGCTTTGAGGAAAGTGGCATCTAATCACAGCTAAGCTACACACACGGGATCGACAATTAAGACCAAAGTTTGGGTTCGAAAACTAGGTTGTATCTGGTTCCTGCCCTCAACAACTTTACGTAACAGTTATACGAGTACCAGACTAATGTTGAATTGAAAAACAATTTTTAACGTAACATGAGAATGTGTGTAGGCTACGACTTCTCAATGACTAAGTTGTGATATATAACACAAAAGTTCACACTCGAAAATAATTTGAAGCTTTCAACAACAACGTGTAAATGTTTCGTTCATCGTTTGTCGAGGGCAGTGCGGAACGGAAACTTCAGCGGGCATAATAGAATTGCGTTTGTGCTGGGGCCAAGCAAGGATATGAAGTGATTTTGCCGTCTTTAAAGATGGAATACATGATGACCATGAGGTTTGTAGAGACGATCGCGGATTGAAACCCTGTGGAAAACGCATGGACAATGTAACAAACCGGAACCAGCAATGGTTAAAGGTTCGCCGATGCATGACCCAACAATCAACATCGTGGGCTAGTTTAGTCCGCTTGACCAGAATAAACTCACTGTGTGAACGCAAGCCAATTTTGGACTAAGTCATGTTTATCTTTTGGACACCTGCGGTGCTCGGATTAAGGACTAGTCATACCCTCAGTATGACACCACCCTCACAAATATCCTCAATAAGCATGCCCCGCCCCCCCCCTTAAAAAGGGCTCTGTTACAATCCGTGCATCTAATCCTTGGTACACTCCTGATATCGATAGTGCAAAAAAGCTTAGGAAAAGATATGAGAGGCGATGGCGCACTTCGAAACTTGAAATTGATAGGCAACTTTTTAAATCACAGCGTCTTGTTGTTACTAATATGATTGTCCAGGCTAAATTTGACTACTACCACAACAAAGTATCCCAGTGCAAGGACCAACGTGAATTGTTCAAAGTTGTTGAAAGTTTGCTGCATCAAAAGGGGAAAGCGAAACTACCGTCACATACATGTCAATCTCAACTTGCTAAAAGATTTAACAATTATTTCATTACAAAAATTCACACAATTCGTCAAGGCCTAGACATAGTTCCAGTTTCTTCTCCCACATTAGATACTGATCCCCCTACATGTACATGTACTTCCCCAGTTTTCGAACATTTCAGACCTGTTAGTGTAACAGAGATTTCTAAACTTATCTCTGGATCACCATCTAAATTGTGTGTCTTGGATTCTGTACCAACATGGATGCTTAAAGACGATATAAATATATTGGCACCTGTGATCACAAGGATTGTGAATAACTCTTTCGAAACAGCAATTTTCCCAGACCATTTTAAAAACGCACTAGTTACACCGCTCCTAAAAAAGCCATCACTTTACCCTGAAATTTTAAAGAACTTCCGTCCTGTTTCCAATTTAAAGTTCGTGTCAAAAATGTTTGAGAAGGCTGTAGCTTGCCAGCTCATTGATCATTTATCTTCTAACAACCTTTATGAACACTTTCAATCAGCATACAGAAAATTCCACAGTACAGAAACAGCTTTATTGAGGGTACAAAATATTTTATGTGAACTGGATGATAAATTTGGTGTATTTCTTATTCTTCTTGATCTTTCTGCAGCCTTTGACACCATTGACCATGACGTACTTTATTCTCGCCTTGCATCAATTGGTGTCAAGGGCTCAGTTCTGAAGTGGCTACAATCATATCTCAGTAACAGGACCTAGTCAGTGAACATTGCTGGTGTCCTGTCTGACTTTGATCCACTCCCTTACGGCGTGCCCCAAGGATCAGTTCTGGGGCCGTTGCTTTTTACAATCTATGCTAGCCCAATTGCCAATATTGCTCGTAAACATGGCTTGCAGGTACATGCCTATGCAGATGACACACAGCTCTATTTACCATTTGATTTAAACAAACCCAATAGTGAGGAATCGGCTCGCCAGTGTGCCGAAGCCTGCATATCTGAGATTAAGTCGTGAATGACAATTAACAAACTAAAACTAAATGATGATAAAACTGAATATCTCATTATAACTCCAAAACATCAACGCCATAGAATCATAAATCATAACATCCATGTTGACAGTGCCTCTATTCACGCCTCACCTTGTGCGCGTAATTTGGGTGTTATTTTTGATGACACACTGTCCATGGATAAACTTGTCAGCAGAATCTGTCAATCAACATACTATTACTTAAGAACTGTTAATACCATTCGAAAGACCTTATCACATAAAACTGCTGCTACTATCATTCATTCTTTGGTCACTTCTCGCCTTGACAATGGTAATTCCCTATTATACGGAGTTACCGAACACCAGCTCCACAAACTACAACTTTTACAAAATGCTGCAGCTCGTGTTTTGACAAAATCTAAAAAACATGATCATATTACACCTATATTGCAGGAACTTCACTGGCTACCCATTCGACAACGAATTCAATTCAAAATTCTACTTATTGCATTTAAATCTCAGTTCGGCTTGACTCCGTCTTATATTTCAAATCTCCTTGTACCTTATGCCCCCTCTCGCACTCTTCGTTCTTCTGCTAAGTCCCTTTTAACTATGCCTAGGACTTCCTCATCATATGGCGATCGTGCCTTTTCCACTTGTGCTCCCAAACTTTGGAACGCTCTACCTAACAACATCAGGCGCTGTAGTTCACTTCCATTGTTTAAAAACATGCTTAAGACTCATTTATTTAAATCCTCTTACACTTAGCTCATTACATGTCTTGACAGTAGATTATTCATTGTATAATTTTGTATTATGTTCTACGTTTCTTTTTTGTTGTATGTATTGTTTTTTTGTTCTGCGCCTCGGAATAGGGTCTTACACTAGATAGATGGCGCATTATAAATGCATTATAATTATTATTATTAAAAGGGTGTGTCCCCTCCTTCCCCCACAATGCTTCTCTTTGTTCAACTTGATCCCCCACAGGAGAATTTTTAAGAAAAGGGAAAAAAGACCAATAATTGAAAGTATTATAATTATTATTTAGTCCCAACAACTGTGTGTGCAAAACAAACACTCTATCGTACACAAGTATACAGTACGTACAATACTTGAGGGAGAGGTGCTGTTACCAAGTAACTGTGATCGGTAACTAAGCAACCTTACACACTACTGCCACTAACAGCAACTAAATTAATTACAGTCTGTGATGGAAACAATTAAGCTTTGTACAATTTGATCAACACTGTGGAGTGTTGACTCACAGTTGCCAGGGTAACACGGCTAATTGTTCAGGGGTTTGTAGAGGAAAAACACCTGTTTATTTTAGATGCACAAACAGTTCTCTGTCTCTCCCAACATGCCCAAGGATTCTCAAAAAACTGTCTTGAGAATTCTTATAGCGGGGCCTAATTTCATAGGGCTGCTAAGCACAAAAATTTGCTTCAAAGCATAAAATTTCTTCCGTGATGAAAACAGGATTACCAACCAAATTTCCACGTGATTGTCAGGATTTAAACAACAGCTGAATACTAGTAACAAGAAATATGCAACAAATGGAAATTTGGTTGGTAATCCTGTTTTTATTAAGGAAGAAATTTCATGCTAAGCACATTTTTGTGCCTAGCAGCTCTATGAAAATGGACCCTGTTCTGAAATGATTATGGGGATAAAGGGAACCCCCCCCCCTACTGCAAGGGGTCAATAGGGTTTGACATTAACCTTTTCAGTAGTACCTGGCCCCGTTTTTATAAAGCTGTAAAGCTGTTTAGCCAAAAGTACTGCTTATAAATTATCTTGGCTTAGGCAAAAAATGAGTGGGGCACAGCAACGCAATGCAATGTAAACTTGGTAGAATGATGGCTGGTAACCACTGTCTGCTTAGCAATTTTGTTCTTTACTTACAGGCTTATAATGAATCTGGGACCACTTAGATTGTCGTTTTACTAGTCCATCAGCTTTTCCACCAAATGCAGATTTACTATGTTTTCAAATTAATGTACAATGCTTTTCAACACTGAAATAGCCGGACCACTTGGAGTGAATTTTGACTGGTCCTCAAGTGTTTTAACTCGCAATTGGCCCACAGACCACTATTAAGGGAGAATGCTGGTCAATAGCCCGATCCACAAGCTCCGCCCCATTGCGTATTGACCGATCACAACCCGTTGCACAACCAAAAGTCAAACAAGAAAAGTCTGACATGCGTGCGCATATGCTTGGCGCGCGCGGTGCCCAGAGTTGTGCAGAATGGCATTGGAGAGGCTCATGTGTTCTTGCTCACAGCCGCCATGGGCGAAGCCTATTGAATCGGTCTACTTAGCAAAGCTATGGAATTGGGCAAGGGCCTCTTGGTGAACTACCCTTACCTTCTGTTTTGGGGTCCCCAGTTCGATCTCAACATAGAAACCTAACCCAGGTTTACCCTTCAGGTTGTCTCTTGGTGTGTCATAAATGTCCCCTTTGCCCTTTGACCTGACCTCATCATTGACCTGATGGCGGGAGGTGTGAAGAGGGAGCCGGAGTACATCAGCTTGGACGGACACAAAATGAAAACATAAATGCAACAGCAGCAGGGTCCATATGATGATAGTCATCAATAATTCCCTCATTATTATTGCTGGGAGTGTAGCAGTAGATCGGTGGGACCATTGACTGTTTCATGAAGTAAAGTTTTTGTGAAGATTTCTTCCGATTTACACTCGATCCATCTCAAAGACCTGATTGTCAACTGAATTCTGAAAAAAAAACCATGTAAAATCAAATCATTACAAATTGTTAAATGCTGAATGAAACAAAAAATGTATTTAATAAGGAAAGACATGAAAGCCGTCAGTAAAGGTTGACCGACAAAAAGTTTTTTGTCAGTATCGGCTTGGAGATTACGATCCAGCACTAAATCACTCATGTCTGTATGCGTGGTTTTTGAAAGGGCAAGGGCACCAGCGTATGTTCTCCTTGGTAGTAAAGGACACACTACTAGAAATTTCTGCTGGCAGAGCATTTCAAGGGCACCAGAGGCAATGACGAGAGGCATGAAGGCAATCAACTTCGAAGTATCATCATCAGACCTGGTCATGTTACTTAGTTAGTGCACTCGCCATAAAATTGTCAATGGCACTTTGACAAGTTATTCATTGCTGCATTATTAAAATTATTTAGCGCTTGTTCGTTTTGATGGCATGAGTAAGTGAACATTGATTGAGGAAAAAAATGAGGTGTAACTACTGTTATGTCAACATGATAGAAACATCCTGTAAGCTGCACCCATCCAGTGAGCAGCGGCGCACATCAACAAAAGTCAGGAGTGGTCCATTATGTACCATCACGTACCATCATGTACCAGTTACTTTCGACCGTGCTTACAAACAAACGGTAGGTTTGTTTTTTTTCAAAATTGATATTTTTAGGTCTCCGTTATTATATTATTCCTACTCACCAGTTAGACGAACACTGCAAAGAAATCATCAAGCATGAATGGGAATTGGTAAATGTTTAATCTTTTAATAAAAACACTTTCCGTTTCGCATGAAAATAAAAAATAGCTAACATTTCGGTCATTTCCGGGTAGTGAACTGGTCTTTCAGAGCGAGTGCGGTGTCCTGCGGTATTTCAAGGGTTACCAGTCTATGTTTTTGGTCAATAGAGGGGGTATGACCGAACTATTATTTTAAACAAAAATCAATCAAAAGGGGCTATTGGTGTTTATTGCATACAATCATACTTTTGTTTGGGGCGTTTTCGAAATGATCTTTTTTCGATCAATATTAATTTATTTAAATTGTCATGAAATACAAAGCTGTCAGCTACACATACAGTCACTTTTCTAGTAGACTAGAGTTGCGAATGTCATTCAATCTTGTCCCAACTCGCCAAAAGACGTCATTAAACTATTGTTGATGAATCGAAGAAGTGTTGACTTAGTTTTAAGAGTGTTAAAGGACAATGCCTTGAATCCGTCGAGTTGGTCTAAAGTTACATAGTTTTCAAGAAAGAAGTAATTTCTCTGTAAAGGAACACGTTTCCTTGGATCGGCCGAGTTGGTCTATGAAAAGCGTTTGAAACCGTTTGGTATGAAATGCATATGGTTAGAAAGATGTTTTAAAAGTAAAATATAATTATCCACACAAGCATCACTCAAAATTGCACGGTTTTCATTTTACGTCGCGAACTAATACGGTCGGCCACCATGGGAGTCAAAGTTTTGACTCCCATTAATGGCCGACCGTGTTTGTCGAGGAGGTAAAACGAAAACCACGCAATTTCGAGGCATATTATTTGTGTAGATCGTATTCTACTTTTACAACATCTTTCTAACCATATCGTTTTTATAACAAACGGTTCCAAGACACTTTCAAAGACCAACTCGACCGATCCAAGGCAACTTGTTCCTTAATAAGTATTTGCATTTGATTTCGAGACCTCAGCTGACCTAAAAAAAACATGGGGGACGGCAAGCAAACAAACACTGTAACGAACAAAATATCAACAGGGGCAACCAAGTCCCTTTTGAGTTTATTCAGTATTTTAACTTGTCAAAATTCAAAACAATGGTCATTAAAGGCAGTGGACACTGTTGGTATTGGTAATTACTCAAAATAATGATTTGCACAAAACCCATGGTATCAAGTAATTGGGAGAGGTTGGTAGTATAAAACATTGTGAGAAACGGCTCCCTCTTGAAGTGGAGTAGTTTTCGAAAAAGAAGTAATTTTCCACAAAATTTGATTTCGAGACCTCAAGTTTAGAACTTGAGGTCCCGAAATCAAGCATCTGAAAGCACACAACTTCGTGCGGTGACATGGGTGGTTTTTCTTTCATAGTTATCTCGCAACTTCGTCGACCGATTGAGCTCAAATTTTCACAGGTTTGTTATTTTATGCACATGTTGAGATTCACCAAGTGAGAAGACTTGTCTTTGACAATTAACAATATTGTCCAGAGTCTATAAAGCAGACTCCTAACAATTTTCTGCTTGGCAGAAGTGAGAAGACTGGTCTTTGACAATAATTTACCAATAGTGTACACCTTTAAAGTCTTTATCATTCATGAAGGATGAAAAATGCAGACACCAAACATACACAGTTCCTTCAGTAAACAATATCACACTATAACCTCTCCAAAGGTGTCGCCCGTTAAAAAAAATCAAGAAATTTGGTGGAGATCCTGAAACGAAGCCCCCATTCATTCTTTGCTTAAAGGAACACGTTGCCTTGGATCGGACGAGTTGGTCAAAGCAAAAGCGTTTGTAACCGTTTTTTATAAAATGCATATGGTTGGAAAGATGTTTTAAAAGTAGAATACAATGATCCACACAAGTTTGCCTCGAAATTGCGTGGTTTTCCTTCTACTGTGCGAACTAACATGGTCGGCCATTTATGGGAGTCAAAATTTTGACCCCCATAAATGGCCGACGTGTTAGTCGACGAGGTAAAAGGAAAACCACGCAATTTCGAGGCATGTTTGTGTGGATCATTGTATTCTACTTTTACAACATCTTTCTACCCATATGCATTTTATAAAAAACGGTTACAAGCGCTTTTCAAAGACCAACTCGACCGATCCAAGGCAACGTGTTCCTTTAAACAAGGCAAGCGCTGAATTTCTGCGCTAGCAGTGTGAAGTGAAGAGTGGATCTGCGCAATCCCAGAAGCAAAAACTTTGTTGATTGCTCAAAATAATTATTAGCATAAACCCTTTCTTGGTAACGAGTAATGGGGAGAGGTTGTGATCATAGTATAACACACTGTGAGAAACGGCTCCCTCTGAAGTAACGTAGTTTTCGAGAAATAATTAATTTTCAACGAATTTCGAGACCTCAGATTTAGAATTTTGAGGTCTCGAAATCAAGCATCTGAAAGCACGACTTCGTGTGACAAGGGTGTTTTTTTCTTTCATTATTATCTCGCAACTTTGACGACCAATCGAGCTCTTCACAGGTTTGTTATTATTTTATATGCAATATGTTGAGATAATACCAACTGTTAGGCTAGTCTTTGACAATCACCAATAGTGTCCAGTGTCTTATTGAGGCATGCAGATCGGGCCATGATAATAGCCTATGACGATTTTGTTATCCAGCCCAATTTCACAGCAGCTCCACCACGAAATTCTGCGCTTACAGCCTGCAGAACTACAAAAGTGTAATCGCAGGGAAAAAAATTCATCTGCCGTAGCTGCCGTAGAGGCCGCCGTAGAGGCCACCGGAGAGCACTGGCTCCCCGCCGGTGACGACGTCATCTTCCCGGACAACAACGATTAAACCACCGGTCGTCTTGCCGCCATCGGTGGTGGTCGTTGTGTCATCGGTGGTGGTCGTGCTGTCATCGGTCGTGATCGTGCTGCCATCAGTGATCATGGCTCCCTGGTTGTCATCTGGGTTGACTTCACCCCGGCCGTTGTTATAGATGGACATGTCACAGTACACTGCAGCTCCTCCACTGACCCCACAAGGGTAGATTGTGAAGATGTTATTGGAGGAGAACACTCCGAACGCATAGAGTTCCTCGCAACTTCTGTAGTGGTTGACGGGAGACGATTTTAGGGGTGACTCCGGATTTTCATCAAAGTACACGCCGTTCGGATCGTCGACGAATGCCTCGGAGTGCTCGGAACGTGTGGAGTTATTCAACTCCTACATGTTATTGCAGTCGTAATAGTTGAACGATTTACAGTTAGTGTCCATGTTGCAGTTACGTCCGCAAATAACATAGTTAGGAACCGTTTGCTTAGCGTAGGTGAAGTTCAGCAGAACTGTATTCTCTGAAGGGAATAATGTGTTAAAGTTTGTACACAGACTCTCCAAGCTCAGTGCGAGTGTTATCATCAGGCTATAGATGAGCAACCAAATCACTGCGAAGTTAAGAGCGCCCATGACGAGTCATCATCTGTACCACAAGTTTCTTTTTGGTTTGTAGTAATTGTCAACTGATACCGATAATAAAGGATTGTCATGTTGTCATGTTGTCAAGAAACATTGGTGACAGTGTGCACAGTGAAAATAATGGTGACGTCAACCTGTTTTTTTTTTATCTACAACAGTTTCCAATTAATCTAAGAACTCACTCCGCGGTAGTGAAGTAATAACGATCCTCATAGTAGTTCCACCTTCCGCCAAGTTGAAAAGTAAGTTCTTTTCAGGACTGATAAGGCTCCCGAAATCCGAAACTACTCCGCGGTAGTAAAATATACTAGCAAGACAGTTCTCTGTAGAACAAAATCTACCTTTTAAAATTTGTGTTGAAATACTTGTTAAACCTTATACGCAAACCTTGACATACGCAAAAGGACCATCGTGGAAAATTTGCGCGGTAGCCCTCAGCAGCAGGTTTATAAGTGCACTATTTTTGACAGTGACGGTAAGTAGAGGTATACCGAAGCACGATGTGTTGGACGCTGCTGATTGGTGGAACTCAACCCATAGTTTATTGTCTCTGCCAATCACCACCCGACGTCTAAATAAAGTTCTCTCTCTAACGGACGTCATCAACACCATAGTGATAAGGTAAAAAAATTTGTTTAGCGTCCTGGCTTTTTAAAAAGAAAAGGGAATGAGGAGGGCCTTTTTTGTATGGCGACCGACACATTGTTTACAATATTTAGACAAAAAATAGAGAGGTGGCCGAAAAGGGGAGCAGGCGGGACGCTATACATGTTTTCTTTTTGCCACATCCAGTTACCATAATAATTCTTTCAGCCTTTGCAACCAAGATGACGAGAGCAAATTAGGCACGCATTTTACTCAGTTCAGTGGTTTTCAATCAATGGTTAACTGACAAATTAATTTGCATCTGTGGTAGAAATGGTCTATCAGCACATTTCAGGAAAAAAAAATACGTTTTAATAGATCAGAGCGACCTTCTACTGCTGGTTCTGTTGAATACCCCTTGAAAAAAAATTCTCATATTAAATTATCCTACTTATGCAAGTGGGTCAACATAGACAAAACGGTTGTTGTATCACACCTAAAATGCACTGGACAATACATGTGTTGATAATTGTAAGCAAAAGAAAACTTACTTGGTAAAGAGCAATGGAGAGCTGTTGATAGTAAAACACATTGTGAGGAAAAGCTACATCTGAACATGACGATAGAATTCTACTTCCATGCTCTGAAGTAGTTTTTGAGAAAGAAGTAATTTCTCTCCCAAATTTCGCGACCTCAGCTGGTCTCGAATTCAAGGCATCTGAAAGCACACAACTTGTGCGACGAGGGTGTTTTTTCTTCCATTATTGTCTCGCAACTTCGACGACCAATTGAGTTCATTTTTTGTGTGTGCATATTATTATGTTGAAATACACAAAGTGAGACACCTGGTCTTTCCAAAAAGGTTGCAAGTTGCCTAATGGTTTTACTTTTACTGGGATAGTTTTGAAACAATTAGGTCATGAAAGGGAAGGGTATGCGTTTGGTATTCAGTTGTTGGGGCATGCAATCACTTTTTTGTTAATCACTTTTTTGATTTTTGAATTCAATACATTATTTCAACTGGTTTTACATCTGCATTTATGTAGGATTTAAAACAATCAAACTGTTCAAAAAATCAAAGGCACACTTTGCCTTTAAAAGTAGTCCACTGTTTGACTACGTAATTAATATTGTACACGTTTTACTATAGTCTATTTAACTTTGGGGAAACAGTTGGACCATTATCGAGTAAGGGCTTACCGATACTTATTGTACACATACCACCGTAGTGTGGGCTGTAATGGACTTTTCAAGACATTGTAATACAAAAAAATCTGATTTTTCTAAAAGGGCAAATAAAAATCAGACAACAGGTTATCAAAGTAGGTCAGAATATCATGCAGGCCGATACTTCACGGAGGCAACAAAGGCGATTGCCTCGATGCCCCCGGGCATTGCCTTGGTGCCCCTGAAACTCTCCAGTAAAAATAATTTACAATTTCCTCATAATAGGGTGCCCTTTTAATAACCAAGGAGAACATGCCTTGGTGCCTGTGTCCTTTCAAAAACGAAGCATACAGGCATGTAATGTACGCTTTCCAAACTTTTGTCCTGGGGGGGGGGGGGGGGGAGGGCAAACAAACAAACATCAACAATCGCAACCAAGTGTATTAAACTTATCCCTTGTGAGTTTATTCAGTATCAACTTGTCAAAATCCATAACATACATGTTCATTAAGGTCTTTATCATGAATGGATGATGAAAAAAGCCGAGAAAACATACACATGAAATTCGCTTCAGTAAACAATAATATAAACATTAACCTCTCCAAAGGTGTGGCCTTAACAAGAAAATCAAGAAAATTTTGTGGAGGTCCTGAAACGAAGCTCCCTACATTCCCCAGGCCCCATGGCTCCGCTTACCGCCGAATTCTGCAGTTGCAATAACCATTCTTTGCTTACAGGGCAAGCGCTGAATTCCTGCGCTAGATGTGTAAGCGAAGAATGTCTAGTAAAGTTTCAATTTGCTGACATACACATACAAGCAAAAACTTCCCTTTTTCCTTGTGAAAATACACTTCCTTGATAGATTAAGAAAGAGTGGAATTCCCTGCTTCGGACGGAAAGCGCAGACTCTTTTCCTAAGGCATGCAGAGCCACGGGCCAGAGGCAAATATTTGTTATCTGTTAAGCACACAAATAAACAGGGATCCAGGGGTGGATTTCACAATGAGTTAGGACTACGAGTATCTCGTCCTTAACCTTGGAACTAGCCATACGTTTTTAATATCTCCCAAGGACTAGTCCTATCTCTTTGTGAAATCGACCCAGGCCTAATTTCACAGCTCGGTAAGCAGAGCTATACAATTAGACCCTGGTTACAAACAGTAACCAAGAGTGGTATACCGGCTGGTACCCAATTTCGTTAACCAACATTAAAACTTCCATGCTTAGCAAAGTTGTGTGCTGAAGCAGCTCTGTGAAAGTGTACAAAAGTTTCTTACTTCCTGGCCATCTTTAAATATCTTGTTCCCTGTGTCGACAATGTTGATGTTAGCTTGAAAGAAAAGGGTATCAGACTGATTACAGTCATTAATTTATGCATCAGTTTCACGAGATACAATTACATAGGCCCTTTCATCAAAACCAAAGTTTAGGCTCACTCTGCAATATCAGCTCTACCAATAATAGCCTATACCTTTAAAGGAAAGGTACTCAAAACAAATATTAACTGAAAAACTGACTTGGTAACGATATGGGAAACGACTCCCTCTGAAGTAACGTATTTTTTGAGACAGGGGCAACTTCTCACTAAAATAATAAAATACTTCCATATAGCTGGAAGTCTTTTATTCCTATCTGAAAGCACACAAATTCGTCCAACAAGGGTGTTTTGTCTTTCATCATTTTCTGGCAACTTCGACGACCATGGTGAGCCCAAACTTTTAAAGGCTTGTTTTTTTATGCTAATGATGGGATGGGATACACCAAGTGAAAATGGTCTTTGACAATAAGTATTACTAAACGTACGTGTACATCAGTACCTTTAATAAATGGTTGGGTAATTATTTGGCTTGTAACAGTTTCTGTTCAGCAAGATTTTTCTGTGCTTAGCAAGTTTTAATTTTAAAAGTTTTTTTTCGAAAGTGGGCCCAAGGCCATGGTCCCCAATGGGTTAATCCAATTTGCTGTGTCCTCCGTGTTGACTCCCCGCCAGTCAGAAAACGAATCCCGGTGGCCGCCAACCTCTCCTAAACCCAGCGCTTCGGTCGCCATGAAGTCCGCAATGTGAACTTGATTCTTTTGGGGTCCCAAACTCTGCAATAATTATGCAGATGTCATAATGTATTTTTATAACAACTACTATGTCCTTCCGCCAAGCTGACAAGTTGTCATTTCCCAACTTTCACCAAACAGATACCTAAAACCAAAAATCAAATCTCTTTACAAAACTTTGTCTGTTTTTTTTTTATTATTTTATTTTTTAGGTTGGATGTATACGCATCACAAGTCTTTAGTAGGAGGTTTAGCTGCACGTTCCGCGTAAACGTGAACGTGAACGTCAGGTAAGTTCTGTCATTAAAATTTCACGTTTTTAGCGTAGGACGTGAAGTTACCATTAATTTTTACGCCATACGTCATCGTGAGCATGAAATAAGCCCAAAGTGGCAACGTCACCTAGAAACAACACAATATTTGTTGACGTTCACGTTCACTATAGCTGGCGCAACGTGCAACAAACCTCGCTAATAGGGAGGTTAAAGTCACCTGAAAATATATATTATTTTTCAAACATAAGAGTATAATTATGCTTACGAACAATAAAACAATTTTTTTAGTAATATTGTTTGTCACGATTTATATGTTAAAAAAATACATAAAGTTGTTTGGGGGGCTGATTCCGCCTACCCCTTTAGGGCGTCAATCGAGGCAGACTTTGCCTGCAATGCGTATACTAAACACACGTGCAAAGTACATGTACGTCCAAGTCGTGAGTTGGTACATTTCAAAAAGTGTTTTTCTGCATTCAGCAGCAATACACCTGGTCGGCATTGCCGGAAAAAACAAAAACAAAAACGTACAAACTCACGACTTGGTCCGTACATGTACTTTGCAATTGTGTTTACTCTACGCATTACAGGCAAAGTCTGCCTCGATTGACGTCACGAACAGCGCCCTCTCGGGTCAGGGTCTACTCTTAAATTTGTAAATAACATAAGAACTGATTTTTTAAAACCTTAGTTAACTGTGTATTCACATTCCACTCATCAAAACACATAAATAAGTGACAAAAGCTTTATTTCGAAAAAATACCACTTCCAGGTGACTTTAAGGAGCACACGCGAGCAAACAAGAACGTGAACGTAAACATGGACGTCAACAAATGTTTTGTTTCTAGTAGTCACCACTTTGAGCTTAACCCCCCTTATAATTATAGGTAGTGCACTCGCTGATAAAACTCAACGTTTTCGTCCACCAATCTCATCCGCCGCCGCCAAACATTGGGCCGCCGAACCCGTTGGGAACGACGACATCTTGCGGGACAACAACGATTTCGTCGGTGATCGTCGTGCCGCCATCGGTGGTCGTGCTGTCATCGGTGGTGGCCGTGCTGTCATCAGTCGTGGTCGTTGTGTCATCGGTGGTGGTCGTGCCGTCATTGGTGGTGGTCATGCCTACATCCGTGATCATGGCTCGCTGGGTGTCATCTGAGCTGATCTGACCCCGGCTGTTGTTATAGATGGACATGTCACAGTAGACTGCAGCTCCTCCACTGACCCCACAAGGGTAGATTGTGAAGATGTTATTAGAGGAGAACACTCCGAACGCAAAGAGTTCCTCGCAACTTCTGTAGTGGTTGACGGGAGACGATTTTAAGGGCGACTCCGGATTTTCATCAAAGTACACGCCGTTCGGATCGTCGACGAATGCCTCGGAGTGCTCGGAACGTGTGGAGTTATTTAACTCACACATGTTATTGCAGTTGTAATAGTTGAACGATTTACAGTTAGTGTCCATGTTGCAGTTACGTCCGCAAATAACATAGTTAGGAACCGTTTGCTTAGCGTAGGTGAAATTCAGCAGAACTGTATTCTCTGAAGGGAATAATGTGTTCAAGTTTGTACACAGACTCTCCAAGCTCAGTGCGAGTGTTATCATCAGGCTATAGATGAGCAACCAAATCACTGCGAAGTTAAGAGCGCCCATGACGAGTCATCATCTGTACCACAAGTTTCTTTTTGGTTTGTAGTAATTGTCAACTGATACCGATAATAAAGGATTGTCATGTAAGAAACATTGGTGACAGTGTGCACAGTGAAAATAATGGTGACGTCAACCTGTTTTTTTATCAACAACAGTTTCCAATTAATCTAAGAACTCACTCCGCGGTAGTGAAGTAATAACGATCCTCTATATAGTAGTTCCACCTTCCGCCAAGTTGAAAAGTAAGACAGTTCTTTTCAGGACTAATAAGGCTCCCGAAATCCGAAACTCTACTCCGCGGTAGTAAAATATACTAGCAAGACAGTTCTCTGTAGAACAAAATCTACCTTTTAAAATTTGTGTTGAAATACTTGTTAAACCTTGTACGCAAACCTTGACATACGCAAAAGGACCATCGTGGAAAATTTGCGCGGTAGCCCTCAGCAGCAGGTTTATAAGTGCACTATTTTTGACAGTGACGGTAAGTAGAGGTATACCGAAGCACGATGTGTTGGACGCTGCTGATTGGTGGAACTCAACCCATAGTTTATTGTCTCTGCCAATCACCACCCGACGTCTAAATAAAGTTCTCTCTCTAACGGACGTCATCAACACCATAGTGATAAGGTAAAAAAAATTGTTTAGCGTCCTGGCTTTTTAAAAAGAAAAGGGAATGAGGAGGGCCTTTTTTGTATGGCGACCGACACATTGTTTACAATTTAGACAAAAAATAGAGAGGTGGCCGAAAAGGGGAGCAGGCGGGACGCTATACATGTTTTCTTTTTGCCACATCCAGTTACCATAGTAATTCTTTCAGCCTTTGCAACCAAGATGACGAGAGCAAATTAGGCACGCATTTTACTCAGTTCAGTGGTTTTCAATCAATGGTTAAAGGAACACGTTGCCTTGGATCGGACGAGTTGGACTACAAAAAGCTTTTGAAACCGTTTGTTATGAAATGTATATGGTTAGAAAGATGTTTTAAAAGTAGAATATAATGATCCACACAAGTATCACTCGAAATTTCACGGTTTTCTTTTTACGTCGCGAACTATCACTGTCGGCCATTTATGGGAGCCAAAATTTTGACTCCCATAAATGGCCGACCGTGTTATTGGACGAGGTAAAAAGAAAACCACGCAATTTCGAGGCATACTTGTGTAGATCATTGTATTCTACTTTTACAACATCTTTCTAACCATTATGCATTTTATAACAAACGGTTACAAAACGCTTTTCAAAGACCAACTCGACCGATCCAAGGCAACGTGTTCCTTTAACTGACAAATTAATTTGCATCTGTGGTAGAAATGGTCTATCAGCACATTTCAGGAAAAAAAATACGTTTTAATATATCAGAGCGACCTTCTACTGCTGGTTCTGTTGAATACCCCTTGAAAAAAATTTCTCATATTAAATTATCCCACTTATGCAAGTGGGTCAACATAGACAAAACGGTTGTTGTATCACACCTAAAATGCACTGGACAATACATGTGTTGATAATTGTAAGCAAAAGAAAACTTACTTGGTAAGGAGCAATGGAGAGCTGTTGATAGTAAAACACATTGTGAGAAAAAGCTACATCTGAACATGACGATAGAATTCTACTTCCATGCTCTGAAGTAGTTTTTGAGAAAGAAGTAATTTCTCTCCCAAATTTCGCGACCTCAGCTGGTCTCGAATTCAAGGCATCTGAAAGCACACAACTCGTGCGACGAGGGTGTTTTTTCTTCCATTATTGTCTCTCAACTTCGACAACCAATTGAGTTCATTTTTTTTTTGTGCATATTATTATGTTGAAATACACAAAGTGAGACGACTGGTCTTTCCAAAAAGGTTGCAAGTTGCCTAATGATTTTACTTTTACTGGGATAGTTTTGAAACAATTAGGTCATGAAAGGGAAGGGTATACGTTTGGTATCTAGTTGTGGGCACGCGATCACTTTTTTGTTAATCACTTCTGCATTTATATAGGATTTAAAACAATCAAACGATTTAAAAAAAAATCAAAGGCACACTTTGCCCTTAAAATTAGTCCACTGGTTGACCACATAACTAATATGGTACACGTTTTACTATAGTCTATTTAACTTTGGGGAAACAGACAATTATCGAGCAAGGGCTGACCTCTATTCGCTCGGCCAGATCCAGGACCGCTGGGATGGGCTAATCGCTTGCACAGATTCTTGTTCAGGAAGTACGTCATGCCATTAGTCCTCCATGGTCATGCGTACAGTGCAACTAAGGTGCTGCGTGAGTGTGATGAACGATGTGTTGCGCATTATGAAACCAATGAGTGCATATGATACGTTTGCCCATCCCACCCCATCCCAGGAGCTGGGGACGAGCGAATGACCTGTACTGATTGTACACACCACAGTGAGCTGTAATGGACTTTTCAAGACATTGTAATACAACACAAATTTGATTTTTCTAAAAGGGCAAATAAAAATCAGACAACAGTTCATCAAAGTAGGTCAAAATATCATGCAGGCCGATACTTCACGGAGGCAACAAAGGCGATTGCCTTCATGCCCCCGGGCATTGCCTTGGTGCCCCTGAAACTCTCCAGTAAAAATAATTTACAATTCCTCATAATAGGGTGCCCTTTTAATTACCAAGGAGAACATGCCTTGGTGCCTGTGTCCTTTCAAAAACGAAGCATACAGGCATGTAATGTACGCTTTCCAAACTTTTGTCCTGGGGGGGGGGGGGGGGAGGGCAACCAAACAAACATCAACAATCGCAACCAAGTGTATTAAACTTATCCCTTGTGAGTTTATTCAGTATCAACTTGTCAAAATCCATGACATACATGTTCATGAAGGTCTTTATCATGAATGGATGATGAAAAAAGCCGAAACAAAACAAAATACACATGAAATTCGCTTCAATAAACAATATCAACAATAACCTCTCCAAAGATGTGGCCTTAACAAGAAAATTTGGTGGAGGTCCTGAAACGAAGCTGCCTACATTCCCTAGGCCACATGGCTCCGCTTACCGCCGAATTTTGCAGTTGCAATAACCATTCTTTGCTTACAGGGCAAGCGCTGAATTCCTGCGCTAGATGTGTAAGCGAAGAATGTCTAATAAAGTTTCAATTTGCTGACACATACAAGCAAAAACTTCCCTTTTTCCCTGTGAAAATACACTTCCTTGATAGATTATGAATGAGTGGAAATCCCTGCTTCGGATGGAAAGCGCAGACTCTTTTCCTATGGCATGCAGAGCCACGGGCCTGAGGCAAATATTTGTTATCTGTTAAGCACACAAATAAACAGGGATCCAGGGATGGATCCCACAATGAGTTAAGACTACGAGTAACGGAGTAACTCGTCATTAACCTTGGGACTAGCCATACGTTTTTAATATCTCCCAAGGACTAGTCCTATCTCTTTGTGAAATCGACCCCAGGCCTAATTTCACAGCTCGGTATTAAGCAGAGCTATACAATTTGACCCTGGCTACAAACAGTAACCAGAGTGGTATACCGGCTGGTACCCAATTTCGTTAACCGAAATTAAAACTTCCATGCTTAGCAAAGTTGTGTGCTGAAGCAGCTCTGTGAAAGTGTACAAAAGTTTCTTACTTCCTGGCCATCTTTAAATATCTTGTTCACTGTGTCGACAATGGTGATGTTAGCTTGAAAGAAAAGGGTATCAGACTGATTACAGTCATTAATTTATGCATCAGTTTCACGAGATACAATTACATAGGCCCTTTCATCAAAACCAAAGTTTAGGCTCACTCTTTGGCTTTCAGAATGTAAGCCAAAGCCTAAACCGTGGCTTTGATGGAAGAAAAAGATGGCTTAAGCATCAAGCCCTACAAGGAGACTGTATGCTTAAAAGGCAAGTACAACCGAGCCCAACGTTGTCCAAAAACACAGATTGTTACACTACAGCTGCCTTGCACTGGCCACCATCAATTCTGGTCAAACAATGAAAACTCTCAGCCAATGACAGGTCTTCATTTGACTTCTGTGAGGGCGTTGTTTCGGCTTGTGCATCAAATACAAGCTGTCTGTTGAGACATACAACTGGGTTTCGGGATGCAAACTAATCAAGATGGCCGCTGTATTTGCCATTTTGATACAAGATCAAAGTACATCAAAACAATTCTGTCTAATAGGTGGAAAGGTTATTGTTGATCTTCTTTTAAAAGTAAAACCTTTATCTTTTAAATTAAGAACGACTAGTTCCCCAAACAGTACCCCCCTGAAAATTGAAAGTTCCTTAATAACATTTACTGTTGAATGAATACCCTTCCCCCCAACCCCCATTGAAAAAAAGAAAAAAAAAAGAAGTAAAATAACATGAAATAAAAACACCAGAGAGCATATTTCCTGCTTCAGTATTAAAAAAAAAAATAAAAAAATAAAAAACAGCCAATAATCATGAATTTATCGATGGCATGCCCAAATGTAACATCACAATCTCTATTGTTTACTTAGTACTTCTCCGCTTACGTTACTGTAGAAAAACACAGTACTGCAATTCGTGACCAGCACAGTTAGCCTTTTTGAGTAAGGTTGACACTACCCCGTTTGGTTCGGGTATACACAGATAAACTTCCCCCGTACCTAACAGTGTCATAGTATTGTGTCCACCATATATCTCAAAAAAAGCCCATGAAAACAAAGACCAACCATTAAACCTTGACTGCATGTAAAAAATACTTAAGGGATCAAAAGCGACCCATGCAGGCACACCTCCATATACGCCATTCAAAAGTGAGACTAGAGTGTTTGGTATAACGACTTGTTTGTTACCGCCTTAATCTTAAGAAAGTTGCAATTGATTCAGCAATGTCTTATTGTTCTGGGCATAACACTGGTTTACTCTTGGGCATGTCATCTGTTTCTTACGAGTATTGAGTTAACCATAACATTGCAGACCCACACCAGTCACTGACCCCCCCCCCCTCCCCCCAACAATGGCAGCCTTTGAGCAATAGGTGGCAGCAGTCATAAAATCTGTGGATTTACTCGGTGGTACTATACTGCAACCTATAACCTTCAAAGTCTCCCATTCCTATAGAGACCAATTTAAGTGAGCTACCTGTCATGTCTCGCCGTCAGCGGCTAGGAATGTCCTTGCTCGCGAACATGCAGTGTGTATTGTCCAAGAAACTTCCCCCACCACAATTTTTTTTTAATGACCGAGGGCAGTGACTGATGTAGTCCCAAATATTTCACCTCATCTTCTTCAACCTCCTCACGTTCCTTCGTTTTCAAAGAGACTTAACCAAGTCTCCCTGAGAACAAACTTAACAAGAGGAAAGGCAGCCAACTCTGTTAAGCAGACAGTTGAAATTGGTCGTTAGCATGGTCACCAGATCAAGAGAAACAGGATGCGGATTCCTCTGTCGCTGATTACCAAGTCTGCTTAGCAAGTTGTTTTCTTCATATCAGCTTAAGAAAACGCTGGCAGCCAATCCTTTATAGTTACAGAGTTTAAGCTATGTCCGAATAGACCGATCCATTAAGCTCTGCCCCATTGCGTACAGACACAACGCAACAAAGGTCAAACAAATGAAGTCTGACATGAGCGTGTATGCTTGGCGCGCGGGGCAGAGTTGTGCAGAAAGGCATTGGAGAGGCTCATGTGTTCTTGCACACACGTGCGTTGTTGGCGGAGCCTAATGGATTGGTCTATTGGCGGCTGCAGCTACGGCTAGATTGTTGCATCTTATAGTGTTGAAGTAAAGAGGTCGTTAACAACACCCTTAGCAACTGCTGTAGCCGTAGCCGCCAATTTCGGATACAGCGCAAGCCTCACAGTATGAGACTTAAGTGACACTAGGTGGCAGCAGACTTACCGAATAAAATCAACTGCTCTGGAACGTAAAGCCCAAATGTCCTTAAACTTTCAAAATTTACCGTTATATCTGCTGCCACCTAGCAACTTTACAATCAGAGTGTCTCAACACCTGAACCAACGTCATAGAGATGTTAAAGCATCTGCTAAGCATAAAGTATCTTTGCTTAGCAGAAACAAGATACCAGCCACAATAACATGTAATGTACATTGCTCGTAACTGGTTCCAATATTTTAAGTATGATTTTTTCTGCCTAAACAGCTTGATGACTTTGGTACAGGCAAGACGCTATGTGTTGGTGTGACAGCAATGGTTAAAACCTACCATAAAAACTATGCACACACAAGTACAACAGGTTTCAATTAATCAAACATCAAAATGGAATCAACAAAAACAACTGTGCCACCAGGGAAAAAATAAAAATTTATAAGCTTAAAGGAACACGTTGCCTTGGATCGGACGAGTTGGTCTATAACTGAGCGTTTATAACCGTTTTTTATAAAATGCATATGGTTGGAAAGATGTTTTAAAAGTAGAATACAATTATTCACACAAGTTTGCCTCGAAATTGCGTGGTATTCCTTTTACTGCGCGAACTAACACGGTCGGCCATTTATGGGAGTCAAAAATTTGACTCTCATAAATGGCCGACCGTGTTAGTCGACGAGGTAAAAGGAAAACCGTGCAATTTCGAGGCATGTTTGTGTGGGTCATTGTATTCTTCTTTTACAACATCTTTCTACCCATATGTAATTTATACAAAACAGTTACAAACGCTTTTCAAAGACCAACTCGACCGATCCAAGGCAACGTGTTCCTTTAATTGATGATACACTCTAAGCAGCACAAAGTGTTTGGAAGAACTTGGTGAATGGGAATAAATTGTTGCATTACATTTTGATTCGTTTTCTAATTCAAACATTACGCAACTGGTAGTGACATACAGGAATGAACTCATTTTCTCCCCTAGGGTTGGTGGGGGAAAGACTTTTAGGTGGGGTCACTTTGAAAGCTGCCGAGAGAGTGTCAACAATTTTACACGGACCTTTGGCACACACGCTTGAACAGACAAAAGATTCCATTCCTTCCAACACATCAACACATAGCAGATACATTGAGCTGCATCATCAGGTAGTTTAACACCATCAGTGCAGTTTTAACCTGGGCCAATTTTACAGAGCTTAGGCAGGGAATAACCCAAGCTTAAGCAGAGCTTTTGAAGAGACAGAGCCATGCTCTAAAGCTCTGTAAAAATGGCCTGATAAACATACAAAGAAATACTATACACTAAACAGAAAAATGGAATTTGGTTTTCAATTTGTTGGGGTAAGGGGTCGTTAAGACAGGACGTGTGCCTTATATACTTGTTTAGCCATGGCAATATTTAGCATACAACATGTATGCCTCCGTAATGCAAACGTTAGTTTTCTATTTGAAAATTTTACCTCCACTTCACTCGATGAAGCATCGGTGCTAACATAAGGTGTTGGTAGACAAGGGGCCCATTAACAACAGGGGAGAAATAAAGTACAACTAACGATTTTGTAATCTGGCAAAAACTGGCGAGGAATAAATCTTTTCAGAGTGGATTACCTGAATGTCCTGGATTTTAATAAAAAATTGAAAACCAAATCCCTGCATAAAAATTAACCAAATTAAAATTGTAAAAAATAATTTTCAATTCCATCAACAAGTCTTTATCAACGACCTAACCAACCAAAATGCTAAAAATGGAATTGTGACCTCACAATTAACATTATTTCAGTTTACATCAAAGCACGAGGTTGTGTCATCGATCACTAAAAGGAGGGGCTGCCCACAAACAGCTTTTAAAGACTCACAGAAAGAAACACACGCTCCAATTGGCACCCATACATGTATGCATCACAAGAAAAAGAAGTGGAGAAGAACAAACTACCATTTGGGACAGGGGCATTGCTTGGTGAAGCTCCCTGAGAAAATCCCAAAGAAAAAAGAAAAAGAAAAAAAGGGATAAGCTTGAACAACTCTTCTTTCTTCACCTGTCATAAAACTGATGTTTGAACCCTTCTCGCAATCGATTGTGCGCTTTACAAAACAACAGGGGTCGAAATTAAGTGTATTTCCATGGTAGTCAGCAGGGCTAATGACCAATAATTTTTAGTAGCCCTGATTAGATTTTGGTAGCCCGAAAGACACATTATGTCTCGCGTCACGGCTCAAACTTTACAACACACCAATAACATAGTTCTTTATTGTTTGTGATGATGATTTTTGCATTATTTTTCCACTAGCCCGTCGGGCTATCAAACTGGAAAAATCAGTAGCCCGGCTGTAAATCTGGTAGTCCCGGGCTAGCGGGCTAGTGGCAATTTCGACCCCTGAAACAAAAATAAAATATTGTTCTTTTTTCGACTCCGTTCTTCACAACCGTTTCAGGCTTATGTGATACAAGTAGGTACTATTTATCCCCCCTCCCATTCCCCAATTAAAGAGCTCACAAAAAAATGTTAAATCTCTTCTTAAACTTCATCAATGTCTCTCGTCGTTGCCGATTCCCTAGAGGCTCCGCTTATACAATGTATCATAGCGCTGCTCAAGAAGAGAATTTTGCTTACTTTCCTGCAAAGCGAAAAAAGAGCAGGATACCAATCACATTACGGTACATGTGATATGGTATTTTGGCTGGTAATCTTTTTCTGGTAAGTATGTTTTGTTATGCTTAGCTACTTTGTGCTTTAAAAGCAGCTCTATGAAGTTGGGTCTTAGGCCTTATTTCATAAAGCTTCTCAGCCATAGAAAGCTGCTATGCATAACAACTGTATGCTTACCAGAAAAGGAGGTTACCCGTCAAACTACCATGTCTTAAGTACATTTTGTAACTCAAATCCTGCTTATATCTGCCAAGCAGAAATGCGTCCAGCAATATTTTCTGCTTAAGCAGCTCTACGAAGTTGGGTACTGGTTTATACTCGACAGGGCTAGCATCTACACCGTGGTCATGCTGTCCTCAAAGAGTACCCTCCATTACGGAGGGGCATCCTTCCTCCTCGAGACAGACGACAATCACCGATTATGTCTAGGGGTTTGTGCCTGCTCTGTAAAGTACAAACCACCCTCACAACAATATAAGTAAATAAACAAAAATAAAATAAAACCTAATCGTTCATGCACCCAAGGTCATACACATATCCCCTGTCCCTTTCACTTCTCCCCAACACACAATCCTAACACTGCCCATTTTTAATAAAGTTGGTGCAATAAACTGGCTTAGCACTGAATAATATCGCTTAACAAGAAACGGGTCGCTGGCCAAGCAGCCATGTATGTAAGTTTACATTGCAGTCTCAATCTGCTTTTTTTGGGGGGTGCTTAGTATTTGTTTGTAACAGCTTAATGCCAATTTGGCTAACAGGTGTAATGTAGTGAACTTTGTCCCCCGACACTGCAACCACATACACACACATGGAATGGAATCAGCTCTTGAAAGGTGCCACACCATTAAAATCTACATATTACTGGCACAAACAGAGCCCGCAGTTGGACCCTGCAAGGCCAGGGAAAAGAGCAGGGGAGAGTTAAACCTTGGGTGCATGAAATTCATTCAGACGTTGCAATCAGAAATTGTACTAAGAATTACTCAAGATACATAAATCATGACGTCAAGGATGGACACTTGTACACTAAACCTGGGTAATTGTTAACATAAGACAGAACAACCTAGGCCCCATTTCACAGCGTTGTTGAAGCTGACAATTTTGCTTCTTTTTCTGCTAAGCAAAAATGAGCAGGATACCAGTCACAAATTGTATGAACTGTATGTGATTTGGTGTTTTGACAGTGGTAACCTTAGTCTAGTAAGTATCATTTTGTTGTACTTGGCTACTATTTGTGCTTAAGCAGCTCTGTGAAACATGAGGCCAGTTGGGCTATTCGTAACAAGTGACCAGCTCGGCTGTATGTAGAATGGGCCAGCTAGTTGGTGTTCACACCCGAAAACCTTTTCTACCAATTCTCTTAGTACATTTAATATAAATCTTTTTGACGACAGACAAAACAGCGCCCTCAATGGTTCACCCCAGAAGCAACCACATGGTTAGCAAGAACCACTCAAGACCTGATCTAAAAATAAACAACATAACATTTACAAAAATCTTGTTGAATTTCATCTCATTTTTTCTTCTTTTTCAATTGTATTTCACAATAAACAGGTAATTATTAGACTTTTCTGGGTGAATTCAAAATCTCTTTCGTGGAATTTTCTGAATATTCAACTCAGAAAAACAAAAGTTGCCAAACTCGTACCGATTAGAGAAGGATGTATAATACAAAAGACATGTCACAATAATTTCAGCCTGTAATTCAGCCCGTTGAATGGCGGGTGGCATAAAGACAACCAATATTCCATGATTTGAACTCCAGAGGGCGCTTGATCACTTACACTACCGCGATCTCACACGGACGGTTTAAAAATTGACAATTGAGTCATTTGGCATCAACGCAATTACGAAGGACACACCAATTTAAAACACTAGTGTGATTCTGGAGCATCAACCCCACATGAACTACTTTGAAAAATGAAGCAAAAAAATAAAATAAATGGATAAAAGAAAAACATGTGTGGAAAATGATCAAAGAAAATAATCATGTAGCAGAATGTTTTTCTTTCAATAACTCAGTACAGTGTAAGCCCTCTCACATTGACGTCAGGTAAAACACTCGGAGGGTTCCCCAAAATGTTTAGAGTAGTGCTCGTTCTTTTACCATTAAGAGTTAACTCTCGTCAAAAGCTTTTATCTTGCATTCAGCATGTAAGTATGCGAATGGAATCCAAGTTCAGCTGCAGGGGAAATTTTAACGACATGAAAGTTGGGCACCATTCAACAGGCTGAAATGGCCTCAAAAACAAAAAACATCTTGACATTGAAACATGACCTAGCCATGTTAAATGTTAAATCAGTGCTGTGCTCCAGCATCTATTTTTCAGTCGCAACTCTCGAACCAAGTAAACACATCAATAACCTTTCTTTACAGTCAACACAACAGTTCATCAGCTTGTAACAAATTTCATGCGACTAAGCACGCATTCCTGCTTACTGGTTTAACCGCTTAAACTGGTCCTGTGTCGTCCTTTTTATCACTCCAAATTGCAACTTCTCGAATGGCAGGATTCCTTTTTGGTTTGCCTCCGATGATCGACTTTTTAATCCAGAGTTTTGCACGACAGATCAACAGACTTTTAGTCTTGCAGGACACGACTGTTTTGAACGCGACATAGTCTTGAGTTGTTTCCACATTTTCAGTTGCGTAAAACGCCAGTGAGGCTCTCTCTACACATGCGAAAAACCAACAATAGCTCCTCACTAAATTATGTATTACAAAGGCATTATCATTTCAGATAATCTACATTCGTTTCAACATCCCACATCCTTGGGGTTGCAGTTCCACAAGTTGCAGACAGTTTTGCATCGTCACGAATCATCTCTTGTTTAATTTATCCAGAGCAAGTCATCCACACATTTTCTTGAACACTGTCGCTGCATTTCTCGTCTTAAAATTTGTTTGCTTATAGTTTGCGTATCATCATAAACACTTCACCTCACCTATCTACAGTTGATGTAAGCGGTACACTCAAGTACCCAAATGCTGGAACTCCAAAGCCTTCTGTACATTTTCTTTAATAGCGGATGGCTCCTCACACCAATCTCAGGTAACTGACTTCCGTTTCTCACAACATTTTGCATTAGTGTTTTTTTTTCAGTTTCAGTCCTGCGTTGCATTTTTCGTATTTCATACAAAGACAGATCACGGTTTTTTTTCAGGCTCCGTCAAAAAGTTGCTTTACTTACACTTTGTGGGATTGCAAAATTGTTTTTTTTCTTTCTTGTTCTTCATATAAATAAGCAGTCATCCAATGCTGTGGTTTAAACCACTTTGTGTCAAGCTTCTTTTTCAGCACACTGTAGTTCGTCTGTCCACGCAAACGCTCCAATCAGAACTCAGCACGATAGCGCTTTGGCGTAACTGGTTTTCTCATTTCAATACTTCCATACTATGCAAAATCTTTTCAGTGTACCCAGGACAGTACCATCCTCATCCAACACAAGAAAGATGTTAAGTGTCAATGATCAATTTCAATTTATAAAATCTCACTTGGTTTTAAAAAACAAAATCGATGGGGTCCGAAACTTACTGGGGCTCAAGCTCGGACTTCACCGATTTTATTTTTTAAAGGAAAACAAAAAACAACAACAAAGGTTTTAACCTCCTAGCCCATTTCATCTTTTCGGAGGGTCAGAAACTTTGTGGCACAAACTACTAATCTCTGACGTGCCTTAAAATAAAGAAGTCTCTCAGAGTCTTATGATATTCACAATGGCAGCAAAAAATAAGAAGTATCACAAACATTTTTCTTCGGAGTAAAGGAATGGCCGTCAAACTTTAAGAAAAAAAAAATACACTCAGATTTTGTTTCTTATCTGATTTCAAGCTTTTAAAATTCTTCTTCTTGAGATGAAAACAAAATATTTATGATTTCTTTTCATTACATGTTGCACATATTACACTGCGGACAGAAGGTGGGTGGGAGGCGGTTACCAAATAGGAACTCTACCACATTGTACACTGTTGACAATCTTCAATCTGGGTTTCGCATTTAACATAAAAAACAACATTGTTGGCGTTTGAACACCAGATGAAAAAGTTGCATTACAGAACGTGGTAGAGGAACAGTTGGAGGCGTGTTCACAGTGATGCAGTTACGACAATGTCATATTAAAACAAAAATAAAGTGATTAGGATCTGCACCACAGGAGCGATCCAAACACCATGGGAAATAAAAATTATCACGTCAAATGATACACAAGTACTGTTTTTTTCTTGTTTCCTTCTTTCAATTTTGCAGGTTCAAAACAGTGTTTGTCGTCTAATTGTCATAAACCGTGAACACCCCCACCTTTTCCTTACCACTCGCCCATCCTCCATCCAGCACCTATCATACAATAACCGAAGACCAAACATTGTGTCTGTAATTAATTTCCAATCAAGTTTAGAATCAAATTCTTGATTCTGATCAAATCGTTCTCATTTCCCATCCAACAAATTCTTGTCACTTTGGAGAATTTTTGAATAAAATAAAAAAAATTAATAAAAAATAAAAACAGATTTTCACAGAAAGAGAAAAAGTCAATACAACAGGTGACTGAAAACCATCAAGGTTTTTGCAAACATGGAAACCTTTTTACTGCTTTGCTATACTCATTTCTTACTGTTTGTTTTTTGTGGGGAGAAGGTACCTGTTTACTTAGCGTTGTTTTGCTTTGGCTTAGTTGACTGACCCTTAGACGAACCGGGTTGTGTCGGCTTCTTCCTGTCATCATCTCCTCCGGGCATCTGGAACTCGGCGACGTACAAACTCTTGTCAATCGCCACTTCACTGGGCACTGGGCGAATCTCAGTGGCTAGCTGCTGCTCGATCAAGCAGAGACTCTTGTGGTCCTCATGCGTGACCAAATTGATGGCCAGACCGAGGTGACCAAAGCGGCCGGATCTACCGATGCGATGTAGGTACGTCTCTGAGAGCTTGGGGAAGTCAAAGTTGATGACTACGTTGACGGCTTGGATGTCGATACCTCTGGTGCAAAGATCTGGAATGGAATAAGTTTCGGAAGATAACCATAAATAAGGGATTTCCCCCAAAGTTAACTCATCTCTCTTCCACACAAACCAATATTAAAACAATGAAAAAGTAATTGGCTCAATGATACAAGTGTCATGACCGGTACTCGAAACCCATGCTGATCAGAAACACCAGAGCTCGAATCCGGTGCTCTTAAAGAGCTCAGCCACAACACAGGGAACAAGTTAACAGTTCTGTGATGTGGAATCTCAATCAGCTTCAACATCACCAAAGAATCGAGTACGGGGGGGAGGATGGGGGAACCAGGCAAAGCCAACTCACCAGAAGCCACCAGGTTGCGACAGGCACCCATTCTGAAGTCATGGAAGACCCTATTTCTGTGTTCCTGTCGCATCTTGGAGTGAATGTAGAAACATGAATAGCCTAGCTCCGTCACTTTGCGGGCCAGCAACTCCACGCGCTGGGTGGAGTTGCAGAAGATGATTGACTGGTTGATTTGCAGCTGAGGGCGAGGAGAAATAAGGTCCTGTTATTCACATATCAATCACAGGCCAGGAATTTCATCTAAGAGAGGGCAAGTCTTCAAGTCTATGGGAGACTTTGAAGGGGCACCAAGGACAGGGCAACAGAGGCCATGTGCTTAGCAAGATTGTTATGCCTACAGACTTTATAAGATCGGGCCTTGGTAACTTTTCGCAGAATCAGGGAAAGTGGACAGCTATGGGATAAGTTTTGGTAAATCAGTGGAAAATCAGAACATTGTTCAGGAAACTTTCTGCCGCATCAGGGAAAGGGTCAGCTCTAGGATAAGTTTTCCCTAAAATATTTTCTTTGAAGAGACATTATTTTCTTACCTTTGAGAAGAGTGTGTTAAGACAGTGGACCTTTTCTCTTTCTTTGACGTACGCATAATACTGCGTGATTCCCTTCAACGTCAACTCCTCCATCAAGTTAATCTGGTAGGGATTAGGCAGGTACCTCTCCTATAAAGAAGAAAATAAAGAAAAGAATTACATATAAGAAAACATCACTAGAGAATCGGGGGAGTCTGGGTTTATACTTTTTACTTGTGGCGACTAGTTCCAAGCGAGTTGACTTCAATTTCAAACATTCACGGAGCTAACTAGATGTTCATCTTGCATTTAGGGATATTTGGTACAAAATTAGGGAGCATGTAGAATTACACTCAACATAATAGAGTAAAGTCAGGCACATCAATTTCCCTCTGATAAAGGGCACTGCTATGAGGAAAATGTTAATTTGTTTTGTAACTTTGCGAAGGCTACCATTGCAAAAGCACAGAGGCCACGACAGAACCTGCTGTGGGAGCTGTGGGTTACATCCAGACCTGCAGCCGATTGCACGAAACTTTACGCAACTGCGTAAGTCCACTTGCGCAACGTTTATGGTCTCATTGCTTACCATAAATGCTTTTACTGTCGTTGGAAAGGTGGCAGAATACAGCATGATCTGACGGTCATTGGGCAAGAAGGCAATAAGGTCATCCAGCATATTCTTGAAATCTTGTGACAGCAGCTTGTCAGCCTGCGGAAGAAAATTCATTCAATATTAATTTAAATTCATTCTTAAGACACAACAAGCAACAGTCAGGTCTTAAACTTCGTTCTTGAAGAGGCACAGCAATTTTCCTCTGGTAAGGGGCACTCTATTTGTATTTCAAAGGGCATGACATCAAAAGTACAGGGCACCACATCGATTGCTGTGGTCGCCATGGGTTATTCCGAGGCCCGAACAACAGTATTATATTTGTTTTAAGTCGCCCGCAGGCAGGACAGCCTTTGACAGATCCAATCTTCTCTGTTCCATATTCAGACAGCTCTGTTGTAACCTCTGCACCAGCCTTACTCCTGGAGACAGCAACATAGCTCGTTAACCGTTTGCCCCCTACCCCATGACTTGGCTCCCACATTATGAGAAAAGATTAAGAAAACCGAAGCTGCGATTCTTAACGCGAGGCTGGCCAAATTCCATTTCTCAAAGCATTGCGATTCATTTTAAGATAAGTTGTCAATAACGCTTAGGTGTTTTAATTACATCACACCTAGCTCAGCAATTAAGATTGGTCTTAAGAGCAATCTTAGTTCTTTGTATTTGTAACAATAATGGGCGATGCCCTTACCTCATCCAGCACAAGGATCCCACATTTGTCCAGCTTGGCCACGCCCTTACGGCATAAGTCCAAAATACGGCCCGGTGTTGCTATTATAAGATGTACTGCAACAGAAAAAAAAGAAGAGCTGTTGATAGCATAAGACATTGTGAGAAAGAGGTATTTTCGAAAGGCATCTGAATGCACCCAATTCTATTCGATCGACAAGGTGATTTTTTTCTGTCATAACTTTCTTGCAACTTCTTGCAGGACTCAGGAGTGACGATGCAATGTACAACGGTACGCCAATGTTCATGTACTCAGTGGGCGAAACATGACCTGAGCATGCCTACCAATTAACACATGGATTACTTTATGCCCAGTTTGACGCTGCACCACCGAGTGAAAACAGTGGTTCAGTAACACAAAGGCAAATATTAGACTATCATAATAATTAAGAATCAGGTGGTTGTGACAACTTTGATGTGACTGCAAGAAAAGCAGAGACCACATTCTTTCAGGTCTGGGATCCTTTACCTGTCTGCTGTAAACGGATGATGTCATCTCTGAGACTGGTACCTCCCGTTGTGACCATGACTTGATGGCCGAGATGCTTGGACAGCTCCTTGCAGATCTGACTCGTCTGCAGCGCCAACTCTCTCGTTGGTACCAACACCAAACCTGCAGACAATCATAAGAGGTAACACATGAGTCTTGGACAAAACAAAATCCGCAAACAATTATTCTAGATATTAGAGTCTAGTCTCCGACAAAAAAATCCTCAAAATTACTCTAGATATTACACTACATGGTTGGAATCAGGGACCGACTAAAAAAAATATATGAAACTGCTTTGAAGTTCTTCCGGGTAGGAAAAGAAACTTTTTGACATGTGTACAAAGTAGATAAGTCTGGTTTGCCGGATCCCATGGAAAAGAGGTCTATTTTATTATAAAGTGAAATTACTGAGCCAGGTTTGACTCTGGTGAGAAGGTACCGTTTGGCATAAAATCTCACCTTGTACTTCATTTTTGTTCAACTGTGTGCGTTCCAGCATCGGGATTGTGAATGCGCCGGTTTTACCCGTTCCGTTCTTCGCTCTGGCGATGATGTCATGACCTGAAAGCGCCATGGGTATGCTTGCCTCCTGAATGGGGGAAGGCCACTCCCACCCCTTCTCGAAGATGCCTTTTAGGAGACCGTGACTCAGGCAGTAGTCCTCAAACTCGTTTCCCTTTGTGTTTGTCACGTCCTGCGAAATGGCAGAGTAAATAAACAACAATAAGTGAACAAAAAGACCAGCTTTTGTGGCAGGGGCACCTCTTTGAGGAAAATGTTTAGTTTGTTTTGGAACCTTGCACAGGGTGCCAAAGTCAAGGGAACCACAGCAATTCCTGTGGGTTAATTTGAGGCCAGCTCTGTCAATGACTTTCTTTGGTTGTTGCAAGGTTTGAACCCATAATTTTGTATGACTGGCCAACATGACCAGTTAGCTTGTCATTTTACTGGTCCGTCAGCTTTTTCACAAGTCAATAAGTTTCAAATGAATTTGGGATGCTTTTCAACACTGAACTAGCTTGCTGGATCACTAGGAAGCAAATTTTGACCGGTCCTCATGTGTTTAAACTAGCATCTGGCCAGCAGACCACTGTCAAGGGAGAACACTGTATTGGTCCTTTGTTATATAATTACTGGAGTCTGACAATTGCCCAATGGGATTCAAAATATCAAACTCAAGCCTTCTTTCGAGTATATGAAGATAGGCCTTAACTTCACAGAGGTCAAGGCCTGCTGCCTCTGGTGTTAGCCTAAATGCGCCCTTTGAAAGTTTCCCATGCAAGACAAAGACATTCCAATGGAAGTGCCTTTTGCAAAATGAAAATGACCTTGCCCTCTCAAAGATGACATTGCAGGCCCGATGTTCATGTACTCAGTGGGCAAGACATGACCTGAGCATGCCTGCCAATTAACACATGGATTACTTTATGCCCAGTTTGACGCTGCACCACCGAATGAGACAGTGGTTCAGTAACACAAAGGCAAAGATTAGAACATCCTAAATGCACAATATCAAAATAAACAAAAGAGCAATTTAAAAATTTGAGACATTTCATCCTAAATACTTACACTTGTTTTAAATCTGGAATCTTTCGGTGGTTGCTTTAGCCCAGCTTTCCAATCTCCGCTGTAGAAAATAATGGAACAAACAAATATTCATTATGTTCTATGTCAATTCAATTTATGGACCCAGCTGTGAGAAAAACAAATTAATGGCATTTCCTACACTGGTTGAACACATTTTTTCAAGCCTAAGTAGGCTTCTCAAAGTGCCTTACATATACACTGGTATTTATAGGTACTCCTGAAACTGTATCAGATCTTATAGAGTATGCAGCACACGAGGTCAAATAAACACCCTGGTAGCTTATCATTCAAGTAAATATTGGTTATTGCCCATCCTGTACTCGGCAAATAGTAATGTTGGTCGCCCATTCCAAACTCGAACAGTGATACTGTTACGACCTGCTACAGCACAGATGAACACAAGATTCAAACTAAATGACAATTAAAATGTTGTTGATTGATTGATTGAATCGATAAATTTAGTAGAAACCCAACAAGAATTTTGTCCATGTACATGTACACTACTACAACTTACCTAGCAGGCTTTCCAGATGAGTTATTTGATTGCACCACTTTAGACTTGGCAGCGTTCTGGCTTGCCGATGCATTTGCATTTGACTGAGGTCCGTTCATTTTTAAGGAACCCATTCCTCCCATGGATGGGGGCGGACCTTGTCTCACAAGACTCCCGTCGACTCCCCGAGCGGGACTGTTAGCACCGTGATTGTTCATTCTGTTTACCTCCTGGCCTGGTGCAGCAGCGGCTGCGGAAGCCATCTTGCAAAGTCAAGAGATACGGTAGTACAAAAAACACAAGCGTCACTCCTTTCCAAAGGAATGTCTGCAAAAACAGATTGTCTTTATCTCCCTGAGAACTCGTTGAAAATTGATTGTGTCCAGCAAGAAATCGTTGACTTTGTAAATAAAGGAAACAAGGCAGGACGGTCACGTCTGCCTTTTTGTAAAGAATCTATTAAAAGAGTTTTTCTTTGGCAAATATACAAATATACAATTTACATATATATAAACAATAATCTTTTTGTATTTATTTTATATAGCTGGTCACTTCTCACAGAAGTAAAAAATCCTGTACAAGTTCAGGTATAATGTACATCCACTCTTTGCAAGAGCGGGTATCAAGAACGACGACAAGCAGTTTTATGTCTTATGTCCTCTGCATTGTAACGTCGCAAGAAGTTTTTTGTATAAGTGGGAAGAACTTTCAAATGCTGGAAATTCCAGCACAAGTTCAGGGGCAGTGGAAACAAAATCGTATTTGATCGTCACGGATGACAATTAATTGTTTTTTTATCAGATCGCGCACCAAATACAATCGTAGAATCGTCACAAAATTCAGTCACTCGAAGAGAGCGTCGACAGATAACCAATTGTTTTCCTGTTGAAAAAAAAGAAGACATCAAAATTTATTAAACACCACATGTCAATATAACATTAGATTTAGATTTAGAACTAAGAAGAACTGTTGCCATCTGCGGCTCGGCACTTGGAACTAACAGTAATAATAAAAGTCACGCTTGCCTGCTGGACAGTTCATGCCTGAAAGTTTGACTGAGCGCTAACACAACAACCTAGACGCATTTCATTTGGCAACAACAAACCAGTACCTTTGCACTTTTTGCAGTGCAGCAAAAAAGGTTCAATAATTAACGTGTTTAAAAAGTGAAAAGATTTCGAACCAAAATATTATTAAAATTTACAGCTGAACCTGACTGGCTTACCATGCTGCACTGAACTATTTCCTTTGTATTTTATACACGTTTTTAAATTGTTGCAAAAGTAAATTGTTTTGTCATTTTAATTGTGTGTGGTCTGCTTTTTGGGGGAATCGTTTTCTCTCAACTCTGCTGGAGGCAGGTAGTGGGAGGGTCAAAAAAAGGGCAAAAACTGACAGGACGAACTGACAAGAACGATAGATATTTACTACTTTTTGTTATGCTAAATATTGCTAATTCAAGTGAGAAAACAAATTACGTTAAAAAAATTGTGGGCCTGCTGCCTGCATACTCGGGACGGCAGAGGGGATCGGGGACAGGACTGCATGGAAATCCGTGCTGCTGCCTGCCAAATCCTGTGCCTGCCTAGACCCAGTAACTGGGGCGCTGTACTCCTTTTCAACAATTTTTGACTTTATCTGTCGTACTAGCGCCCCAGGGAATGGCACAGAATTTTAACGAATACCCAGTTTTTCGCGACACCCAGCCACAAAAAATGCCTCAAAATGACAAAAAGACCAAACAAACTAGCTCAAAAATCGCTTACTCTATTCTCGATACGTCTAGGATGTAACATCAGGCATTTAATTGTACTCACAATCATTTTTTAAACTCCAAATCGATGATTTTTAACTCCGCATCGTGGAGCGATTGACAAGTCTGCGATTTTCGGATGTGTATGGTAACGAAACATGGCGTCGCGTTGTGGGTGGATGTCCATCAACGGCTGTTTAATGCTACACTTGTTACAGGCGTTGCAGCGAATGCTATACATTGTACACGGGGATGGGTACAGGCGCTGCAGCTAGCGAGTGCCCACGTGCGTTCAATCATGGTCAACGTAACTTACACGGTACCGGGTTGTTGGAAAATTATCAGAAAGGGGGTGAAAGGTTCTCAGAAAGGGAATATTGTCTGAAAGAGGGGATTTTTCTGGTCTGAAGTCTGCTGGATGAAGCTGGATGGTTCTGGATGAAGTCTGCTGGTCTGGATTTTTCTGGTCATCGCCCCCCCCCCCCCCAAAAAAAAAGGAAAAAACGAAAAAAGGGGAAAAAAGATGATAAATAAATAAAAAAAAATTCTACAGTGACACTGGCAGCACTAAACATTATAAGAAGCAATTTAACCATGCACAAAAATCGTAGGCCTAGATGAAGTACAGCGGTTTTTATTTATTTATCATATTTTTCCCCCTTTTTTTTTTTTTTTTTCTTTTTTTTGGGGGGGCGATGACCAGAAAAATCCCCTCTTTCAGACAATATTCCCTTTCTGAGAACCTTTCACCCCCTTTCTGATAATTTTCCAACAACCCGGCACCGTGTAAGTTACGTTGACCATGATTGAACGCACGTGGGCACTCGCTAGCTGCAGCGCCTGTACCCATCCCCGTGTACAATGTATAGCATTCGCTGCAACGCCTGTAACAAGTGTAGCATTAAACAGCCGTTGATGGACATCCACCCACAACGCGACGCCATGTTTCGTTACCATACACATCCGAAAATCGCAGACTTGTCAATCGCTCCACGATGCGGAGTTAAAAATCATCGATTTGGAGTTTAAAAAATGATTGTGAGTACAATTAAATGCCTGATGTTACATCCTAGACGTATCGAGAATAGAGTAGGCGACTTTTGAGCTAGTTTGTTTGGTCTTTTTGTCATTTTGAGGCATTTTTTGTGGTTGGGTGTCGCGAAAAACTGGGTATTCGTTAAAATTCTGTGCCATTCCCTGGGGCGCTAGTACGACAGATAAAGTCAAAAATTGTTGAAAAGGAGTACAGCGCCCCAGTTACTGGGTCTAGTGCCTGCCATTCAATTTCAAAATTCAATTCAACAATTAATTTCAACACCTCGCCACACATCTTGCCCTCCCAAAACACCCAACCTTCTGCAATAGTAAAAAATTATTACCAGTATATTCTCTGTAACAATATTTAACTCATTTAATGAGCTATTTTTGTATTGAATCCACACGAATATTAAGTTATCTTTTGAAAGTCAAATCCAACCAAAAGCAACAAAGCCAATACGTGCATTCTGCCATTCACACAAGATCATCCGTTACATGGGTTTTTCAGATTCCGAAAGTAGATTTCATGTGATTTTTTGTAACCCTTATTAAAAACAATTGCTGTTAAAATTTATCCCAGAAGAGCACACATTCTATAAAGTTTACAAAGACATCAAAATGTCAGTCGAAACTAAATGTTTTTGAAGGATGGAGAGAGATTCATTTACCTGTTCACTCGAAGGATTCGCAGGGTCAAAATGGCCGTCATCGCTATTTAGCATTCGTCGTCGGTTGTTCGATATAAGATAATGAGTTATCGAACACAGACTCCGCTTTCATTCAAAACACGCACGCTCCGATCATCAGGGACAATATTGTGAATAATCGATTATGTTAACGAGTTTAAATGTCAGCTTAAAAAAAACTAAAAAAAAAACTATCCCATCCATCCCAACCAAACGTGGATTTCTTAATTCTGTTCAAGATGTTCAACAACATTCATATAGTACAAACATTTTCATCGGCTTTTATTGAAATGTTGTTAATGCGGAAATATAAGAAAATGAGTCATTTAAAGTTCACTGGATTCTCGGCCGGGGTCAAAGTTCAGCAGACTGGTTCCTAGCCCTATTCTTAAAGATAACAAAGACGTCAGGGGATCTGACGATATTATGGAAACGTGAATACCATTGAAAAAAGAACTTCGAAATAATCATGGTGGATGCTGCGACTAGGAAAACATTAAGTAACATACCGTTACTTAAAACAAAGGCAGGTCCAAGGGATAAAGATCTCTGGCCGTCAAGACTGAAGGAGGAGTATCAAGCATTAATTCAGGTTTGTAAGAATGTTTTATTCTAACCAGAGCTCTCTTTTAAAATGATAAATAACTCACCACTCTAAAACAGATGGATAGCACAAACACTAACAGATGGATGACAGATTTGCTTGAATTGGGGGCGGGGTAATTATTTTAAAAGGGGGTCATTGGGTGGGGAGTAAAGTGTATTAAACTGTTGACTAGCAGTTTTTTTATAGGTTTTTTTAAAAACATGTTTAATGTAAAGTAAAGACTTGGCAGTAAATACTGTCAATATATCTCCAAACATCTGGAAAACCAATAAAATAAAAATAAATACAAAATAAGATTGGGTTAATTAATTATTGTTTTTTTGTTTTTATAGTTTCCACAAAAACTTTTTTTTTTTAATAAGACAAAAAGTTAAATCATGGTTTTAAATGAACAAAAACAATCAATACTACAAGAGTCATAAACAATATTGTGGATCAAAGGCATTATCAAGGAACACTGTAGTACACAATAAAGCTAAAAAACAGCCTTTTTTATCCATTGATTGATTGTCCTTTGTCAATGTGTTCTTAGTTTAAATTTTGATTGTTGTTTCAACGAACAACAATGATGTAAACATTCAAAAACTTAAAAACACCCCAAACTTTGTACCACACTTACCTGCAGTTTTCAGAGACCTGGCTTGTGTTGGATCATAGGTTATTTGTTGAAGTAATGTTTACAAGTACATGTTCTTGTTTACTTTTTGTTTCAGTATGTAAATAACAACAAGGAGTCGGATAATGACTGGTTTCGTCTTGAATCTAACAAGGATGGTACTCGATGGTTTGGTAAATGCTGGTACATTCATGAACTTCTCAAATATGAGTTCGACATAGAATTTGATGTAAGTATAGTCGAGTGGACTCAGAACTTAAAAGCAAATTCTAGGTTGAGACGAATTGAGTTCATGCAATAACTTTCAGTCGACACAACCTCATTCCCGCGACATTTTGCCCCTATAATTCCTTGCAGGCTTGTAACCCCCTGGCCCCTGGAACTTGGAAAAAGTGTGACTTTGAAATATCAAAATATATTGGATATTTTAATTAGTTACCCTGTGGTGCCACTCTATGTATGTGTGCTCAAAGTGGTCACTGCCGTGCAAATAAAAAAAAAGGCGAAAGTCATAGAGTAACTGGTCTTCTCTCATTGTTCTTTGATCTTGTGAAGAAAATGTCCCAAAAAAATTCAGTGCTTCCCTTGTGGGGGTTAGTAACAAGAGGTTTTGAACTGGCATGCTGCCCATGAAAACGAGGCTGCAGCTGACAGTTACCTTTGACGATGTTGAAAAGTTCGTCTTATACATAACATGTCATGGTACTTTAAAATATTAATGTGAATCTCATTTTTTAACAAAATTTGTTCGTTCTTGTAGATTCCAGTGACGTATCCTCAAACCGCTCCAGAACTTGCACTCCCAGAGTTAGACGGAAAAACAGCCAAGATGTACAGAGGGGGTAAAATCTGCTTAACGGATCATTTTAAGCCCCTCTGGGCGAAGAATGTCCCAAAATTTGGCATTGGCCATGCCATGGCACTCGGGGTAAGTGTTAGGAAATTTGAGACAAATTATTAATTTTCAATTGTAGAGGGCACCTCTGTGGGAAAGTTTTGTAAATTTTCTATTGGAGCATTTCAAGGGGCACCAAAGCAATGACTAGGGGCATGGAAGTAATCACCACCATTGCTTCTGTGAAACATCGAGCCTGCATTTTCCATATGGTTATAGTGTAAAAAACAGAAGAACTGGTGCTGAATCAAGTTGGGCTGAATGGAGGTGCCTCAACAGACTCACAACATCAACTTGCCGGTGCAAAGTGTCTCTCAAGACGTGGGGATACCTAGACTCTGAAGACGTGACCTGCATATGTAAGACAGAGCCACAAACCATAGTCTTCCAACTTTAGTTGGTTTCTGATTTGTTTGTCTTTGAAAAATTGGGGGAAAAAAGTGTCTGAAAAGTTCAGTATGGCCTACACCACATGAAGGTCAGCCCTTGTGGGCAACAACTTTGTTACTTTTTTCCCCCAAGGACCAGACATGCTTGGTATTACCTCAGTCTTTTCTTTTCAGAAATTTAAATATCTACAAATTCTTCCATAATCAGTTTGCGTTTTTCTTTCTTATTTTCAGCTCGGTCCCTGGCTAGCTGTTGAAATCCCAGATCTGATCAGTAAACAGGTGATATCTTACAAGGAGAAGACGGAAGAGGCAGCCAGTAAATGAGGTCACTTAGATTTTTTAAAGTCTTAGGATATTATTTAAATAATACTTAGTTTTAAATTATTATCCTAGGTTATCTTGACCAGATAACCTACAGTTCCTCGTAAAGTTTTTAAAGTCAAATATATCTACTAACGAAAATGAGGTGGGGAGCCAGTCATGAATTGGGTGTGATGCAGAGTTGCCAGTTTTCCCCGTCATAACCACTCCTTGATATCTCAAAAACACTAACACCTTTTGAAATGAAGTTTTTGCAGTTCGTTTTGCTGTATATGTCTCAATTATGCAGAATTTAAACGGTTACGTAGTCCAAAAGTATACTTAAACTTTAAGGGTTGTGTCACACAAGGCGATTTACAGGCAACCAGTTCCAGGCAATCTCCAAGAAGAGAATTCATTCGAACATCACATGTTTTTCCTGAGGATCATAAGACATTATTTGAAATATTACTTATGTGCTACCAAAGTGGTCCTGTAGCATACACTGCATTTGGTTGCCTGTAAAAGTTGCCAATGTTACATGGGCCTAAGGGTCAAAACTGAACAAAATCATTCCAGAATAATAAATGCAGCTCACTCTTAAAGAATGTTAATGTTTCATTCCAGGTATTAAACCTGCTTTATTATATTTCTGGCTGTGAAACCTTTCTGTTTAGAATACTATATTTCATGGTAAAATAAAATATAAACAGCAAATCATATGCACATGGAATACAATCATGTTTCACTTTTTATGGTGTTATTTCTCTACTCCGACTAGCTCCAAATGGGTTAAAGCTAGGTTCATACTTTTGTTATGATCCCGACCTGGTCTTGGCCTTGGTGTCCTTTTGAAAGTTCCTTATAGACTTTGAGATATTTCAGTGGATGTGCCAAAATTCGCCGCTAACCCGTCAAATACGCTGGCCGTAAGCACATAATTCCCTGCTTCAGTAAGCGTCGATTCTGTGCTTACGGTAAGCAGAGCCATGCATTTGGGCCCAGTTTTCTGTTAGTACTGTAATGCATCTAGTAGAGGAGCTATAATGTTGTTCAAAGACGTCCTGTGGCTACACATTGAATTATGAACTAGCATCGAGTTAAGGCACTCGCGCCCTTAGTCCGTATCAAATCTAGAGTGTGCAGTATTAAAGCCATTGGACCCTTTCAGTAAACAGTGTTGTCCAAGACCCACACTTTGTGTACCACAACTTCTATATCAAATTACAAACCTGTGAAAATTTAGGCTCAATCGGTCATCGGAGTCGGGAGAAAACAACGGAAAACCCCACCCTTGTTTCCGCGCGTTTCGCCGTGTCATGACATGTGTTAAAAATAAATCCGTAATTCTCGTTAACGAGAATTTATATTGTTTTGCTGTTTTCTCGAAAAGTAAAGCATTTCATGGAATAAAATTTCAAGAGAAGTCTTTCACCATTGCCTTCTGTAAACCCTGTAAGTTATTTGTAAATCTGTGAACTTTTATTTTTTTTTCTGAACCGAAAGGGTCCAATGGCTTTAACAGTTTATAAGTCCTTGTCCTCTGTCCTTGTGATGCATCTCTTAAGAAGTCTGCTTATCTCCTTGCAGTGCGTCTGTTTTAGGAACAGTCGTTCCACTTCCAGGTTTCGACCTCGTCTGCATCTGATTGGGCAAGTTGGACCTAGTCTGCACCCTTGTTGCTTGTTGATCAGGTTTAGCCTTAACTGGGGTTGATAAATCCGGTTTACCCTTGGTTACAGTCGCCACAGCTGGTTTAGACCTTGTCTGGATGGTGCTCGGTTTAGTGTCAACTTGGGTTGATAAACTAGGTTTAGATCTGGTTTGCATGATGCTCAATGCAGGAGGCGGGGGCGGTGGCGGTGGGGGTGCTGGTGGTGCGAGTACTGGACTCGGGTTGACCTTTGCGATGGTGTCGCTGGGTTCAGTCTTGGAGACGCTGGTCAGCAGATAGCGTAAGCCGCTTTCGAAGGGTGCTGCAGGGCATTGTGGGTCTTCAACTGTGCTTGATAGAGTGTCCTTTAAGTCTGGTTTTGTAGCTGTGAGATTGTGAACATGAAGAATAAAATACAACATGTTAAATTGTCTCAGATCTCAATGCCAATGTTGGTACCAATTCCAGAGTTTTTTTAGTGAACAACTAACTCTTACAAATGAAGTACGTGGCCTAATTTCATAAAGCCTGTAAGCATAAAAACTTGCTAAGCACAGAAAAAAGTTGCTTAACAGAAACTGGTTACCAGTCAAAACTCCATAAAGTTCAGATGAATGCAACTGGTGCCCCTGGGCAAAGAGATTTGACAAGCAGTGTTAAATCTGTTTAACAGCTTAATGAAATTGGGCACTTGTAACTACCAAGATGAAAACAAACCCCAAATAACTTCCCAAACCCGTTACAAAAACATATTTCTAGCTCATACCTGTACTTTTGATGTTCTCATTATCGCCACAACCTCCATCCCGACGGTTCTTCTTCCCAGGGTCTTTGTTCTTGTGTTTGGAGTGAACCTCCCCCTGGTCGGGAGATCTGGTCGTCGTGAATTTCATCCACTTGTATTTGGTGCATTTCCTCGCTCCAGGGGAGCTCTGGATAAGATTTTGAATCGTTGGGTGAGTGAGGCCAAAGAAGTCTGTTCCTTTTCCTTTAGCACTTGGAATCTCTTTGCCCCTGATTGGAAAAAAATCAAACAAAAATAGTGATTTGTATTGTGACATCACACTTAGCAACTGTGATTGATTTGCAGTTAAGATCAATCTTAGCTCTTTGTGAAATCGGCCCCTGGTCATCATGCAACGAAGTATATAACTATTTTTGCAACCCCCCTAGCAACAGTCAAAAGGAATCAGTAGCCGCAAATTCAGATTCTGCCAAAGAAACTAAATTCACTTGTTTTGTCATATTCTGCATTAGTACTAATGAATACCAATATTATAGACAAGGCACCAGGGCCCAATTTCATAAAGCCTGTAAGCACACAAATTTGCTTAGCATGAAATTTCTTCCTTAATAAAAACAGGATTACCAACCAAATTTCCACGCGATTTTATGGATCAGCAAACAACAGCTGAATGCCAGTAACAAGCAATATGCAACAAACTAAAATTTGGCTGGTAATCTTGTTTTTATCAAGGAAGAAATTTCATGCTAAGCAAATTTTTGTGCTTAAAGGCTTTATGAAATTGGGCCCTGACTACTTGTCCTTAGCAGGAGTAACTATCCATGAACGAAAAAGGACGAGAAAACCGGGCAAGAAAAAAAGAGGTAAAGATACATATTACAGTACCTATACTTTTGTACACAGAAAGTGAAGAAAAAACAGAGGACATCAGCTGAAAAGAGAAAGTCTCACATTGCATAATATACTAACTGAACGACAGAAACTCAAAATATTTTTTTTATGCAAGTCGCCAGACACACAAGGCCTGAAGGCCACTTCAAGGTGTGAGCTACAATTAATTTTGTCCAGAGGCCGTTGCCACCTACTCCTAGGGCTGAAACAGGGTTACCCCTTTTACAGTCCATACGGATGTAGGCTTGGGTATCATCAGTCCGAAGCCTGGCCGGTAGAGCAGAAAGCACTACCTCCCCAATTTTAAAAGATGGTCTAAAAATAATGTTATTATGTTGTTTGACTCACCCATAGGTATTTATCTCATCTAGTAGGTTATTATGACATTCAGTGGGAGACAAACCGACAAACGGGTGTTCAGCTTCATCCTCTGCGACAATCTCAAACTGCGGACAAAATACAAAATTATTATTATTAATATTTTATTTCACCAAAACAGCACAAAAAAGGAAGAGCAGGACAAAAACACAACCTGTCAGAACCAGGCATGGTATTTGGCCCTTGGGAAGAATGTGGACCATTTTAGCATTAAAGGCAGTAATTACTCAAAAGTTTAATGACCATAGACTTTGGAAGGGAGCAGTTAAGAGCTGTTGATAGTATAAAACATTGTGAGAAAAGATTCTCCTTGTGAGGGTTTTCACCTAAAAAAAAATGTTGAATCTGAGAATGAACTTTTTCTTAGGCATCTTAAAGCACTAGTTCTATGCAACAAGGTTATTTTTTCGTTCATTTTTTTCTTGCACCTACGATGATCAATTGAGCCCAAATTCTCACACAATTTTTTGAGCATATTATGTTGGGATACAACCAAGTAAGTACATTGGTCTCTGACAATTACCAAACATGTCCAGGGCCCAATTTCATAGAGCTGCTAAGCACCAACATTTGCTTAGCATTAAATTTCTGCCTCGATAAAAACAGGATTACCAACAAAATTTCCACATGATTTTCAGGATGAGCAAAGATCAGCTGAATACCAGTAACAAGCAATATGCAACAAATAGAAATTTTGTTGGTAATCCTGTTTTAAACAAGGAAGACATTTCATGCTAAGCAAATTTGTGCTTAGCAGCTATATGAAATTGAGCCCAGTGCCTTTAATTTGCTTCACACGAAGAACTCGCAAGAACTATGAACCGGGCTTTACACTCACCCTTGGTGTGAGTCCAGCATCCAACACCTTACACGTATAAAGGCATTTATTCATGGGGTCTTTAGCACTGGTGTACATTCGACTGCTACAGAATCCTGTAGGATAGATGCAATATTCATCATGATAGTCTGGCCGATCAGTCACGATCTGACCCAAGCTATGGACGGTTAGACTGCTCAGTTTAATCGGGAAGATCGGCTTACCTGTAAGATGAAAAAGAAAGAGAAAATAAAGCATACCAGAAATACTAGAGCCTGAGTCCATGCCAGTGCTCTTATCTGATGCACATTTTGAATGAAGCAAGGCACGGTAAAATATATCATTCAAATCGAATCATAATAACAGTGGCCTCTTATATAGTGCTCAAATCCATCACTCAGTGACACTCATGACACTCCAATATTACTCCTAGTAGCTGGAACGTTTATTTCATTCCTTAAACCACCACAGCTTCGATTGGAGTGTACAGAATGTGCTTTCTATTATTTAGTGCACTAAACTAAATCAATTACAGCAAATTTCCTCTAGTAAGAGGCGATCTAAGACAAAATTTGTATTGTAACTTTGCAAAAGGCACCACAGCAAAAACACATGGCACCACAGCAATTGCTGTTGACCAACTTGGATCTTTTGAAGAAAGACACCAATCTGGAGACAGCAGAGCTATTGACAGCAATGCAGGACAGAACCCCATGGAGAGCCATCACAAATCGAGTACACCTATCGAGATAAACTAAACTACACAAACCTGTCGAATCCAAGGGTATTTGTTGTACAAGACGTTTTGTAGATACACCTGAAGATCGTTTGGTTTTAACTCTCCCAGCTTCTTTCCTTGCCTTATCTGAAAGTAAACAAACAAACAAACCCCAAAATAAACAACAACAAATCGAGAAAGGAACATTTAAAAAAACAAAATTATTGTTGTTTTTTGATAGCAGCAACTGAATACCTAAGCCTTTTTAAAAAGGTGAACCAACACTCCCCTCAAAACAATTGCTCCGTCAATTACAAAATTCCTAAATTTTGGATTTGAATAAGTGTGTTTTCTTGAAGAAAAGACTTTTCAAGTTTTTCCCCGCTTATATTTTCAATGTGGACTGGTACTTTTTAGAGAAATTCTATTTATTATTTAATTTCTGGTCAGTAGTCAGGAAACTAGACAAATACCTTTATCTGCCCTTTTAGCCTTCTTGCGTTTCCGCTTAGCCTTATTCTTGTCTCCTTTCTCGCGCTTACTGGCCGATGCCTGCGACGACGCCATACTCCCCTCTCCATCTTCAGCGTGGCGTTTGGATGCAGAGTGCTTCGAGGCAGATGTCGATTTGGTTGCAGATGGCGGGATAGCACAGATCTCTTGGTAATGCAGAAGGCGTTGCAGCAGGAAGAATCTCTCCTGTTGGGCACGTTGGATTTTTCGCTCACTGCGACAAACCTCGTCGTTGAGGGCAGCATTCTCCTACATCAGAAAAATTATATTTAGGATATTAATTTCGGTTTTAGCCTTACACCATGTACACTGATGTTTTCTTAATGTACACTGATGTTTTCTTAAATTTTTGATTTGAAACTTTGCATTTTGGAAGTATAAGTAACAAAGTTTTGCGTTAACACCATGTGAAAATCTCTTAGAAAAGTGTTTATTCTGAAAAGAACCTGTGCATCTAACAATGTAATATTTACAAGGAGAATCATAAAGTAAACAAAGTAGACTCCAGGTTCTTAAGATTATTTTCTGTAAGTAATCCATAGAGCTATATATATTGACTAGAGCGCTAACTTGCTCTGCACTGTGAAGCCACCCTGGGCGCAGACATGTTGGATGTGTTGCGTGACTAAGGAACAATTTTAATTTTAAGAGAACTCACATGGACCCGATTAATTTAAATTCGGCATGTGCACTTATGTACGCGACTGCCCATTCGCGTACGTCCGCGCTACGAAAACCAAAAGTTCGACTTGATTGATGTACTAAAAAAAGTATACACGCCTTTTAAACATGAGGCACATGACGCTTGCAGTTTGTACGCTCATCAGCAGATTGTGCGTTCACATTTGCTACATTTTTGGTTCGATGACACATAGAAAAGAACAAACGCACTATCATGTAAATAGCCGTACAATTGCCATACAAAATTTCAAGCTTTTGTATTGGTTTGTACATAAACATGGATGCGCCCACACGGCTTCAAAACCTTAGTGCGTGTATAACGGGGTGTTAGCGCTCTAATTAATATATATCTCTATGAAATAATCCCAATCGACTTACAAAAATCATGAGTTTGATGAGTTTGCGTAGCCTGCGATATTTGCCTTTGTAGCGAATTGATTGCAGAATTGCGTTATCTTTTGCTGACGTCTTCTTTCGGGTGGCAACTAAGGTCGGCTTGTTACGCTTCTTGGTTTTCTCTTCTGGTGTCTGTTGGAAATGAAAGAGAAAATGAATTTGGTTGGTAATCCTGTTTTTATCAAGGAAGAAATTTCATGCTAAGCAATTTTGTGTGCCGAGCATCTCTATAAAATTGGGCCCTGGTTGGGATTTAGGGATAGTTAGGAGTTAGTGGGGTTGGGGGGGGGGTTAGCAATTGAGAGGGGATAAGGGGTTTAGAATGGGGTTTTAATGACTGGGGTTTAATGGGGATTTAGAAGATTGGGGATTGGGGATGGGATTTTGGGGGTTTGAAAGGTTGGGGGTCTATGAATGGAGGTGAGGATCTTTAAGGTTTTAGAGTCTGGGGGTTGGATCAGGATGGGGTTCTCTTAATGTGAGTTTGAGGTAGAAGTTTCGATGAAAGTGATTTGGGGTCGGGAATTTTAGAGGATGGGTTGAGATTTTTGGGATAGGGGTATTGTTTTTTGGGGAGGTTGGGTTGGAGTTTGGGTTTTTGAGGTTTCTGGGGTCGGTGGTTGTTGGGGGTTTCGGTGTTTTTTTTTTTTTGCAGTGTTGGGGTTTGGATACAGGATTTTGACGGTTTAGCAAAGTGGCTTTACATTAATACTCTTTACCAGTATTCTGAACATTCCGATTTCTCCGTCCACTCTCTTGAAGCGACGGCTTCCCTTCTGAGTGTCTCTGTACAGCACAGCCTCCAGGGAAGACCTGGCGTTGGATTGCACCAAACCTCTCTCCAATATCCGCTGTTTAATCTCCTTAATATGAAGTGCCTTCCCTGCCTCTTGGAGAATCACCTGAGAAGCAATCAATTGGTATGAGTGTCAAAGGGATGGTGCACCAGTTTAGTTTCTGATCAGCGTGTGGGTTTCGAATCCCCAGCCGGGGGTTTCGAATCCCCAGAAAATAACCTCTCTCTCGAAAACTACGTTACTGCAGAGGGAGACGTTTCTCACAATGTTAAATACTATCAACAGCTCCCCATTACTCGTACTCGTTACCAAGTAAAGGTTTTATGCCAATAGTGTCTACTGCCTTTAAATTAAGATTACAATTTAAAAAAAAGTAATTAGTAATTCTTTTTTTACGCGTCCAAATTTAATTTCACAGTTCAATGATTCTTACCTGAGCAGCGTCCAGCCACGTCATGCCTGATCGATCACTGCAATCTGATCCGGTCATTTCACTGTGGAATAACCAAACAGAATCATTCAATCTTAACACGCAGTAAACAAAAATCTTCTCAACTTCTTACAAAATATCAGGCCTGGAATAACACGCAGGGCTTCCATTAATTATTGCCCCTGGTTTTGGCCTTGGTGCCCCTTTAAAAGTTTCCATTGACTGTAAAGGAAAAGTCACACTGCAGCGATAACGAAAACGATAACAATAACAACGCAAAGACAACGCATTTTATTGGTTGATTTGCTCCATGCAGAATACGCCCACGCTTATTCAACCAATCAAGGGCGTGCATTTTTAACGTTATCGTTTTCGTTCTCATCGAGGCCTGTGTGACCGGGCCTTAAGGTTTCCAAATTGTTCATATTACAGGGCCATGAGTAATTTATGGCCTTTTGACTGCGATCTTTGTCTGTAAAATTTGATACTCCTTATCATTAGCTGTGTCTTGGATTGAAATCTGTGCTGGCCAGCACAATGTTTTTTGCAATGAACTAACTAAATCCCATGATGCTTCATGAAACTTCCTGTTTTTGCCACTTGCCTATTCTCTTTATCTATCGTTCTAAAAATAGTTGGGTTTACCAGTAGTTTGTGTAGCTTTGTACATGTACATTAAAGTAGCATGAATAAAATTCCTCCTCTAGGGGGAAAAAAAAGAGTGCTGGGCATTACATTGCGAGTCCCGAGCAGGCCCGCCCAGCACCGACCACCGTCGCTACAACACTGGGGCCAATTTCAAAGAGCTGCTTCTTCAGCAACAAAATTGCTTAAGCACGAAAATAGCTTGCTTATTTTTTACACATTACTGGCCAAAATTTCATGTCGTACACATTGCTTGTACTTGTATTTAGCTGTTGCTTATTTTTAAGTGGAGTCTTGGCCGGTAATCTGATTTTACTAAGCAAGGATTTTTTTCTTAAGCAAAATATTAGTGCCTAAGCAGCTCTATGAAATTAGGCCAAGTACTCACCTCGGGCTGCCAGTTGCGGTTGCATTGATGGGTTGAATCATCCCTAGTGTTGTGAAGAGCTCACTGGGAAGCATGTCGGCTGATGGGTAATCGGGGGATAGTAGAGACTGCGGAATCGCTGGGAAGCTACTGGGATAGGTTGTAGAGTTCAGCTGGAGATGGAACATCAAAACAGTGTAAATGTCAAAACTAAACAAATTTACCCTCCTACTGTCTGACTGCAGACCAGGGGCCGATTTCACAAAGAGTTATTGTTGATCTTAACTGCAAATCCATCGTAGTTGGTTAATGAAGTGTGATGTCAAAATCAGCATGGGGATACTGACAATTCACCTAAATAATGAATTGTATTGCTTTTAAGTGCAAATCGAGGCCTGTCTGCTTTGTTTTTAAAGGGCAAGTGTATTTTCTCCTTGGTACATGTACATGTAATTGCAAAGGACACCCTAAGAGATAATTCTCAACTTCTACTGTAACATTTCAAAGGCACCAAGGCAATGACCAAAGGGCATTGAGGCAATTGCCTTTATTGCCTTTTGTGAAGTATCAGGTCTGGGAATACATTGTCTTGAGTCTTGAGTAATTTAATCACTAAACAGCTCACGTAGGAAGATAAACTGGGATGGTGCGTTGGTGGCGTCATTGGTCGACGGTGCAAGGTGCGACGAAAAAAGAAAAAGAAAAAAGGACCTTGGTCAAAACAAAATGCTGTGTAGGCCGTACCTGTGGCTGTGGTGTGGTCATCCCGAAACCTGCCATGACCCCTTGTCTCTCTGGAGTAGGTAACATCCCATGTAGCCCTAGTCCAAGGTTGGATAATGACAAACCATGATGATGAGATAGACTGAATGGAAGTCCCAGGCTAGCGGCGGCTGCAGCTGCAGCTAAACTAGCTCCTGGGTTAGAGATGTCTTGAGCCATACCAGGCATGACGGTCGGACGGAGTCGGGCAAGCTGGCTTGCAAGCGATAACTGATGGGAGGACGGCATTTGGAGTAGGTTTCCTAAGAAAAGAAGAGAATTTTAAACTTTATTAGAGTAGGAGAACTCTGCGACCATCGGGACAGGCCTGCATCGGGAGTTAGGAAGGGCTACGATTAACACAACTAAAACTAATTACTAGAACACAATCCACACAAAGTACTTACTACATGAATACAAGGAGTGATAATCATTTTTTTTTGTACATTTAGCTCTGGGTCCCTTCTTAGTTACAGTTTAGACTGAGCTAAAAAAATCTGACAGCAATATTATTTAAATGTTTTTTGTTTTTTTACAACTTACTTAATTTTTTTGAAAAGTTTCCGTATCACGCCACCACTTTTTCATTCGATATTAAATATTGTAGTATCTATCTAATTAACCTCAATGAGATATCCCTATTTGTAAAAATAAGTGAAAAAGTGGTGGCAGGATACGGAAAGTTATCCAACTTTGCAACATCTTAAACATACCCCCTCCAATCTACGATTGTCGGGAGAATTGAGGGTTCTAATTATTGATTATTGCTCGCAACTAGCATGACTAGCTAGAGCAAAAAAGAAGAACACAAAATGTATTTAGGTAAAAATTAAAATGGTCATTAAAAAACTGGGGTTATTTGAATCAATTTGGGGCGAGGAAAAGATCAAACAACAAAACATAACTTAAGCTTAAAAAATATAAATACCTGGTCCCGGATATGCAATGTGTTGATGAGAAGTTCCTCCACCGGCGACTGGCAGTACCGGACTGGACAGCGGGGGTCGGATAAGTCGTTGCTGTTGTTGCTGCTGTTGTTGTTGTTGTTGTTGTTGTTGCTGCTGTTGCTGTTGCTGCTGCTGTTGTTGTTGCTGCTGTTGTTGTTGTTGTTGTTGTTGTTGTTGTTGTTGAAGTTGTTGATGTTGCTGTTGTTGTTGTATTTGCTGCTGATGTTGTTGTTGTTGCTGCTGTTGCTGCTGTTGCTGTTGCTGTTGTTGTTGTTGTTGTTGTTGTTGTTGTTGTTGTTGTTGTTGTTGTTGTTGCAACCCAGCTGCGTGTAACTGATGTGCTTGCTGCAACTGCACAAGCTGAGCCTGCTGCTGCAGCAGCGACTGCACGGTGGCGGGACCGTGGCCACCGCGACTTCCAAGCCCCCCACCCGCCGGTGTCGGAGGCACATCACCCGGGCTTGGAAACGGCGGGTGAACAGCCCCGAAATCAAACCCTTGGAGTTGTGGAAACTGGCTCAGATTTGAAGAAGTGTTGGCAGTGGGTAAACATGATGCTGAATTGATGGCTGTTGTTGATGGTGTTGAAGAGACTGACCCAAAATTTGGAGAATTCACCGGGGTCGTAACTCGCACGGCTGGCTGTTTTTCGGCCATTTTGCTTTTTGTGTGAAGTGCAGCAGTAAAATTGCAAACTCTATGGGGTAAGAGTTGAGGGGCGGAGCCAGGCTTAAAGAAGATGGAAAGCGTTTCAACCAGTTTCCAAAATTCACACACATAATTGGTCCCTTGAAATATCTAAAGTACTTCTCAAATAAAACCGTTGATCTGTAAAAAAATTAGTACAAGCTTATGTTCCCCCTCAACCTCCCCCCCCCAAAAAAATCCTATGTGATTATTTTATTCCGACTAAACTTTTTAAACAGACAAAAGAGGGGGCTAGACACATTTACCGTGCTACCTACTTCGTTTGAATAATGTCTGTAATATAACACATGTCCACAACTTCAAAAACGGAACTCAAAATGAAGAAGGCCTGTTTTATTGTTAAACCTTTAATCATTCAACAAACAAATCAATGTTGGCAGATGAAATAGATATGACAAAATAAAATAGTACAGTGGTGGAACAGCAAGGTGGAATATTTTTCTGCCCCAAGTTTCTCAAAAAAAGTCCGAAACCTGCAAGTGAAAAAAGAAACCACACGAGCCCATCAGAGAAACAATAATATTAAAGTCTGGCAGCTGGTAATAGACGGAGGATGCCAACATGTATGGTAGTGGATTCTGTCTCCATGGTGAATGTGTAGAAATTTCCAGATAAGTTACCGTCCTGCCTGGGGTGCTGGGGTGGGGGACAACACTCCAGGACACCGATGTGGCAGGAGATTCTGTCGTTGTCCAAGGGCGAATAATTCTGTCCGCGAGATTCGGTCCCCCTCATGGAAATGTATGTTTCAAAAGAGGGCGCTATCATAAAAAGGTTGTACACAGATCGCCATGTGGGGGACCGAATGTCCAGGGCGGGGAAGAATCTCCTGCCACCCCCCCCCCCCCTCCCCCCCCCCCCCCCCAACGGGGGCCTGTGTGACCGGGCCTTTACGTTGATCCAAACCCTTCACAACCAATGATATAAATAAATAATAATTAAATAAAAAAGACATTTATATAGCGCCTTTTACCAGAGGATGCAAAGCGCTGGAAAATGAAAAGAACAGAGAGCCAGAAGGGCAGGGTTGGAGGGGGGGGGGGGGGGGGGGGGGAAGGGGTTACACTTGGGAAACCCAGATTACATGCCAGCAGAGAAAAGATGGGTCTTGAGGGCCTTTTTAAAAGGGGTGAGACCAGTATACGAATGACTGAACTCGTTTGTGCCGTTCTATCGAGAACCGACAATGTTTCTGTCACAAAGACCATGACGAAACACAATTCTAGTGGATGAGACTGCAAAACCTCAGTTCCTCTTTTTGCCTAGAACGGTGTACACAATTTCTTCTGATAGCGCTCTCTTTTTAATCAACCTACTCCAGCACATTGGGTCGTATGAATAAAAAGTAGTACTTACTTTTACTTGAAAATTTCAAGTATTTACTACCATCCATATGAATAAAAGGAAGTAAAAACTGTTACTTAAAAGTATTTACTAAAATGCTAAAAGTATCTACTTTTACCAAAAAGTAAATTCTTTTAATTTTAGCACTTACTTACTTCCATATGAATAAAACGGAGAATATACTACAAAATGCAAGTAAATACTAGTGATTTTTCAAGGTAGCTCCAGAGCTACCTTGGGCACAGAAGTAAAAGGCTCGTCCGAAGAAATGACAGTGTTTATGAATGTTCCTCACAGGATAAAATGTTTTAGTCCAAAGGAAAGACATCACTGAAATATTAAATAGACACATACACAGTGTTTCACAACAGAAACAATACACACAAACTCAAACTGCTTTTAATCAAACTTGTTTATATATGCTGAGGATAAAATAAAACCGTTTGTAAAAAAAACCGTTTTGTATCATTACAGTAAGCTTTTTAAAAAGATATAAAGAATTTTTTCAACTCAGAAATGAATGCTTCGATCATTAAATCTTATTGTTCATAAAATCAGAAGAAGTAATTTTTTAAACAATTAAATGCATTTCAATAGAATGTTGTTCGTGTTATTATTAAAACTTTTAAGTTTAAGTTAAATAGCTATGCTCATATCCAGCTCTCATCTTCTCTATACAGCGCTGCCATGCTCCACTCCAAGTTTCAAAAGCTGTGTGTCCAGATGAGTCGTCTTCATCAAAATGTTGTCAGAATAAAAACCTCATGGCTGACTTGAAGATTTCTATGTTTCTGTTAAATCAAATGCTTCTTTGGCTGTGTGTGTGAGTGCGTACGTAGACGTGAATGGGAGTTGTAATACAAAGGAAACCTTTTGTTAAGAGCCATTCAGCCATGGTATATCAGAAGTATTTACTCCAAAGCATTAAGTGAATACTTTGCAGTAAAAGAATAGGTTTATTCATACGGAATTTAGAAGATGCTTTTACTGAATGCTTCTACTTGGAAGTTTATGCTTTTACTTTTTGCTAGTACTTGTCAGTAAATACTACTTTTTATTCATACGACCCATTGTTTTTTTGTCAAACTGGGGGAGGGGGTGGGGACTTCCGGAGGAAAGACTTCCCTACGACATGCACCGGCATAATGATTATTAATAGTATAAAAAAAAGCCAACCCAAAATAATTTAATAAAAATACAGAGATTTGGGTATTATGGCCCACCTTAAATTTTATTGACTTTACTGACATGTATAAAATTGTTCATAAAAAAAAATATGTGTGAACAATTTAGTAGGGCTAGTTCAAAAGAAAAACCCCAGCTTGGAAATCCGATAGAGGAAACTTGAGTAAACGAGGGGAAACTAAGTCTCGGTACTAGTTCCGACATTGAGCTTTAAGCAGACAATAGTACAAACAATTTGTTAGCTTAGCAGAAATGAGCACCATTCACAACTTGTTCATGTTACATGTTACCTTTATTCTTCGGATACGCATTGTTGTACCTCGGCAGCTCTGTATGTCCTGATATATCGATAAGTATGCGCAATGTCGTTGAAAGCAAGTGAACAACAACAAAATGAAAAGAATTTATATATGAATTAGTCCAATAAAATTTTAAGTAAACGATAATCAGTATTTAGAAAATCACATTCAGTTCAAAGTTTTGACAAACACAATTATTACATAAATCCAGTTGTGATTTGCGCTTGTAACGCTTTCAAACCCACTGAGATATCTTTTGACTAGAAATAAATCACATGCATCACAATTATTCGCGGACAACTTATAAAAAATATTATATACATGAAAAGAGGGTTTTAAAAAGAAAGATTTTTCCCAACTACCGTTACTGTTGTAATAAGAAGCACGCCCTCTATACTATTGCAAGGAATGGATGGTATAATTATTACGGTGCTAAAAGTCCAAATCAACTGTACTTTTGGCTACAGTGTTTTTTCATACTAACAATGAAAGCGGCGGTTTAAAGAAGTACACAATCAAATATTTTGTTCCCAAAATAAGTGAACAATTTTACGAAAATTTAGAAAGCGGAACTCTGTCCTTAAAAATAGTGAAAATTGTTTTAAAGGAACTGGACACCATTACTCAACACAATGTTAGCATAAAAATGTATTTGGTAAAGAGCAATATAGTTGTTGAAAACATTGTGAGAAACGGCTCCCTCTGAAGTAATGTAGTGTTTGAGAAAGGGGTAAATTCTCACTCTAATATTAAAAGACTTCAGGCTTGACTCCTTTATTAGGCATTTGAAAGCAAACAATTTGTGCAACAATTTTGTTTTTCTTTCTTCAGTATGTTTATGCAATTTCAATGACAAACCTTTTCACAGATTAGTTATTTAATGCATTATGTTGGGATACACCAAGTAAGTCTTTGACAAATTACCAAAGGTGTCCTGGGGTCGATTTCACAAAGAGTTAGGACTAGTCCCCTAGGAGATATACAAATTGCATGGACAGTCCTAAGTTAGGACGAGTAACTGGTCCTAACTCGAGATAAGACTAGCCCTAACTCTTTGTGAAATCCACCCCAGTGCATTTAAAGAAGACATCTTTTTAATAGGCTTTCTACCATCGACACTTCTAGCGGTCTTTGTAACGGCATTTTTCCCGCCAAATTGTTTGTTCTTATCGTTTCTTGCTTGGTAAGACGTTCTCCTTGTATTTCCCGCTCACGTTCCCAGGGGGATCGTAGTTGAACACAGCGAAGACTTCATTTTGGTTACGAGGATTAACTGCCACACCGATGCCGAGACTTTTGGATTGTTTCCATACAACTTGCGTAAAATGACCTGTGTAAAACGATAAACAAACGGTTAACTAACTCATATAAACCAGATTAATGAAAATAAACCAAGTAATGCAAAAGTCTTTCGGAAATTGAAAATATCTTAAAAAACATCTGACCTGTTCCTGAGGAGAAGCCTCCGCTGCTGAAGTTATATCTGTTGATTTCATCGTAGAAAGACTTGACTGCTTTGTCTCCTAAATCAATTAAATCAAAATCAATCAAATCAAAACAAAAAATACCCAATTAGAAAGGAATTTTGGAAACATTCTTAATGATTCTGTTGGGTGACAGGCTGCTAGCCCTGCCTGGCGGTCATTTACTTTTGTACTATACTACAGTGACAGGGGAAAGTTCCAGTAATCATGGCCATGTGAAAAGGTAACTTTAACATTTCCCCGACCATATTATTTGATTTTTTGGGTGTTCAACATCGATTTTGTTAAAGTACATGTTGTGTACAATTTTTAACGATTTATAATACGCTGTAACTTATTTTCAGAAAAGTGAAAACGTATTTTGATTTACAATTTAACGGGTCATAACTGGTTGCATTGTGTTTATTGAAATCTACAAGCAATGAACGAATGTACCCTCCCCAACCAAAATGTATTCACGCGTAAACATAAAACATTTAAAACAATATTAATTTTAGTTCATGAATCATGGTTCGTAATGTCACTGCGTAAAGTGCCAGACGGCTGTTTCAACATTCCAATGCGTCCAAACTGATGATTTTTTCATCCCAAGCGGAAGTGAATTCGTCCGCACCGTGGCAGGGGTCACGCCTTCTAACGAGTACCACATCCACCCTCATAATAATTCAATGGAACTCTTTGGGGACAGAAATAATATGTCGCAGAGAAACCATATCACCGTGGGACTAACTTGTGCATCTGTTTTTGTTGTAAATGAACTTTTGTGATGCTTATAATATTTCTAGCAATATGTTGTACTTACCATCCTGTTCATAACGGAATACGGAAGCCCTATCCACATTATTCATACCACTGCTTACCGAAAGGCTCACTAACTTGCAAAATGTAACGTGTGAATAGATGGCACTGGGTGTGGACAGGTTATAAAATATGGGTGTGGTTAATTGTTGGTTGGGGATGGGTGGAATGTTATTTGGGATGGGTGCCGATGGGTGCCAACGGGTTTGAATGGCTGCGGATGGGTGGTGGAAATAGGTGGAGTTATTTGGAATGGGTGCCGATGGGTACCAACGGGTTTGATTGGCTGGGAATGGGTGGTGGATATGTTGAATTGTTTGGGATGGGTGCCGATGGGTAACAACGGGTTTGATTGGCTGCGGATGGGTGGTGGAAATAGGTGGAGTTATTTGGAATGGGTGCCGATGGGTACCAACGGGTTTGATTGGCTGGGAATGGGTGGTGGATATGTTGAATTGTTTGGGATGGGTGCCGATGGGTACCAACGGGTTTGAATGGCTGGGAATGGGTGGTGGAAATAGGTGGAGTTATTTGGAATGGGTGCCGATGGGTACCAACGGGTTTGATTGGCTGGGAATGGGTGGTGGATATGTTGAATTGTTTGGGATGGGTGCCGATGGGTAACAACGGGTTTGATTGGCTGGGAATGGGTAGTGGATAGGTTGAAATGTTTGGGATGGGTGCCAATGGGTACCAACGGGTTTGAATGGCTGTGGATGGGTGGTGGAAATAGGAGGACTTGTTTGGAATGGGTGCCGATGGGTACCAACGGGTTTGATTGGCTGGGAATGGGTGGTGGATAGGTTGAATTATTTGGGATGGGTGTCGATGGGTGTCAACGGATATCAATAGTTGATCGGTGTGATGGGTGGCAATGGGTGTGAATGCTCTGTAGTAGGTACCAATGGGTAAAATCGTATAACCTGACCTGTCATTTCCTCCAGTCCTCTAGAGTCGCTTCCCCAGTAGATGTTCTCTCCGTACTTGTGCTCCGATCTGTGTTGAAGCTGCGCATTCTTAGCCAGCTTATTGGCCCACTCCTGTGCGTATTTGCTGACGTTGCCATTCATCTTGATGTTGGGGGCGCCATGCATGGACCTGTACTTGTTGTGGGCCTTGAGGGCGTCTCGTTTGAACTTTGACTTGTAACCTGTGAGGTCAGAAAATAATTAATTTCATTTTATTTGTTTATATTAATTTCTTTTCATTTCATTCTGGTTGTGAAGCCAGGGATTGATTTTACAAAGAAATATGATTAATCTTAAGACGAGTTGTACGGTTGTCATTATTTGTATTGTGACATCACACTTTGCTTAGCGAGCAAAAATCAAATAATTGGAAGTTATATCAATCCTGGTGTCGATTTCACAAAGAGATTAGGACCAGTCCTAACTTGGGACTGGTCCTAGGGGATATCAAAAACGTACGGCTAGTCCTAAGTTCGTCCTAATTTGAGATAAGATTGTCTTAACTCTTTGTGAAATCCACCCCTGGCTCTATGTGAAATCGGCACATGGAACTTTCAAGCAAACTTATTCACTGTACTAGCCAAGAACCCAAATAGAGAGAAGACACAGAAGAAAGTCTTAGTTTTAGATGTGGGAGGAAAAACCAAGAAAATTATTCCAGGGAAAAGCCACGCAGTCAAGTAGGGACTGAAACACCAAATCCACTTAGTGCCCCTGGTGGGATTTGAAACGGGGTCCAAGAGGTGTAAGGCGAGGGAAGATACCACTACGCCAACCCGGTGCTACAGCAAACCTCACCTAGTTATACTCACACCATGCAAAATTTCAAATCCTTGTATCTGTTCAATCTTAAGGTTGGAGATGCGCGGACTCTTCTAATGGCCAATGATGTAATATTTAACTTTTAAGAATTGAACATATTTAAGTCCAATAATAGTCGAGATATTAGAACACATTGCCATTGATCTGTTTGAATCCCCCTTTAGTCTGGCAGGCTGACATTCCTTTATCGTTACTCATCACTGCCGATGATGTCTAGATTACCGACTCACTCTCTCCCATACAGACAGATGGAATGTGTCGTGACATTCAACCCTGTCTGGCCTAGACTGAAACATTAGAACTGGTTTTGTCATTGAGGTATAAGGCCTTTCTCTGAATTTGATGTTTGGGGTTTCGTCTGTGGAATTGTGTTGAGCTTGATGTGAAGTTATAGAGCTGTTTGGCATTGAGACTTCGTACACCTTACTAAAAAGAAACTGTTTTTTTGTAACCGTGGTATGTCTTTCTTTGAATTGGACCGTGTAAGGTTTTCGTCCGTGGAATTGTGTGTAAACCTGGGCCCAGTTTCATAGAGCAGCTAAGCACACAATAATGCTTAGCAGGAAATTTCTTCCTCGATAAAAACAGGATTACCAACTAAACTTCCAAGTTATTTTCAGGTTAAAGCAAACAACAGCTGAATACCAGTAACAAGCAATATGCAACAAATGAAAATTTGGTTGGTAATCCTGTTTTTTATCAAGGAAGAAATTTCATGCTAAGCAAATTTTTGGGCTTAGCAGCTCTATAAAATTGGGCCATGATGTGAAATGAAACTATAAGCCATTTGGCATTGATATATTTGGCTGCACCACACTGCAGAAGAGAAACTCTTTACGGAGATACACCAGTTGAGAAGACTGGTCTTTGACAATTACTAATAGTGTCCAGTGTCTTTAACTTTGGTAATTGGAAATTCAAATAATTTGAAAGCCGTCGGAATGGATTGTTTAAAAATGGTCCAATATTGTGCCCCGTTGTTGACTTTCATCCTGGAGCATTTGGGGTTACAATATCCCTCTAAAAGGGCTCTGTTACAAGGTGATGTGAGGTCTTTTCCACGATAGAGTTTTGCCAGTTTCGTTCAGTGTGTTTTACTTTAATTTCGGATGAGTTCAAAAGCTCATCTACGGTATTATCCTACCAACAAATTAAAGGGGGGAAAATGAAGTTAAGTTGTCATAAAATATATTTGGTTTGTTTTCCAAAAGCTGAGAGACTTTCAAATATTTGTTGAGTATTTATGAATATTTTAGCATTCGTTGCTATGGTTACTTTAAGTGTGGTGCACCCAATTTAGTAACGTCTTTAATCAAAGCTACTTCATATAGTTGCCCCCCCCCAAAAAAAAAAAGTACCCCATGTTAAATATTGCCTATATGTTTACGCTATGATGTGGCCTGTAGATTTATCAGAACTTGCCTTTGTATGACATGACAGTGCCATGACTTGGACATCCCGTCATGTTTATTACACGATCATTAGTGGAAGCTGCATGGTCGAGGTATGTGCCATTTGGCATACTGGGAATTCCAGAATCGGGAAGATCTTCCAGAGTAATTTGATGAGTTATCAAAAGGGAATCCATGTTTATTGTGACGTCATGAGACTGCTAGACCAGACTACGCCGAAGGATTGATGGGCAGTGTTGCATATTATGATTTTGAGCAATAAAGCATTTGTTTTCTTTCTTTTTTGCATTTCTACCATAGGTCCTTTTGGTTGGTACATGTAGCTCTGCTTGCAACAGCTAATTCTATTTTATCTTTTAAGATGATTAGCTTTAAAAGAAAGGCAATATTATAGCTAATTTCCTTCCATTCATGTCCCCTCAGGGCCGCCGTAGAGTAATTAAACAAACTGATAACAATTATTGCCAAACATTCAGTGACGTCGTTAATATCAAACTGAATATTCATTAGGGGCCGTGAACGAGGAGGCCGTAATATTGACCATGGCGCTATCAATAAGTTATTGATTTGTACTCAGAAGGTGTCATCTGATTCAATATCTCATTAGCATAATAATATATGCTGATGCATCTCATTATGTGATGTGGTTGAGGAAAGGTCACTTTCAAAAACCAGGATACTAGGCTTTGGCATTTGGGCCCAATTTCATAGCACTGCTTTACGGGAAAAACATTTTCGTGCTTACTGTAGCAGACAAATTTGCTAAGTTGCAAGCGTATTTTACAGGTTAGCAGAAAAATTAGGCGGCCATATTGCGCTTCCACCATCAATTTGCATTTTGACGTCATTTATTTTCGTGCAGCAAGCGCTGGAAGATTAGCACACCTTTTCGTGTGCTTACGGTTAGCAGCGCTATGAAATGGAAATCGCACAGTAAGCACAAAATCGGCCGCTAAGCAGTGCTATGAAGTTGGGCCCAGCTCATAGACCAACCCAGTTATCACGATGACCATTGGACAGATTCAAAATGTTCACACCACAGGTTTTACCTTGGGCCTTTACATGGTGTTATGATATTAAATGTTGGAAATCTCCACATAGACTAAAATTGCAGAAACAACTTCTACATTATTTTTTGAGAGAAAATGGGGAAAACAACGGGTTTTGATCTCGCGACATAGTCCGAAATCCGATGTTTGAAACGGCAAAAAAAAATTAATTCATGTAAATTTGCTTTGGGTATAAAGAATAATATTACTTGGTTGTAGGCTTACACCGATGTGTGTAATAAGCACTGTATCTGCGATGTTTTTGTCACCACAAGTTTTCGTGACCACATATTTGAAGGTTTGCTATTTCATGTGTTGGGTTACACAAAGTGCAGTGGGACCCTTTCGGTACAGATAATTTACAGGGTTTACAGAAGGTAATGGTGAAAGACTTCTCTTGAAAAATTAGTCCATGAAATGCTTTACTTTTTGACGAAACATTAAAGGAACACGTTGCCTTGGATCGGACGAGTTGGTCACTAAAAAGCGTTTGAAACCGTTTGTTATGAAATATATATGGTTAGAAAGATGTTTTAAAAGTAATAATCCACACAAGTATCACTAAAAATTGCACGGTTTTCTTTTTACGTCACGAACTATCACGGTCGGCCATTTATGGGAGTCAAAATTTTGACTCCCATAAATGGCCGACCGTGTTATTGGACGAGGTAAAAAGAAAACCACGCAATTTCGAGGCATATTTGTGTAGATCATTGTATTCTACTTTTACATCATCTTTCTAACCATATGCATTTTATAACAAACGGTCACAAAACGCTTTTCAAAGACCAACTCGACCGATCCAAGGCAACGTGTTCCTTTAACCAATATCAATTCTCGATATCGAGAATTACGGATTTATTTTAAACACATGTCATGACACAGCGAAACGTGCGGAAACAAGGCTGGGTTTTCCCGTTATATGTCCCGACTCCGATGACCGATTGAGCCTACATTTTCTCAGGTTTGTTATTTTATATATTAGTTGTGATACACGAAGTGTGGGCCTTTGACAATATTGTTTACCGAAAGTGTCCACTGGCTTTAAAAGAGCACATACAAATAAAGACCACTTCATTTCAAGCGATGATGGGCGCATATCTTATCTGTATTCCATTATTTTGGCCATCTGTTGAAGTATACTCTTTGCAGCTCGTGTCAATTTAATATGTTAATAATTTACTGTTATGGGTAGCAGATGAAAAAACTTCAAGTTCGTATGGTGACCATCTTCCTACCACAGAGTAACTGATGACTCATGACTAACAATTGTATTCCATGTTTTTCGGTTAGAGGAAAATTTCAACATGTTTAAGGCAGGGTATACTTTTGGTAACTGTCAAAGACCAGTATTCTCACGTGGTGGGTCCAAATTATAGGCATAACATAACAAACTCAAATTGAGCTCGATATTATGGTCATCGAAATTTAAAAGAAATAAAGAAAAACTTCAAACGGAAACACACCCTTTGTTGCATATAATGTTGTGTGCGTTCAGAAGCCTGAGATGAGATGGGCTTCATGAGTATAAAGCCTTTCTCAGGTTCAGATGCGAAACTTTCGGATGAAAAATTAACTTTTTCTCTTAAAGGGAACATGTTTAATTGCCAAAGACCAGTCTGTTCACTTGGTGTATCCCATCATAAGCATAAAATAACAAGCCTGTGAAAATTTGAGCTCAATCAGTCGTCGAAGTTGCGAGAAAATGATGAAAGAAAAAACACCCTTGTTGGACAGAATTTGTGTGCGTTCAGATAGTAATACGTTATTCTAGTGAAAAATTACCTGTTTCTCAAAAACTACGTTTTACTTCAGAGGGAGTTGTTTCCCATAAACAACAGCTCTCCAATGCTAGTTACCAAGTCAGTTTTTAAGTTAAAATTGGTTTTGAGTAACTATACCAAACGTGTACTTTCCCTATAAAGGAACATAACAGAATAACATGAATTGGTTTTGCTAACAAAACATTTGCTGGCAGTGTAAGCACTTAATGTAATCCATCATTACATAAACTGACAAACCTGTAGAAGTTTGGGATCGATCGGCAATCCGGTCACATTTTGCATGACATCGATGCACAAAAAACCAATAAACGCTCACTGAGTGATAAACTCCAAACGCGAAGTAAGACTTTTATTTCTCATCAAATATATGACATTTCAGACATAAATATCTCAAGGGACGCTTTCTACTATCTTCACGATTTAATGATCTTCACGATTTTGTTTGCTTTTGTAACGTTCCTTTAAATCAAAGGAATCGTTTCGAGCAATTTTTATAATATCAACAGCTCTTCACTGCTCCATACGAATTACGTTTTTGTGTCCTTTGAGTTAATTGGGTGAGCCAGGAGAAAATTAGAAAAAAAACCTGATTGTTTTCGTGGAAAACCGAACCATTATGAAGTAATTTTTGGTGTTCAATGTGTAAAAGGACCCCACAAGTACCCAGTGGCAATAACAAACTAATTAGCATTGAATGCCACAAAACAATCACACGTCATCACCTGGTGCTGAATTCAACAATGTGTCCATGGCCAGCCATTAAAGGCAGTGGACACTATTGGTAATTACTCACAATAATTATTGGCATAAAACCTTTCTTGATGACGAGTAATGGGGAGAGGTTGATGGTATAAAACATTGTGAGAAACGGCTCCCTCTGAAGTGCCATAGTTTTCGAGAAAGAAGTATTTTTCCACGAATTTGATTTCGAGACCTCAAGTTTTAGAACTTGAGGTCTCGAAATCAACCATCTAAACGCACACAACTTCGTGTTGCAAGGGTTGTTTTTCTTTCATTATTATCTCGCAACTTCGATGACCGATTGAGCTCAAATTTTCACAGGTTTGTTATTTTATGCATATGTTGAGATACACCAAAATGTGAAGGCTAGTCATTGACAATTACCAATAGTGTCCACTGCCTTTAAACAAATATATGATTGCAGTAAAAACCTCGCCAATTTCAGATCGTCCCTGTTATTTTCCAACAGTTCCCCTGTGGGGCTTGATGGTGATACGAAGCCGCCAGCTGTTCGTAGCAGTAAGCTTCAGCGAGACGTATCTCCTAAGGGAATCACATATCAAGGTTTAACTGCTGGGTGCCAGCAGTGTATGCCAGAGCGCGACCAGAGAACGCGACCAGAACGCGAAATGAAATGAAAAAAAAAAAAGTTTAATAGAAAATAGAAAATGATAAACCATGTCAGATAATGCGAGGGTGTTCCTTAAACTTACGAAATTACTGAGATTCCCTGAGCATAATGAAGCCACAAGGGGGGGGGGGGTGGGGGGGGGGGCAAATATCGAGCAACAAATTAATGTTTCACTTTCATAAAACGTAACATTCTCTAGATTGTCTTTTACTTGACTCGCGTAAAAGTGCCTCACACATGACCATGTTACACATCATTGCCAATTTATGATCGATCGAGAAACCTTTGGAAATCATTCAGTTTATCTTGTTTTATTTTAACTCATCATAAAACTAAACCATTGGACTTAGAACACTGGTTGCAGTTTCGAGAACCAAATGTCGATTTATTTTGGTTAAAGACAGGGCCTCGAACTTCGCTCTGGAAGGGGTCACAGTTCTCCTCTGGTAAGGGGCAATGAGAACACTGCCAACTTAAAAGTTGGAACTTTGCTACGTGCACCTCAGCAAAAGCACAGGGCACCACTTGATGTGTGTGTCGTGGGTTATTTTAAGGCCGGTAAATGCCGTTCTGTCAATCTTCGCATTGTGCTCACTTCGATTTAGCAAATTGAAAATGTTATTTCAAAAAGACAAATTTACAAAGCCCCTACTGGTTTATTGCACAAATTCACACGATGAAGTCTTGTATAACTCCTATTGATGCACAAGTGCACTACAATTCAAAATTTACCAAGGCAAGCGAAAAAGGCTGATTTTTCTCTCGCTTCGGCAACGAACAACGTCTCCACGTTTGCGTGACAATTGTACTTTTTTTTCTTTAAGGGTATTAGTAGTTTATTTATAGTGTGGAAATGGAATAAAAAGCAAATTCCATTGTCGTTTAGTTCCACCTGCACCATAAGTACCACCACTCAAGCGAAACTGTGTAGGCATTTCAGGCTTTCACAACCTAGTGTCCTAAAAAAGAGCTTCACACGTGTTTCATAAAGAACTACAAACCTCCAAAATGTTACCCTTTCAGGTCATAGACCCCCCCCCCCCTTTAAACCCACATACTATAAGCCAATCATTCAAATCAGTGCAGTCAGATCGAAATCGGAAGTGGAGGGGAACAACTATGAGCCCCTTGTTCTCAACTGATTTCTACATGCCATTGCATTTGCATCAAGAGGGAACATTGCAGAACATGGTGGTAGTGCTTTGGGAAAAGTTGGCAGCAAAAAGTAGAAAATAAGCGGCAGTTACGGACACTGCATCAGTTTGATCCATTTCCTCATATTTTTTTTGAAAAAGATTACGGGCCATCTGACCCCCAAAAGGGTCAGGCTTATTTGGTCACAGACTTTGGCTAAAATCTGACCTGTGGGAGGTTTCGGGCGTACTTGGTATCATAGATCAAGAGCTCATTATTCGATGAAATTAAAAATAAACCCATTTATCCTGCATACACAACCTCTTGTCTGGTAAACTCATTTGCCAAAGTGAATGTTTCCGCTATCAAAATAAGTAATCAGTTGTTATATGGAACTGTTACAGTAAAAGCATTGTACTCCTGTGACGTCCATAATGTAAAGAAATATATGTATCAAAATAACTTTGGTTTTAACATTTATTTCTGGTTTTAAATTTACCGCTTGATTGGGGCAAAGTAATGCATACGTTTTTTCAATGTTGAATAAATGAGTAATTCGAAATGAATAATACAAATAATATAGGACCTAGTCAAAATGAGTGCATTAACATTTTATAAAGGTGTATCTTAAGTCAACTTTAAAGACACTGGCCACTATTGGTAATTGTCAAAGACCAGTCTTCTCACTTCTCAACATATGCATAAAATAACAAATCTGTGAAAATTTGAGCTCGATTGGTCATCGGAGTTGCGAGATAACTATGAAAGAAAAAACACCCTTGTCACACGAAGTGCTTTCAGATGTTTGATTTCGAGGCCTCAAATTCTAAACTTGAGGTCTCGAAATCAAATTCGTGGAAAGTTACTTCTTTCTCGAAAACTACTCCACTTCAGAGGGAGCTGTTTCTCACAATGTTTTATACTATCAACCTCTCTCCATTACTCGTTACCAAGTAAGGTTTTATGCTAATAAATATTTTGATTAATTATTACCAATAGTGTCCACTTCATCTAAAACAAAATTAATGGCAACATAGGTACGGGGTGAAGCAACAGCTTTTGTCGTTGTTATGAGGTACAAAGTTTCGCTACTACGTTATCAACCGTTCTCTATACAGGAAACTCATCCTTATCAAGTCTAGCCCTCATTTTGAAGTACTTCCATAATCTATGCCGAGTATGTATAAGGTCACCCGCATTGTTGTTGTGTTGATTTGTACTGTCTGATCATACAACCCAAGAGAGCATAGCCGGGAAGAAAACATTGGCGCTATGCCTAGAGCAAGGACAGGCCAACGGACATCGTCTCGAAAGGTAGAACTAGGAAAGCGTTAATTATCTCGTATCAGGATTAGTGCGTCAGAGCAGTAATTGGAGTAAAAAAGACAAGATGAAGCCTGCCAGTCATAACAGCTTGCTAAGCACATACAAATCTTTCCCAGCAAAAAAAAAAAACTGGTTACTAGCCCAAATTCCAAAGTTTACATTGTTTCAATTGAGGCCCCACTCAGCTTTTAGCTCAGCAAATAAATTTGCCAAACAGTATTTTCTACTTAACAGCTTTATGAAATTGGGCCCAGTATGAGTAATTTAGGCTTACATGTTTTTTGTTATAAATATATTTACTCTTACCGCTTGGTCCGGTCGAACCGCCGCTGAAGCAACCTCCATTTTCTTTCCTGTGTTGGTAGAACTTTAGAAGCAGCGAGGTAGTGCACTCCACACGATACCAGTATACCAACTGACCTGACTTGCTTTTTATCTCCTAACACGTCCGTTAGCTGCGCGTGTGTCCTAAAGGCACACTGATCCCCAAACAACTTCCACAATAATTACGTGGTGTATAGGCCACTTTTTAGAGTACGTGTCAACACAGCTCAAGCTAGTGGAAGTCGACACCAAAAGCTATGTGAGGTCTGTTATGAACGTAAATTGAAATCAAAATGAGGCATTCATTTCTATTGTGGAAGTGTGTGGGAGCGTGGGTTGTGTTATGTTTTTTTTTCCTTCTTTTTCTTTGCCGGGGTTCTATAAGCGACCACAATGTGGTGGGCTCAACACCCGTGACCAGTGGAGCGACGGCCACGGTCTGTCGACCCCGCCAAGGTGACTGCCTTAGGCTTGGGGCGGTATTAAGAAGTTACCTTTAAACTATATTTTGTCGTTTGTTGTTGGGTAAGACCTTTGTGGAAAAACAAAACAACAAACCTTGGAATATGGTTTTAGAAATGCGATAACTACATAATATCAGCATAGCATGCTTCACAATTATGTAACTTATTTTGTAGTTTTGTACGTTTATTATAGGCACTGTGGGCACGTTTGGTAAAATTGTCAAAGACCAGTATTCGTACTCGAAAATAACACATATGTGAACATTTTGGCTCAATATTGGTAATCGAAGTTGAAAGAACTAGTGAAAGAAAAAAACAGCCTTGTTGCACAAATGTGTGTGCTTTCATCGATGCCTAAAAAGAATTGAGCGAGAAATTGTCTCTTTCTCAAAACTTACGTTACTTTAGAGGGAGCCGTTTCTCACAATGTTTTATAATCAACAGCTCTCCGTTGCTTGTTACCAAGTTGGTTTTTATGCTAATTATGTGTTTTTAGTAATTACCTATTCGTTGTCAGTACCTTTCACTGACAAGTTTGTCGTTTGTTTATGGGTATAAACCGACATTTCAACAATTACTGCTTCTGAAAAGCGACAATAAGCATATGAGCCTGTTTTTTTTTTTTGGTGTTTTTTCACGTTTATTAAAATAACAAAATTGACGAATAATTTTAGCGACCCATTGTATATTTTTGTATAATAATTTATTATAGAGAAAAATAATACTCTCATAGGTAAATACTTATTATATGCCTTTAAGGAAAACAACAATTTTTTGTTGTTTTTGTCTGGTCATGATCTTGTTATCAACAAAATGAACCCTACCCCCCCCCAAGAAAAAAAATCCCATTTCGAAGAACCCGTCCCAGAAATGCCCGTCGCCTGCTTCTGGCTTAAAATAACTGTTTCGACAGGGACACCTTGAGTTTGGCAATTTATTTTGCCGTAAAATGAGTTTGTTATGGAATGAATGGATTGGAAAGATGTTTTTAAAACTAGAATATATAATTATCCACACAAATGCCTCGAGATTGTGTGGTTTTCCTTTTACTCGGTCCGCCATTTATTATTGTGAACATAATCAGCTGTAGGCTTAAAATTTCATACTAAAATTATATTTGTTGTTCTTCTTATGTGATACCTTTAACACTAGGCCTATAAAAATATATAGACGATTTGCAATTTGTTTTATTGATAATCAGCAAACTGTGGAAAGATTAAAATTAATATTTTGTTTTGTTTTGTTAGTAAGGCCGTGTCCGAAACGACGACTTCGGCTACAGCTACGTCTAGATCAGCGCGTCTACCAGTGTTGAAGAATAGCAGACGCGCGCGATCTAGCCGTAGCTGTAGCCGAAGTCGCCGTTTCGGACACGGCCTAACTACAACCTGCTGGCTCACCCAGATCGATTTAATTCCATTGAATAATCGATAACAAACAACACAAACTCAGAACATGCTACAAGCAAACAAAATAAATTATGGTAATTAAAAACGTTTATAATAATCAGACATAAAGATTGTTTTAAATCCTTTGTGCAATATCGACAGTTTAATACACAGATTACCAATTACGTCATTAGTGGTAAGCCTGCTAATGACGTCACACTTAATGCCCTTACGTAAAATACGTTATGTGCATACGTTCTACTTTGAGGTCAGAGGTGAGAACTACAATGTACATTGTTCAGTCGCAGAGCACAATGAAACAAGGCATTACGCTGGTGTACTTATATACAAAATTATGTTCTCACAAATTCTGGATAATTTCTGGTAAAAATTGTGACTGCGTCATGTTGTATGATAACCTCTCCGAATTTGGTCTGACGTTGTAGTCTTATTTCAAGATACTGCTGATGTTCTAAGCGTGGTTAACAGGGACGTCTTGAATCAAGGCTAAGCAGCAGTTGAAACTGTCCTGCCAGTAAAAGCCATTATACACTTTCGGAACAGAAACCCCAAAAAAGTTCACAGATTTACAAATAACATACAGGGTTTACAGAAGGTAATAGTGAAAGACTTCTCTTGAAATATTGTTCAATGAAATGCTTTACTTTTTGAGAAAACATTAAAACAATTATCAATTCTCGGTATAGAGAATTACGGATTTATAGTAAACACATGTCATGACACGGCGAAATGTGCGGAAACAAGGGTGGGTTTTCCCGTTATTTTCTCCCGACTCCGATGACCGATTGAGCCTAAATTTTCACAGGTTTGTTATTTTATATATAAGTTATGATACACGAAGTCTGGGCCTTTGGACGATACTGTTCACCGAAAGTGTCCAATGGCTTTAACACAATATTTATCTAGCAAATAGGTTGCCTAAGGCTCGAAGGTAGCTGTGGACGGAAATCATAGAATTTCAAAACAACATTAGTGGCGGGAAGTTCTGGAGACGTACAGGGTTTTTCTCAGTTGGAAACCAACCCTGTCCGGTTTGTCTTAATGTCTTCGTACTAACAATAACAGCAAAACAGGAAACAAAAAAGGTAAAGGTTAAAGTTCAACATCAAACTTGGAATCAAAGCGTTATAGCTGTTGCCATACCGACGGCTATTTCATCGCACTGTTTGGGCCTAACTTTAAATGTTCACAAGAGGGCGGGACGCTAGTTTCTGGAGGAAAATGTTGATTTCAAGGCTAGTTCATCAAGATAACAAGTTACCATATGCTTTCAATCTTTGAACTAAGAATTATACAATAGACAATAAGTGAGAACACCAACGACGCTTTTTTGTTTCAAAGGAGGACAAAGAAAAGTGTGGATCTAAACTAGAACAATGAGGAGCAGCAGCAACAAAAAACAACAACAATAACAACAACATCAACAACAACAGCAACATAAGCATTAACAAAAACATCAACAAAAACATCAACAATAAACTACAAACAAATACTACATCTATAACTTCCAAAACCCCACTGTTGAACAACAGCAACAATAACAACAAAAACAGCAGCAACAACAAAATAATAACTTAATTTAGAATAAGACGAAAATACAGTCACTGTTTGACGGTGATAAACCTTGCGACAGTTTACACATAAAAGACCTTTATCTCACAATAATTGATGGCCAGTTTCAGAATACATGAATGTAGTGGAAAAAATCCTGACAGTAACTAACTTGCGCAACCATGACTCTGTATTGTGGGTTGGGTGGGGGGGGGGGGCACTAAGGGGAGCAAAGTCACAATAATAGGGGCCTATTTTTAATTTTGAAATCGAACCACTCATTTTGCGATTACAGTTGGATGATCTCATTTTGGGTTAAAGTAGGGAGGTGGGCAAGAGTGAACCTTTAATTCCCTATGACGCATTTTAACATGTGACTTAGTGTTCTAAGGCCAGCGCTTGGTGGTGCACTCTTTTGTTACCAAACAAATCAATGGTTTTAAGACATAGGATTTCAGCCTTTTAAGTACATTTTCGTTGATGCTCCGGTTTTTCAATTTAAGTTTATAAATTACCAGGTGCTTTCAATTTACAGAAATACAAGTTCCATTAACACGTTTTAAAATACAAAATTTGATTAAAATATTCATGTTTTCTTTTCCATTACCAGCCCGAATTTAATTAATCATGAGAACTGGCATGCTGATAATTTTCAAAATATAATTTACAATAAAACAGTGGCTCTCAAAATACAGCACCCTCGTGTGACGTCACATTACAACAGTATAGCGCCCTCTTGTGACGTTTTGTGATCTCGATCAGGTAGCGGCAGTGGTGCTGCTCATGCTATCTAGCCCTGCAAGCTGATTGTGTTCATTCTTTTTCCTCTGTAAGCAAAGAAAGACAAAAATAGATACCCGTGTCCATTATCCTGAAGACGAACAGAGTATACTGTTCAAACTTTCGAGCCGACACCGTTGCGGCAGGAGATCCTGTGACCCCCCCACCTTTCCCGGAGATTCGGTGCCCCCCCCCCCCATACGGCAACCTGTGACTACAAACTTCATCTCATAACGCCCACTTTTTAATCATCCTCTTCCAGCCAATGTTAATTTCCTATGAGGTGACAGAATCTCCAGTGGACAGAATTCCTTGGGATGGACACCAACGGCTCTTTTCAGAGCCAACACTCACACAAAAGATTATTTATATACATGTACATTTTGCAGTAGGCCTTTATGGAAATATTTGTCAAGTTGAATTGAATTGAGTTGAATTATGAGAGGTTTTAATACATGGTTGTACCCGTAAGTTTATTTAACAGTTAATTCTTATTTTTCACACAATATAAAGCTCCAAACCCCACTTATTATCATTACATTGATTACTGGTTATCGATTATGACTAGGCACAACTTTTAAAGACCAACATGGAAGAACGCACACGCATGAAGTACTTTGTTTTAAGGAGATTGCACCATTGATTATCGAATATCGACTACGACTGATTGATCGATTCCTACCTCTTCTCTTGCAGAGTCATCAGCGATTTTGAGTTCTTCATATCGATACAAAGCATCACGCAGAGGTTGAAGCATGGTAGAGTCCAAAGCTACGAAAACCTAGTAACAAGAGAATAAACCCCAGTAAAACGTAAACCTCTGGTTAATATAGACTAAAACCTAGTTAAATCAGACTAAAACATAGTTAAAAGAGACACATACTTAGATCCAGAACTAAAAATTTACGAAAACCTTTTGAAAAGAAACGAATAGGTATAAAAGAAACACAAATCTAGTCAATCAGAAACAACAAAACCCAATTAAAGAGATGGAAACCTAAAAGAGGAATACAAAGGTCCTTTGTCTTCCTCTTTAAGATTTCCTTAGGACACGACACCTTTAGTTCAAGAGACGAAAACATAGTTAAGGCAAAAAAGCCTGACATGAAGAGACGAAAACAAACGTAATAGAGACGAAAACCTGGTTTAAATAGACGAAGGATTGTTCAGGAGACTAAAACTAGTTTAACCAAGAGACAAAACTTGAAAAAGTCAGAGACGAAAACGATTGTTGATGTGCTTGAGGGGACTATTGTTTTATATCCATGTAGGGTCATCTGGTTTTAATATTGCTTTGTCACTAATAATTATGTCAGATCTAAGATAGAGGGAACAATATGGGAACATAATGATGCGTGGAGGTTTTTCCGCACACAGTGTTATTAATTTTGAAAATGACATTGCCCAAAGTTTTTTCAAAAGAAATGCATCATATGTGCTAGGTTTCTCTGACCGAAGACTACTAGCACTCACCGAAGCTACGACCTCAAACATCGGGATTAAGACGAACTTAATGAAACCAATCTGGGAGGTTGGCTTAGTGACCTTGTCTCGGTCCATGAAGGATGCTACAGGAAGACCTTCCATCTTCTCACGGTCACTCTGATTGTTCGAAATGAGTAAAGGGAAGAAGAAGGGAAGAGATTAAAAAGATGTCAAGATACATAACAGAGAAAAAGCTAGTTGCAACGGCTGGAAAAGCGTCTGAACGCAGAATTTTTACCGTTTTTTGCTCTTCATTATTTTCCTTTATACGTTTTTCTCTAACGCGACATTAAAGTTTGTTTTACAATAACCATCTCAAAATTATATCAGTGAATCTACACCAACTAAATGACATTACGGGTAAGTAAGTATGTCCCTTTAGCTAAGTCAATGTTCTACTAAGAGGTCGAGGCCATTATTATAACATTATCCTCTGATGGTATCTGGACCAATGTCATAGAGCTGCTTTAAGCACAAAACAGAAAAGAAAAATACATGTAGATCAAGCCAAAAATAGCGTCACATAGTACAATCTTTAACTGACATCCCGCTGCTTCCAAATATATGTTTAGAAGAAAATTTTAAGGGTTACTTTTATTAGTTTTGTTTTTACCCATACACCGATGTGTGTTTGCACTGTATACTCAGTACTTTCCCGAGTCCTGTGAAAAAAATACCACAGGCATGTTACTCGCGTGGGATTCGAACCCATGACACTTGCAATTCTAGAGCAGTGTCTTGTCAACTAGACTACCGAGGCTGCCCGGTAGCTAGAGGCAGTTCGAATCAAAAATTATGTTTTGGCAGCGGGTACTGCAACGATATAAGGATTACTTTTGATTAAAGTCACCTGGAAGTGGTATTTTTTCAAAATAAAGCTTTTGTCACTAATATATGTGTTCCGATGAGTGGAATGTGAATAAACAGTTAACTAAGGTTTTAAAAAATCAGTTCTTATGTTATTTACAAATTTCAGAGTAGACCCCGACCCGAGAGGGCGCTGTTCGTGACGTCAATCGAGGCAGACTTTGCCTGTAATTGCAAAGTACATATACGGACCAAGTCGTGATATTATAAGTTAAAAAAAAAAAAAAAAAGTTTTTTTCCGGCAATGCCGACCAGGTGTATTGCTGCTGAATGCAGAAAAACACTTTTTGAAATGTACCAACTCACGACTTGGACGTACATGTACTTTGTACGTGTGTTTACTATACGCATTGCAGGCAAAGTCTGCCTCGATTGACGTCACAAAGGGGGTAGGCGGAGTCAGCCCCCCAAACAACTTTATATATTTTTTAAACATATAAATCGTGACAAACAATTACTAAAAAAATTGTTTTATTGTTCGTAAGCATATACTCTTATGTTTGAAAGAAAAAAAAATCTATTTCCAGGTGACTTTAATAGCAGCTCTGTAAATTTGGACACAGCAAAATGTTTAATTCAAGACTTGTACCTGCATGAAGTACTCTTCCAGTAGGCAATCAACCCACGGCTCAGATACTTCGATCGGACGGACTTCATTGGAGATATCGCAGCATTTGATGAGCAGCATCTTTAACTGTGTGAAGAAGGATTCAAACGGAGACAAATATAAACCATTTATATGGCCGCCGTCCTGTTTCGGTCATTGAACAGTGGCCAATTTATAACCGAAACAGTTATTGGTTACGAAAGCACCCTTGGTAAGGATGTGAGCAAGGGAAACTATGGCGTGTTGAGATAACCAAATCCAGTATTAACAAAAATTGCATTAAAGGCAGTGGACACTATTGGTAATAACTCAACATAATTATTAGTGTGACCCTTGGAATAAGTACGGGCATGAAACGGCAAGTCTGATCATATAGTAGCTCTTTAGTTTTATTGAGATCTGTAAACGGTGAATCTGTTGGGTGAAGACACGCAAAGACGTCAGTTAAGGTCTTCGGCCCAAAACAGAATGCTCATACAAAATATACAATAATAATTACATAAACTAAACTTTAAAAGAATAAACAATGAAACGATAAAACAATACTCGCGGTTCGCGCCAAAATTAAGGACGCGACCGCCATCTTGGATTTAAGGCAAATTAACGGTGAAATGCAATATAAACAGGTTATTTCCAATCCCAGAAGCAATGATAAAATAAACTAAAGGATCTCCAAAATGTTACATTCAGTAACACTGCTAAGATTATTAGGAAAGGCTCTAGAGGTAATAAATATATCTAAACACCGCAAATCAATAAATAGCTAGCGTGATGTTGCAAAAGCAACCAGATATCCACTAAAGTCAACAACATTCTATAAACAAATTGAGACTTGAGGATAGTGCTTATTACATACTATTTAATCTAAGTAGTAATTAGGAAAACATTTAAATGCAAAATATAACAAGATCTTTACCTGTTGGGTGAAGACACGCAAAGACGTCAGTTAAGGTCTTCGGCCCAAAACAGAATGCTCTTGAACCGGAAAGCAGCCCGCAGAGGGCGCTAGCCATGCAAGTAAAGCAAATGATTACGTAACATAAAAATAAACGTGGGGGGGGGGGGTCGCATCGCACCCGTGACATTATTCCCCCTGGAGAAAAATGTCGTCCTCGGCATGCAACTAACATAACCTATGTTACATATTTACACAATGGAAATTTTACAACTTATGAAAACAAAATGGTGGCAAATGTCTTCCATACCATCCAACCTTTAAACAAAACTCTGGTGTTCCAAGCATTTAGTTAGAACAACAAAAAGGTAAGTATTCTATAACTAAGGAGCAGAACACCAGTAATTTAAATACATCTCTAAATGGTTCCTTCAAAAAAGACTCTGTCATTTTGGTAGACAAAACTTAATGCAGAAGTTAATTACATTACAACTTCAATATCTTGATACATTGAAAGTAACAATTATAACGAAATGAACATAACTCAGAGAGATTTTTTGTTTCTTTCTCTCTATAACAGTATTATTTAAATAATACTTTGTTATCTTCATTGAGTTACAATCAATAATAATACAGTGTATATACAATTGGGGGGGGGGTTATTAGATGGAACTGTGTTCTTGCAGAAGGAGACGCAGACAAGCTTTTCTTCTTGTCTTAGCCATAGTAGGCTCTTTCCACTTGTCGAACAGTCGTCGTCCATTGCATATCTTTTCTTGGCGTGATGTATCTCGTGCTTGCAGTTGTTTGGTTTGACCTATGAAGTCATAGGTAAACCTTGTGGGCGGCTGTCTGTTTCTGATAGGTCTAGGGCTCGGTGGCGAAAGATATACCGTACTTTCAGTGTCGTTCGACTCATCTGTAACATCAATAGTTTGGGTTTCCAGTAACTCAGGGGTAAGTTGCGGTGGTGCGACAGGAGGGGAAACTTCAACGACATTGCTTGGCTCAAGATCTATGATTGGTGTGAGGACAGGAGGTGATAGTGACGGAGATAGTGAAGGAGACATTGACGAAGATTCAGTTTCTACTGGGATGAAGTCTATGTCTATCTCTTCGTCGCTAGTTTCACTATGATCCATGATAGTTGGAACTTTCTCACTCTCCTGATGTTCGTCTGACTCTAACTGGGTTTCCTGATGTGGTTCATCGGCTGTTGTGTTGTTCTCTTCTAGTGGGAGAAACATGCATGGAGTCAGCATGTTTCTGTGCACAGTTCTTTCTCTACCGTCACCGAGGGAGCGGAGGCTGTACACAGGTAGATCTTTGTGCTTTGAAATCACAATATAGGGCTGTGATTCCCATCTATCGGCTAATTTGCATGTGCCAATGAGGTTCTTGTTTTGGATGAGGACTCTGTCACCTAGACGTAGAGGAGCGATGGAGGAACCTCTGTCATACAGGCGTTTCTGCTTCGACTGCGCTTGTTTGACGTAGTCGCTGGCCCTTGTGTATGATTTCTGTAGTCTTTCTCTCAGCTGCTCTACATAGTCCGCATAGTTTGAAGTAGACTCTCTCTGAGTGGAATTGAGTCCAAACATCAAGTCGACTGGTAGATTTGGGTGTCTACCAAACATCAGGTAGAACGGAGCATAACCGGTGGAGTCGTGACGTGTGGAGTTGTATGCGTGTGTCATTATTTCGACGTATTGCTTCCAGTCTTTCTTCTGATTTTCTTCTAATGTCCCAAGCATGTTAAGGAGCGTATGGTTAAAACGCTCTGTGACGCCATTTCCTTGAGGGTGATACGGGGTAGTTCGGCTCTTTTTGATGCCACAGATCTTGCATAATTCTCGGATGAGTTGGCTTTCAAAGTTGCGACCCTGATCAGCGTGTAGTCGTACAGGAAATCCGTAGTGCTGTATTATCTTTTCCCAGAGTATCTTAGCAACTGTGCCTGCCTTCTGATCGCGAGATGGAAACGCCTGGGCATACTTGGTGAAATGATCTGTGATTACCAAAATGTTTTCATAGCCACCTTTGCTTCTTTCCAGCTTGAGGTAATCGATGCAGAGTAATTCCATAGGCTCAGTTGTGGTGATGCTGACCAAAGGTACACGCGTTTTTGTAGACGGAGTTTTTCTTAGGCAGCATCGCTTGCATTGTTCACACCAAGTTTTGATGTCACTTGCCATCTTGGACCAAAAGAAGCGGGTTCTTGCGATGTCGAGCGTTCTTTCGTAGCCCAAGTGACCGAAATCATTGTGGAGTGATGTCATTACTGTGTGTCGAAATTGTTCAGGGAGAACAAGCTGTTCGGCTGTTGATCCGTCATGGGTCTTTCTGAGACGATAGAGTACGCCGTTTTTCCTGTGAAGCTTTTCCCATTGTCTTAGGTACATGAGGCATCCGAGCTTTTCACAACTCCTCTCTGCTCTGGTTGGTTTTCTTCCTTTCTCTAGATAGTGTATGACTCTGGATATGTCCGTGTCACTTCTCTGAGCGGATATGATGTCTTTCTCTTGTAGTCTCGGCAACTCATTTGATGGGAGTGACGTGTGACTCTGTGTCATGACATCGCATCTTGCAATTGGAGGTTCGATGAAGGGAGTTGTTTCGGGTGGGTGACTGTTGCAGATAGCTTGCACGATGTGGGGAGGAATTGTGATTGCATCCTTTTGGAATGACAAGAGACTTCTTGAAGTATCAGCTTGCGATTTGCGAGAGAGTGCATCAGCCGCTCCGTTGTTCTTTCCGGGCTTGTATTTAACAGTGAAATTGAACTGAGATAGTGCCGCAATCCATCTTTGGCCTGTCGCATCTAGTTTGGCAGATGTAGTGACATAAAGGAGAGGATTGTTGTCTGTCAGCACGGTACATTGGTTGCCCAGAAGATAGTCTCGTAGCTTGTCAGTAATCGCCCACTTCATGGCTAGGAATTCTAACTTATGTGCTGCGTAGCGAGATTCGGCGGGGTTGAGTCCTCTGCTTGCGTAAGCGATGACTCTCTCTGTTCCATTTTGGACTTGGCTGAGGACAGCTCCGAGCCCTACTCCTGATGCATCGGTCTGGAGTATAAACGGGAGTGAATAGTCGGCGTAGGCGAGGATCGGTGGAGATGTCAAGTACTGCTTTAACATGTCCATCGCGTTCTGACACTCTTCTGTCCAGATGAAAGGTGGGGTTACAGATGGAGAGGTGTTTTTGGTATTCTTCTTCTTTCGTCTTGGGTCACCAGCAGTGAGCTTGTAGAGAGGTGAGACAACGTGTGAGTATCCTTTAATAAATCTTCTATAGTAGCCAGTGAAGCCGAGGAAGCGTTGTAGTTCCTTGCGATTAGTGGGGGTTGGCCAGTGCTCTACTTGTTGCGTCTTCTCTGGATCAGTACTAATGCCTTTGTTCGAAACGATGTGTCCGAGGTATCTAACTTCTTCTTGGAGGAGGTTACACTTGGACGGCTTCAGTTTCAGACCGTGTTGCCTCAAACAGGAGAACACTTTAGAGAGGCGGTCGAGATGGTCTTCGAAGTTGGCAGAGAATATGATGATGTCATCGAGGTAGAGAAGACACGTGACGTAGTTTTGCTCTCCGAGACAAGTCATCATCAGACGTTGGAATGTAGCTGGGGCATTTGCTAAGCCGAAGGGCATCCGATTACATTCAAATAGTCCCATGGGGGTAGTGAACGCTGTCTTAGGTATGTCTTCGTCTTCCATTTGAACCTGCCAGTAGCCTGATGTGAGATCTAGAGTGGTGAAGAGTTGAGCATTTCCAAGAGCGTCCAGTGCTTCATCGATGCGAGGGAGAGGATATGCATCACGTACAGTTTTGCTGTTCAGGCGACGATAGTCAATACATATCCGCAGTGAACCATCCTTCTTATGGGCTATCACTATCGGTGAGGCGAATGGACTGTTACTTCTGCGGATGACACCTGCTTCTTCCATGGCCTTGAGATGATCTTTGACAGCTTGGTATTGTGAAGGAGGAATTCGGCGGTGAGGAAGTCGAAAGGGTTGATTGTCTATGAGTGGGATGGAGTGCTTCATCGTCGACGTACATCCAAAGTCCAGGGGACTGGATGAGAATACGTCAGAGTAATTCTGAAGGAGACTCTCTAGCTGCTGCTTTTGTGACTCGCTGTCTAACTTCGCTTTGGATAGGTCAACAAGTGGTGTATGTTTAACATCTCCTGGACTTTCATGGACTTGGCTCAGCTGATAAGAAGGAGAAACATCTTCGTCTTCCTGTCTAGCTTGTAACGTTTCGTAGTCTTCATTGAGTGGTAGATCATCAATGCGCTGGATGTATGCTAGCTGTGCGAGTTTGCAGTTGCGTTTGATGGTTATGGGCTTGGCGGAGATGTTGCAAAGTCTCACGGGTACTTGGCAGTTAGATTCAACATCTGTGACCAGGTTGCTAACTTTTAAAGATGAAGAGCTTCGAGGAAAGTTTTCAACTACTGCAGTGTACGGACCTTTGCCAGGGGGTGCCTGACAAATGATGTCTACTTCTTGGCCTGCTGGTATCACTCGGGGGTATCGGCCGATGTACCTAGCGTAGCCGATGGTACCGTCGCTGTGGCTACCAGGTTCTGAAGCAGAAATACTGTTGAAGGCTGCATACCATGCAGAGCTCTTCGGAGGCAGGAACTTATTACTCTTTGTCACTTGATGGTCTCTCTTCACTGCTCTGATGACATTAGTACCAATGAGGACTGGAACGTTTCTACGGTAACTGTCTGCTTGTACAACAAATGTAGGAACATCCTTGTAGACGACGTCCATTATAGTGATGGTTAAAGGGATGACACCTCGGTGAGGAACGCTGTGCCCACTAGCACTTTCGATGGAGACTTCTGAAGGAGAAATTTCCATGTTCTGGAGCTCAGGGTTTTGCCTCAAGATGTCTTCCGTTATCGACGTGATCTGGGAGCCAGAGTCTATTAGGGCAGTGTAGTTCACACCATTAACGTTGACGACGTCTTCGTTTGTTGGACCAATCAATTGCTGGTGATGGAGAGGTATGTTACCACCGTGGCATATTGAAGACAGACGTGGTGCAGTGTTTGAAGGAGAACTTACTACTGGGCTCGCTGATTCCCGGCCTCTGACGGCTTGCCCATTGGCCGTGGGCCGTTGGAGTTTAAAGGGGCACTTCTGCATCCTTTGGCAATATGACCTTCATTGCCGCATCTGTGGCAGTAGAACACTCGTTGACCAGAGGCATGTTGGTCTGTTCTTGGTTGCTGAGGTCCACGTGGAGTTTGATGAGAGATATGATCTACCCTCAGAGCTAGTTGATGGACAGTGGCGAGAAGTTCTTGTAACACATCATGATCGGTAGTTGGTTTGGGGCTCTTGACATCTGGCACTTTCGGTGAGGATTGCTGATATGGAGGACGAATCTGCTGCAATTGTTGAGCTTGAAGCTTGGTTCCTGTCTTTGCAGCTGCTGCAATCCTAGACTCTCGTTCCAGTTGACGAAGTTCAATTTGAAGTTCCCGAAACGTCATATCTCTGGGCTTCATCGGTGCGAGTCTCTGTGTAACTTTCTCGTCTTTGACGCCTCTCATAAATTGTTGCGTCAGCATACTGTTTCTATTAGGAAAAGGGCGACTTAGGGTTGACTTTTCCTCTATGGTTCTCAGCGTTGCCTCTAGTTCGACGGCGTAGATGCTCGGTAGTTCGGTGGGATGTTTCACACGCTCATAGAAGCTGGCTAATGGATCACCAGTCAGGAATACATCTCCGAACTGTGCTTTGAGTTCTGCAAAGGCGTGGCTTGGGGTCTGATGTGTTGGATGGAGATTGAGTACAAGTTTTCTTGCAGCGCCACCAAGATATCTCACGATGGTAGAAAACTGGATTTCTTCAGGCATCGAAGTAGTTTCGATGAGATAATTCACGTCTCGGACCCAATCTTCAATGGCGATTGTTGCACCTTGGTCACGCCCTGTAAACATAGGTACACTTTTCACTTGATGTGATGGAAGTAAACGGTGATGAGATGAAAGCGTAGTGGAGTTGCGGTCAGGTAGGTGGTGATTCTGAGGTGTGAGAACTGGATAGTCGGTTGAAGAAGAACCTTGCCTCGGCGCTTGGCTAGACCTCAAAGGATAGTCATTTGAAGAAGACCCTTGCCTTGGCAATGTGGTAGACATCATTGGAGTTGACCGTTGTGCATGAGTACCTGGAACTGATTGATGCAGTGAGCCTCGGGATAGTCTTCGCTCGATGTTTCCCAGTTGCGAAAGCATGCGATCGGTTGTTTGCTGGATGTCGCCTAGTTCTTCTTGGAAGGGAGAGGTATGTTGAGGTCTGTTCGGAAGAGTTCGACGAGATGATCTGTGACCAAATGCTGCTGTGGACGATGGGAATTCTTCCTCGTCAGACATGCTTCCAAGAACACAGTCCAAAGATAAAATACAGAGTGACAAAGTATGCAAAAGAACACAATTCAAAAGTATAAAAAATGGTCATCAATGCAATACCTTCACAAAATGTAAAATGGCTGTCAGAAAAAATGATAATATCAATCCAACTGAAGCAATCATGAAATGCAATCAATGTAACCAATGCAAAAACAAATCAGCAATAGCAAAATATAATCTTTGAATGCAAATTGGAACACATCAATATTCAGAAGAAGAAAAAATTCTGTACGCAATTGAAGTACCAGAAACAATGGAATTTTCGTGCGACAATTCTGAAGGAAATGACTTCAATTATCTCTACCCAATTGAGGTAATAAAGAGAAACTTTCACACAGCTGGACAATCAAAATGTCTCAAATACAATACAAAAGAATTTACAGGTGTTCTTTTACACCCCAGGAATTTAGCATCGCCAAAGGCAAACAACAATGTATGGACTAAAGTTCTTTTCAGCTGAATGAGAACTTTAAGTACCTACTCCCATTAAGTGGACACCTGTCTAAATGCCAGACAAGATTAATGACTCCTAACAATACCAACAATACCAAATCCGAATCCAAAATACAATTGAGACTTGATTCAATCAAATTCCAATAATGTCAATGTTCATAATGGGAATTGTTCATCAGCTGCTTGTCTGGTGGTAACAACCGAACGCACTCTTAATCGGCACAGTGGAAGAGTACAAAGGAGGTCTTTAGTCCGTGTGACAATGCTATTGTGTTTATTGTCCTGATGATGGTGCTTTCCCGATCGTATGAGTTTAAACAACTATGAGTTTGTCCAAAATGGAGGCGATCGAATTCTTTGCGAGAGTTCGTGAAATCTGCAAATTTTTATTATTGGCAAAATGTTCAAGAACACCGCGATAAACTTGTTCTTGATGTTGGCGAAAATGTTCAACAGTTCCGATCGTGAAGAAAAAACATCCGGCACTCAGGGGCGTTGAAGAGGCTGGATAAGGTTGCTCAATCACGGGTGATCCAAGTCCGATGGTAAGGATACGGCGGTCCAAAATTCTTCACGTCTGGAGTGTTGAGGGTCTCTCCGATCCGCGGGGCAGGGTTCAGGGGGGAAGGCCGCTCTGCCCGCTGGAACCCGGCTGTCCTGGCTGGGGATGCCTTCAACGTCTTGATGGGGTAATCTGTACCGGTCACAAGATTGACGGGTATAATGTACTCTGACGATCAAGTGATGCTTGATGCCGTCGTCGATATGCCCGTACCCGGATTCTCCACCAAATGTGACCCTTGGAATAAGTACGGGCATGAAACGGCAAGTCTGATCATATAGTAGCTCTTTAGTTTTATTGAGATCTGTAAACGGTGAATCTGTTGGGTGAAGACACGCAAAGACGTCAGTTAAGGTCTTCGGCCCAAAACAGAATGCTCATACAAAATATACAATAATAATTACATAAACTAAACTTTAAAAGAATAAACAATGAAACGATAAAACAATACTCGCGGTTCGCGCCAAAATTAAGGACGCGACCGCCATCTTGGATTTAAGGCAAATTAACGGTGAAATGCAATATAAACAGGTTATTTCCAATCCCAGAAGCAATGATAAAATAAACTAAAGGATCTCCAAAATGTTACATTCAGTAACACTGCTAAGATTATTAGGAAAGGCTCTAGAGGTAATAAATATATCTAAACACCGCAAATCAATAAATAGCTAGCGTGATGTTGCAAAAGCAACCAGATATCCACTAAAGTCAACAACATTCTATAAACAAATTGAGACTTGAGGATAGTGCTTATTACATACTATTTAATCTAAGTAGTAATTAGGAAAACATTTAAATGCAAAATATAACAAGATCTTTACCTGTTGGGTGAAGACACGCAAAGACGTCAGTTAAGGTCTTCGGCCCAAAACAGAATGCTCTTGAACCGGAAAGCAGCCCGCAGAGGGCGCTAGCCATGCAAGTAAAGCAAATGATTACGTAACATAAAAATAAACGTGGGGGGGGGGGGGGTCGCATCGCACCCGTGACATTAGTATAAAACCTTTCTTGGTGACAAGTAATGGGGAGAGGTTGATGGTATAAACATTGTGAGAAACGGCTCCCTCTGAAGTGCCATAGTTTTCGAGAAAAAAGTAATTTCCGCGAATTTGATTTCGAGACCTCAGATTTAGAACTTGAGGTCTTGAAATCAAGCATCTTAACGCACACAACTTCGTTTGACAAGAGTGTTTTTTCTTTCATTATTATCTCGCAAGTTCGATGACCGATTAAGCTCAAATTTCCACAGGTTTATTATTTTATGCATATTATGTTGAGATACACCAACTGTGAAGGCTAGTCTTTGACAATTACCAATAGTGTCCACTGCCTTTAATAAAAAGTCAAATTTATTACATTTCCAACTAAAATGAAAAATATAGAGATAAAAATACTGACGTAGTTGAGATGTTCTTCGTTGGAAATCTCGAATCCATTCTTCACGTACTTCTTGAACTGATCCAGAATCTCGCTATGGCGTGCCATATCAGTTGCCAGGATCAACATGATGACGCCCTGTAAGGATGACGTCATAGGTCAAAGGTTAACTGGTAACTGTTTTTCATCAGAGGTCATGGGTTTTTCTTAAAAGAAACCATCAAGCACATATTGACTAATAAGACCGTACCAGGGCCCTATTTCATAGAACTGCAAGCTGCTATATAAGAGCCAAGTAATGTTATGCTTAGCGGAATATAGTTACCAGCTAAAACACCATAACAAATTGTGACTGGTATCCTGCTCATTTCTGTTTAGAAGACCATTTTTCAGCAATATTTTCTGCATAAGCAACTTTATGAAATTGGGCCCTGGCCATGAATATCAAAATGTGCGAGTCATGAAGCACATAATTTGATCTAGTGCGCCCTCGCTCTTAAAAATACATTTAAACTCATTGTGTTATAGAACGACTTGGAACAAGACTATAACCACACATTTTAGTTACCTGTCGGATAGTCTTGAACTTGTCTTGGTCCACGTTGGCGAAGATGTTATACTCCGGATTACTGATGATCTTGAAGGCGACAGCACAATGGTGGTTCTCCAGAGGGGAGATGTCGTTGTATCGAATAGCCAAGTCGGTCCGTGCATTGATTTGGTATCTATGGGAGACAATTCAATTCAAGTCAACAATTGATTTATCCATTAAAAAGATAAAAATGGAAAATTTACATGTCAAAATATTGATAAGAAACTCCAAAACGGAGCACTTAAAAATACAGAAATAATGATAAAAACTATGATTAACACATGTACATGACGTATACACTGATGAAAGATAAGTTAAAACACAATAAGAACCAAACAAAAACACTACATACGCAAAAACTGCCCAAACCCCTCCGCTCCAACAATCCAAGGATGAAACTAATCAGTAAAATCCCACTAAGAATCATTGCAAACTATAACTGACAAAGGCACAAATGAACTAAGAAAGCGTGTGGTTCTACATTGGATGCTACAGAGTCTTTTCCTTGACCTCATGAAATAATAATAATAATGGTGCAAGGGATGGTCCTTATTTTTCATGATTTCACCGGCCTTAGACCCGCCGTACACAATTAACGAAGCAGTAATCAATTATGAATTTTTGAGGCATTGTATCGTGAGGTATCAATGTATATGTAGTTGTATTTTGTATGTTTGCTGTGTATTGCCCGATATATTATTTTCTAATAAATAAATAAATAAATACAATAGGTTTGCTGTAACACCATGTGTATCCAATTTGCTGTGTAGATTTTGTTCTTGGGAAACTAGGTCCTGCTTTTTATTCTACTGTAGATTTCGGAATTGAATCAATCAATCAATCAAAAGTATTCTATAGAGCACCAAATCAAAAGTTTATCTAAAGCGCTGAGGCATGGTTAAATGGTTAGTAAGCCTGCTGGAACATGAGGTGAGCTTTAAGGAGTGTCTTGAATGAGGTGAGTGAGCTGGCATTTCTAATTTGTACAAGAAGCATATTTCACTGGGACATCGTGGACATTATGGAGAACGACAATTGACAATACTTTAGACGTGAACATTCATAAATATACATGAATATTCATACGTGTTGTTATATCCCGGATGGTCAAGATCATGACACAAGGCGGCGGTCAGAAGAATTCCAAGCTCCATCCGGGACAGTGTTGACCCCAGGTCACACAGATGGATCATGCCGTACATCATTTGAGTCACACAGAAACAATGGCGGAAATTATGGAATGGGTTTCTACGGTAGTTCTCTTGGACACAAAGCTGGAATTGAGAAACAATAAAACTCAAAATACATCAGAGAATAAAGACGCGTTGGCCCTAATGCCTAATGTTATAAACACGTACACTTCTATTATTTTATTGGTTAGACCTATGCAAGTACTCTCAGAAAAGCGAACTATCACTAGGGGTGCGTTCGTTTAGCTCCCCTGGGTCGACCCCGGTGCATGGGTGTTTTTTACCGGGACGAACGTGATGAGTAATTATCTGCACACACTCGTCCTTGAAAAAACCCGCCACACACGGGATGGACCCGGGGAAGCTAAACGAACGCACCCACTATATAGCCATATAAACCGAAATTGGAGGACAAAGAGGTTTAAGATATGAGAAGAAGCCCTCACGTAGGAACTGAAAATATAATTCACATAGTGCCCCCCCCCCCGGCTGGATTCGAACCTTGGTCCTAGGGAAGGCAAGGAATGCTACCACTTCGCAAACCTGGCGAAAAAAAGATGATTCAATTATGGACTTCATTATAAACAAGAATAGTCCTACTGTTGTTTATGTAAGTTATGCCGTGTTCAAATGATAATGACTTTGTCTACGGCTTTAGGTTATGTACACTGTAAATATTGTAGCCACACACTCGGCCTTCTGTTGTTGATCATTAATTATTTCCAATGCAATGATTAATTAAGCAAACGTACCAGGAATCGTTTAAGCACCAGCGTGTCAATACTAAACTCTTCGACCAAACCAAGCTCATGGTACATGTGCTCCAGAAGACACAACATCTGTCAAATCAAGAAAGAGTTGAGAATATTTATTCAGAGACAACCTGTGTCAATTTCAAAGATCTGCTTAATCATAAAATAATAGCTAAGCACGACAAAGTCATGCTTACTAGCATAATTGCCAGGCAAAATGTCTAACGAACAATCTTTGACTAGAACCTGCTTATTTTTACTCAGCAGAAAAATTGTAACAATTGTTTCGGCTTAAGAAGCTTTATGATATTGGGCCCTGTTAGGTTTAAAGCCAGTAATAAAGTCGTGAACACACCAACCAGGTCAAGTTCAAGCCCAAGTCTATCTATTTAGTCTAAGTTTGAGTAAAATCCAAAGTACACGTTGGCAGGAGTCTGGTTGTAAACATCTTTCGGTGACACTTTCTTAAATACTTTTGTATAACCTTGACAGCACTGTTCAGCTTGTATTCCATGTGTAGATGATTATTAAAAAATTAAAAATGCAAATAATTAGAACACATCGATGTCACGAACGTTTTTCTAGGTTTGGAACTATTTAAGGGGTTTCCTAGGTGCGATCTTTGGAGAAAGACAACGAGACAATGCAGTAAAACAACTCTTGTGGCACTGTGAATTAGTCGTGGCTGAGCCACAGCAAACAAATCGGTTAATTCAATTTCACATGAGGCACTACACAGGTCCTGTGTTCGTTTAGTCACAATTTTAAAACAAAATAGAGAAAAATCTTATTTGATAAATATCAAAATGCTTATACCTCATTCGATTCCCAGTGCCAGATATCAAACGCCGGTTTCTTCAGATACTCGATTGTTTCCTGGGACAAGGTGTACTGCGATATAAGGAAGAAGAGGAAGAAAAACAAACTAGACATGTGAGTTTGATGCATATTGTAAGCAAGTAAGGGTATTTCCGCCTAGGTACATAAAGGTGTATTGTAGAGTATCAAAGAACAGACAGAATATTATAATAAGAGGAAGAAAAACAAAACTAGACATGTGAGTTTGATGCATAATCTAAGCAAGTGCGGATTCTCTGCCTAGGTACAAAGGTGTAGGCTACCTGTACAGTATCAAAGAACAAATAGAATAAGAAGAAGAAGAGAAAGAACAATAAAACTAGACATGCGAGTTATGCATAAAGTAAGCGAAAGGTATTGCACTTGAATACAAGTGTTATTACGCTATATACGAAGTGTGGGCATGAGAACAAAAGAGGTCTACACAATTTATATAATTGAAACACTATGTGGACTTACACTTGCCCACACAGTGTTGTGTACAGTGTCGAAGAATAGGAGGTTGCTTTACAAAGGAATGTTCACAAAGTGACAGCAACTAAAGCTGAGTGTATAATATGCAGAGCATTGACAATGGTAAAAAAAAAAAAAAAAAAAAAAAAAGGGCAAAAATATAATATTAATAGAAAATCGGTAGTATAAATTGAAATTATGTTATGGTAATATTGTTACCTTGTGATATTTGGGTACGTCACGTCTGGCAACTATCTTCTTCTCATCCCCTTCCGGGATGGCACATTTACAAAACAGAGCGTGCCGACTAAAAACAATAATCATCAGGAAAATAAGAGTACACAAATCTTGAAATCAGAAATCACCAGGAAAAAAAAATAGTCAAATTTAAAGGCAGTGGACACTATTGAAAAATGACTTCTTTCTCGAAAACGACGTTACTATCAACAGCTCTCCATTACTCGATACCAACTCGATACCAAGTTTTTATGCAGCAATTATTTTGAGGAACTACCAATAGTGTCCAGTGTCTTTAAAGGCAGTGTTCACTAGTGATAATTATTCAAAATAATTGTTATCATAAAACCTTTCTTGACCACGAGTAATGGGGAGAGGTTGATACTAAACAATTGTGAGAAACAGCTCCCTCTGTGAACCGAAAAAGAAGTAATTTTCCACGAATTTAGTTTCGGGACCTCAGATTTAGAATTGAGGTCTCGTAATGAAGCATCTGAAAGCACACAAAATTCGTGTGACCATGGTGCGACAAGGGTGTTTTTTATTTCATTAATATCTCGCAATTTCGACGACCGATCGAGCCCAAATTTTCACAGGGTTGTTATTTTATGCATATGTTGTGAAACACCAACTGTTAACTAGTCTTTGACAACTACCAATAGTGTCAAGTGTCTTTAAAGCAAACCTTATTTGAAAGGCACTTTTTAAATCGATTGAAAGATCGCGAGTGGAATACGGAAAAAATATAGCGCTTCTGCGTCCTATATCCAACGAGGCCTATCTTCAAGCAAACTTGGCGCGTGACATAGAACACACAAGACGCATGGTAGTGATATTAGCCGTGCAATATAGGTTTTTATCACCACTCCATTCTTCCAATCTGATTGGATGATTAGCGCGTACTTGAAGATAAAGGTTTTTATCACCACTCCATTCTGCCAATCTGATTGGAGGATTAGCGCGTACTTGAAGATAATGCTTGTTACTGGTATTCAGCTGTTGTTTGCTTATCCTGAAAGTGACGAGCAAATTCGGCTGGTAATAGACTGTGCAAGTCTCGCGCGGATTTGAACTTCCGGAACCATTGTGGTCCCAACCTTATGGAGTTTTACGTTGGGGAGATTTTGTTTCGTCCATTACTTTAGTTTAATGTAGTTTACGACAATAAAAATGATATATGTTGTTAAAAATGTAATACTAATTAACACCATATACAAAAGTAAAAATAAAGTCAACATAATAACGAAGAATAATCGATATTTAAACTTGACCTCAGGTCAGGTTACTTGGTAAAAATTAAGAATTTGTGCCCATCTCCGATCACGAAACTTACGCAGACGCTTGTTTTGGTCGCGCGAGTGAAAAGCCTCTTCATTGGTCCTTTAGGCGTCGGCTTCGGTCGGCTTCCTCTTTAAACTGCGTCACGCGTTTGTCTAACGCCCTTGCGACCATCGTGCGTCCGCGTATAAACCAGCTTTTAGTAGTTTCACATTCGGGCGTAGATTTACAAAAGGGCTTTCAAAAAATTTAAGATCAAACAAACATCCTTGTCCCAGAGTTTTACTTTTGTCAATAAATAGACTTTAACCGATAATTGTGTATTTGTTTAAAAAGCTAAAACTAATTTCAACAAGCTCTATAGGGTATTTTTGTTGTTCAGATTCGGCATTAAGAATCAATTAAAGCAAAGATTTGATTCATAAAAAAATAAAGTTCTCCAGTTGTCGTGTTTTCTCGCTCCGGTGCGCGCGAGACTTGCACAGTCTATCCAAACTTATCAAGGAGGAAATTCTATGCTAAGCAAATTTGTGTGCTTAGCAGCTCTATGAAATTGGGCCCAGATACTAGGGAGGTTTAGCTGCACGTTACGCACGCAAAAACGTGAACGTCAGAAAGCGTGTTGTTCCTAGGTGACGTTGCAACTTTGGGCGTGTTTCATGCTAACGTACATATCTGACGTGAGAAACGGTAACTTAACAAAATGCTAAAAACGTAAGACTAAATTTCTGACATTCACGTTTACTTTTTGCTCGCGTAACGTGCAGTTACACCTCCGTTATGTGAAGGCACTCAAACGTAACAATAGTCAAGACTTAAGTGTCTTCCAAGAATCTTAATGACCAAAACAGGAATACTACGAGGTACATTTCATTAATTTCTAATCAGAAAAAATGCCGTCTATAACAATACAAAACTAATTCCCTAATGTACAAATTAGGGATGAAACATCTTACATAAAAAAGAGTTTTACCTCTTTGCGCTCAACAATTCGTCCTTCAGATTACGTAATTCCACCTTACATTTCTCAATCTCGATTGCCTTGAGACCTTCCACTGCAAAACAACAACATCAGCAACAACAACATCAACAACAACAACAACAAACAATAAAATAAAAAGTCAATATAGCAGTAAACAACGGAAGAAGAAAGATGCTAAGAGATAAAGACCGGTATTGGCTTTATATGTCTACTATAATGAACATCGGATTTAACTACGAGTCTCCAGGACCGTGAAGTCCAGGTGAAATGAATGGGAGGTCAAAGGTGATTATAAACAACAACTGTATTAAAGCAATAAAACCAACAGTCGAAAGTAAAAAGGAAAGAGATGCGAAGAGAGAGACAGCTGGAGATAATTTATGTCATCAGCGGTTTGTTTCGTGTGTGATGACAACCCAAGTAACAAAAAGTTCACTATTAGTATCTAAAAATGTTCAATTAATTTCTAAGAATGGCTTAAAGACACTGGACACTATTTGTCAAAGGCCAGTCTTGTCACTTGATGTATTTCAATAAGAAATATGCATACAATAACAGACCTGTGAAAATTTGAGCTCAATGGGTCGTCAAAGTTGCGAGATAACTATAAAAGAAAAACACCCTTGTCATACGAACTTGTGTGCTTTCAGATGCTTGATTTCGATACCTCAAATTCTAAATCTGAGGTCTCGAAATCAAATTCTTTTAAAAATATTTCTTTCCAGAAATCTACGTCATTTCAGATGGAGCCATTTCTCAAGATGTTTTATACTATCAACCTCCCCCCATTACTCGATACCAAGTGAGTTCTTTATGCTGATAATTATTTTGAGTAATTACCAATAGTGTCCAATGGCTTTAAGTGTTTTCAACATAAATGATAACTTTCAATGCATTTGAAATAGAAGGGGGGGGAGGATTATAATAATACAATGACTTCTACTCACTTTCCTTCTTCTTCTCTATAACTGCAATTCTTGAAGTCAGCTCCTCTTTAAATTCATTGACCCCGAGGGCTCTTTGAGAACGAGAGATAGAGACAAGTAAACTTAAGTTGTCATGACAACGAATTGAATTTTTCCAGACGTCCTCTCGAGTCCAATAATGAACCATTAGGCTTAAAAGATGACCAATTCTTCTTGGGAATTATTTATTTTAGTTGCTTGTTCTGCTGAGTAATACATTTTTTATTTCCAGCTCAAAATGCATCAGACGGGCAGATGGATTGCTCTTCTAAACCATTCAATAGAAGGTGATTATTAAAAGGTTCCAGACGTCATCGGTTACCAGACAACCAAAGAATGTGTTTTTATGAAAGATGTGCCCATTAGTTTCTCATTTCAGTGTTACCAGGGCCAAGTTTCACAGAGCTGCTGAAGCAGAAAAACTGCTTAAGAAAAATGTTTTTCCAAGCAGAAATTAGCAGGATCCACAAATTGTAAAAGTGACATGGAAGTTTGGCCGGTAAATTCCGGTGAGCGAAATTGTGTTATGCTTCTACTTTCTTAGCTTATAAACAGCTCTATTAAATTAGACCCACATACACAGAGGGACATATTAATACACATATTTTTCAATCTTGATAGATCTAAGGAACCTCATGAGGTAAATTGTACACTTGCATCAGTTGTGATGTTCCCTTCCAAACATTAGCGCCATCATTGAGATAAAAGCAACCCCCATAACTGGCTAATGAGAGTTGCGCGCACAGCGCATACACACCTGCAATACTCAATTCAGAATTTGCCTGACCTAAGTAATAATCTATCTTAATCTTTGATCTGAATCCAGGTCAATTCTGATTTTTTTTAGAGCGCAGTTCACCGAGTCGATTGCATGTATTTTGTTTACTTACTTGTTAAACTGTTCGGCTACTTGCGTAATGACGCCATACACCATGGCGTCTTCTCGACCTTTGACACAAAAAAGAAACACAGTTATTTTGACTTCCTATGATAATTATTTTTGATGAATTCAACCATTCTCATCAATGGGAAACGTTTGTTTGAAGACGCTAGGTGGCAGCACACTTACCAGGTTAATACGTTGCTCTTGGTAATGTGCGCGTGTTCAGAACTACGTCCGTAAACAGTGAAAAACTACCTGGTAAGTCTGCTGCCACCTAGCGCCCAAAAAGGTTCCATTGTCATAAAACTATAATTTTCAGTCTCACTATTTACCTTGCGGTACCTCCTCTGCTTCAGTTGCGAGTACTCTGTACGGTGTGCTGGAGGAGGAAAACATAACATCAAGATAAGAAGAACAAAGCGTATTTACAAAAACCTCCAAAACTACCGGTAAGTAAATTATGTTATTCCTCTGTTTTCTATAAAGTGCATGCATGATGTCCTAGACTGGACCATTTCATTTACTTAAGAAGGGGATCAGGTCACAGAGTTGTGTATTTTGTTTTTGCTGAGGTTTAAAAAAAAATTCTTTAGGGTTTTAAAGATCACAAAAAAGCTCAAAATTGATAACCCCTTTTTAAACACCACTTGTAACACTTACCTTGATGTGTTTGCAGGCATTGCCGAAGAGACACTGACCAAAGCGCCATCTACGTCCTTCAACGAGATGGTTGCTTTCCTTATGGATAAACAAAATAAAGGATCTTTAATAGGGGAATAAATGTGTGGTGAAGAGGTTATCAACTAGTGGTTTAAACCCAACGCCGCCTGGTTCTTGATAGTTTCACCGAGACGAAGTCGAGGTAAATTATCAAGAACCAGGTATCGGCGGATCTATACCACCAGTTGAAAACCGATTAAACACATTTTGATTCCCATTCGATACCTTTACGGTCAAAAAAACATCAACACTTTTGGGTCAAAAGGTAAAATAAATGCAAAAATTATAATTGTTGAATGATTTCTTTAAACACAACACCCCTCCAGCTATGACATGGTAAGGCCCTCAGGTAAACAACTCCTTATAAGGAGATGCTGTGCACGTCGCGCGTATCGCGTGATGTGGCACAAGTGTTTCAGCCGTTGCTCTCGACCAATAGGAATGAAGAAACTGTCTTATAAGCACAGTTGCAAGCTCGCGTGTCACGCCCATGTTTCAACACTTTTTACTGGTCATTATCAAAGATTTATACGCCCCCACGTGACGCGCTCTCCACCAATAGGAATAGCGAAACTGTCTGAGGTATTTATGAATACTTATTGTCACGAATGGGCTGTTGCTGTGAAGATTATAGGCTGTTTTTAGAGTATCCGAAACTACAAAGCACTTTACAACTTCGCCGGGTAGGGGGGCACTGTGTGTAGCTTCACTTTATTTAGAGTTCTCGTCAATATGCCGTTTTATGCGCATGCGCCTCACAGACATTATATCATGGCATCTTCGGAAAGGATTATTACAGCAAAATCAATCAAGCTCCCAATAATGTTTACTATGCTGTATTTTACGTGTAACTATTAAAGCCAGGTTTTATATAGTTGTGTAACATATTGCTTCAAAATCAGCCTGCCATTATGGCTGTCGGTGTTGCTTGGACTCAGATTTCGCCCAGAAACCTTTGCGCGCCAATCATGCGCATTGGGACGGGCTATGGGCTTTCGGTTGACACAGGCACACAACCTATTTGTAGATCCTATTGTGGGGTTCCGCTATTGTTGTTTTATTATTCCTGTTTCTGAAGAACTCCCTTTTGGGGTCCACTGTAGGTGGAGCAAGATGTTATATTGTGGGGTCCATTGTTCCATTGTCTAAAAGACCCCACAAGGGTACTCCCGTAACCCCAACTTACTTGCTAACCCCAGCAGCGGCTGCTAAGAGGTCCTGGACATCCTTAGAGCTACATCTCCTACCGAATATCACCTACCGAGAATGAGAAAAGATGCAAACCTTAATGACATTGATGGTGATGCGGTTTACATTTCCTTATACATCTTACCAATCTCATGTTGTGAATCCTATGTACGACAAGTAGTTAGTTTATCAAACTACTGGACCCAGAATTGAATGGTCAACGTTTTTTTTGTTTTTTTCTCCGTTCGTTCGTCCCGGTTCCTATCATGTATAAACAACTATTGATAATTACTCAAAATAGTTATAAGCATAAAACCTTGCTTAGAACAAGTAATGGGAAGAGGTTGGTAGTATAAAACATTGTAAGAAACGGCTTCCTCTATAGTTTTCGAGAAAGAAGTAATTTTTATCGAATTTGATTGCGAGACCTCAAATATAGAATTTTAGGTCTCGAAATAAACCATCTGAAAGCACACAACTTCGTGTGACAAGGGTATTTTTCTTTCATTGTTATCTCACAACTTCGACGACCTATTGAGCTCTAATTTTCACAGGTTTGCTATTTTAAGCATGCAAATTATGTTGAGATACACCAATTGAGAAGACTTGTCTTTGACAATTACAGAGTGTCCAGTGTCTAGGCATTTGAAGTATACCTTTGATTTTAGAAAACGATCGATTGGTTGAACCCTATAAATGGATATACACAATACTACAACTAACATCTCAAAAGTGTCGCACACACTTCAGATATATATTATAAAACGGACGTGTGGAAGCACCATCTGCAAAATGAAAACGGCCTTGCCCCTTTCCTTGCGGGCCTGCAACAGGCCTCTCGCTGCAGGGTTTCAAAGGCATACAGACTACACACTATCTTCATCAACGACACTGTATAAGAAAAGATTGTATGCGGAAAGATAAAGCAAGGACACCCAGCAGAAAGTCGCTGATTTTATCGGGAATTCTCCCTCTAATAAAAATGTAAGCAATAAAGCTTGGATTAAAATAAAATTGAATTCCAGCTGTTTCGCTGATAGACCCTATCTAATACAGACAAGGTCGCCATGAAGAAATGAAATTGTCTTAAAGACAGTGGACACTGTATAATGGTAATTGTCAAAGACCAGTCTTCTCACTTGGTGTATCTCAACATATGCATAACATAACAAACCTGTGAAAATTTGAGATTGATTGGTCATCGGAGTTGCGAAATAACTATGAAAGAAAGAAAAAAACACCCTTGTCCCACGAAGTTGTGTGCTTTTAGATGCTTGATTTCGAGACTTTAAATTCTAAATCTGAGGTCTCGAAATCAAATTCGTGGCAAATTACTTATTTCTCGAAAACTATGTCACTTCAGATGGAGCTGTTTTTCTAATGTTTTATACTGTCAACCTCTCCCCATTACTCGTTACCAAAAAAGGTTTCATGCTAATAATTATTTTGAGTAATTACCAAGAGTGTCCAACGCCTTTAAGTGTCTCTGTATTGCCATGGCAACTGAAATCATTTAATTTACTTTGGATGTCTCTTGGTAATGTCTATTTCAAATTCTCGGGTTTTATTTATCAAAACTCGTCAAGTTCGTTTGTCGGTCAGAGAAACGGGCGTGACAGTACAAGTGATGGGGGGGGGGGGGGCTTTAATACGCGCTTAGCCGTCTCGCCATTGACACCATGCAATTCCTCCAGGGAAATTACGATAACCTTAATAAAATAATGTCCACTAACAAAATGTTGGTTGGAACCATGTGCTTTACGATTTGTCAGCACCATTTTTCTCAATCAATTATTATCGGTACGAGCAAAATCAAGAGGCAGCATCAGAAACAAACACGCAAAACGAAACGAACAAGATAAAAGATACCAAAGATGTATTTATGTACACCCGCACGCGGTGTTGATATGGTATGTGTCTTTCATCTGTGTAATTTTAACAACTTCTCCACCTTGTAAAGAAACATAATAGACATTATCACCCTATCACCATCTTGGTCATGTTTCCTGTTTCAAATAACAGTAATGAATGCTAACATTCATTGCGCAAACATGGCACCAGATTATTGGTACGTCCAGCCTCAGTTAGGTTATACAATGAGTTTGAATGAAGTAAAATCAAGACGGCCTCACCGTGATAAAAGGTCTATTCAGCCTTGTGCCGCAGTTTTTTGTTTTCTTTTTTCTTTTTTTCTATGAAAGGAAATGAATGAATGAATGAATGAATGAACGATATACCCTTCATGCAGGCGTAAACAATAACAAGGATGGTTGTTATACACAATACTGGAACATCTTTCTCTCGGGGTTCATTTTGCACCGCAACCGGAAACAAAAAACAATCCCTTGTATAATATGACATCCAACAAGGTCTCTACACATCCTCCCGAGGGAGCGAAAAATTTGAATAAAGTATAACAGATATAGTGAGGAAGGGGGGGGGGGGGGTGGTGAGAGAAAGATTTGTTCTTGAGAGAGGAATAGAGGCTACACGCCTGTCATTCCAGGGCACTTAAAGATGCATCCTCACCTTAAAGGTGGAGGACTGTATGAGCAACGTTTCCGCGCCGTGAACAGCAAATAGAAATTATGGTTTGTTAGTGATGCAAGGCGAATTTTAAAATGATAATTATGAACAATACCATACGAATGAAAAAGTAATAATTCCTGTTGGGCGCAAAGTACCCATGATTTACCTACAGCCAAACAAAACACTTTCTCAAGACACACAATACCGTTCACCTTTTTTCCTTTTCAAACCATGGATCTTTAAACGGGTGACGACTAACCCATAAATTAACTTTAAATCAGGTGAAAGGCTCGACACATACAATATTCACAAACGATACAGTGAAGGTTCCCCTGGCAATATATAGCAGACTAAGAACTGCATTGCTATCCGATATATTGCATACGTCATACACATAATAGCTTTAGAACAGAGTGGTACTTTCGGAGGGAAGTAAATATTTAGACTGGCCTAGTTGGGAGTGATATAAACATTTATTAAATAACCAATTAATTGTAAACTCAGAGTGACTAATTATTAGACTGGCCAAGTTGAGGCTACATCATCCAGAGTGACCTCAAGATTTAGATTGCCCATTAGAAGTGAAATAAACATTACTAATAATGACCGTATCCAAATACGGCGGTTACGGCTAAAAAAAACATTTTGAAAACAAAAATCGAATTTTTGTAATATTGGCTATCTAAAATGGCTCAAAAGCAAGGGTCTCAAGGCCTTGATTCCTTGTGGAAATTGAATTGAAACCAACGCATCTCCGCGGGAGGATGTAGATCAATTCAAAATAGGGAAATCTTGGAAAACGGGAAAAAAAAAGAAAGAGGAAATTGTCACTTTGTGCCTTTCCAATTGATTTGTTATTGATTTTTTTTTTTCGTAGTGCTTTTCAATGGACATATTTACCCTTCTTCTAAATCCACTCAAAAATGGCCGGGAATCAATTGGATGGCAATTCTAAAATACAGACAAAAATTGCCGTGGGTGAATCTGGTTGTAAAAACCTCAACGAATGTTCTCGAAGAACGTTGAAGAAAAGGATGTTGCATCTTGACGAGCAGTGTTGTACAAAAGTCCCCATCGAGCGAAGCACTTGAGTGTAACACTAACATTTTATTCTTAATCTCTTTATTCTTAATCTCTTTTTATTCTTAATCTCTTTATTCTTAATCCAAACAAGGCCTAAAGGCACAAGATGAAAACTTGTTTGTTTGTTTGTTTGGTTGGCACCAGGAAAAAGCATGGGCTTATACAGAGCCTGGACCCTTAACAATGTAAATTAATACGTTTTTAGTTTATAACAATAACAATATTGACTATTGAAATGAAGGTACGGTGAAAGGTATAAGTACATACAGCAAAAATAACACAAAACAATGATTGCTTGTAATTAAACTGTTTTGAAAAAAATTGTTTGCTATGCAGCCATAAATACATATTGAGAGTTGATAACAAAAAAGAAAATTAACAGAACATTATTTAGGAAATTACAAAACTTGATAATTTGGAATGGATAATCATGGTACGCGTGTAGTTACAGGTGGTGTCATTTTAGCCGATACTGGTTATAAGTAGGTTTTTCATGTATTTTTTGAAGCTGTGCACAATAATAATAATAATGATATTTAATGAAGTATTGATGATATTCTCCGTCATTCAGAACTAAAATAACGAGTTTATAAACTGAACAACCGGACTTACCTTTTTTGGTGAAGTGCTGCTAGTTCATAAAGTAAAAACAAAAGAACTAAACGCACGACAGAGACAATTCCATTGTTAAGTTCATACAATCTTTCAATACTAGTGAAGTATTTAAAAGGCACTGAACAATTGTCAAGGACAAGTATTCTCGCTTGGTGTATCTCAACATTTGGTCTCAATTATTCATTGAAGTTGCAAGAAAATGATGTAGGAAAAACTTGACCCTTGTACAAAATAGTGTACTTTCAAATTGGAATAAAAGGCTTCCGTTTTGTTATTTTAGTGAGAAATTTAAAAACTACGTTACTTCAGAGGGAGCCGTTTCTCACAATGTTTTATACTATCAACAGCTCTCTTTGCACGCTCGATACCAAATAAGGTTTTATGCTTATATATATTTTGAGTAATTACCAAACGTGTACAGTGCCTTTAAAGGCAGTGGACATTATTGGTAATTGCCAAGATCCAGTCTTCTCACTTAGTGTATCTCAACATATGCATAAAATAACAAACCTGTGAAAATTTAAGCTTGATTGGTCGTCGGAGTTGCGAGATATACCATGACAGAAAAAAACACCTTTGTCACACGAAGTTGTGTGCTTTCAGATGCTTGATTTCGAGACCTCAAATTCTAAACTTGAGGTCTCAAAATCAAATTCATGGAAAATGACTTCTTTCTCGAAAACTACGTCACTGCATAGGGAGCCGTTTCTCACAATGTTTTATATTATAACAACCCTTACCAATATTTTGCCTTCATTGGTTTAGAGCGCATCACATGATTTGTCTTAGTTTTGTTTGACGACGGCCGTGTGATAGTGCATTGGTTTTCCGTGTGCCAGTCCGAAAGACTAGCACACGGCGTGCAGTACCCAGACGTCCGTTGCGTGTACGAGGATAATAATTTAATAGTCTGTAACCATTTCGGATTGCACGACACTACATGCAACACAGTAAGTAAAAGTGTTTGCAATCTGTATTCGCGTCGTCCGTGGATTGTAGCATTCAGGTCTGTTAGAAATGTTTGGGTGTTATAAAACAAATATTGGCTGCTTTTACTCTTGCAATGGTTAAAACAAGAATATTTGTATACTATCAACCTCTCCCCATTACTCGTTACCAAGGTAGGTTTTATGCTGATCATTATTTTGAGTAATTACCAATAGTGTCCACTGCCTTTAAAGCGCCGGTATTCGTCTCAAAAGGACGTTCATGGCGAGTAATTCACAAAGGGAAGGTGAAGGTAGGAGTTTATATTCCTCTTAAAATAGTCTAGATTGTAGAAACATGCATAAGGCAAGGGGCTCCTAAGAGATAGTTCGTGGAATAAAGCTGATGTAATGGCTTTTTGTTACACATGTCAATAAAGGAAGAGCAAAAAATTAAAAGGTAGGGTTTCACTCAATATGAATATGAATTGAAAACAAAAAAGCCCATAGTTTAGTTTAATCCAACTCAGAGCATCTTTTGCATTTACAACTCTGATAAATATTTCAAAATTAATGGGGTAAAATTAAAGGTAGGGCGTAGAGTATAATCAAACCATTAATACCACTTGCCGGGTAGATTTTGTTCTTATAAGGGAACTGTCTTGCTGTATAATCTTAAAGCAAGACAGTTCTTTTAAGAACTGAGAATTCTCCCGAAATCCGGAAATCTACTCCGCGGTAAGAACAAACCTGGCAAATGTAGTGTTACCGCAAACCAAATAATATAATATAATCCGGTTTTTTTCTTCATCACAGTATTCCCTTCCTTGAAGCCAAGTGATAATACGTGGAATAGTGAATAAAAAGGTTAATAACATAGCAAGGTTCTTTTTAATGGAGACGGTTCTAGATAACTCCATTTCTGGAAACCATTTCAAGATAACGTTCGCGAAAATAACTTGGCACACTGCCAGCCGAGATAATTGCATGGAATTATTATTACAATCGGCAAAGTTATAAGGACAATTTTCACGAGAAATGCTTTTTCCAAAGAAATAGCTGATTAAACAAAAATATTTTGTTTTAAGTTAGGCATACATATCCAGGTTTAAAGACACTGGACACTATTGGTAAATTGTCAGAGACCAGTCTTCTCACTAGGTGTATCGCAACATATGCATAAAAATAACAAACCTGTGAAAATTTAAACTCAATTGGTCGTCGAAGTTGCGAGATAATAATGAAGGAAACAACACCCTTGTCTGATTTCGAGACCTCAAATTTGAGGTCTCGAAATCAAATTCGAGGAAATATACTTCTTTCTCGAAAACTTGCTTCAGATGGAGCCGTTTCTTACAATGATGTATACAATCAACAGCTCTCCATTGCTTGTTACCAAGTAAGGTTTTGTGCTAATTATTATTTTAAGTAATTACCAATAGTGTCCAGTGCCTTTTTGGTTATGCGGGTTGTATATTAGTAATAATGATTATATACTGAATAATACGCACCAATTTGTAAGGATGTTTTACATATAATAAAGTGTAGACGGAAGTTCTCAAGTAGAGAACAGGTTTTTTTCCCCATAACTCATAATTGTTTGTTTAGAAACTTCAAGTATTTATATAATAAGAAAATGTCAGGAGATGGTAAAGATGTTATTAAAGTTCAACTTGTTGCTTCAAACGATGTGTCCACCATGTCTAAATCTTGCAGCTCGCACATATTGATGCTTGTAAAAAATCAACATTAAGTGTCGGTTATGTGCTAAATATTGGTTACCCGAAGCACCGTGTGTTGTTACGAAGCACCTCAAGTGCCGTTTTTATCCGGACAAATAGGTGATGGTTTTTAAGTGCAACAGGTGCAAATCATTTTTACATTGTAGATATATGGGTGAGTTTTGAGCTAGTTTTTGCTAGTGTATACTGTATTGCATCACCTAATAAGAGACACGACACACACGCAACACTCATTATTTTCTACGACCAAGAACAATCAACCGCCTTTTCTGTTAGGCTGCACGATCAATCACTTAAGGAAACAACAATTTAACCTGTCAAAAAACATCCCACAAACTTAATGGTCTATCTATCTAACAACGGCCACATGCGAACACAGTGGACGAGTGCATTCAGTGCAACCATTGTACTTGTATTATTAATTTTATGTATGCTCAAAATATAACTCCGGGTTAGAATTTACCCGGACTTGGACCACATTTCTAAACAATTTCTGAGTCAGTATGACCCTGAATCTGTTCAAAATGACCCAGAAAAGGGTCAAAGAGCGGTCGGCATGAAGCACTTCCCAAAGAGTGTACAACATTATAAGTGTCTTGTAGTGTCTTTTGTATTGTTGTATGGTAAAAATTAAACTTATGTCATTTTTGCAAACTGGATTAATTAAAGACCAAAATGAATTTCCTAAAGTGAATAACAAATTGTATTGCAATTGAAATTGACAATTTGTTTTTGTGCTTTGTTTTTGATAGTGAAAGGGCACCAAGGTGTTTTCTCCTTGGTAAAGGGCACCTCTTCCAAAACCACTTCTCCGGGTCAGTCTTGCCCGGAATTGAGTAAAGCCTTCGATCTCCCGGGACGCGAATTTGTTTTTCCTTCAAAATTGGCTCTTTCCGTCAAAATTACGTCACAATGAAATTTGCCTGCTCTTTTACCAAATAATTGCAATGTCGTTTGGAGAAACAAAATAGCTCCAGGGACAGGGAATCCGGATTAATTGCGATCCGAGAGTGGCCATGTGACACAGGGCTATTTCCACATGCAACTTTGAAGGCAACCAACTGCTTGCAAAAAGACCAGCAACAACAGATATTTTTTATGTAAATGTTTGTTTTAAATTTACATTTGAATCTTTCTTCTTTGTTGCTGTTTTAGTAGGAACCATGGGCAATTCAGCTTTTGGATTCGTTATAATAAACCATTTCGAAATACAATGAAATAAAATCAATGTTTTCTATTGTATAATTGCCTGGAACTGGTTTCCTGGAAATTCCCTCGTCTGGTGTCCTTAGATGCATCTTGAGATGGTGTACGTGCACACAACAAATGGCAATAGCATAAAACAACCGTTGTGCGTGTTTGAAGCTTTGCATGGTGTGGAGAGTAAGAGTACTATAAATAATATGATAGTAAACTTGCGGGTAAAACTTGTGTGCATATTTATTTCATAATGAAATAACAGACTGTTTACGACAATATACCTCTTCGATTGGAATAATAATTACCCCATTTGGGAACATGCTACTGCGCTGTCGTTATTAATTGAAATGCTAATACTATACAACCATGCGTACTTGATCTACAAGTGCAAATCAAATTAAAGATCAACATTGCTTCAGAGACAGAGACTAGTTTAATCAGCCGTTTCAGGATTCACGAAATAACTTGATGAAGATTAAAGGCACTGAACATAGTGGCAAAATACTCAAAATAATTATCAGCATAACAACTACTTGCAACGGAGAGCTGTTGATAGTATAAAACATTATGAGAAACAGCTCCCTCTGAAGTAACATAGTTTTTGATAAAGAGGTAGTTTCTGACTCAAATAACAAAATACTTCAGGCTGGTGGAAGCGTTATAAAAGCAATGCAACAAGGGTGTTTTTCTGTCATTGTTCTCTTTCAAATTCAATGACCAATTGAGCCAAATTGCACAGATTTGTTATTTTATGTATTATGTTAGGATACACAAAGTGGGATTATACTGGCATAAAAACTAACTTGGTACACGCAATGGATAGCTGTTGACAGTATCAAACATTGTGAGAAACGGCTCCTACTGGAGTAACGTATTTTTTTGAGAAAGAGGTAATTTCTCACTCATATAATAAAATACTTCAGCTGTAGACTTTATTATGCATCTGAAAGCACACACATTTTGTACAAGAGATTTTTTTTCTTTCATTTTGCTCTTGCAAATTCGATAACCAATTGAGCAAAAATGTAATTTCATGCACATGTTGGGATACACCAGGTGATCTTACTGATCTTAGACAACTACCAAACTGTAAAGTGTCTTAAACTTTCTCACTCATTATAATAAAATATTAGTCGGCCTAGGCGGGGGGGGGGGGGGTCGATTCTTGAAGGCGTGACTTTATTGGTATAATATTTATGTTTTATTCGGCAAAGACAAACATTTCTATGCGCGCTTCGGTTGGGGAGGGTAATTAAGGAAATAACTTATCAAGAGACTCATAAATTCATTCGATTCCTAAAAGCTTGATTATAAAGTTTTGTACCTCAACACCTTTTAAGTATAATATTTCTATTTGCTTTGGCAAATATTAACATTTCTATTAGCTTCGGCGGGGGGGGGGGATAATTATGGAAACAACTTATCGAGAGACTCATGATTTGATTCTTAAAAGCTTGATTGTCAAATTGTCTACCTCAATACCTTTCTTACCTACAACGGCCTCTGTACACATTTTCACGAGGGACTAGCATGTTTGATGTACGCATATAGATTGCCCCATGCGGAGAGGCTGAGTAATTGCATTTTACATGCTGTGGTTAATCGACCGCCATCCTCCGCTCAGTGGAGCAAACTGAACTTCTATTTTGATGGCCTTTCGAAGCAAGCAAGTGGAAATGGAAACATCATCAGCGGCATAACCTTAAAGGGTCTATGTAACTTTTGTAGGACAAAAACACAATGTCTACATATTTACACTAAACTTACACAGTCTGAAGATAATGATAGTAGAAAGCTTCCCTGGAAATATTACGTGCTGAGGTGCTGTAGTTTTGGGAAAATTAATGAGTAAAACAATGTCATGAAAATAATTTTCGTCTCGTGAGACGAAAATTATTTTAATCATTTACAAACACATTTTCATGACATTGTTTTACTCATTTCTCAAAAACTACAGGCACCTCAGTAAGTAATATTTGAAGGGAAGCTTTCCACTATCGTTATCTTCCAACCCTGTAAGTTTAAGGTTAATCTATGGACATTTTGAAAAAGTACCCAAATCCTTTAAATGACACTGGACACTACTAGTTATTGTCGCAATGGTGTGTCTGAAAATTTGAGTTCAATTGGTCGGCGAAGTTGCGAGATAATAATGAAAGAAAACTCCTTGTCACACGAACTTGTGTGCTTTCAGGATGCTTGATTTCGAGACCTCAAAATCTTATTCTGAGGTCTCGAAATCAAAATCGTGGGAAATTACTTCTTTCTAAAATAAATATACGTTACTTCAGAGGGAGCCGTTTCTCACAATGTTTTAAACCATCAACAGTTCCCCACTACTCTTTACCAAGGATAAGGTTTCATGCTAACAATTATTTTGAGTAATTACCAATAGTGACCACTGCCTTAAAATTGGTTGTGCCGTTTTGAGAGTATATTAGGGTCTTTGAAACGCAGTACACGACATCCATTGTCCAATATCAAAACACAGAGAGTTATACATTCGCTCTTCAAACCCATTTGAATGTTCATCGTCCAATATGAAAACAAAAGGTAGACATGTGCTGTACAAACCTGTGTGAATGTTGTCCAATATCGCTGTACAAACTTACGTGAATTATCAGTGTCCAATATCGACATAACAAAGAAGACATTCCATGTACAAACCCATAGAATGTGCGATGTCCAATAAAATGATAGCAAACTCGACATTTGCTATATATACAATCATAAATTTACAATGTCCAATATCGAAGTAACCTATAAATATTGTATGTTTTACCTTTTGTTGCACACCATTTACGTCTAGATGAATGCACGCAGTGTTGTCCTTTTCGCGTGACGCAGCACCATTCCCCATTCTTCTTCTTCTTTTATAAAAATCAATCACTTGTTTGACGTTGAACCACGAAGAAGACCCGTGAAATAAAATTATATCATAAAAATTGTAAGATAATGATAAAACGCTGAGGCTAGAGTAGTCAACTTTCAAGAAACGATGTTTTCGGGGGAGGACACTATTGAAATAGATTGCTAGTGCGCAAAGAGAACTTCGATAACACTTGATGCGTTTGAGATGCTTTCCCTGTCGCAGTTTCGCTGTTTCTAAAACATCTCAAGACTGTCGTCTTCAACTAAGCACCGCATCTCTTACAAGCCACTGTTGCCATAGCAACTCATCAACTTACATCATGCTCCGATTTTTCGTGACTGTTTTACGTGCGTGCATCTAGTGCGCACGGATTGTGTGGTTTTTCATCAAAATGCGAGTTCTGAGGATTCCCATGGCAACTAATCAGTTTTGTTGTCATGTGACATGTTTGCCCCGATGTAGGGAGAGATAGTGAAGAGTGAGATTGGAAGGCTGTGGTGCGTATGCATGGTTGATAAGCTGAGCCTTATAGCATTGCACTGCACTGACAGGTTGTGCAACAATACAGATTTATCAATGAGTATTCTGTAATAAATTATGTGTAATAAATTATTTTCTGCCGTCGGAGACTGATATGAGATCATGATGTGCTGGGTCACAGTATTTGCATAATATTTTGAATTTAAACAATTCATTGCATCTTGATTTATACATGGCCAGACTGCGTGTGTGCAACATTTGTAACTTTTGTTCCTTTTGTAGCAATGTAATTTCTTTTTTGGGGGGAGAGTGACAACGTTTCTTATATCTTATTTATTATGTCTTATGTAGTATTTCTTATGTCTTAAGTCTTATGATGTGGTGATGGTGGTTGGATTGTTTAAGCAACGATAGTAAATATTCAAAATAAACACTAACACTAGTACTTTTAGTTATAGGCTTTAATTGTTTTTTTTTTTTGTTTTTTTTTTTACTTTTAGCTTTTAAATAACTTGACATTATTGTGACTTAACTTTGGCTGCTACCTAAGACTTTCAATTTGCTTTTGGTGATACGCGTTGAGGCCCTTGAATATAAGGCACTCTATAAATATCTTATTATTATTAATAAGACGAAAAACCACATCAGATGAAGCGTAACCAAGTACTACATACTATTACATACATAATGAAATAAACCACTACAATAAATAGTGACGTTATATTTTACAATATTATACAATAACTACGATTTATTAGTTGTACGTGGTGCAAATAACGTGAACAGTCTCCAGGTTCCTACTTCACTTCATTGGAGTTTTACAGAATCTTGAGCAATGAATGTCAAATGAGGACTTTGACAAAATACCGGTATCAAAAGTATAAAATGCATTTTAAGAAAAGAGAACGTGTTACTAAGTTAGTTTTATTAAAAAGTGTTTCTTTTCTGTCAGAAAATTACTTCGATATCCAGTCTTGATCAATAAACCCAATTCACCAAGAGCAGTGGCTCCACAGTGTGCAAAATCCATATTTAACTATATTTATTGACCTTAAAGTTCTGAACGGACGAATGAGTGAACATGAGAATGATTTCTCTCATTATTAGAGATTGCCTGGAACACCCAGTCAGCTTGCTAATAGCCACATCCCGGTCAAAATGCTTGGGCCACCCATTCATATAACGTTATATAAAACCATTCCCTGTCCACTTCCAACTGACAATAAACATTGTCTTCCCGCCCTCGTCCCCCCCCCCACACTCGACGTTGACTGTAAACGCAGAAGACCGGCAATTGGAGCCAACATTGAAAGGTGGCGGGGGGGGGGGGGGGGGGCAACGATTTTGTGTATGGCCGGAATTGTAGAATGGAGACACCACCAGCCTGGAACTGGTTGACTGTAAATTGCCTCGTATGCCATGCCCCAATCATAGACTCTTGTTCCCCTTGGCAACCCATGCAATTAAGACGTTGCCGGCTCATTAGTTGAAGATGCTTTGTTAGGAAGGCCTCGAGCTCATTGAGACGTTTATATTATAAGTCATCGGTTTCTTATGAGAAGACAACAAAGATACCATTGTCCTTGTCATATTCCCAATTAATAAGATTCTAGACTTCGTCTTTCGATTCCATCGTCTACTCTAACTCAAATGTTCGGTCAGGATTGGGGCACATCTCACCGCCCCGTTTGCTTATAGCATAACATTGTTTTGCCTTAATAGAAAAAAGGTACAAACCAAATTCCCACGTGATTTTCAGGATGATCAAACAACAGCTGAATACTCGTAACAAGCAATATGCAACAAATGGAAATTTGGTTGGTAATCCCGTTTTTATCAAGGAAGAAATGTCATGCTAAGCAAATTGTTGTGCTTAGCAGCTCTATGAAATTTGGCCCAGGTCTTCAATGCATCACTGCTCCACTAGGGCTGGACATCGTAGAAGGTGTGGCAAAAAGCTGGGGTGATTCTGGACTGAAGAGTTGTCTCTCAAAAAGACCCAAATGGAAATAAATCTGGGTATTATTGGTTTGTTTGTGCTATCCTTGGAGGATTTGGGGCAGTTTTCTTTCTTGGGTTCTATTTTTGTCTATATTATTGTTTCACTCTGTTTACCTTCTGATGAGGTTAATTTTGTGTTTATAATAGCTACTTTGTGTGCAGCAAGTCTATGAAATTGGGCCCTGAACGTACGTGACTTATGGAGTTTATACGTAAAGCACTTCACTCAGATTTCATTCCGTTATAATAAGGCTGAATCAAGGCCAACGTTGAAAGCATCTGAATATTTCGAGAGTGACTTCTTTTAAGTCCTGATATGTATTACTAGTTCACCATTAGAGAGTTAAACTCTGTGTTTTGTATTGTTCTGAAACGACTGCACGTACAGTGAATTCGCAGAAATTGAATCATGCCGAACGGTCGAAGTTTTAATGGCAAGTATATTGTCCTGCTAACTTGTTTGCAACTTTGCGTTACCATGACATCGTTCACAGTACGTGCTTGGAGTTTCAATTTCCTTCATGACAAATCATTTTGTATGGAATGAATGAAACATTAATTGAGTAATCATCGAGGTTATTTTCAGTTCCTCAGAATTGTAAAAAGGGATTCCTCATACAGGGCCTAACTGTGCTTATCACAAAGAGAAGCCAAGTACAACAACAAGATGTTATGTACAATTTGTGATTGGTACCCTGCTTAGTTTTGCTAAGCAGAAAGAGCTTTAAGCAGAAGTCAAGCCCTGAATAAGCAGCTCTATAAAACTGGGCCATGGTAATTTTTGTGATCGATATTTGGCATGGTGTATATACCCCCCCCCCCTCCATAATGTGTGTTTACTTTCTTTTGGGATATTGTAGTTTAAGTCAGAGAAAATACTCTAAACTCTAGATTCGTGACTATACTCGACTCGCCTTGGATGATTTTTCATTCAAAATTATTATAACAGTATAATAAATTTAAAAAACAAAAACGGAAAGCCGAACTCCAAAGAGATCCAGGGTTTACTAGTAATTCTAAAGATTTTAAAAAGGCATCAATTCATCACGGTGCTAACGCAAGACCCTTTGTCAGTTTAAGTAACTAATTCAATTAAGATTTAGGTCAGCTTGGGAACTGGGGCACGATCTGTGTATTGCAATTACGTTAATCCTTTTGTGTTGGCATTAGAGCAAATAAAATGCCACTTTAAAGGTCGAGGGAAAAACATGCAGACCGAACGTGCAAATTCAAAACCACAAGTTGTAGATTAGCTATGTAACCGAAAAATGTTAAACCAAATTAAAGGTTTATTGACACAGGTTAACTTTTATGCAGCAGTTTTGTGCAGGTTTTTTTTCTATCTTGGAATTCATTATGCATGATCGTTTCTCAGATGTTTTATTTCAGTAACGTTGTTTTCTTTCTGCGTGGTCCTTTGGCCGGTCAAGATTTTTTCGAAGATATTTAAACAAGCTTTAAAGCCATTGGACCCTTTCGGTTCAGAAAAAAAAAGTTCACAGATTCACAAATAACTTACAGTATTTACAGAAGGCAATGGTGAAAGACTTGAAATATTATTCCATGAAATGCTTTACTTTTCGAGAAAACAGCAAAACAATATAAATTCTCGTTCTCGTTAACGAGAATTACGGATTTATTTTAAACACATGTCATGACATAGCCTTGCTCAAGGCAGTCGCATTATTCGCTCCGAAAAGACGCAGCTGTAAACCCACCCGCCGTATACCCTGTGCATGGTGTGTGCGATCACACCGAATGACCAACCCGTATACACACTGTCACATCGCACGAATACTGTTCACACAAGTAATCGCACTCGTACACCACTAACCGCATGCGGAGGCCGTTAGGCCGACAGCCTTGTCGGATCTGTATCTTCCCGTTTTAATGTGTTGTATTGAAAAAATTCCAATAGTGGACGAAATTGGGGGGGCTCGAGGATATGCTAGTATGCAGCTCATGAATATGTATATCGTTCGTCAGACCTATCAGACAACACAGGATGTGAGGCAAATGAATTATTCATTTTGACGTCCAATCACGCACTTCCCTTATCACGACCTTTGGACCCTATCATGCGTCCGTGGTGGTGGTGTGTGAGGTAAACATGTCTCGTCTTTCGCGGGCATTATGGTAATGAGCTGACCGTGGGAACTCTTCGCTTATTATAGTAATGAGGTCAGTGGCTTCAACACAGATCCTACAAGGCTGTCGGCCTGACGGCCTCCGCATGCGGATAGTGTACGGGGGCATCGTGTCGTGCGATGTTACGCACAGTGAATACGGGTGGGTTTTACGCACAGTGAATACGGGTGGGTTTTTATACAGCGGCGGTCTTTTTTCGGAGTGAATAATTCGACTGCCTTGAGCAAGGCTAGTCATGACACGGCGGAACGCGCGGAAACAAGGGTGGGTTTTTCCGTTGTTTTCTCCCGACTCCGATGACCGATTGAGCCTAAATTTACACAGGTTTGTTATTCGATATAGAAGTTGTGGTGCACAAATGTGGGCATTGGACAACACTGTTTACCGAAAGGGTCCAATGGCTTTAACCATTTGAAATGAAGTTTCCACATGTTGGTTGTCTTGAATATTAACAATTATTGAAAAGTACATCCTTTAAATAGAACGGGAACATATACTTTACCTTTAAGACTCAGTATTTTCCAACTCACAGTTCCTGTAGCTCTCCAACATTAATAGTAATCAAAGAATCGTTTTAAATCGCATAGCTTAATGAAAGTTTCATTACTTGAGCGTACATGGGGCGAGGTGTTGGTGAGGTGGGAGGCGTAGTGGGGGGTAAATGGAGGCCGCTGGGAGGCGGTTGGTTGGGGTGGAGGGAGGGGGTAATTACGCTTATTGGATGCGGCAATCTCCGTCACACAGGTATGCAAGGGTATAATTTCAAAAATCTCATGCCCCGAAGGAAAATCTTTGTAAAGCTAGCCTCTGGTTATAATGTTCTGTTATTATCGGTTGGGATGCAAAAGGTAAATTAATAAAAACTTCATTGTGAGCGGCTGAATTTGTCTGTAAAGAATGATTAAAGACACTGGACATTATTGGTAGTTCCTCAAAATATTTGTTGCATAAAAAAGTTGTTATCGAGTAATGGAGAGCTGTTGGTTATATAAAACATTGTGAGAAACGGCCCACCTCTGAAGTAATGTCGTTTTCGAGAAAGAAGTAATATATTTTCAATTAAAATAATTATTTGAATTTGATTTCGAACCTTCAGAATTAGAGTTTGAGGTCCCGAAATCAAGCATCCGAAAGCACACAACTTCGTGTGACAAATGTGTTTTTCTTCCATTATTATCTCGCAACTTCCATGAACAAGTGAATCAAATTTTCACAATTTTTTTTTTTTTTATGCATACGTTGAGATACACTAAGTGGGAAGACTGGTCTTTGACAACATTACCAAAGCTGCCTGATGTATTGACCTTTTAGTAGACTAGTATTTCTTGAAGGGTATTATGATGACATCACATCTAACATAAAAACGGGTGAACTGTTGTGACAATAAGCAGTCAAGGGGAAAGAGATGAGAAACGAGACGCAGAAAGCACTTAGAAAACAAGATAAAGAACAATGATCAAAGGAACACATTGCCTTGGATCGGACGAGTTGGTCTATAAAAAAGCATTTGTAACGTCGTTTATGGTTAGAAAGATGTGTTAAAAGTAGAATACAATGATCCACACAAGTTTGCCTCAAAATTGCGTGGTTTTCCTTTTACTTTGCGAACTAACACGGTCGGCCATTATGGAGTCAAAAATTTGACTCCCATAACTGTGTTAGTCGACGAGAGGAAAACCAAGCAGTTTCGAGGCATGTTTGTGTGGATCATTGCATTCTACTTTTACAGCATCTTTCTACACAAATGCATTTTATAACAAACGCTTTTCAAAGACCAACTCGACCGATCCAAGGCAACGTGTTTCTTTAAGTAAGACAGAGGTGGATATGGGAAAAGACGGTGGTGTAATGACCAAAAGATTTTTTCCATCACAAAGGACAAACTCAAGATGGGATGAGGGACAAAAAGTGATTAATTAGTGTAAGCCTCAAATTATTGTTATTCATTTCCAGTTCTATGACGTAGAAACAACAATTTCGTAATGAGTAGTACGAGACATTCCGTAATTATGTACCATTGTTTTCATATTATCCAAACCGAATCTTCTGGTTTCAGTATTTCAAAAATGTGCCGATCGTTAATTCCTTGGGTAGAGACTACACCGGTTCGCGAGATCTCAGGCGGAAAGGCTCGAATAAAATGGCATTACACAATTTTAACGTGACGTTGAAGACCTGTAATATTTGTCCCTCAGTTTGATGAGATTTCTTTTTTCAAAAATGAGTGCATCATCACAAAATTCAATTTGACATTGAAGCCCCTCTTTCAATGAGGCTCATTGTATTTTATTATGATTGAGCCGTGCTGACGTATAGTCTCCCTGGCGGGTTGGTTGCACAAGGCTTTACCTATTTACCTACGGGGATACCAGCTTTTTTAATGAGATTAACAGTAACATGGGAAAGTTCAGCTTCACAACAAAGACAACTAGGGACACCTAAGGACAAACTAAGGGAATGAACTACAAATGTCGTAACCGTGTGGGCAACCGTGATTATCCTTTTCGAAACCACGGCTTGGGCTTTGGATTCGGCTCAGGCTAGATTGGCCCCGCAGTTGTTTTGACAATTGCGCGTGCTTTGCGTACGCACTCAGGGCTTCAGACGAGAGAACGGAGCCTGAAGCCGAATCCACAGCCGAAGCTGTGGGTTCGAAAGGGCCAAAGTAGATTGTGACGTATTTTTATTAAGTGTCCCCCTTATTATACGTCACAAAGACGTACGCGCGCGTTGAGGTTTACGCGTTGCGAAATCAAGAGAGGGGCATGGTTGTTTGTTATGGTGATAGCTAGTTTCATGCAGCATGAGGGTATCAAACCAAGCAACAAACAGTTGAGTAAAGTTTCACTTTGCGGGTACATGGAATGAGCACAGGTTGGGATTAAAGCCCAGTGGAACAAGATGGCAGCCGCCACAGCGACGGCACACTCAATTGCAATCAACACAAGAAGAAGGTTTGCACAATCGGATTTTCCAAAATGTTTTTTTTTTTTAATTTTCAGTGTTAAAAAAAAGTTATTCAAGTTTCTATATTCATAGACTCTTCACAGTTACGATCCATGATACTACATAATCTGAGATTCATCATCACAAAACTTTAACAGTAATTTCAGGTTCAACAAAGAAATTGATCCAAAGGAAATGTTACTCTTCCCAAACCACTAGAAACTACAGCCCAGACTATACTGAACGCTAAAGGTAGTAAAGATGCCAAGCAGATATCTATTTTTGTTTTGATCTGAGCGAGCGCACTTCCAATGGCTTTCGACGGCCTAAGTCTGCTGCCACCTATAAACGTCACAGCAACTCTTCCATTAATATTCGTTCTTTATGACAGAGTTCTTGGCGACGTGAATCCAGACTGGCACCCAAACGTCAGTAACTACGCTACAGACTTCACTAAGAAACAAACCGTGGGCCAGACTGGGCGATCGCCTCTCCCTATCCACGATAACCGCAAGAATAACCCGCATCCATCTCACCTGGCTCACCTGCGAAGACTCTCAAATGAGGTCAGTGATTCCTACCCCGTCTAGACTTGATTCAAGTCCCGTTCTCATGCGAGAGGTCCCTAAGCATACCCGCAGTCAATATAGCTATTAGTGGTCCTGCGAAAGGTTTGGGGGAATGCAGAGTAGTTTTCTAGCGATGGCCCGGGATTGGGACTTGAGTCAAGTCTACGTTCAGACGAGAGTAAGCGCATGATTGTGGGAGACAGTTTTCGTTCTTATCTCATTTTTAGTCAGTTCAATGCAACTTGAACTTCTCACTATTTGCACAACGATTGGTCTGGTAGTTTATTCAATACAACACATGATGTTTTACGGTGTAAACAAAAAGTTTAATAAAATTCAAGATGCAATAGAATTTACAATCCACAATACGATTTTGACGAACCTTTGTAAAATATTTCTCGAAACCTACGCAAAAAAAAGAAGACAACCGACAAAAAACAAATACCCCAAACACACAATCAATAAATATACAAACAAGCAAGCAAACACCCAAATAATAATAATATTAATACAAATTTATACCGCGCTTAATACTACGTTTCTAAGCGCAAATAAATAAACAAACAGACAAACAAACAAACAAACAAACACCCCGAACAACAAACACCTACGCCCCCCCGTAAAAAAAAACAAAAAAAAAAACACCCAAGCAACTCAACCATACCATTAATTTATTAATTTTATTTATTTAAACCATTGCCTATAAACACAATCAGCCAGTATGCACAGTAAAGACAATGGTGTCCCAAACTGCCGGTGATGGCGCTGCTCATTGTATGGAGTCATCAATGAGGACGCACTATCCAACGATGCCGCCCTCACCAGAAGGATCTAGGCCCACGAGGTTCGGATGTAACCCGGCCAAGAAGGTTGCAGCTGTTGGAATAGGTAAGTCGTGTGCTTGAATACCCGAGGTGGTTCTTTATTGTGACCTTCAACTCACTGGACCCGGGTTCGAATCCCGCCTCGTACCAATAGTTTAGTCTAACTTAACTATGGCCTTCCATAATATTAAGGAGGTTCCGCGTGAACGTGAACGTGAACGTCAGAAAATTGTGTCATTAAAATCTCACGTTTTTAGCATACGTGAAGTAACTATTTTTCACGTCTGCTACGTACGTGCGCGCAGACGTCATACGTGAGCATGCAATAAGCCCAACGTGGTGACGTCACCCGGAAACAACACAATTTGTTGACGTTCACGTATTTACATGCGTAACGTGCAGCTAAACCTCGCTGTCAGTACCATCCCGTAACTTATCCACTTAAAAACTATAAGTGATTCCAATATTCGTTGTTTTAAGCTCTCTTAACCAACACAAGAACAGGCCCACCATAGACCATTTTTTGCCTTCAGTCAAGGCGCGCAAATCGGGTCCAAGTCTTATACATGCAGACGGCCTGCAAAAGAGACACGTTCGAAGTCTTGACTGAAAGACTAAACAAATAGTTTGACAGTTCACTCATTACAAAATTCACTTTATCCAAAATTTCTCACAACTTCGTTCTGTTAAATTTAAAAACGAAGAGAAATCTTAAAGTAGCCTACACAACAATAAGGCAATAGACTAATTGTTGGACCGGTGCCGGTTTTAGCGTTCAAGATATTTTGTAAAACAATCCTTCAACGACACTCGGATCTTCTTTTTGTTTTCATGAAGTGCCGACTACTCCCGAGCCTGACCTTGACATAAGACATTTTATAAAACGATCCTTCAATGACACTCGTCTTCTTTTTGTTTTCATGAAGTGCCGACTACACCTGAGCCTGACCTTGACATAAGACATTTTATAAAACGATCCTTCAATGACACTCGTCTTCTTTTTGTTTTCATGAAGTGCCGACTACACCTGAGCCTGACCTTGACATAAGACATTTTATAAAACGATCCTTCAATGACACTCGTCTTCTTTTTGTTTTCATGAAGTGCCGACTACTCCCGAGTCTGACCTTGACATAAGACATTTTATAAAACGATCCTTCAATGACACTCGTCTTCTTTTTGTTTTCATGAAGTGCCGACTACTCCCGAGTCTGACCTTGACATAAGACTTTTTATAAAACGATCCTTCAATGACACTCGTCTTCTTTTTGTTTTCATGAAGTGCCGACTACTCCCGAGCCTGACCTTGACATAAGACTTTTTATAAAACGATCCTTCAATGACACTCGTCTTCTTTTTGTTTTCATGAAGTGCCGACTACTCCCGAGTCTGACCTTGACATAAGACATTTTATAAAACGATCCTTCAAGTGCCGACTACTCCCGAGCCTGACCTTGACATAAGACTTTTTATAAAACGATCCTTCAATGACACTCGTCTTCTTTTTGTTTTCATGAAGTGCCGACTACTCCCGAGCCTGACCTTGACATAAGACTTTTTATAAAACGATCCTTCAATGACACTCGTCTTCTTTTTGTTTTCTTGAAGTGCCGACTACTCCCGAGCCTGACCTTGACATAAGACTTTTTATAAAACGATCCTTCAATGACACTCGTCTTCTATTTGTTTTCATGAAGTGCCGACTTCTCCCGAGCCTGACCTTGACATAAGACTTTTTATAAAACGATCCTTCAATGACACTCGTCTTCTATTTGTTTTCATGAAGTGCCGACTTCTCCCGAGCCTGACCTTGACATAAGACATAACACGATCCTTCAATGACACTCGGATCTTCTTTTTGTTTTCATGAAGTGCCGACTACTCCCGAGCCTGACCTTGACATAAGACATTTTATAAAACGATCCTTCAATGACACTCGGATCTTCTTTTTGTTTTCATGAAGTGCCGTCTACTCCCGAGCCTGACCTTGACATAAGACATTTTATAAAACGATCCTTCAATGACACTCGCCTTCTTTTTGTTTCCATGAAGTGCCGACTACTCCCGAGCCTGACCTTGACATAAGACATTTTATAAAACGATCCTTCAATGACACTCGTCTTCTTTTTTTTTCCATGAAGTGCTGACTACTCCCGAGTCTGACCTTGACATAAGACATTTTATAAAACGATCCTTCAATGACACTCGTCTTCTTTTTGTTTTCATGAAGTGCCGACTACTCCCGAGTCTGACCTTGACATAAGACATTTTATAAAACGATCCTTCAATGACACTCGTCTTCTTTTTGTTTTCATGAAGTGCCGACTACTCCCGAGTCTGACCTTGACATAAGATATTTTATAAAACGATCCTTCAATGACACTCGTCTTCTTTTTGTTTTCATGAAGTGCCGACTACTCCCGAGTCTGACCTTGACATAAGACATTTTATAAAACGATCCTTCAATGACACTCGTCTTCTTTTTGTTTTCATGAAGTGCCGACTACTCCCGAGTCTGACCTTGACATAAGATATTTTATAAAACGATCCTTCAATGACACTCGTCTTCTTTTTGTTTTCATGAAGTGCCGACTACTCCCGAGTCTGACCTTGACATAAGACATAAAACGATCCTTCAATGACACTCGTCTTCTTTTTGTTTTCATGAAGTGCCGACTACTCCCGAGCCTGACCCTGACACAGAGCGACTTCTACCCGCAAGTCAACAGGTTTGTGACGATCTTTATACCCTGGCAACATGTCAAATAAATCATACAACTAGTTTTTAACGGATACCTGTGAAATCAACTTGTTTCTCGTCCAAATCAATTAGGCATCAGCATTCCTCATCAGGTGTCTTGATAGTCTTGCCCCAAGACGACAACTGAGTGCAGTACACTAATTGATTAGCAATATCGTCTTGGGGCAAGACTAGTGTTGTCGTTAAAATCAAAATGAAACGACGGTAAGGCATTTTCGAAACCATGGCTTTAGGCGGCGGCTCCGGTGTCAGGAAAGTCTGTCACCCGGGGGCCGGAGATTCTGCCCCGCGCCATAATTTCATGAGAAGTTCAACATGGGCTGAAGGAGGACTTTCCAATAGAGGGCGCTATCAGCAATTTGTAGAAGGTTCGACCAATAAATGAGAGGGTAAAATCTCCGTGGAACAGAATATATACTGCCACACCGGCAATAGGCTCTGTTCATCTATTTCAAGTCTTTACCGAAAGCGATCGTTTTCAAATAATTATTATACAGGCAGAGGTCATGACTCTGTAAAGCTTGGGATTCGAACACACTCACCCAGCCTATTTATAGAGCGCATGTCTTCTCTCTTTAAAGACACTGGACACTATCGGTAATTGTCAAAGACCAGTTTTCTCACTTGGTGTATCTCAACATATGCATCAAATAACAAATCTGTGAAATTTGAGCTGATTGGTCGTCGATGCCTTTAAAGTCACGTTGTTTGACTGGATTGTTTTCTCTTTTTACAGCATACCACTCTAATGACCACTAAGAACCCATTCTCGTATGTGCCTCGCAGACGGAAGATTGTTCCCATTGGAATTGGTAAGTATGTGACGCCATGCACCCACCCCCATCGTAATACACCCATCACCAAACACTGCCAGTCTAAAGATGCAAGCCACGCCCCATCCCAATCGGTTCGGTATCTGACTTTCATACTTTTCTACAATTCTAAACGTTTGACTTCAGAACCGAAACAAGAATTTTTTATAAAACTAGTTCAGGCAAATTATAGTCATTCAGAACCTCAAAATAAATTGGCATGTGGTTCTGGGGGAGGGGCACCACCGTTTTTTTTGTTTTGTAAAGCAAACTTTCCTTGTTTGAATGTCGAACATTTTTTAGCTATATAATATTATTATTTACAAGCCGAGTCAGAATGTTGACTAGTGTTTTTCTTTACAGTCCTGCGAATATCGAATGCATCGGGAAACTCAGTGCCAATTTGTGCGTTGATAAAACTTGCACGGGTAAAAGTCTATCATTTGGCTGTTGCGCCGCATCGTACACGTGCACTTTTCTCATCGTTTGTTATCAAATAAATCTGGCGGTCAATGACGTCATATGCAATCCAACAATGGGTGCGTTCGTACAGCTTCCCCGGGTCGACCCCGGTGTGTGGCAGGTTATTTTTTTTTTTCAGGACGAACGTGTGCAGATAATAACCCACGTTCGTCCTGGAAAAAAAAATACACCGGGGTCGACCCATGCAGGGAAGCTATTAAACGAACGCACCCTATAAACGACTGGTTTTGATGTTACTACACATTGAAAGAGACTCGTTTAGATGTAAATAGTGTATCTATTTGGTATCAGATGAAGGTTTCACCCTGAGTGATCCACAGCCTGGTGATTCAGTCCAAGTGGGCAAGACGTCATCACCACGTAGACCAAGAAGACGTCACGTGGCTAGTGCACCCAAGACGACATTACAGGTAGGCACTATAATGCACAGTGCATCTATGATCCATTTTGTTGAAGTAGTCCTGTTTTCATTTTGTGTATGCGCTTTGATCCGTTCGAAATATTAAGGGTTTTGTGTGACAAAACGGTGTCGTAGGGAAATCTATCTTCCTAAGAATTTGCCCCCCCCCCCCTTCACATAATTATGGGGAATAAACATTGCCTGGAGGAGGATGACTCAAAAGAGGGCGCTATCAGAAGAAGTTTGTACACAGTTTGCCGTTTATAAGGGGACAGAACTTCCTACCACAAATTGCTTTAGCCTTTTCAAGCAACTTTAGTCCGTTATCACTTCCCTTTAACATTTGTGTATCCTTTTTAATCAGTTTTGAATAATAAGGGTGCAGTATAAACCAACCTAAATTATTCTTAGTCTTGTTTAAAACCACTTTTTGGTCTCCCCAGGTTTTGAACGCGTGTTAAATAATAAGGGCGCAGTTAAAACCATTCTGCATGATTATAATAGTCTTCTTTCAAGCCCCTTATATTTTATTCGGTCTCTGTAGGTTGACCATTTTGATGGGGGTGCACCAACGGATACAACGCGAACAATCACCGGCCGAAAGAAGAAACATATCCCTAATCTTCAGATTCTCGGAGATGCCAAACTACCAGTGTGGCTGAACAACTCTTTCTAGTTTTTTTTTCATCACAAATACTTACTCTTTCTAGTTTTTTTTGTATCACAAATTTTACAAAATAAACAAATTACTACAAGGAGAGCGGCTGTGGAATAAGCCAGACAATTTCACAAGTCTATAGATTTTAAAGTTATTTTTGTTTTATTATTCAACTCAATTCAAATACACATTATTGTGGTGGTAAATTGCTTTTGAGGCGCTGGCCTTCTGCTGCATATTGGGCATGGTAAAGGCACTCCAGAAGGAAGAAATTTTGCATTCTGAAAAAAAAAATACTGACATAAGGAGACACAATCATTTGGGTGTAGTGCCAACAAATAAATCCTATCGCAAAAGTTGACATCTGGCTCTAGTCAAGTTGTCTTTGTTCAACCCCAAATTTTTAAAATAAATTCCAATACATTTTCCACGAGGGGCACCAGTATCCGGGTGCCAACCAACCATAGAGCTTTATAGATCAATGGTGCCAACCTAAAAATCCCAAACAAACCAACACTCAGTACTTTGTGATCCCTTGGACTAATTTGTAAAATAACAACTGTTTTACATTTGTTTATTTACAAATAAATATTTTTGCGGGAATGTCTTTATAAAGAGGAAATAAACATTATATTCTTGCAAAAGAAATAGAAGACTTTACAAAATTAAATTCGAAAATCTCTTCTTTAATTAAGTTGTCTGAAAAAGGTCAATCTAAAATACCTCTTCTGTGGAGGGACAGTTATGCAGGCAAATCACTGTACTACACCCTTGGTAAATGGTAACCAATGTGCTATACCCACATAGCAACCAGTGTACTTAACCCATAGCAACCAATGTACTATACCCACATAGCAATCAGTGTACTAAACCCATAGCAACCAATGTACTATACCCACATAGCAACCAGTGTACTAAACCCATAGCAACCAATGTACTATACCCACATAGCAACCAGTGTACTAAACCATAGCAACCAGTGTACTATCCCCTTAGCAACCAGTGTACCCTTAGCAACCATTGTACTATACCCATAGCAACCAGTGTACTATACCCGTAGAAACAGCAGCTTTTTTGGCGTGTCTCAGCACAACATATGTATAGGGTGTTATAAAACAAAAACTGACTGCTTTTCCCCTTGGTAATCCCTAGAATGTTCTATTTTCACCTAGGCCCAATTTCATAGAGCTGCCAAGCACAGAAATTTGCTTAGCATGAAACGTATTCCTTGATAAAAACGGGGTAACCACATGATTTTCAGGATAAGCAAACAACAGCTGAATACCCAGTTACAAGCAATGCAACAAATGGAAATTTGGTTGGTAATCCTGTCTTTATCAAGGAAGAAATTTCATGCTCAACAAATTTTTGTGCTTAGCAGCTTTATTAAAATGGGCCCTGGCTTCTCCTCTGGGAAAATAGAAAGAGCCGAGGACCACCTCAGGAGACAAACATTTAAACCATAGCACTCAAAGAAGTCAATATTTGTATACTACTATAATTCTTCACTTTCCCAAATACACAAACTTTGTCCTCTACCTTTGAACAAGATTTACACATGAAAACATGATTGCCTTCCTCCATACAGGCATGACATTTAAGGCCCGGTCACACAGGCCCCGATAACCAAAACGAAAATGAGAACGATAAAAATGCACCCCCTCGATTGGTTGAATGAGCGTGTGCGTACTCTGCGTGGAGCAATTCAACCAATAGAATGTTCTCTCTCTGCGTTGTTATCGTTATTGTTATCGTTTTGCGTTATCGCTGCAGTGTGACTTGGCCTTCAGCCCTTGGGGAAAAAGTAGAATTATTTTTATTTAGTACATACTAGATTAGTAATTAGTGTGCATGGTGGATGCTCCAATAGACTTTCCCGGTTATTCAACAAAGTTGTTAAGTTTTTTTATTGGGCGCAAAACGATCAGACTAAGGGAGCGTCTCAAAAGTCGGGCACGTTCCTAGCGCAAAAGAACGTTCCATGCCCGCAGGATCCCAACATCATGGACATTAGGAACGTTCTACCATGAGATTGGACGCGGTCACGTATTTGGAACGATCCAAAAGATCGCTCTGGTGGTCCAAAGGACCGGTCCAAGTAAAGCGGCGGGGATACTTTTGCGATCCAAAAAGAACGTTCCTACCGTTCCGACTTTTGAGACGCTCCCTAAAGTGGGAAGAATATCTTGCCTGTCTATGTCACGACCTACAGTACTCAGTGATACATAAGCTTGCATTCGTCCCTCCGAAACCAAATGAGTTGGACAAGGCTATTCGCCTCTGGCTATTTGGTACACTCCATGGCTGGGCATGATGAGGCACGTAGTTCAGGTCAAAATCTTGTGTAGTGGATTGAAGGTTTATCGTCGGTGGTAAGGTTTTCTGTGGAAAGGAAATAATACTTGGTTTATAAAGTGAATAATTTGCGACAAATTTGAGGTGCTTAAAAACAATCTTTTTCCCTGTTTACCTGCCATACTTAAAGGAAAATTTCAGAATTGGTTTTTGCTAACAAAACAGTTGCTGGCAGTGTAAGCACTTTATGTAATCCACCATATACATCCACTGACAAACCTGTAGAAGTTTGAGATTGATCGCACATCAATTCTGTAACAGTCCTTTAAACTATTTCTGAAATATTAAGAACTCCCCAAGCTGCTTGAAGCTGGCGCTAAAGGGTAAATCCAACACAATACTGTATCAGTCCTCTTAGGATCTCATTTCTTAGAGAAGAAATTATGGTTAAATGCCTTGCTCAAGGGCATAAGTGTCGTGACTGGGAATCGAACCGGGAATACAGATTGTTCGGCCTTGACACAGGGAACATGTTCATCATCTCAGGTTTGTGATTTACGCATTGTTTACACAAAGGTTTGTGTTACCTGAGGTTGATTTCGAAGTTGTAACTGTATGGATTCAACACTATTACACATGTAACAGGGCCCAATTTCATGGCTCTGCTTCCTGCCGAATTCTGTGCTTACGTTCACGATTCCCCGCTTAGGTGCAAGCGCCAAATTTCTGTGCTAGCCATGTAAGCGTAGAATGCCTAGTAACGTGAAGTACGCACGCACAGAAGCTGAAATTCACCGCTACCCCGTGAAATATGCTTGTCGTAAGCACAGAAATCCCTGCTTCCATAAGCGCCAATTCTGTGCTTACGGTAAGCAGAGCCATGAAATTGGGCCCTGGCCCCTTGTCTCTGGCTGAGCTATTGGGCATAGCCAGTGAGACTATAGGGCCCAATTTCATGGCTCAGCTTAATGCTGTCCGCCGTTGTGATAACCATGCTTCACTTACAGGCAAGTTTCTGTGCTAGCTGTGTAAGGGAAGAATGCCTCGTTACAGGGAGTATGCATGCGCACCAGCACAAACTTCCTGCTAGCTTACTGTTGAACTTATTTGGTTTAAGACTTTTCCTAGTCATTAAGTCCAAATCTTGCGGATAAGTTTTAATAATAATAATAATAGTAATAATTTGGGGGGCTAATTATCCTTACTCGCAGCTAAGAGCTGAATTGCGAAGGATGCAGCTACAACGTGTTCGAAAAGCAGGCATGCAAGGGCGCATTCAGCTGCCAGCCACATCAACCCATTATGACTACCGAGCACAGCCAAGGATCGAAAGTGTTTGATTTTTTTTCCCGAGGGAGGAAAATTGGATGGTCTCAAAAACCCTTGTGGCACAGAAGAGAACCAACGCACAACTCAACTCACATATGGCCCCGGCCGGGAATCGAACCAGGGTCACCTTGGTGAGAGGCGAGCGCTTTACGCACAAGCCAACCATGCCACCCAAAAGTGGGTTCTACTTACTGTTGTACAAGCCATGACGGTGAAGACGGCTTCCAGAGACCCAGCAGCTCCTAGGAGGTGACCCGTAGCTCCCTTAGTGGAGGAGACGGAGAGATGGTTCTCGTGATTTGGGAAGAGTCTCCTAATAGCTTGATTCTCAACCGCATCACCTGAAGATGTAGAATTATAGGAAATGACAATGTATATATTATTGCTGGTATGTTTATTTATCAATACCTTAAAAATGAAACAGGTGGCCCAAAGGGCAAAATTGCTTCATAGTAGAATCATCAAAAAATTTCAAATTCATAACACAGGCCTAATAACACTTAGTCAACCACTTCTGTCTGACCATTCAATATCATCCACTGTGGCTTTGAATGATAATTGTTGCCAGCCTGAAAATGATGTCATGCACATTACATACACAGTACACACATGTTCACAAACCAAGACAAACAATGCACTTGGGAAGGTTGAAATATTAAAATTTATGTTAATCTATTGTATCTCTACTCCATTACTCTTTTATGTTTATCTTTTTTTTTTTCTTTCTCTTCTCTTTATTTAATGAGATAATGCCTGTCTTTTTCATGGCCTGACCTGTCTATACTCCATTACGCTTTTATGTTTATCTTTTTTTTTTTCTCTTCTCTTTATTTAATGAGATAATGCCTGTCTTTTTCATGGCCTTACCAAGTGGAGTTGAAGTAGCGTGAGCGTTGATATACGTCACATCTTCCATTGCTATCCCAGCATCCTTTGCAGATGCCCTCATGCAGAGCTCCGCACCTTCACCATCCTCACTCGGGGCAGTCATGTGATTTGCGTCACCTGATGACGTCATGGAAAATAAAGCACAATATTAGAGGCAGGCATGCAACTGTAACTTCACCAAAAGAGGAAAATTCCAACAGTGTATTTTGAATGGCACACATGACAATAAAATAAAGAGGAATTCAGCTGACCAGTGGAAAAGTTGCATGGATGTAGATGTAGATGTATTTTTTGCTCTCTAGTGACCTTTTGACAATACCCGCTGGTATTGTCAAAAGGTCATGGGAGATAGACAAATTGCGTTGTCAGCAGTAACAGACATGCGCCGCTAGAACTCCGGATAGGCTTAATACAAAAACGAAATGACTCCATAAAGTTTCTTCTGTATAACCTACCTGATAGTCCATATCCCAGGACTTCTGCTAGTATGTTGGCCCCACGGGAAACTGCATGTTCATACTCCTGCAATGACAAAAAACAAATGACATGAATGAATGAGCAGAACAAAAGACTTTGACTTGTGGTTGGGTTTAGCAGAAGTGGGAACAAAGTTAAGACCTTTTTCTAAGGGGACCTTCTCAATTATGGAAATCAGGCATGCAACCGTAACTTCACCAAAAAAGAGAAAATAACAAAATTGCAATGATTTTGTATAGTTTTTTCAATTTTGTAAAACTGAGATTAAAAAAAGAGGAAATCAGCTGATCCGAGGAAAAGTTGCATGCCTGGGAAATGTTTGCCCTGGATAGTTTGGCTATGAAACATTCACTTTCTTCTGCTAATTGATTGTTTAAGAATATTATTCTTTTCAAGTTCAGCTCAACAGTGGCTCATGGTCTAAAAACTATAGTATACAAAGTTAGGCCGTCTTGGTAAAAGCTGGATGTACCTCTAATATTACGATGGCAGCGCCCTCAGACATCACAAAACCATCTCTGTCTTTATCGAAGGGTCTGGAAGACTTTAGGGGTTCCTCGTTGAAGTTCTTACTCAATGCTCTTGCCCTGAGATGAAAGATCAGAGGAAAATATAAGAGAGGGAAATATCAGTTAGCAAAAGGCGAAGCATTGCAAAAACGAAAAACATCAAAATTTAACCATAAATTGTTTTTGGTATTGGGCGATTCTAAATTATAGTTGAAGTGCCTGCTAGCAAGAGTTTGTCACCAATGTCTCTTCTCATGTATGGCATGGGTGGCTAAAGGATAAAGTGCTAGGCCTCATAACACTTTGGCCAAGGGCTTACAGGGCTCAATTTCACGAAGAAATAAAATCCACCGTAAGACAAATTTTGTCAGTATTACAATACTAATAGTGATTTGCTTTGTGACATCACACTTTACTAAGCAACTACGATTGATTTGCAGTTGCGATCAATCGTAGCTCTTTGTGAAATCGGCCCCAGGCTGTTTAAAATTGGGCTGTACTTACTTTGCGAATCCAGCCAAGGCTAGAGGGCAGATGCAGGCCTCAGTGCCCCCAGCAATCATAACGTCAGCGTCTCCATATCGGATGAATCTAGAGGCATCTCCGATAGCATGTGCCCCGGTGGTACATGCTGTGGATACTGCATGATTCGGACCCTGGTGGATAAAGTTCAACCAAGATTAGTCGACTATCAAAAAAAGAACCCTTACTAAAGTCAGGCCTGGATTTTCACTTTTGAAAGGGCAAGGCCATTTTCATTTTCTTAAGGGCACTTCCATTAAAGTCAGAGAAAACATTTAAGTCAATGGGAAACTTTGCAGGGGCATCAAGGCCAAGACCAGGGGCAACCTCCGTTGCCTGTGTGTAATTCTAGGCCCAAGTCATAGCTTAGGCCGTATCCAAATTGGTGACTAACTAACTACAACTATGGCTACAGCTGGATCGCCGTGTCATCATGCGCTACCCCGTAGAACACCCTTAGCAGCAGTTGAAGCTGTGGCTGTAGCCACCATTTCAATTCGGACTTAATGAACGAGTCATCTTGGTTTTCTACAATTAGAAAAAACAATACATAACAAAACTATAGGGGGAAGTACATGTTTTGTATACTTCAACACCTTGGAGTTTGAATGAAGTTTTTCACGCTTTATAATTTTTTTATAGAGTCACCCTCACCTTGCACTTGTATCTGATTGCAATGTGACCGGCGGCCATGTTGGTCAAAATACGAGGAACAAAAAATGGGCTGACTTTCCTGTATCCCTGGAAAAAAAAAAAAAATTTAATAAAATAATAATAATAAAAGGTTTTCATTCAAATGTATTGTATTGTCAACACTGGGATTTGAACCCACACTCTCCTGTTCAGAACAACAAAGATTGAGTCCAGTGTGCTTGATTGCTGGACTACATCACGCCACTGGTTTGGTCTAAACAAGAAGGCATTGGTAATAATAATAATAATAATAATAATAATAATAATAATGCATTTATAATGCGCCATCTATCTAGTGTACAAGACCCTATTCCCAGGCGCAGAACAAAAAAACAATACATACAACAAAAAAGAAATGTAGAACATAATACAAAATTATACAATAAATAATCTACTGTCAAGACATGTAACGAGCTAAGTGTAAGAGGATTTAAATAAATGAGTTTTAAGCAAGTTTTTAAACAATGGAAGAGAACTAGTAAGGTCTAAGTTTCAGTCCCTGTCTTGGTCTCAGAGGAGAGGTCTCAGTCCCAGTCTCCACCTTGGACTTTGTGCTTTTGATGACTACTGGGCCGAATTTCATAAAGCCTGTAAACACAAAATCTTGCTTAGCACAGAAAATGCTGTTAGCAGAAATAGTTTACCAGCCAACATTTCATAGGGTTTAAAACTATAGCCATCCATCCCCCCATTTCTTGCTCAGAAATTTTATGACCAGCTTGATGAAAAATGTTAGGTACAGTGAGACACAACAACACCGCTACTAACCTGATTTTGAAGACTAATACCCGTGTCTACAATATCTTGAAGGCCAACCATTCCCATGCCGACTGCCACACCCTAAACAGAAAAAGAATATTTTTTCAATTATTTGTATTGATTTCTCCTTGAACAGAACTACAGCTTGTTTACTTGCTGGTAACCTTACTCTGGTAAGCATAACTTTGCTGTGCTTAGAAACTTTTGAGATTTATTATTATTAGGCAGCTCTATTGTGCGGTTTTCTTAAAGTCACCTGGAAATAGATTTTTTTTCTTTCAAACATAAGAGTATATGCTTACGAACAATAAAACAACTTTTTTAGTAATTGTTTGTCATGATTTATATGTTTAAAAAATATAGAAAGTTGTTTGGGGGGCTGACTCCGCCTACCCCTTTTGTGACATCAATCGAGGCAGACTTTGCCTGCAATGCGTATAGTAAACACACGTGCAAAGTGCATGTACGTCCAAGTCGTGAGTTGGTACATTTCAAAAAGTGTTTTTCTGCATTCAGCAGTAACACACCTGGTCGGCATTGCCGGAACTTTTTTTTATTTTTTAACTGTACAAACTCACGACTTGGTCCATACATGTACTTTGCCCTGTGTTAACTCTACGCATTACAGGCAAAGTCTGCCTCGATTGATGTCACGAACAGCGCCCTCTCGGGTCGGGGTCTACTCTTAAGTTTGTAAATAACATAAGAACTGATTTTTTAAAACCTTTAATAACCGTTTATTCACATTCCACTCATCAAAACACATATATTAGTGACAAAAGCTTTATTTTGAAAAAATACCACTTCCAGGTGACTTTAAGTGTACTCACAGTGGCAACCATGTCTTTCTTAGTTGTTGGAAACCACTCAGCTTGTGTCAGTGCTTCTTGAGTTGCAGCCAACGCAAAAACTGTCGCCTCTGCCATTGTACGTTGCTCCTAAAATTGGGATTGAAGAATAATAGAATATTTGAAATCAAAGTTGCATCCCCTGGAAGGTAATACCTGGCTTACACCTGAAAAAAGATATTGACCAAAAAGGGGAGACCGCCAACATAGGGCTAGATAGCTTAGTCAGAAGGGGCTGCGACAACTTTTACCAGAGTTCAAGAACAGGAAAAATATTACTAGAGCAGGATTTGAACTGATGATCTACTTTAAACAAAATTCACTAATACTATTGATTTTGAATCTAAAGCTTAGGTAACGTTTACTTACCGATGATGATGCAAAATGTGTGATGTTAAACTCCCCATCTTTGTCACCTCTTGGTACATAACCGGCTGAGGGGAAAAATAAGAATAAAAAAATTTAAAAATAAGCAAGTTTGTTGACACTTTCTCGAAGTTGTAAACAAAAGAGGTTTAGCAATTATCCTGTTCGTGTGCTGGTGTGTAACACATCTCCACTGTAAGCCCCACCCACTTTACACAAAGTGCAGCAATGATCACTTTGGACTTCCACCAGACAGGTGCAATACCAAATTCAAGCACCTGTCAAGTGACATAATGTCCAAGAAAAGAAAATCAATAATTAAAATTTAAAAAAATAGATCTTAATACTCACCAACTTGACAAGGAATCTTGTCATACCCTGGGCCTAAGACGTTTGACAGTCCACATGAGCCATCTAAGAGCTTGGGCCATACGTACTTGATTCCTGAACCTAATGGACAAACTACTCCTGCAGGAAGAAAACACATTGTATCATAACATATGGACTTTGGACTTCGATAATTATGATAATCGCAACCCTCCATCCTGCCAACAATCGAAAAGACTATTGGTAGGATGGAGGGTATTGCTGCTTACTGTAGGTTTAGCCTAATGGAAATTTAAAAAAATAATACCCTTTTTGTGTCGTTTGCTAAGAATAAAAGTGAAGTGCAAGAACTTCAGAAGCGTCACTATTATTGGACGTTTGCATGGTCGGCTACCCATGAATCCCAAAGAGGGCGCTACACTATCATCGTAGCCCTCCATCCTTCAGATGAACTAGGCGTTGTTTTGGTACGATGGATGTACCTTCTTTTTTCAAAAAGACCCCCCCCCCCCTCTATCTCGAGTGGTACCGGTCACCTCAGTCCGAAGCCAACTCGGTCCAAGATCTTTTTGTATTGAGGGATAAAAGCTTGCTAGGCTAAGCCCGAAAAGTCTTCTTGATCTCATAAAAACATAAATGTGCAAGTCTCTCGCGTATTTGAACCGCTAAGACCATTGGTCCCCCCATTTCTACCTCCATTTTTTTAATTTTACGTCTGGCAAGATTTTATTAAACAAACCATATTCGGACCTATTTCTATCTCCATGTTCGGACCAAGTTGACTTCGGACAGAGTTGGACTCGTACCCAGTTGACTTATGACCGATTTGACTCATAATACATGAGTCATTTGTAAGCATCAGGAAGCCCCAAATTAACATCAATTATTCAATATCATAAATCAATCATATTAATTGTAATCTTCCCAACGTTGTTGTATTTGTAAACTAACCATGCTAAATAATAGCGTTAAGGAGGCCCAAAATATTAGGCTCACAGGGAAGCCTTAATATAGTTTCTAGAAGTGGGAAGCCTTTAGTTTCTAGAAGTACACTGTCTGTAGTCAGTAGTAGCAGACTGAATAGTCCTACGGTAGTTTGTTTTGGTTTTAATATTTTTTTAAATAAAACTTTCATTTTTTTATCACTCACCAACACCAGTGACGACAACTCTCCTTCGATGCGACGTCTTTCCATGGCTGCAATACTTCCTACGAAGACCACTACAGTACAGAAATGTCAGCAGCTTCCTTTCATTCCGTGCTTCTTGTAATAAATGTTTGTTTATAAACAACATTGTCGTTTTTAAAGTTGTAAATGTGCGCGCGTCAACATACAACACTGTCAATATTGGTCCCAACATCAATTTCAAGCGTCGGTCAACATTCGTGTACGACCGTCAAGACATACTAAACTGCGGCATGTAGATGCGAGTGATGTATGAAACTCGGTCGTTGACGAACGTTTTAGGTTAGGTCCAACTTTGATGTGAATGCACTTCCGGGGTGGGTCAAAGGTCGTTTCGTGGAAAAACAAGATCATGAAGATGGCAGCGCTCGTGGGATGGTCAGGTCATGGTTTTCGGAAAAGTTTTGAAATTGGTAACTGAAACTAACTGTACACAAATGGACATTATTAAAAACCATTTAACCATACTTTTTATTTGCAGGAAACTTTCACTCATTTCCTCATTTTTTGAAATTCCTGAAAAGTTAAAGCGTCTTTAACTCAGCTCTAGCCCACCTTGTTGAGCTGTTACTATTTTAAGTGTTAGTGTTAATGGCTCCGCTTTTAACATCGGTCTCATCATCATCTTTCACCATGTTAAAAGCGGAGCCATTAACAGCTCAACAAGGTGGGCTAACTCAGCTCATGGTCGGACTGAGGAGCTCAGCAGACATGACACGAGCTACAGTCATGGACTCTCACTCTGGAGAATTTTTTGAATCGATCCCAACATCCCAAGCATATTTAGTTTCCATGGTATACACTCAACAATAATAATAAATTAATATGTCCAATCAATTACACTGACTGAGCGACAGTTTTGTCTCAGGTCTATCATTTTTGACACAGTTCGAGTTATATTATTTTTTATTACGACTTGCAAAATATCTCAAAATTTATTGCCTATAAAAATAAAGTACAGAGTCCATGGACTTTTTTGAGGTGATAAAAAAATGGATACAAAAGTAAATAATATATTAACTGTAAAATAATGATGTTATTTTTAATTCATTTTTTTGTTACATGATCACATACCTATTTTATTGTTATTCGTATACATTTAAATGAATATTTTACTATACAAGTTGCTTATAAAAAATACACAATTACAAATCATTTGCTAAACCAACCACATCACATGCCAACCGTACTCCTAGAACAATGATGTTTGTTTCGCTATACAGTTCGTGAAGATGAAAGCAGATAGTGGAACAAACCTCTCATACATGTAGTGCTAGGAGTGTAGAAAAATATGCCAACCTTGTTAACTTGCATGGACTCTTTGGATTTAGGAAGTTCTAAATTCTACCTCCATGATTGATCCTAGTTGATCAAGTAGTGAGAAATCCGAACCCTCCATCCTCCCGAAGGTCGCAGTCAGGCATAGTACTTTAGAAGAAGCTGTTTTCCTTCCTCCAAGTAGTACTGACTTGAACCAAGGCTAGAAATTTGGCCCAATATAACCGGTAACCCCATCCAAAAGTTTATAGTCTTGGTGCAATGTGACCTTCTCGTTTTAGTTTTTTAACAACTCTCAAAGCACAAATTAATGTAAACAAGGAAGTCTTGCACCATGCTAAAAAGAAAACTTCCCCACAGCTTGGAGACAATGAACAAATTTTAAGAAATTAATAAAATATCTTACACCCGGTTCAGACATCAGGCCCTCCAGACTCCGAACCAAATAGATTAGGAGCGACTCTGGGTCGACCCAATTAAATTTTGGTTTCATCAGGCGAACATAACATTTACATTTACATTAAGTTCAGCTCATGACAAGTTCTACGTCTGAAACAATGCGCTCCAGAGACAATCCTACTTGTTTGAGACGTTGACCTTTTCATGTTAATTCAGAGTTTGGTTCGGTATGACTCCAATGGAGCGCCTGTCTAAAACGATGTTACTAAATTACTTCTGATTTCAGCTCAACAATATGATTGCCTGTTAATAATATAAGTGACTTTATTTTTTAGCGCTAGTACTAGTAGACAAAATACATGTCTCAAAAAATTATACATTTAAAATGCAATGCCCAGATTGAATAGTGGTTGGTGCTGAAATTTGTTTGACAACTATTGTTTGAAAATTTAATTGGTTGGACCAGAAAGTTTACCATGATTCAATGTAGTTGTATACACTAATTTAAAAGCCATTTTAAAAGCCAAGTTCAGGTCATTTAGTTGATATAATTCAGTCAAAAGAACCTGGGTCCAATTCCATAAAGCCTGTAAACACAAATACTTGCTAAGCACCACAAAATATTGCTTAGCAGAAAATGGTTACCTGCCAAAAGTCCATGCAGTTTGCATTGTGTGACTGGTGCCCCACCCACTTTTTGCTTAGCATCAGCAGTATTTTCTGCTTTAAAAAAAACATGTAGCTTGATGAAATTGGGCCCAGTCCAACAACAAGCATGGGCAATATTTTGTCTGTTCACTTGTTTACCCTTATCAAAGAAATTATTATAAAAACTGTTTTTTTTTTCATTTGGCCTACAAAACATTATTTAATATTCATAGCATTTCTTGCCTTGGTTTCTAAGAAAGATTTTGTGAATTTGATTTTAATCTCAGCCAAGCAATTAATTCTAAAAACTTCGCTCCTTAGTAAACAATTTTTTACGAGTGGTAAAGCTTGCAAAAAATGTGGTTTTGTTTTATCAAAAAGTTTCATCGAGCCAAAAACACTGCATAAAGTGCACTTTTACATTTTGGGTAACCTCAAATTTTGATTGTTTCTAAAGACAAAAGCTGCTCTTTAAAGTTGTCTTTCTAACTACTGTGAATCCATCAAAGTCCAAGGTTAATTGTACTAGAATGTACTTCATGAGGCCAGGCGGGCCAATTTTATTAAACCAAAGGATGAAAGTACCGGGCTACATTGTACGATGGCATTTGAGTTTGATGGATTCAAGAAAAACTTATTTACTAAATGTTACACTGGGACTGGGTAAGTGGCTGCCATGGAGCAATAAACTGCTACATGTAGTTGATTGCTCCATGGTGGCTCGAATGCGACTGTGACCTTTAGCTCAACTTCATAAAGCTGTGAAGCAGAAAGTACTTCTTAGCAAAAAAACAAGTGCGGCACCAGTTGCCACAATTTAAACTTTGTGGAATTTTGGCTGCTACCCAGTCTCTGCTAAGCAAGATATTTCTGTGCCTACTGCTTAGCATATTTTTGTGCTTACAGGCTTTATGAAATTGAGCCCCGATATCAAGTGAATACATGTTTGTGCATTTAAAGGAACACGTTGCCTTGGATCGGACGAGTTGGTCAAAACAAAAGCGTTTGTAACCGTTTTTTATAAAATGCATATGGTTGGAAAGATGTTTTAAAAGTAGAATACAATGATCCACACAAGTTTGCCTCGAAATTGCGTGGTTTTCCTTCTACTGTGCGAACTAACACGGTCGGCCATTTATGGGAGTCAAAATTTTGACCCCCATAAATGGCCGACGTGTTTGTCGACGAGGTAAAAGGAAAACCACGCAATTTCGAGGCATGTTTGTGTGGATCATTGTATTCTACTTTTACAACATCTTTCTACCCATATGCATTTTATAAAAAACGGTTCGAACGCTTTTCAAAGACCAACTCGACCGATCCAAGGCAACGTGTTCCTTTAAGCGCGATGCCATAGCAACAACCACAGCCATACCACAGCCATAGCTGCAGTCACAAACTCAGACATAGCCTAAGCTCCTCTCTTCAAGTGTCTTTATCCAATAAGGCGCTGTCATGATCCTGCTTGTTTCAGTTGAACATACGTGGGGAATCATAATGGCTATACTTGACCCAGTCTAACTATTGTCAGTTGGTGGTAGTCTAAAAAGTGTTGTCCATGTAGACCAAATCCAATGGTTGAACTTGTAGCAGAGTCTTAAGACCTTTAGATGGTGGCACATCGTCCAAAAAGTTTAATTATTTTGGTCTCCTCAACATCCCTACATGCCCTACATGAGTTGAATAGTTGAACTTGTCAATGAGTGTCACCTGGCAAGACTTGACGCAATCTCGTTGAGCTGGTGGCACAAAGTCTAAAAAGTTTTGGTATGCCTTTACGCTGATCCTAGGTCACTTCAATGGTTCAACATGCAGCGGAAAAATCATCTGGGTAGACTTCCCACAGTCTTTAAGCTGATGGTACAAAGTCTGAAATGCAAAGTGTATGTCACTTGAACGGCGGTTGAACTGATAGTGAAGAATCATCTGGCTAGACTTATGCAGTCCTTCCTCAGCTATTGGCACAGTCTAAAAAGCAGTGATGAGCCTCAAGGTTGGGTGTATGTTATCTTAAAGGTCATCATCTCAATCTGCAGAAGAAAATTAAAAATTAAAAAGAAATGAACTTTTATGAAATATTTTAATACAATATCAGTTGTTCTGAGAAGGACAGACTGAATGTGTTCTTCTCATGTGTTCTTCTCAAGCTCGGGGCCCAATTTCAAAGAGCTGCTAAGCACAAAAATTTGCTCAGCATGAAATTTCTTCTTTGATAAAAACAGGATTACCAACCAAATTTCCACATGATTTTCAGGATAAGCAAACAACAGCTGAATACGAGTAACAAGAAATATTTAACAAACGGAATTTTTGTTTGTAATCCCCCGTTTTTATCATGGTAGAAGTTTCATGCTAAGCAATTTTTTTTGTGCTAAGCAGCTCCATGTAATTGGGCCCAGATCAGCTCTTCAACTCACATCACACAACATTCACTTTGTTGTTGATGTGGTTTTAAAAAAAAAAAATCTTAAAAATCTTGACTTAGTTTTCACAGAGAATAGCTGGAACAAATGAAATTTAAAACCTTTAACTCTTTTGCAAAATTTGCCGATTCTTCTCTTTAAACAAGTCAAAGTAGGATTTGAAACCTTGCATGGTGGGAGTTAGTCTTGGTTCCAAGACCATTGCTGTTGCAGGGTCATACACAATCAACGTTCCGATCTATGCACAGCAAACTGCACACGCTTGTAATGAATGAACAAAGAGGGCGCTGTGACTAGTGTTCTTTTCCCCCTAACAACAAATCCGGTCTGGGAATCAGAAATACAAAGCTCCATCTATGTTCATTTATTACAAGCGTGCACAATTTGCTGCGCATAAACACATAGATCGAAACAATGGTTGTGTGTGACCGCGCAACACCAATGGTCTTGGAACCAAGACTAGGTGGGAGTTTAATTAGGTGAAGTTTGCGGTAGCAGCATGTGCGAATCTCTTTAAAGTAGTGTTGGTTCTGTTAAGAACTGAGCACGAAAATTTGCTTGGCATGAAATTTCTTCCTCTTACCAACCAAATTTCCATTCTTTTTCTATTGCTTGATACTGGTGTTCAGCTATTGTTTGCTTAGTCTTGAAAATTATGTGGAAATTCAGTTGGTAATCCTACTTTTATCGAGGCAAAAAATTTCATGATAAGCAAATTTTTGTGCTAAGCAGCTTTATGAAACATGGCCCTGGTGGTTGCCAACAACTCAATGTTTTGATCAGTGTACTTTGATTGTATTCTGGAGAAAGCTGGACTCTGTTGCAAGAAATGTTTTGGACTAATTTTTTCAAACTTACCAAGTGGTTTGTCTTAAAGTATTCGCATCTGTGTCCTTGCAACAACACAACAGAAAGTAGCCTTCAGTCAAGGTGCTCGCTGAACCCCAGGTGGTATGCACTCACGATGCATCGGTGGTGTCCATCCGAACAGCTGTTGTAGTCACCACTCTACCAAAGACTTCTCAACTATGAGGGAACAGAAAAGAAGACACAGATCACTTTGTTACCATGAGTTCATAACATTTTGTTTGTGAAAAATTCAATTGCAGGAAGAGCTTACTTCCATTGCTTCAGGAAGGGTTGCAGTTTTGGGTGATAGTTCAGAACAGAACTTTGTAAAAAGAACTTGAGAATGAAACAACTTGCTTTTAAGTGCTCAAGTTGTTTCATTCTCAAGTTGTTTTTAACTCGATGGTTTTGAAGGTTGTCCATGGATGTCCAATCCCAAATGTCACAAGTATCTTGGCTGCTGTTTTTTTTAACTATACTGTTTGCTTCTGTCCATAGATAGTACTTGAAAGATTTTTTAGCAGGATTCAAAAACTTTGTTTTTTCTTCTTTATAATTTCAAGGATTGGCTGAAGTATATTTTCAAGGATAAAATAATGTTTAGATATGTTCATAGTTCTCAAAATTTCCTGAGCGATTGTCCCATTTTTAAAGTTCTTTCTTCACAAGTAAAGGCCCGGTCACACAGGACCTTATAAGGAAATCGAGAGAGATAAAAATGCACGCACTCGATTTGCGTGTTCTGCGCGAAGACTTTCAACCAATCGAAGACGTGCAGTTCTTGTTCTTGTTCTCATTATCGGGGCCTGTGTGACAGGGCCTAAACTTGTAAAAACTTGATACATTACCAAACCTTTTGTAAGTCATCATCCATCAACACTCTTACAATGTCAGCACAGACTTCTTTATCATCTTCAGAAAGAACCGATAATCTGCTTCCTGGAAGAAAAACTTACATCTAGAAAGGTTAGCATTTTTAGATCAAATCAATTAGCAAAAGTCAGGTTCACCATATTGACTTGACATGGGTTTTTTGGTAACAGAGTAGATGAACAGATGGAGTCGGGTCTTTCAGAAAAAAATAGTCAAGGCTTGAATGCAAGATTGAATTTAAGATTGATAGAAATGAAGTCTAGAATTTTGCCTTCAACATTGGTACTATCCGTTACCTCAGAAAGTGCCCAATACTTTACCAATAATGTCATCTACAGTGGCCAAGAGATGCCATCAGTGCACGATTCCTTGCCACAACATCTACTTTGGAATAGCTGTTAATAGAAAGTGGAAAACAAAAACATGGTTAAGCTCAGTTCATACTTCCTGTAAATGCGATTGCGGTACAAGTTTGACGTCACACATTTGCAAGGAATAATTCGAAAAAATTAGACTGAGCTCAACTCCTGCAAAACATTCTCAGTAAAAACAGGGCTGTGACGTCAAAATTTGTATTACACTTGAAACTGTAGCTGTGAAGGGATCGAGTATTTCTCGATCAACCTCAAACATACTTTACCTAATACTTAACCTGATACAAAATCCGATTATGAAGAACATAGTCTTGGCCCAAGATAGTGCTCGTTAATGAACAGTGTACATGTGCGCAGTTGTACAGCGCTAAAGCTCGCCCTTTACTGTATGATTTAATATACTGGTGAGCTTGAAATCTAGACTATACTGGCAAGCTATGGGGTAGATTTTAGCCTCGCCAGTAAATTAAATCATATCGTAAAGGGCGCACTTTAGTGATTTACAACCAACTGCGCGTAGTACACTATCCAATACGATCACTATAGTCTTGGCCAAGACTAGGAAGAACAGGACACTGTGGAAGACAAAACAAAAAGAGAGTGGATTAGAACATGTTTAGAGGCTACAGGTAAAGGCTGAAAGAAAAGGTTAGGTACATGGAGAATTTAGTTTTAAAAACCTGCTGGGAGAAAAAGTTTGGTTAGCCCTGTGGAGAAAATGGTTAGCGTTCTTACCCATACTTAACCTATGATGTTAAACTTGCCCTTTGCTGCGACCCTTGACCTCACTGACCTCCGGCTCACTCATCATCAGAGACATCAGAGGGAGAGACTTCACCATCTACTCAAAGTCTAGTGACGGCATAGTTCTTAGTTTTGATTAAAGACATCAGATTTTTTCATTCAAGGCATTTTTTTTTTTTCATTAAAATGTGGCGCTGCAAAGGCAATGAGATTGAGCATCTTGAATCAAGACTAAGCACTACACCAGTCACACCTTATACTTAACCTGTACCAGGACACCTGCTGAAAGAATAGAGAGTTAGTCTTATCTCTAGGCCTTTACTAAATACTCTAGGCCTTTCTATCTTACCATTCATACTTACCTCACTGTAGCTAATTTCACGAAACTTTACGCAACTGCGTAAATCCACTTGCACAACGTTTATGATGTAAGTTGCGCCATAGACGTTGCGCAAGTGGGGCTTACGCAGTTGTGTAAAGTTTTGTGAAATCGGCTGCTGAGTCTTTTTTCTTGGCTTGTTCCTGTCCCTCTTCTCTTATCTTTGTATGTTTTGTCTTCTCCTCTCTTGTGTTGATTTCTTTGTTTTCTTCTTTCTTCACATTTTTTTTTTTTTTTGCAGCGCTCACCAATTGATTGATTTATATTTTAGACAACGTATTTGGAATGAGCCATAAAAGAAATAAAACTCAAACTCATTTGCATTTCAGGACTACAGCTTTAACTGAAACTTGTATTTCTTACAAGTTTTCAATTTTTATTTTTATTTTTTATTTTGGTCTAAATAAGTAAGGGATACAGCAATTTAGTTTATCATTTTGACTTAAACTTTGTTGTTCATGCTTTATCGAAAATGTCCAACATTCAGAATGGAATGCTGATATTATTAGGATTATTTAAATATTAATTTAGCTAATGTCTAAATTATATATTTAAATTTCCTAAATCAATCATCAAATCTTCAATTCTATTTTCCTTTAGTTTGAACTTAATCTGTTGAGAAGGGTTACATATATTTTTTATTTACTTTACTAATTTTGAATTTACTAAACTTTATGCTCTTTAAGTTAAACATGTCTGCATTCAGATTTGATGTATTGCTGTTATTAGGCATAAATATTAATTTAGATGTTCTAAATTATATATTTATTACTCCTAAATTAAACATACCATCAAATGAATGCTGATTGGACTTGATGAGTATTTGACTGCATATCAAGCATTAGACTATTTCTTATTGTTGAGGGTCACTTTGTGCTTACAGTTAATAGGTCTGCGCTGCAGCTTAAGTTAAAGACCCCCCCCCCAAAAAAAAAAAATAAATAAAATAAAATAAAAAAGATGTTTTTCTTTCAAGACAATTACATGCTCATCTTTTTTGAGACAATATTGAAAATTAGTAAGAAAAGCATATTATTTAGGCCTATTTGAATTACAAATTGTTTATTTAAACGTTATGACAACTTATAGATAAACATGACAACTGATGACTTGAAGTATCAACCCCTCGCAAGAAATTTCCAGAAAAGTCTCCTAATTAAAAAGCATCACTGGCTTCGACCAATATGCAAATCAAGAAATACCAAAGACAATGCGATGTCCCCTTGAAAGCTACACAATATTAAGGGACAACATCAACAAGATCGCAGAACATCTTGGAGGGGGGAAAGGGGTGGTAGCGAGGGTGGGACTCTGCAAGAGAACGGGTTAGATCTTCTCTTACACTTCGATGTCTTCGTCTTGTCTTGGTCTTGATTAAGGACAACTTGCATTTTCCGACCTCCACTATTATTGCATTTCATTTTTTTTTCTTTTTCTTTTTTAAGTAAGTTTTTATCAGTAATTGTTTTTATTGTTTATTTTTCTAAACTTGTTTTCTTTCAAGTCAAATTCATTTTTAATCATTTTTTTTTTTTAATTCTTTTTTTTTTCCAAAACTGAAAAACTTGAAAAAGTTAGTTTTTGTATGTCTGTATTGCAAGGTTGCTCAAGTGATTAAAATTGTTTGTGGGGGGGGGGGTGCAAGGGGTAATGGTCCAACATAATAAACTACCTAGTGAAACTACCTAGCTGTTATTTAGCTGTCACGCTGACTGTTTATGGGTTCAACCCAAATACATTCTGTGCCTCCGATGTAGTTCTGATGATTTTTTCTTCCATTGAGTTTGTATGGGGGGGGGGGCCTTTGGGGATGTATGCTTCTTTGTAGTGTTGACAAATAGTTTGGTCTGTTGTAAGCCTTTCTGAAACTTCTCTTGGATGTTGTTCTCTACTGTTCTTCTTAAAAATGTTTAGGAGTATGGCAATTAAGGCCATAAAAGCTAATTTTTTATCAAAGAGGAGAATTACACTTGAGCAAACTTGACTAGAGTGGAGGTCGAATTTTGCCAAGTTTTCCTTACCTGAATCCGGCGATGACTCCAGCGAAGACTCAGGCGATGACTCCACTGTTCGTCCACAAACCACATATCCATAGATACTCTAACTGCCATCTGGTTTCACATGTCTCTCAGACGGAGAAGCTATAAAGTGAAAGTTAAAAAAAATTAATTAGGCCAAACAAATTTAATAATTATTCAATAAAATCCTCAATACTATTCCTTTCATTCCCTGGAATGAAGTTATTTCCCTCAAAATAAACTATTTCATTCCAGCGACAAAATAATATTTCGACTGAATGAAAAAAAAATTCTGATGGAAAAACAATTTTGAGCATAAAATATAAAAAAATTATTGGGGGGGGGGGGTAACTTTCCAAGGGAAAAGTATTTAGAGATAATGAGAGTTATTTTTGGAGGTTAACAAACTCAAAAAGGAAAGAACTTCATTTTCTGCCTTCACGTTTTATAATTTTTTTATACAAAAAAGGAACATGGTGGCAGGATACGGACATTTTTTTCCCCGAACAAATAACTTGTGAGAACAAAACACCGTTTTTGAAGAAAGAATGTTTTTTATTCAGTTTGGTCTTAACCTGTCCCTTGAAGACTCTGTGCTCATGAGAGACGGCAGTAGAATGAACTTCCCTCTTCCCGCACCCCGCTGGATGGACGGCACTGGCTGGGTGGGTCTCCGCTTCGTTGTTCCCCCGTCTCGGTCCACCGCGCGCACCGCCGACTTCCCGGTCATTTTCACCGACGCTGTTGAGAAAAAATTAAACCTATAAATGCTACAGTTTTAGGTCTAAACTGAGTCACTTTATTGGACAAAATGGAGTCAGTTAAAAGACAACTACTTTGTGGTGATTGTGTTAAAGGAAGACTCTCAAAAAATAAGTTTACCTAAACGGATGTCGGTGCATGAAAAAATTTCGGCTTTGGTCATGAAGTTTTCTTTGTAGTATACGATGGCTCAACGGAGGAACGGCCACTCCCAAATCTCGACACAGACTTAATTAATTTGCTTGTAAAAGTCTCTGTAGTCGAAATAGAGTACTTCAAGGAACCCATAATAGTGTTCTGAAGGGTTCAACACTGTGAATTGTGTTTCAAATAATGTGCTGCAGTTTTGACTGAGTCAAAAGGTTTTATCTGGCCTCACAAAGCACTTCACAGGCATGGCTTGTTGGCAAAACGCACGTGGTTCACGTGGCTTGCCCGACAAAAAGCACAGGTTCATTTCTTGCCGAATTTTTGACCGAGTTTTTCCTCAAGAATATCACACTAAATTGTTGTAAAAAGTGAACCAGCATGTCTTGAAATAATTCCTGAATGCACATGACCAGCTTTGGTAAGAATTTTGATAGTTTTTGCAAGTAAAGTTCATCAGAAAAGGCGAAGTCCAAGTCCCACGATGAGCTGAGATGTCCCCACGGCCGCCATGCTGCTCTCCTCGAAACGCAATGGCCGAGATGTGTGCAGTAATTTTCCACAACCAGTCTTCTTCGAACAGCGAGCGCCAAAACACCTCATTTGCATACTGCACAATGAAGATCTTCAATAGGTTGGCATTCCACATCAACCCCAGTCCAAGGAATGTCTAGAACAGGTGTGCGTTAACAATGTCTATCCTGAATCTGATTGGCTATAGCGAGAACACAACGCAGGTTTGGCGAAAATGTATAAAAAAAAAACACTTTGAGAAAAAAAGGTCTCGCATTGGATAATGGATAAACTGCCTTCTTTATTAGAAAGGGTTGTGGGATAGTGAATTTGGGATGTTTGGTTGTACGTTTTATGATTATTTATTGTGTTGGAAATGAAACAAACCCACAACTTCAAACAAAACAAACAAATTGCAAGGGGTATAATCAGCATGCAGGAAAGAAAATATCAGAAAGTATTTTTAGCCTTCAAAATAATATAATGTGAGATAGCCTACTCCGTTTTGTGAAGTTTAGTCACAATTAACTTCGTTTCTTACTCGGAATAAAAAGAACGAAAAACAGCGCCCTTATTTTATGGGGAAGCAATGTTCAATATTATGGCTTTATCACAAAATCTTGAAAATCTTGAAACCTTTTTACGATAAGAAAGAAGCGGGGGAAATTTTAGAGGCAATTCCATAAAATTAAACCGAGTGAACTTCGTTTTTTTTTAGGGTTAGGATTTGGGGTTACGGTTAGGAATTGGGGTTATAGGATTAGGATGGGGTAAGCGTTGTGATTTTGGGGTTAGCGTTGGATGGGGGTACGGTAGGGTTGGAATTTGGAGTTAGGGCTTTGGGGTTAGGGTAAGGATGTGGGGTTAGGGCTGGTTGCGGTTAGGGTTGGGATTTGGGGTTAGGGTTGGGAATTGGGATTAGGGTTGGGATTATGGGGTAGGGTTGAGATTTGGGGTTAGGGTTAAAATTTGGGTTAAGGGTATGGATTTGGGGATGGGTTGGAATTTGGGGTTAGGGTTAGGGTAAGGAAATGGGGTTCGGGTTGGGATAGGGTTTGGATTTGGGGTTAAGGTTTGGATTTTGGGTTAGGGTTAGGATAAGGATTTGGGTTAGGGTTAGGGTTTAGGGTTAGGATTAGGGTAAGGGTTAGGGTTAGGGTAAGAGTAAGGGTTAGGGTTAGGGTTAGGATTAGGGATTTGGGTTAGGGTTAGGATTAGGATTAGGATTTGGGTTAGGGTTAGGGTTAGGGTTAGGGTTAGGGTTAGGGTTAGGGTTAGGGTTAGGGTTAGGGTTAGGGTTAGGGTTAGGGTTAGGGTTAGGGTTAGGGTGTGGGTTAGGGTTAGGGTTATGGTCAGGGTTAGGGTTAGGGTTAGGATTTGGGGTTTGGGTTTGGGTTAGGGTTAGGGTTAGGGTTAGGGTTAGGGTTAGGGTTAGGGTTAGGTTAGGGTTAGGGTTAGGGTTAGGGTTAGGGTTAGGGTTAGGGTTAGGGTTAGGGTTAGGGTGTGGGTTAGGGTTAGGGTTATGGTCAGGGTTAGGGTTAGGGTTAGGATTTGGGGTTTGGGTTTGGGTTAGGGTTAGGGTTAGGGTTAGGGTTAGGGTTAGGGTTAGGGTTAGGGTTAGGGTTAGGGTTGGGTTAGGGTTAGGGTTGGGGTTAGGGTTAAGGTTAGGGTTAGTATTAGGGTTAGGGTTAGGCTGAGGGTTAGGATTTGGGTTAGGGCTAAGGTTAAGATTAGGATTTGGGTTAGGGTTAGGGTTAGGATTTTCTATTAGGGTTAGGGTTAGAGTTAGGATTAGGATTTGGGGCTAGGGTTAGGATTTGGGAAGGGTTAGGGTTAGGGTTATGGTTAGAGTTAGGGTTAGGGTTAGGGTTAGGGTTAGGGTTAGGGTTAGGGTTAGGGTTAGGGTTAGGGTTAATCGGTACAGAAAAAGAAAAAAAAGTTCACAGATTTACAAATAATTTACAGGGTTTACAGAAGGTAATGTTGAAAGACTTCTCTTGAAATATTAGTCCATGAAATGCTTTACTTTTTGAGAAAACGGTAAAACAATATAAATTCTCGTTAGCGAGAATTGCGGATTTGTTATAAACACATGTCATGACACTGCGAAACGCGCGAAAACAGGAGTGGGTTTTCCCGTTATTTTCTCCCGACTCCGATGTCCGATTGAGCCTAAATCTCCACAGGATTGTTATTTTATATATAAGTTGTGTTACACGAAGTGTGGGACTTGGACAATACTGTTTACCGAAAGTGTATAATGGCTTTAAGGTTAGGGTTAGGGTTAGAGTTAGGGCTAGGGTTAGGACTAGGATTTGGGTTAGGGTTTGGGTTAGGATTAGGATTAGGATTAGGGTTAGGGTAAGGGTTAGGGTCAGGGTTAGGGTGAGGGTTAGGATTTGGTTTAGGGCTAGGGTTAGGATTAAGATTTGGGTTAGGGTTAGGGTTAGGATTTGGATTAGGGTTAGGATTTGGATTAGGGTTAGGGTTAGAGTTAGGATTAGGATTTAGGTTAGGGTTAGGATTTGGGAAGGGTTAGGGTTAGGGTTAGGGTTAGGGTTAGGGTTAGGGTTAGGGTTAGTATTAGGGTTAGGGTTAGGGTTTGGGTTAGGGTTAGGATTTTGGTTAGGGTAAGGGTTAGGTTTAGGGTTAGGATTTGTGTTAGGGTAAGGGTTAGGGTTAGGGTTAGGATTAGGGTAAGGGTTAGAGTTAGGGTTAGGGTTAGGGTTAGGGTTAAGATTAGGGTTAGGGTTAGGGTTAGGGCTAGGGCTATGGTTAGGGTTGGGGTTAGGGCTAAGGGTTAGGGTTGGGGTTAGGGTAAGGGTTAGGGTTTAGGGTTAGGGTTAGTATAATGGTTAGGGTTAGGGTTAGGGTTGGGATTTGGGTTAGGGTTAGGGTAAGGGTTAGGGTTAGGGTTAGGGTTAGGGATAGGGTTAGGGTTAGGATTAGGGTTAGGGTTAGGGTTAGGGTTAGGGTTAGGGTTAGGGTTAGGGTTAGGGTTTGGTTTGGGGTTAGGGTTGAGATTAGGGATAGGGTCAAGGATCCCAGGTGAAAATTGCAGTTGAAACCAGTTCAACTGGTTTTAACTGGTCCCAACTGGTCCAGTTGAACTGGGATTTGGTAACTTGTTTAACTGGTTTTCAACTGGTTTCGAACTGGTTTGACTTGTTTCGAACTGGTTTTAAACTGGTTTGACTGGTTTTGAACTGGTTTTACTGATTTGAACTGGTTTTGAACTGGTTTAACTGGTTTCGAAATGGTTTAGCTGGTATAAACTGGTTTGTGACTTGTCTGAACTGGTTTTCAACTGGTACCAACTGATTTTGAGTGCATCAACTGTTGTCACCAGTTAGCAGGTTTGCTTAGATTATGACTGACAGACAGACAGTCTGACAAACATGTAGTCCGGCGGACAGCCAGTCAGTCTAAAACTTTTGTCAACATCACCAATGGTGCCATGATATTAGTCATGCTAAGATCAAGCACATTACTTTTGTAAGGTCCGATCCAAGTATACACTTTTTGGGCTTTGCTTTCTACCTATGGTGTGTAATTTTGAAGTGCGCTGACCAATATGATACACCAAAATTTGTTTTAGTTCATTTCTATACCAAATTATAACTACATGTACATAAACTTACACACATTTAAGTGTAACTTTTGTTATACCTACAATGGTTTTGAATAAACATAGAGTTCTATATTTGTGCATAATTAATTAGATCCCGCCCATTTAATTCTAACAAAAATTAATTGCATTTATGTTTTTGTTCAGTATAATATTTATATACTTTAATTTGGGGACTAGTTCCAACAATGGTCTCTGTGGGTGAGAAAATCCAGTTGCTTAATTGGTTTCAACTGTCCCTGTTCATAAGAATTAGTGTGACCAGTTGGTAACTGGTTCCTTCAACTGGTTTTAACTGGTCCCTGTTCCTGAGAATAACCAGTTGGTAACTGGTTCCTCCAACTATATAATTTCAACTGGTCCCTTTGGTAATTATTTCCAGTTGGTAACTGGTTCTTTCAACTGGTTCCTGTTGACACCACATGAATGGCCAGTTGCTAACTGGTTCCTCAACTGGTTGCAACTAGTTCTTGTTGACACAACAAGAATTACAAGTTGGTAACTGGTTCCTTCAACTGGTTTGAACTGGTTCCTGTTTACACCACAATAATTACCAGTTGGCAACTATTTCCTTCAACTGTTTCAACTGGTCCCTGTTTACACCACAATATTACCAGTTGGCAACTACTTCCTTCAACTGGTTTCAACTGGTCCCTGTTGACACAACAAGAATTACCAGTTGGCAACTACTTCCTTCAACTGGTTTCAACTGGTCCTCGTTGACACAACAAGAATTACCAGTTGGTAACTACTTCCTTCAACTGGTTTCAACTGGTCCTCGTTGACACAACAAGAATTACCAGTTGGTAACTACTTCCTTCAACTGGTTTCAACTGGTCCCTGTTGACACAACAAGTACTACCAGTTGGTAACTACTTTCTTCAACTGGTTTCAACTGGATTTTCTTCAAACCAGTTGAATCCAACTGGTACTAGTTGGACACCAGTTAATTCCAGTTGAACCCAGTTGAAACCAGTTGACTGTTCAACTGGTTTCAACTGGATTTTTCACCTGGGATAGGGTTAGGGTTAGTGCTAGGGCTATTGTTAGGGTTGGGGTTAGGGTTAGGTGTAGGGTTAGGGGTAGGGATAGGGTTGGGGTTAGGGTTAGAATTAGGATTTGGGTTAGGGTTATAGGGTTATAGGGTTAGGGGTAGGGTAAGGGTCAGAGTTAGGATTAGTATTTGGGTTAGGGTTAGGGTTAGGGTTAGGGTTAGGGTTAGTATTAGGATTAGGGTTAGGGTTAGGGTAAGGGTTAAGGTTAGGGTTACAGGTACTGTTAGGGTTAGGGTTAGGATTTGGGTTTGGAATGGGATTCGGGGTTAGGGTAGGATTTGGGGTACGGTTCTAATTTTTGGTTAGTGTTGGGATTTGGGGTTTCGGTTAAAAAATAGTCATAGCTCTCACACTAAAAACCCTAACTCATAACATCCAACCCTTTCTCCTAAAACCCTCACCTCTAAAGATCTTAATCGTTAGTTTATTTTGGCCTACAAGGAGCGTGTGTATTAAACTTACCCCGCCCTCCTCCGCGAAAGCTTTGCTTGGTGGCAGCTGCAGATAACTTAAGCGGTCGGCAAAATAAATAAATATAATATATCGTTTTGGTTTTTTTAATGTGGTGTTGCTCGACATTTTTAACTCACCAGCTATGATTGACTGAAAAATGATTTTGTAATAAATTTAACTGTGGGATATCAGTATTTAATGTTTAGTTTATTGACCTGTTCATGTTTGGGACGGTGACTTTAATTTTTGCGTTATTAAACCATTAAACAGCAATGGTGACCATTCAGTATCATTGGTGATAATAATCAATGGTTTATAACTGAACACCATTGTTCTTGCCAATCAATGGTGATATCAGTGATATCAATTCATTCAATTCAATTCAATTCAATAATTTATTTGTCCATAAAAAGATACAAATTAGATTTTTGTTTTTGGTATACAATTGAACACCATTTTGTCTAGCCAGTTGTATACAATTGAACAGATTGGCAGAGCCATTCATTACCATCTGTGATATCACGTTGGTGTGGGTTGGGATTTGGTGTTATCGGATTGAAACAAAGTCACTCACCATAAAAACCCTAACTCATAACGCCACACCCTAACCCTGAAACCCTAACCCCTACAAATCTTAACCGTTAGTTTATTTAGGCCTGTGTACACGTGTGTTTTAAACTTACCCCGCCCTCCAACGCGAAAAGCTTCGCTTGGTGGCAGCAGATGACTTTAGCGGTCGGCAAGAAAAAGCCCCAATTTCGTTTTTTTCCCTTTTCTTTTAATAATATTATGGTGTTGCTAGACACTTTTAACTGAGCAGCTATGATTGACTGAAAAACGATTGGCTTTTAATAGTTACAAGGAGTTTGTATTAAGTTTAACGGTGTGATAATTTTTATCAGTAATTAGTGTTTAGCTTAATAATTGGCCTGTTGAGAATGCGTGGGACGGTGACTTTAAACTAACCCCGCCCCTCCCCAAAAAGCTTCGCTTGGTGGCGGCAGATAACATTAGCGGTCGGCAGAGTGCTCCATCCCTGTACTGCATGGATTGTACGTGCAGTGATTGGTTGTTGTGTGTACACATCTTTCATTTGACAACACGGGCTGAAAAAGGAGCGTAGCCATGGTAGCTGTGGACTTGGAATTGGATAAAAAATAAGGTATTTATTTTTAAATTTCATTCTAATCTAATTATTAAATTAACCCTGTGATTTGTGTGATGTCAGGGAGGTTATACAGGTCAACTGCAGTAGGGTAATTGATCCGACAGTCAAACGGGAAAACGCACTGATTATATCGATAATGTCAATGACAATGTCAATGGTAATGTCAATAATTAATGGCTGTGTGTTGTTGTGACAATGTGAATTTGTTATTTTTGTGAAAATAATTCCAACTTCAATTGTGTGTTGATCTCTTTTAGTTTTAGTTAAGTTTTACTTGATTTAGTTGCAACAAGAACATTGTGTAACATGTGTTGAAATTATCCTAAGTTTGCATGATGTGGTAGATCCAGTATAGAAAAGGGGGAGAATTGATTTCGGGAGGCTGTCAATATTGTTAAATATTGTATATGTACAGTTTATTTACCTCTGTCTGACATGTCTGACTCTAGAGGTCATAAATTGTTATATATAAATATCAGAGCTTTATAAACAAACAAAGCATTATTTTATGAACATGTTGAATTTAGTTAGAGTTGCTGATATAATTATAGTATGGAACTACACGTAGGCTATAGGGGGATAGTGAGATTGTCTGATGTGCAAATATTATTATTATTTTAAAACTAAACAGGGGCCTACTATTTTTTATTATAAAAATAGAACATTGATCATGTTGATAAAAAAAAGGGGAGGGGAATTACATTATTTGTATAGATTTTCAGTTTAGAATATTTAACACAACTTGAGTGATAAACGAATTGTTTTATAGTCTGAGTTACTCCTAGAACTATTTCGGTTTCGTCTCGTCTCCCGTACGATAGCGGACAAAACCGAAATAGTTCTAGAAGTAGTCTAATGTAAGCCCAAATAAAAAAAATACCAGTTGATGGTACTCGCCGCATCTTTTTTTTGGGCAGCATCTTTTTTTAAACTATTTGTTATTTTCATTTTTTTATTTTTTTATTATTCTAAGTTCATCCTTTTAAAAGGACTGGCCTATCGTGATGCTCTCGAACATGTGTAACTGTCTGTTTCAAAAACAAAATTAATGAATCTTTTGAGTGTCATAATCCAGCCCTGTGAACCTGTACAACAACAAAGATTGGTGGCCTGTCTAGTTTGAAATACCAACTGGCCATCTTGGCATTTTCTTTTTTAAACGTCCCTCATCCTCCTCTTTTTGGAAAAATCTGGACGATCAACTGGTATTTTTTTTAATTTTTCACCTAAAAAATGTTGCTTTCTTTCTCTGAGTTAAGTTTGAAGCTGCTATAGCAACCCATCAAGATGGCGATGGAGAAGCAAGCTGTTATTAAGGACACGCATCATCGTTCCGTAACGGCCGTTGGTTACCATCCGATGAGGCGGGAAATCCTGGCAGGATTCGAAGGTACTTTGTCCTGAAAGTCAAAGGGCCATGTCACACGAGGAAACTTACAGGCAACCAGTTCTCAAAGAAAAGATTCAACTCACATTTGAATCTACTCATAATTTAATTGGGAATCGTAAGACATTGTTAAAAAGATACTCATACTGTGCTACAAAAGTGGTCCTGTAGCATCACTGTAAAGTTATTTGCCTCCAAGTTGCCTACAAAATTTGCCTCATGTGACAAGGCCCAAAGGCAGTGGACACTATTGGTAATTACTCAAAATAATTATTAGAATGAAACCTTTCTTGGTAACGAGTAATGGGGAAAGTTGGTTGTACATGTATAAAACATTGTGAGAAATGGCTCCCTCTGAAGTAATGTAGTTTTTGAGAAAAAAAGTAATTTTCAATGAATTTGATTTCGAGACCTCAGATTTAGAATTTGAGGTCTCGAAAGCAAGCATCTGAAAGCACACAACTTCGTGTGACAATGGTGTTTTTTTTCTTTCATAATTATCTCGCAACTTCGACGACCGATTGAGCTCAAATTTTCACAGTTTTGTTATTTTATGCTTATGTTGAGATACACTGACTGTGTAGGCTAGTTTTTGACAATTAACGATAGTGTCCAGTGTCTTTTAATGCTACTGTTTTATTTATAAGCAAATTTATCAACAAAGATACAATAAAAGTCACCTTTGAAAGGGTAACCTTAATACAGTGTCTTCTCGTGGAGAAAGTAGCAACAACCATCTCATCAAGAAAGTCAAATCCATCTAGGTTTAGTGAGGTGACAGTGACTACCAACTGAATCTCTGGCCGCAGTATTCGCAAACTGAAAAATAATAACTTGTGTTTTTTTGCCTTGAAGATGGAGTTATTAAAACATGGGAAGCTGAGGGGTCAAAGTTGGTTCTGACGACTTATGAACATCAAGGCTGGGTGACAGATTTTCTTTATTGGTAAGTGGTCAACTAAAATGAGCCCAAGTTGCAACACTTTTGGGGTGACAGGTCTTCTTTTTTCAGCTGTGCCACGTATCTGGAACTCTCTACCACTTAATCTTAGATCTTGTCTTTGTACCACAGCATTCAAATCTCTTCTCAAAGCTCATCTTATGTCACAGGTTATCAAGGACTAATTTTGTTAAAAACCTGTGACATTATAAGACAAGATCCCTCCCCTCGATCTCCCCTCCCTAGCCTGGCAAATGGTTTTCAGTCTGAGCCCACTTCTGATGACCTGTTACTTTTGCTCCCGTTTGTTTGAAGGCATGGGAGACTATGTGCTTCTCCAAATGTTTCCCATTGACCGTTAGATTTGTCAATGGGAGTGCCCTTTTGCAAAAAGAAATCTGCCTTGCCCTCTCAAAAAATGAAATTCCAGACCTGTGATTACTGTTTCTAGAGTAACTTTTGAATCCCGTTTTTTTTTCAGGCATGATGGAAAGGTGATGTTCTCCTCATCCAACGATGGATTGATCATCGCTTGGTCGTCTGGAGGTGGCGTCTTTGACAGAATCAAGGTAGGTCTAATAATAGAAGACAATACTTTGACATCAAATTGGCTGTTGCCAGCTTGGTGTTTAATATATCCCCTTGTGGGAGTTTGCTGAGTTCTCTTGAAATAAAGATCATCCAAACAATTAAATTGTGGCAAGTTGTGGCTGAGTGGTTGAGAGCACTTGACACAAGGTCTGGTGTTTCTGATTATCAGACTGTGCGTTTGATCCATAGTTGCATTGTCTAATTCAGGTGTATACCCTTGTTGCACTGAAACAATCATTTATCAGTGATTTGACCAATCATTTGCAACTGTTAATAGACCAATCCATTAAGCTCTGTCCCATTGCGTATTGACCAATCACAACCCATTGCACAACCAAAAGTCCGACACTATAAACTCCATCATGTGTGCGCGTATGCTTGGCACACGCGGCAGAGTTGTACAGAATGGCATTGGAGAGGCTCACGTGTTCTTGCTCACACGTGCGCCGTGGGCGGAGCCAAATGAATCGGTGTATTGCCATTTGACCAAAGAGCACTGTGATGGCAACTGTTCTCATTCGTAGTAACTGTGGACTATTTGTTGGGAAACTTACAAATGTACATAGTATAAACACTCCATGTATGGCCAAAGTCTGAAATTATTTATTGACTATTTCCTTTCTAAATCTGTAATTTCTGTGTAGATTGGTTCTCCTGTTTACTGCATGGCATTAAACACACGCAGGCACCAGCTTGTTTGCGGCTTGAACGGAAGCATCAAAGTCTACAGCCTGGATGACAGTAAGTTATAACGCATAGAATTCAAACTTCTCCTGCTGACATACAAATCTCTTCACCAATCCGCACCTCACTATCTTCAAGATCTCCTTTATCCATATGTACCTCATCGTACCCTCCGCTCCAGCTCTACCTCTCAACTAGTCCCATACATCACTCGCACGAAGTCTTATGGCCACCGCTCATTCTCATATTCTTCACCCTCACTCTGGAACAACTTACCGCACAACATCAGAACTGCTCCGAACGAGAACATTTTCAAACATCTGCTGAAAACTTACCTGTTTACTCATTAATTTTTGTAAAGCGCTTTGGGACTGTTGTGTGAAGTGGTATATAAGTGCCATTCATTATTATTATTATTATAACCGTTCCTCAGAATCTATTCACACACTTTTATACTGTCGTAAACTCCTGGCTGCCACTTCCCAGGTTGTATCAAAAACTCCTGGCTGCCGCGTCCCAGGATGTATCAGAAACTTGGGGTGTGATCTGGGCCCGAGAAACCTGATACTTCACGGAGGCAACACAGGTCATTGTCTTGGTGCCCTTGAAATGCTCCGGTAGGAATTTACAACTTCCTCATAGGGTGCCCTTTACCATGGAGAAAATGCCGTGGTGCCCTTGCCCTTTCAAGAACCAAGCATACGGGCCTGGATCCCTAACTACATGGCAGGTATTGGACAATGGCTTATGACTAGTACCCCCAAACAACGATTTTGCCAGTATATTCATCAAATTCACATATTTTATGTTATTCTTTTGTTCTGCAGAGAGAGAAAAGAGCAGCATTATTCAACTTGAAGATCCATTTATCTCTAGAGAGCACACCGACATTGTCAAGTGCATCGTATGTCTGGAGTCTCGTGTCTTCTCAGCAGGGTGAGTATACAAAATGCCAATTATTTTGGGAACAGACATACAGGGAACAGACTAAAGAAGAAGCTCCATGCAGGGGCTGGAGATTTACACTAGACTGCAGGGCCTAGGCCATCAGTGATTTAAGCATTGGGTTTCCAGTAAACCCAAGACAGGACAAATCCGGCGGTCTTTTGTTTATGTTCAAATGTTCATTTTTAGTCTGCCCAAATGGTTGTGGTACCCGCTACCAAAACATAGGCTTCAAACTGCCTATAGTTACCGGCCATCTTGTAGTCTAGTTGGTAAGACTTTGCACTAGAATTGCAAGGGTCGTGGGTTCGAATCCCACCCGAGTAATAGGCCTGTGATATTATTTCACAGGACTCGGGAAAGTACTGAGTATACAGTGCTACACACATAGGTTTATGGAAAAAATAAAATTAATATTCTTTATCTCCGATGCAATGATTGTTTTCTCACATATTATTTAGATTTTTTTTCAGTGTATCATATAACTGACAGTTTTTTGTATGTTGATTGCTGCAAGCAAAATAAGCCTGTAGACATGAATCTCTGACTAAAAGTTTTTTTTTTTTTTCTCACTGAAAAAGCTTATTACAATTTGTATTGTATCTTTTGCAAAAGGTTTGACTGCAAGTTGATTATCTATGACTCGTCATCCTACCCTGGAAACAAAGGACTAAATCCAGTCTTCTGGTAAGTGACCCCACCCCCCCTCCAAAAAAAAAAAAAAATGAGAAGGGAAAAAAACTATCCTTCCTTTAATGCAGTGGACAGTATGGGTAATTACTCAAAATAATTATTAGCATAAAACTTTACTTTGTGACGAGTAATGGGGAGAGGTTGATTGTATAAAACGTTGTGAGAAACGGCTCCCTCTGAAGTGACGAGAAAGAAGTAATTTTGAACAAATATGATTTCGAGACCTCAGATTTAGAAATTGAGGTCTCGAAGTCAAGCATCTGAAAGCACACAATTTCATGTGACAAGGGTGTTGTTTCTTTCATTATTATCTTGCAACTTCGACGACCAATTGAGCTCAAATTTTCACAGTGTTTGTTATTTTGTGCATATGTTGAGATACAGCAAATGAAAAGACTGGTCTCTGACAATTACCAATAGTGTCCATTGTCTTTAATATGTACGCATAGTATAACCATTTCTTTAAAATAAAAATTAATACCATTTTCCATATAATTTTTGCGCAAGCAACAATTTAAAACGTTTTTCTGCAAAAACAACTTTAATGTTACCATTTTTCTGCATCTCTATATGTGATGATTATAACAAAACTAATGGTGTGAACAAATTGTTGATTGTTCAATTGTGCAAAATTTCATTTCCATATCTTCACTGCATGTTTCTATTCATAACGTTGTACTGCATTTCATATTTTTTATTTCTTCATAAATGCATCTTTGGATCTCATCGTGTCATGACAGTAAGTCTATCAATAAAATGTGTTTTTCCCACCACTTTTGTGTCTGTTGTAAGCTGCACCAATAAAATAATTTGTATCTACATATTACCCATGCAACGATGTAAAACAATAATTACTGAGCAGTTTGACTGATTTATGTGTTGACCACCATTTTTGATTACAAGGCAAGCTCAGAATTTCTGTCCTAGCTGTTTAAGTGAAGAAAACTTACACCCGGAGTAGACACATGCACAAGCTAAAATTCCCAGCCAAAAACCTGTGAAATTCGTTTCACTTAAGCGCGGAATTTCCTGCTGTGTAAGCGCTGACTCGTTGCTAATAATGGTAAGCAGACCTAAGGTCCTGATTCATGGCTCTGCTTACCCCTGCATTTTGCGCTTATGATCTCCATTCTCTGCTTATAGGGCAAGCATTGCATTTCTGCCCTAGCTGATGTGTAAGCAAAGAATGCCTTTATTTCTTGGAAATAGCTTGACGTAAGCATGTAACTCCCTGCTCCCGTTAGCACAAACTCTGTCTAGTCAAGTTCAACTATCATTGACTAGACACTGTAGGAGGGTTGATGTGCTTTGTAAATTCATCACCATTATGATATCAAAGTACTGGCTGGCCAAGCCTAATTACTATTGAACACTGATTTATTTTGCTAATGATCCAACATTGTGAGGCTTAATTAAGTGTGCGTCATGAATTTGTTGTTGACTTCTAACTCCTGTTTTTTCATCGTAACAGTAATCCTAAAGCCCATGATGCTGGAATATCCTGCCTGGCTCTGGTCAAAGATACAGAGAATAACACATTGTAAGAACATCAAAATACTCTTTTACTTTGTTCCTAGGGGCATCATTTTTTCTCACAACGTGCTTCTTGCTTATACATTGTAGCCTCTTAAAAAAACACAAAAACATAGCTAAGCAAAGCAAAGTTATCCTTACCAGAAAAAGGTTACCAGCTAAAATAGTATTTCACTTTGTAGCAGAATTGTCTTAAGCAATATTTTCTACTTAAGCAGCTCTATGAAGTTGGGCCCTAGTATTGTTTAACTACAATGTGGCGGTAAACAGCTTTTTTTTAACCTCGGCCTGTGGCCAATCCACTCTACATGCTTGCTCAGGTATGGTAGCCCAAAATCATTCCGGTCTGATAATAAAATGTCTGCCGAAAGTCAAGAACTATTTTGCGGATAAACTTGTCAAGTGCTTAAAAATAAAAAAAAACAAAAGTGGAAGTGAGCTTGTAAACAACTTACTTGATAATTCCAACATGACCCCTCATTCACCTCTGACCCTAACTTCCTCCCCTTCATTCACCTCTGACCCTAACTCCCCCCCCCCCTTTTATAGGCTCGTCACCGGATCATTTGACAAGGTCGTTAAGATCTGGTCTCAGGACGGCAAACTAACCCATCGCCTGGACGGTTTTGTGTCAACAATAACGGATTTATGCTACTCACCAAAGAATAAGACGCTATGGGTTGCCAGTGGATTGCCAACGGCTACCTTGTACGATCCCAAGTCTGGTGAAAACGTATGTAGTCTTTGTGTCTACTTTTCTCTGTTATCTTTAAAACAAATCTTGTTCGAAAGTCAGTAGTATTTGTCTTTGTTTCTCCTTGGTAAGGCTTGTAAAGTTGTATATTTTACATAGATCACTGTATAATACTGTTGTGAATGGCGCTATATGGTTATCCTATAGCAACATTCGGGGAATATTTACCGAATAGGTCAGTTGCTTGTTCTGAAGCCTGGGGGTTGAGAGGAACTCTAAGGAGACACACAAGCACACAGGATGGTTTCAGGAATACGACTGGCGTGGCCAGGGCTTGCTTGGTGCACGCCCCAGTCACTCCTGACTGGTTTATTGCTTAACCTCATCACCTGGTGCAATCGCACATTATAACAATACTAAATTCAATAGTGATAATATATCTCCTTTGTTTTCACACTTCTATTCTCACAAAATGTTGTTGTGAAGTCAAAGAAAAGTATCACTTGCTTTACCCTCTTTAATATTTTAGGTGACAGATTTCATCTTTGCGATGTGTTTCATTTCTTCTATTTTTTAATCTTGGTTAAACTTGTATCTTTTCCAAAAATCACCAGACAGTCTACTAAATCCAACAGAAAAAACATAACTGTTTGTATCTGTTGTAACAAAAAGTTAACACTAATTTTGTCACAAATTTTCTTGGAATACAATGACAGTGTCTCTTGTACATTTTTTTAATTATTCAGGTGACAGATTTCATCGGGACATTTCAGGAGGAAGAAGAAAACGAGAAATATCATCTGCACATCTTGAAATATATTCCAGAAATCAACGAAGTCATCGGTAAGAGGACGGGATGTCTAAAGGTTCCTTACAATAAATAATCAAGCAATTTATAGTAACATGTTATGTTTTATATTTTGGTTACACTTGTATCTTTTACAAAAACCACAAGGAAAAATGTTTTTTTGACGAAAATTAAAAGTTGACGTAAATTATTCGCAAGTTTGATGTATTCTTATTTCAGCAAGTACGAGTCGTAGACATTTGATGATGTGGAAGTACAATCCGTCTGGATGCATCACGGCACTGAAATGCAAGCACGCTGTGGAGTGTCTCACATACAGTAAGTCTGTCTATTTGTTTGTCTTACTGTTTGTTTCTCTGTTTGTTTATCACGGCGCTGAAATGCAAACATGCTGTGGAGTGTCTCACATACAGTAAGTCTGTCTGTTTGTTTGTCTTACTGTTTGTTTCTCTGTTTGTTTATCACGGCGCTGAAATGCAAACATGCTGTGGAGTGTCTCACATACAGTAAGTCTGTCTGTTTGTTTGTCTTACTGTTTGTTTCTCTGTTTGTTTATCACGTCGCTGAAATGCAAACATGCTGTGGAGTGTCTCACATACAGTAAGTCTGTCTGTTTGTTTGTCTTACTGTTTGTTTATCACGGCGCTGAAATGCAAACATGCTGTGGAGTGTCTCACATACAGTAAGTCTGTCTGTTTGTTTGTCTTACTGTTGGTTCTCTGTTTGTTTATCACGGCGCTGAAATGCAAACATGCTGTGGAGTGTCTCACATACAGTAAGTCTGTCTGTTTGTTTCTCTGTTTGTTTATCACGGCGCTGAAATGCAAACATGTTGTGGAGTGTCTCACATACAGTAAGTCTGTCTGTTTGTTTGTCTTACTGTTTGTTTCTCTGTTTGTTTATCACGGCGCTGAAATGCAAACATGCTGTTGACAATGGTGGAGTGTCTCACATACAGTAAGTTTGTCTGTTTGTTTGTCTTACTGTTGGTTTCTCTGTTTGTTTATCACGGCGCTGAAATGCAAACATGTTGTGGAGTGTCTCACATACAGTAAGTCTGTCTGTTTGTTTGTCTTACTGTTTGTTTCTCTGTTTGTTTATCACGGCGCTGAAATGCAAACATGCTGTGGAGTGTCTCACATACAGTAAGTCTGTCTGTTTGTTTGTATGTCTTACTGATTGTGTCACTAGGGTTTTAGGGCTGAGTGTTTGAAGCATTGAATTCAAGTTCTGGGGGTTAAGTCAACGGAGTGTACATGTAGGTTGGAGTTCTGGTGAGCAAAGTGCTTTACTATAATTGCTTCTATTCACCCAGGGGTATAAATTGGTACCTGCGAGGGTAGAGCTTGATATTGTGTATGGGAAGTCCTTCAGAGCGCCACGGCAGCTCAGGGCTGTATACTCCCTGGGGAGCTGAGAAAGATTAAAGGGATATTATTGGCCCATTGACCAGGGGACTAATGTAAAGCGCATTGCTAGGTTATTGTAAAATGTGCTGTATAAGAACTAGTTATTATCATTATTTCAGCTCGGAAGGTTCCAATTCTGATTTTTGATGGTGGGAGTGACGGCCAAGCTAACAAATGGGAAAGACTCCAGTCTAACCACTTCATGTACAGGTGAGTTTGGTTCTGCAAGTTTCATTTGTTGACAAACAAAACGAAATAAAATAAGACACCCAGCCCATAGGTCACCAATACAATAAGACACCCAGACCAAGAGACACTCAGCACCCAGAGCATAACACACCCACTCGCCCCTCTAGCTCTCACCAGTCCCTGGCCAGGAAAATCCCTTGACCAAAACTGTTAAACATTGTTGCCATGCCCATTGCCCATACAAATACCTCGCTGAATGGTTTTATTCTCAATATATAATTAACAGTGCTTATTACATTGTTAATTACCAGAATCTCTCTTTTACCAAGTTTGTATTTTAAAATGCCCGTATGAACTTTATAGTTTTAATTACATGTATTGTTCTCATATTTTTAAAATGTATTAAAGCCATGTGTTATTAAAGACACTGGACACTATTGGTAATTGTCAAAGACCAGTCTTCTCACTTGGTGTATCTCAACATATGCATAAAATAACAAACCTCTGAAAATTTGAACTCAATTGGTCATCGAAGTTGCGAGATAATAATGAAAGAAAAAACCACTGTTGTCACATGAAGTTGTGTGCTTTCAGATACTTGATTTCGAGACCTCAAATTCTAACTCTGAGGTCTCGAAATCAAATTCATCGAAAATTACTTCTTTCTCGAAAACTACGTTACTTCAGAGGGAGCCGTTTCTCACAATGTTTTATACTATCAACAGCTCCCCATTACTCGTTACCAAAGTTTTTATGCTAATAATTGTTTTGAGTAATTACCAATAGTGTCCAGTGCATTTAATGTCAATAATGTCCTTTTATATTGTCTAATTCTTAAATTGTGGCGTCAGGAGATTAACTTGAGAATAATTTAGTTAACTTTTTTTTGTAATCCATAAGGGGTGCTACTTTTGTTGTTTTCTCTTCTATGAGTACGTTAATGTTTTTTTATCATTCTTTTTGTTTGTACTTTGCATTTTTATCTGTGTACATGTAAGTAATTATTAAAATGAAATACCTTGACAATCTCTCCACAGCAAAGAAACGTTTCTATTGGCCGAGGCTAAGAACAAGTTAGCTCAAGTAATGAACTTGAAGAAGGAACCATGCCAGCCCGTTCAAATCAGCTCAGTGGTTCGTAACGTCAGCACGCAAGTCGGCAGCCATTACACCCTTAACAAACCAGATAATAAGGTAGATTTTTCATTTTTTTTCTTTTTCATTTTTATAAATAATGGTTTATTTTTGCAAAAATGTCTTATGGTTACTGAAGGGTAGAAAACAGGAGAATAGGCACATGAAATAGAATGGAAAAGAGGAAAATTGAAAAAAAAAAATTTTTTTTTGGGGGGGAAACAAGTATTTCACAGATTAAAATTACACATTGTTTTTTGTTCAGTAGTAGTCAAACCACTACTTTGTACATGTTTCTGCAGCCTACAGACCACCAGAAGCACTATCACCCAGCTCTTCTTAAAGCAACTTTTGCTGAGGATCTTGATCTACTCTTGCTCGGGTCGGAAGACGGCAACATTTGTAAGTGCCAACTCAAACCTTCCTCTCATGTCAAAATGTTTTGCGCTGTCCGGTTTTACCCACTTTACTGTCAGACTGTTGCGTGTTGTGGTCGAACGGTTTAGTGCCTCGAACTCAAGTTCTGATTGCCAAGTCATCAGGGTGTGGGTTTGAATTCCGGTCATGACACTGACCTGTGTCCTTAAGCAAGACGCTTTAAGGGTCTGGGTACTTTTTGTAGACCAAAAAAACACAATGTTTAAGATTTACATTAATCTTACACAGTTTGAAGATAATGATGGTAGAAAGCTCCCTGAAAATATTACTAGCTGAGGTGCTGTAGTTTTTGAGAAATGAATAAAACAATGTCATGAAAATAATTTTTGTCTCACTGATCATGAGCATGTAAAAATTATTTCAGCATGTAAAAACGTTTTTTCATGACATTGTTTTACTCATTTCTCAAAAAAATACAGCACCTCAGCAATTAATATTTTAAGGTACGCTTTCTACTATCATCTTCAATCGGTGTAAGTTTAATGTAAATCTGTGGACACTGTGTATTGTGTTACAAAAAGTACCCCAATTCTTTAGAGACAGTGGACACTATTGGTAAATGTTATACACCAGTCTTCTCACTTGGTGTATCTCAACATATGCATGAAATAAAAAACCTGTGAAAATTTGAGCTCAATCGGTCGTAGAAGTTGCGAGATAATAATGAAAGAAAAAACACCCTTGTCACACGAAGTTGTGTGCGTTTGGATGGTTGATTGTGAGTCGAAATCAAATTCGTGGAAAATTACTTCTTTCTCGAAAACTACGTCACTTCAGAGGGAGCTGTTTCTCACAATGTTTGATACTATCAACCTCTCCTCATTACTCATAATCAAGAAAGGTTTTATGATGATAATTATTTTGAGTAATTACCAATATAGTGTCCACTGCCTTTAATATAAATGCCTCTCTTCAGTAAGCGGGTAATTGTGAGGGCAGAGACTGTTATTGTGACTGATACAGCTTGATGCGCTACATAGTTGGCACTGTTAAGCATGTTAAGAGATAAAAAGAATACATTCTGAAATCCTGAATATCATTTCTGCTTTGTGTTTCTTTGTTTTGCTGTCCTCTTATAACAACATTAAGGGAGTAAAAGGGTAGCGACTCGTTCTTTCACAGCCTTTGAGAACCGGCAGGGTCTTGCCGTGTGATAAAGGCCCGAGCCTTCGGCTCGGGCCTTTATCACACGGCAACGACCCTGCAAGGTTTTAAACGGCCGTGAAAGAACGAGTCACTACTCTTTTATTCCCATTCATAAATGCCCTTTTGGTTAAAAGGCGTAATAAAGTAAGAAACTCTGTAAAACTTATCTGTTTCTGACGTGCTTGAGGTCTGTATGTACATGTACGACGTCCATGTGTTGCATTGTTCTGACTGAGACGCCTCTATTTACGACAGTTTCCGGCTCCGTTCGTGCGCATGCGCATATGGTCTTGGTGCAACACGTTCTTGTTTTCCTTTCACACACAGCACGGCCAACTCACCGACAGAACCCGCATCGCCCGTAACAAGAAACGTCTTGCACCAAGACTAGCGCGGAGTATCCGCTCACAACCAGTTATAAACACTGGTCATTATCAAAAGTTTAAACACCCCCACGTGACGCGCTCTCCACAAAATAGGAATAGCGAAACTGTCTGAGGTATTTATGAATCCTGTTTTACAACATTCCTGTTATAAAGAGGCTCTGTTTATAAAGAGTACATTCTGAAGTCTCGAATCTCATTTCTGCTTAGTGATTGTTTGTTTTTGCTGTCCTCATATAGCAACATTCCTGGATTAGAAGCAAAAACAATATTATTTATTATTATCATTATTATTATTGTTATTATTTCATGATAGATGTTTGGGGGTTTGATGACGCGGCCGTCAACGCTCTACAGAATATGAAGCCAATGGGAATGCCAGAGCTTGTTAAGAAGTACGCTGTGCTACTCAATGATGACTCAGAGCTACTGGCTGATAGTGGTCTCCATCAGACTGGCATGATGGACAATCAAGTAAGAACATTTAACCATCAGAAGACTCTCATCTGCTTGTAACCTTGATGTTGCCTTCAGGCCTTGTGTGCCTGGCGACTTGCCAACAAAAAATATTAAAACTTTATGGTGTTTGATATCGTTTAAACCAAAGTTTATATAATACAACCTGTGAAGCAGCAGGAGAAAGGATAACATTGAGGGGATTTGACTTTTTATTTCAAATCTCAAGTAATAACCCACATGGGAAACTGTCTATATTGGCAGTGTCCAATTGTTTATAGTGGTAATGCTCACAGTACAACAAACAGTTTAAACCAATAGTTTGACCAATGACAACATTTGTTTTTGAAGGCTCAGGACTCTGTGACCAATCGAGTGGCAGGTTTCATCTGTAAGAATGTTCTGATTGGCCACAGTAGCTGTGTGACATGCTTGACCCTGATTGGAGGAGAGAGCGGCTATGACACAACGTATTTAGTAAGTCAAAAATTTTTTTTTTTTTAAATCAGTTGTTGATGAAGAACACGAACTGAGCTTCAGTACTTATTATTCCTCTATAATCTTGGTTTATGTTCCATTGAGGTGACCAACCATTTGAAACCAGTCAATCATAGTGTTTGTGGCGCAGAGGTTAAAGCCATTGGACCCTTTCGGTAAACAGTGTTGTCCAAGGCCCACACTTTGTGTACCACAACTTCTATATCAAATAACAAACCTGTGAAAATTTAGGCTCAATCGGTCATCTGAGTCCGGAGAAAACAACGGAAAACCCCACCCTTGTTTCCGCGCGTTTCGCCATGTCATGACATGTGTTAAAAATAAATCCGTAATTCTCATTAACGAGAATTCATGTTGTTTTGCTGTTTTCTCAAAAAGTAAAGCTATTTCAAGAGAAGTCTTTCCCCATTGCCTTCTGTAAACCCTGTAAGTTATTTGTAAATCTGTGAATTTTTTTTTTTTTCTCTGAACCAAAAGTGTATAATGGCTTTAAGAGCACCGAACTCAAACTCTGGTGTTTCTGATAAGCAGAGTGTGGATTTGAATCCAGGCCGTGGCAATTGTATCCTCAAGCAAGATACTTTACTACAATTGCTTTATTGCTTAATCCTTTGGATGGGACTTACGTAGGTCCTGTGTACTAGGATTGGTAATACATGTAAAAGAAAACAGAGCACTTGTCGTTGAAGAGTAGCGGTTAACCCAGGTGTTCCTGGTTCACATACATAATAAATTGGGGGGCTAATCATCCTTACTCGCAGCTAAGAGCTGAATTGCTAAGGATGCGGTAACAACAAGTTTGAGAAGCAGGCATGCAAGGGCGCCTTTGGCAGCCGGCCACATCAACCCACGGAGCACAACCAAGATCAAAAGTGTTTGATTTTAGAAGAGGGAGGGAAACAGGATAGTCTGGAAAACCCTCGTGGCATAGCAGAGAACCAACGCACAACTCAACTCACATATGGCCCTGGCCGGGAATCGAACCGGGGTCACCTTGGTGAGCGGCGAGCGCTTTACGCACAAGCCAACCATGCCACCATACATGTAGTAAGCACTGTTGTTTACAGGTTTCCTTCGGCTTGCGAGTTACAGCGATGAAGTTCACTTATGAGGTGTCCTTTGTTTTTTTACAAGAAATGTTTGGTGTATCCCTGAATTAATCACATTTTTTTGTTTACAGTTGAGCTCCGGATGGGACAGAAGAATTTGCATATGGAATTTGGAAACTGGAAAGTGAGTTTTGCTACGTCTGTGTTGATATTTGGTTTTTAATATTTCTGTCTGTCGTTCCACCAGTCTCTCGTCTCTCTATTCTACTATCATGTCTTTAAAGTTAGATCACAATGATTTTGTCATTCTGCATAATTCCTTCTTGTCATTTAAATTACGTTGGTGATTTGTTTTTTTGTTGCTTGGGCATTTCAATATACACCTCCCTTTTACTCCATATTGGTTTACTCCTAATCCATTTCATTAACAAACAAAAATATCAATTATTAAAATGTCTTTGGTTTAAGAGAACACGTTGCCTAGGATCGGACGAGTTGGTCTACAAAAAGCGTTTGAAACTGTTTGTTATAAAATGCATATGATTAGAAAGATGTTTTAAAAGTAAAATATAATGATCCACACAAGTATCACTCAAAATTGCACGGTTTTCCTTTTACGTCGCGGACTATCGCGGTCGGTCATTTATCATGGAGTCAAAATTTTGACCCCCATAAATGGCCGACCGTGTTATTGGACGAGGTAAAAAGAAAACCACGCAATTTTGAGGCATATTTGTGTAGATCATTGTATTCTACTTTTACAACATCTTTCTAACCATATGCCTTTATAACAAACAGTTACAAACGCTTTTCAAAGACCAACTCGACCGATCCAAGGCAACGTGTTCCTTTAATGTTCATTCTTTTCCTTACATTTTCCGCAAAGATGGAAATGCATATAGAAATCAATGTCAAATTGAATTGAATTGATTATCTTTTCTTATATGTGTTTGTCGTCAGGCTTCATGATACATTTCGGAACACATCGCCGGATTCTTTTGAAGTCCAGGAGTTGGCTTGTGATGGTATTGTCATTGACATGGACTACAGTAGTCAAAGGTTAGACTTTATTTGTAAATATCTCTATTTGTAGTTTTTCTTTGTTTCTGAGTATATATTTTCACTTGAATTGGTTTTTGTTTTTAGTATGAACTCACAGCAACTGTTTATTTTTAAACAAATAGCATATTGTCCTATTTGTCGATATATTTTTGGGTCATTTTCAATTGCAAATATTTTATGAGAAATTTCGTTCTTTCTTTTTCAACCTCTGAAGCTTAAATTTTGTTCTTACCCAATACATCGATATATATATTCAGTATTTTCCTGAGATCTGTGAAAAAAATCAATTTGCATTTTTTTCACAAAACACCCGAGTATACAAAGCTTAGTACACATCGGTGTAAGGGTAAAAACAAACATTATACAAAAATGAGTATACAGTGCTAACACACATCGGTGTATGGGTACCAAAGTTAATATTCTTTATCCCCGATGCAAATTTAACATTTTGTACATCGTTGCGGTACCCGCTGCCAAAACATAGGATTCGAACTGCCTCTTGCTGCCGGGCAACCTCGGTAGGCTTGTTGGTAAGACACTGCTCTAGGATTGCAAGGGTCGTGGGTTCGAATCCCACCCGAGTAATATGCCTGTGATAATTTTTCACAGGACTCTGGAGTATACAGTGCTAACACACATCGGTCTATGGGTAAAAACCAAAGTTAATATTTTTTATCCCCGATGCAAATTTAACATCTCTTACAACAATATTTATTTTTTCCATCTTTAGAAATGAGTTTGCCTACGCGTCTAGCGACAAGATGGTTTACATTCGTAGCTTTGAACCGGATGGTAGCAAGATGCGTCTCACCAATACCTTACAAGGTCATGATGGTGAGATCACTCAGGTCAAATGGTCCAGGACAAGACGAAATTGGATCACTGCCTCTGAAGATGGAACAATCCGTGTTTGGGTGAGTGGCACAGTTCTCTTGGGTTTTATGAGCAGAAGGTGATCTCTTTTTAATAAGACCACTTCCCGGGTAAACCGGCATGTTAATCTGATTTTGAAGCATAGGACACTCAGAAAAGCGAACTTAATCACTTTGTTGGAAAGAGACTAAGAAGGACGTTTCAGTTTTACATGTGGGAGGGAAACCATACAGAATTATTTTCACGCAAAACACCCGCAGTCAGGTAGGGACTGAAAACCTAATCTATATAGTTCCCTGGCGTGATTCAAAACCAGGGCCCTAGTTGGGGGAGGCGAGAAAAGAATACCACTAAAGGCCAGTTTTTAGTCGGTCGCGCAATGGAAATCTTGACGCGAAATCATAAAAAGACACAGTTTTTAAGGCCTCAGTCTAGGGATCGCACGCAAGATTTCCATCGCACAACCATCGCGCGACCGACTATAAACCGGCCTTAAGCCAACCTGACCACCCTTGCATGTCTATCATGATAGATAGCTATAGAAAAATAATACTAATAATTTATTGGTTTTGTATTGAGCTCTCTTCACGACCAGCCTGTTCGAGGGCGCATAACAGAACACCATAAAACAACAAAGAGCTGAAAAAACATGCAACATTGGTACATGAAAGCATTTAAAAAGCTCACAATCAAACAAAAACCAAAAATCGACAGATACAAAACTCACTGACATTAATTAGTGCACATTAATAAAGGCTTTCTTAGAAAGGAAAGTTTGAAGGTGTGATTTGAAAAGACTTTGAGAGAATGCAGTAAACGAATATGAGATGGCAAGTTGTTTCATAGACGAGGTGCTGCCGGATAAAAAGCTTGATTTCCTAAAGTAGTAAGCTTTTTGCCCTTCGGATATTCAAAATAGATAAAATAGTTAATTAAAAAACTGTCCTCACAGCACAAAAGCTAAAATAAAACAAATTTTCACTTTGAAATAGTCAGTTGTTTTTTCTTATTTGCAGAGTGGTGATGGTATGACATGTTTGCAAGTCCTGGCCGCCCATGGTTCGGTTACAGCGCTCTGCATTGATGCATATAATAGCTGCATAGTGGCCGGTGTCCAAAACACAATCAAGTGAGTACATTCATCAAGGAGACAATTTATATGTAATTTGTATTAAAGACACTGGACACTATTGTTAATCACTCAAAATAAGTGTTACTGTACCACAAACTTTGCTTGGAAACAAGCGATGGAGAGCTGTTGACAGTAAACAGCATTGTGAGAAACAACTCTCTCGGCTGAAGTATTTTATTGTGCAACTGTAAGCACACAAAGTAATGCAGCAAGGGTGTGGTTTCTTTCATTATTCTCTTGCAAATTCGATGACAAATTAAAGACACTGGACACTATTGGTAGTTGTCAAAGACCAGTCTTCTCACTTGGTGTATCTCAACATATGCATAAAATAACAAACCTGTGAAAATTTGAGCTCAATTGGTCGTCAAAGTTGGGAGATAATAATGAAAGAAAAAACACCCTTGTCACACACAGTTGTGTGCTTTCAGATGCTTGATTTCGAGACCTCACTTTCTAAACTTGAGGTCTTGAAATCAAGTTCGTGGAAAACTACTTCTTTCTCGAAAACTAGGTCACTTCAGAGGGAGCCGTTTCGCACAATGTTTTATACTATCAACCTCTCCCCATTACTCATTACCAAGTGAGGTTTTTTGCTGATAATTATTTTGAGTAATTACCAATAGTGTCCACTGCCTTTAAGCCCAAATTTTCACAGGTTTGTTATTTGTATGCATAATGTTTGGCTACACCTAGTGAGAAGACATTTACTAAACGTGTTCAGTGCCTTTAGAGGCAATGTATTGCTTTTGTTTTAAGGAATCGTTTTTATTGTATTCTAATATTGTTACTGTTTTTATTTTTGCAGTGGTGCTCATTTCATGATGAATGAACACAATGTGTAATTTCAGACTTTCTTTGTGTAGCTCTATCTGCGTTGTGTATTTTCTTCATAACATTTGTGTTTTGATATTACTTGCATATTAATTTGTCTATTTTCTTTCAGACAGATTTTTATTTTTTTTTCATGAAAGTATTCTAGATGCCCAGCTGCCCTGGGTGTGATTTTACCGCTTACCAAAGACAGTTGAAAATAAATAGAATGCAATCATGCAACTTCCAGCTTTTTATCAGCTGAATTCCTTTTTTTCCCCCTGTTTTTTGTGCCACAGAAAACTTAACAATACTGTGCAAAAGATGTTTGTGCGTGGTAGTTTCTCTTCCTCCCCCCCCCCCAAGAACAGAAAATTTGCATTATTTTGAAATAAATGATTGTATAATGTAATTAAGTGTAGTAAAATTAATATGATCTGCTCAGCTGAGTGTCTTCCTTTGGTGGTAAATAATTAGTCAAAGTACATAGATATATTAATTGTTGTTTCAGGCATGACACTCTTCGTACTTAAGTTTGATTTCCGATTTTGGACTATGGAAAATCTGAAAAATTATGATTCAGAAGCTTGAAATGTCTTTTAAAAATTATGTTATAATTACATGTAGGTCAATCCTTTTTTGTATTTAACTTTTTATCTTCTCCAATTTTGGATGTTTTCGAGGAAATAAATCAACAATAAATAACTGTATTATAAAGTGCCAAATTGCCAAAGGATACATGGCGCTGAACATAAAGCCAAAGCAGGTAGGCCTAGCATGGCAGATATTTATGATGGTTAGTTAAACTCGATTCCATAAGTAGGATTTGAAACTTTGCATGGTGGAAATACGATATAGAAAGGTTTGCAGTAACACCATGTAATGACTATCTGTAATGAGTTGGGGTGGTTCTGAAAAGAACCGTTGGTTTCAACTCGACGTTTCGATCAGTATGCTCTGATCATCTTCTGGAGAATAGAGATAGTCATTGCATGGTGTTACCGCAAATCTTTCCATATTGATTCAATAACTTTTCAATGTTGTTTTCTTTTCTTTTAGAGTTTATGATCCTGACACCTACAAGCTGGTACAAACTAACGTTGGACACTCAGACTCCATACGTTGTATCATTCATCTACCAGAGAGAAATCAGGTATGGGTTGGATTCCAGGCTAGGGCAGAAATAGTGTTCGATCTTCACTCATCATTTTATTTAAGCAAATCTCCTAATAAAGAGCACTTATATATCTTAAATAAGGAGGTTCTGCTCACAAAGAGTACATTCTCAAGTGTTGAATCTCACTTTCAACTTTGTTCGTCTTTGTCTTGCTACCCTCTTTATAGAAAATATAATAAGCTGTTGCAAACAACTTACCAACCAAATGGACCGATGATATAAATGCAAAACATTGTCACTTAGCCTTCAAGAAAGATTCTGCTAGAATCTCCTAATAAAGAGCACTTATATATCTTAAATAAAGAGGTTCTGCTTACAAGGAGTACTTTCTCAAGTGTTGAATCTTATTTTCTAATTTGTTTGTCTTTGTTTTCCTGCCCTCTTTTAACAACAAGAAAATATAATCAGTTGTTGCAAACAACTTTCCAACCAAATGGGACGAGAAATATAAACAATAGTTAATGGCCGGACACTTTGACCCTAGTAGAATCTTTCGACCCTAGCAGAATCTTTCTCAATGACAACGTTGTCATTATTAGCCTTTGAGAAAGATTCTGCTAGGGTCGAAAAGTCTTGCCATTAAACTATTGTTTGCTCTTATAACAATAGTCCTATTTTAAAAAGGTAACTTGGCCAGTCCCAGCAGTTTTATTATAGCAAGAGTCAACTGAGTTTATGTTTTTTGTCTTGCAGTACGTGTCGGGCTCGTGGGACGGAAGTCTGCGCGTCTGGAACGCCTTCAAGCCGGTGGCTCGCAAAAAACGCCTCAAGATGGAAGAAAAACGAGAGAGTATCGCTGGATTCAGTGCTAACAATCCAAACTACCTCATCGAAGATGAAGACCTGGCATGAGCCCCCCACCCCCCCTCTCCCGTTCTCCCAACCCTCAATCCGTCAAAATAGAGAAAATCTGTTAGGAAAGTATCATTAGCCCATTAGATAGAATGGTATGCTTGCTGATATGATGATTAAAGGCACTGGACACTGTTGGTAATTAATCAAAATAATTGTTAGCATAACAACTTTCTTGGTAACGAGCAAAGCAGAGCTGATGATAGTAAAAAATAAATTGTGAGAATTGGCTCCCTTTGAAGTAAAAGTAATTTTTTTAGAAAGAGGTAAGTTATCACTCAAATATTTGAATCTCATCAGAGACTTCAGGCCTGAAGCCTTTTTCTGGCATCTAGAAGCACAAAACTTTGTGCAGAGAGTGTGTGTTTTATTCTTTCATTATTCTCTTGCAACCTCGAAGACCAATTGAGCCCAAATTTTCACAGATTGGTTATTTCATGCATATGTTGGGATACCCCATGGAGGTAGAAATTTATACCCCAAGTGAGAATACTGGTCTTTGACAATTACCAAAGGTGTCCGGTGCCTTTAAAACGGATTTGATCTGATGTTTAAAATTGAATTTGTTCATGTGTAAATGCTGCAGGGACAGTCTTTCTAGAGAAAACAAAACCAAAACATACTGACACAGATTGGACAGATTAAAGGCGATAAGTATGTAAATTTATGTAAATAAAAAAAGAAAACTAACCATCAACTCATGCAATTTTAACAAGAACGCAAAGAAAACCACACCTTTTTGCAATAGAATAAAAGGTGTTGACATAATAAATGGCACTTCTGTAGAATAGGTCTTTGTGAGTAAAAGGTGTAAATTAATTTAAACATTCCGTCCAAAATGATTTTTTTTACACAAAATGCTTATTGATACATTTTAGATTAAGAAGACAAGTTTTTCTGACCTTTTTGGAAGAAGACATTTAGAGGAACACGTTGCCTTGGACCGGTCGAGTTGGTCTATGAAAAGCGTTTGAAACAGATGTTGTAAAAGTAGAATACAATGATCCACACAAGTATCACTCAAAATTGCACGGTTTTCATTTTATGTCGCGAACTAACACAGTCGGCCATTTATGGGAGTCACAAATTTGACTCCCATAAATGGCCGACCATGTATGTCGACGAGGTAAAACGAAAAACCATGCAATTTCGAGGCATATTTGTGTAGATCATTGTATTCTACTTTTACAACATCTTTCTAACCATATCGACTTTATAACAAACGGTTACAGAACGCTTTTCAAAGACCAACTCGACCAATCCAAGGCAACGTGTTCCTTTAACACAGCACACTTTCTTTCAGTTAATTTTAATTAACTGCTGCATGCAAAAATTAATGTAAATATCTACAATGTATCTGTGTAATTATTATTAATATGTTAAATAATTGTAAATATGTTGTTGCAGAGTTTCTATACAGACAAGGACGAGAAAATGGTGCTTTTAGCTGTTCCATAAAACAACCGTAGTGTTAACCATAAACAGCCGTGGTGTTTACCATAAAACAGCCGTTGTGTGAACCATCAAACAGTCGTGGTGTTAACCATAAAACAGCCGTGGTGTGAACCATAAAACAGCCGTGGTGTTAATCAGGTACTCCACATATTATAAAGTTTGGGGTTTGCAAATTCAAAATTTGTAAAAACGACTCATAGTTTTCGCTGAGGACGTAGTAGTCTTCCCACCATAGTGGACGTTGTTGTTATTGTTTTTGCTCGGTAAGATTACTCATTGTCGACTGCATTTAAATAAAACAATAACAAATCCGGGTCAAGCTATTGGTGGCGTGCTATAATTCAGTTGGAAGTCGTGAAGTTACAGTTGACAAGTTGCGTTGGAGTACCTGGTAAGTGCAGCCCACCCAATAAAATTGTACATTTAAATTCAGCATTCCATAATATCCCACCTTCATGTCATTGTAATGATTATTATCTATACTTTTAAACAGCTACCTGAGCGGAATGTTTTCAACAGAAACGGTATTTTTACTTGTTTATAATGCACTTGTTCACCATTTTAATGTAATTTTGATATGTGTGTACACTTCTGAACTTTTCGTAATTATCGATTAAAAAATCAGGCCCCTACCTAAAGGTTTTTTGAAAAACTAAAAACACTTCTGCCGTTGAGAGCGGGCGTCAAAGGACAATGCCGCTGACGTCATTTGTGGGAGTTTGCTTTATTATACATCAACGCTGCAACAAAGCGACTTTATCTACTTATGACGTTTTGAGAGTGATTACGTAACGGGGCTTTTCGCAAATCTCGGAGAAAAGCTCTGGACAAGGGCATACAAAATGATTGTTTTTTTACACAATTGAAACCTATTTATAATCATATGACTCGATTTCCTTATTCATCGAAAACATTTTAAGTGGAATTCAGCAAAGTTCACGACTTGGCATTTTCGTTCAGGCAGGTCTTTAAGCATTCATTCATACCATTATATATTCAAGTTGAAATATTTCTGTGTACTTAAATTTATATTATTCCAGATTATATTAAAAAAAAAACATGTTATTGTTCCTGTGTTTGTAAACAATTTAAATGTAATTGTAAATAACAAATGTTGCTAACAGCTGTGTTTCTTATTGTTGCTTTTGTTTCTGTGTTGTTTCTTATTGTGCTGAGGATACTGTGACTACAACCTATAGAGACTCTAAACCCCACAGTTTACTAAAAGGTGAACATGCCATAATTTCAACTTATCTCTTCAAATTCAGATCCTGTAGTTCGGACCCTATAGTCTCCAGAGTTTTTTTTAGCAGCGACTCTGACCTTGATTGGTAGACATGATTTAACAACATTTGTTTTTTACGAAAACCTCTGACTATTTGCTGACATTATAATCTGGGTAATAAATTGGGTAATAAGTGAAATGATTAAATCTGCTTCGGTGACTTTCTTTCCTACAGAAGTATTAAAGTGTATGCATAAAAATACACATAATCTGCATACAATATTTTAGTAACCACCAGTTAACTTTGCACCGATAGCAGTCGTAAACAACTAAGCTATGAATATTAATTTTGGTTTTGCACTTTACTCAGTACTTTCCCCGTGTCCTGTGATATCGGGTGGGAGTCGAACCCACGACCTTTAATAATAACAATAATCCAAATCATTGTAAGGTGAAACCAAGATAAATATTCAGTATCCCCGGTGCAAACTTAAACAAATTATATAAAATTAAGCCATGGTCGGGAAGAATTGTGGTCGGTCGAGGGTGATACCTATCGTCTCCTCCTGGGTGAACGTCGAACCATGCCCTCTGCCCTCTGCCGTGTTAGAACGTGGTTTTACGGGGGAGAGCTGACTGCCGTGGCGGCCGGAACTACGGTCGGATTGTGCTCCGGACCGGGCGGCAGACCTAGCTACCCACACAGCATACCGACGTCGGGCTGACATTAAAAAGGGTCAATTTAGGTCGGTGAAGGTCGCCGTCGGTGTCTGACGTTTGTGTGACGTCATATTTTGGTCAGTCTATGACGTTCAGGTTGGTGATTAAATTTTGACGTCAGAAATACGTCAAACTGTTGTCAAATTGAGACGTCAGTGAGGTGTGAAACTATTGACGTTATTTAGACGTCGTTATTTGGTCATGTGTAGATGTCATTTTGAAGTCATAATGCTGACGTTTTTGCAACGTCATATTATGGTCAACCTGCGATGTCATTTTAGCGACCAATTATTGACATCAATATAACGTCATTTAATGGTCAATTTTTTGACATCAGTTTAGCGTCGAAATATTGTAGTTAGTTAGACGTCATATTTAAGTCAGGTTTAGATGTAATTTTGAAGTCATTATGCTGACGTTTTTGCAACGTCATATTATGGTTAACCTGCGATGTCATTTTGGCGACCAATTATTGACATCGATATAACGTCATTTAATGGTAAATTTTTGACATCAGTTTAGCGTCGAAATATTGTAGTTATTTTAGACGTCATATTTTGGTCATGTTTAGATGTTATTTTGGAGTTAAACGCGGACGTTAAAATAACGTCATATTAAGGTCAACCTGCGATGTCATTTTGGCGTCAAATTATTGACATCAGTAAAACGTCATTTAATGGTCAACTTTTGACATCAATTTGGCGTCGGAATTAAATAGTTAGTTAGACTTAATATTTTGGTCACGTTGAGATGTAATGTTTGAGTCATTATGCTGACATTAATACAACATCATTTTTGGTCAAGCTGTGATGTCAATTTGGCGTCTAATTATTGATATCAATTAAATATCATTTAATGGTCAACTTTTGACATCAATTAGCGTCGGAATTAAGTAAATAGTTATACGTCATATTTTGTTCATGTCAAGATAGAGTAAAATGCTGGTACGTTGTTAATACAATGTCCATTTTATAAGGTCATCCCGTGATGTAAATTTGGCGTCAATTTACCGACATCGGTAAAATGCTATTTGAAGGTCAACTTTTGACATCAATTTGGCGCTGATATATTGTAGTTAGTTTCTGACCAAAGTATGACGTCTAATAGACGTCAAGACCAACGTCTAACTGACGTTGAATTAACATTGTATCAGTGTAGGAATGACGTCAAACAGAGTCATGCAACGTCAGTTAGACGTTGGGTTTGACCAAAAACCTATGTCAATTTGACGTCGCGCATGGGTGCAAAAATTACGTCACTTTAACGTCAAACATTCAGGTCTGACCTGAAAATGACGTCATAACAACGTCGGTCTGCTGTGTGGGTATACACCCTCTCAGTGATTCCGCGGCTGCAATCAAGAACCAACAGAAACACTTTTTAAAAGTACTGCCTATTTCATCTTTTTTCTCGTTTAGGTTTATTAAAAAATACATTGCAACTAAACGACCGAATTGAGTGATTTAAAGGGGAAAAATACTATTTCTTAAGCGCCCTTCGAAGCATTTACGTAACAGCTTGATATAATGTGGAGCTAACATTGTGACGCACTTTGGGCAAATTATAGACTTAATTGGCTCATAGTCCAAATCCCTTGGCAATCTCAGAAAAGTATTGTTTCACGCGGGACCACAATAGCTACACTTTGACGGCGGCGGGTATGCGGGTATGCTTAGGGACCTCCCGCACGAGAACGGGACTTGAACCATTTTTGTTTTGGGTAGTAACAACAAATCGTGGTACATGTACTTTTCGAACGATTGGCACCCTTCCTCTCCCAAATAAATAACGACAGTATCCTTAAAACTAAGTTAAAGTGCCAACCCAATAGAAGTGGCGCTTGGCCATAGGCATTTAAAACATATTGTTTGTCTTACCTTTTTTAGAAGTTTACTTTTAAATTTTAGTTTTTCACTCACCGACATCATTATGTCTGTGCCATCACGGACCCTCTCAGACTTCTTTCTACCAATGACTGAAATGACTAGATAAATAACAACAAAGATGACAAGATGAATATTACAAGAAAATTAGTTGTGTCTTTTCTAGGTGACGTCACCACTTTTGGCTTAAGTCATGCTCACGTATTGCGTCTGCACGTACGTACCTGACGTGAAAAAATGGCAACTTCATCACGTATGCTTAAAAAGTTAAATTTTTACAACACTTTTTTCATGTTCACGTTCACGTTTTTGCTCGCGCAACGTGCAGCTAACCTCCCCAGTATGGCTCTGATAGCAGCTGTTATATCGGGCTCGACGTTTCAAAATACTCTGCTCGTCTTCAACAAGAAGTGATAGTTCTTGTTATTTCATACTCACCTACAACAGTAGTCTTGTTCCAAGACCATTGGTGTTGCGCGGTAACACACGATCAACGTTCCGATCTCTGCACGACAAAAACTGTACACGCTTTGTAATAACCGAACGCTAGCGGGCGCTCTGTTTCTCTGATTATGATCTCACCATGGTGAGATCATGGTGAGAGAGATCAGAAAAATCAGAGAAACAGAGCGCCCGCTAGCGTTTGGTCATTACAAAGCGTGTACAGGTTTTGCCGTGCATAGATCGGAACGTTGATTGTGTGTGACCGCGCAACACCAATGGTCTTGGAACCAAGACTATAACAAAGTCGACAGAGAGAAGAATAAAAGGCCTAATAGCCGCTAGCGCCCACCCATGTGCTGCATTATGTAATCGGCCCCTACCGAAGTGCTGGTTTTCGCGGGAAACAGACAAAAACATCAAGCTGAAACAACGTTTGTTACACAACAAACAGTGGCACACACACACTTGTTGAGTTTCCGAATCTGCTGAAAAGTAATGATTAAATCGGCCAAAGAAACCATGGATCGTCATTTAATGCAAGCAGAGTAATTTCGGAATTATAATTATTTCGTCGGTGAGCCCTTTGGATCAACGAAAAGTGGAAATGTCTCTGCGAGAAATGGAGTGCCCTGTGTGCCTGGCTGCCGGCCGGAAGCATCAACCTTGAATGCTCAGCCTATATGGGGATGGCTCAGAATCAAGATTGCAAGGTATTTAGGTATTTAATAGTCTATCAATTCATGATAAAATCATACCCTGTTCCAGCTAGGAAGTAGAAATTCACAAACCGGCAGATTAGAGTTGCAAACCTCTGCTGAATGTTCAACACGGTTATTTACATTTTGCAAGCCATAAAACTACAATAAGCGTATTCCTTACTAAGTAAAAGCATGGAGAAAAGCCAACAGTGCAACTGGTACTGCTTGTATTTTGTAACAAATAATATTGCCGGCGTAAACGCAGCAAAAGTTCCTTCGTCTGTACGAGTCAAATCTTTAAATAATCCGTTTACAAACTGCCTAATTTGTAACTAACCATGACAAGATTTAGTTTATAGCGGTCGTGTCACGATTCCTCACCGCATACTTTAAAATAAATATTAAAAGAACGTTTAATATATGTAGAAGAGTCATCATATGCATCAAAATCACATCACCTTCAATTTAAACTGTTAATATTATGTCCTAGACACCCCCTCCGTTATTTACTTTTCTTTTCCGCGAACTTGATTGATCAATGGATTTTTTTTCTTCCTACGAAATTGCCACTCTCATAATGCTTTTTAATGGGATTTTTCCGCTTTCTTTTCTCTAAATCGATTTAAAAGAGGGAATCCTTAAAAAGAATCAGGGAAAAATAATTGCCGCCAGGCATGTGCACGGCCGAATTTCATGGCTCTGCTTACTTTGCAAAGAACTTTGCGCCTACGTAAGCGTGATTTAGCGCTTACACGGCCGGGCTGCATGGATAGCCATGATTTAAAAATAATATAAAGGATTGTTAACATGCATCGAGAGAACCGAAAACAAAGACAAACATCAAAATATGTAATTAAGCATAAAACATTTTCAAAGCATTAGCTTTTACACACCATTTAAATGATGTACCAAGTACCTGATTGTGGTGTAGTTAATGTTAATGTTGATTCCCAAACTAAACTATTTTTTGTAAGCAGTTAGTTCAGAGGCCCTATTCTTTCCACCTGCACGGCACAACAGGCTGCAAGGGACGACGCCATCTGGTTTTCTGTTTACGGTTTCTGTTCTTGTATGATGGAGACCATTGACTGTCTTCATCACAGCAATGTTGATCAATTTAACGGTTATATAGCCTCCATGAATGCACAAAATAAAGGTTCTGACCCGGTTCAGAACATCTGACAATTTTATTCCATCTACATGTATCACCGCTTTGTACACTATAGATATCGAAAGGTGCTTGAGATCCAGTAATGATGAATCAGATGCGGCAAAGGAAAAAGTCATTTGGATGTGGTGGGTAAAAATGTCTCCACCAAAGCTGGTGTGCTTGTCTGCATTACATTTAGTGTCATCAACTGATATGCAAGGCTGTCGAATGTTTATGTATGGACAACAATGTTATAGGAAGGATTTATTCCTCCATGGGACAACGTACTGGATGGGATAGGGCTCTTTATAACCACGAATGTCTTTCACCTTTACTCCCATTATACATGTAGTCTTATGATGAGAAACTTAACCTGTCACTTAAAAACAATTTTTTTAAGGCAAATATAGTTTTTGCATGTTTTTGTAATGTTCCCCTACATATGACTTGCACACAAACAGTTCGTGCTCAGTCATTACTCATGGTTAACTTATTTATTGAATGCAACCATGGGGGTACAGAACTCGACTTTCATGGCACAAAAGTCATACGTAGCACCCATTATTAGAACCAATATTATTATGTGAACAAACTTGACAAAGGCATTTAGTTTTTCAACAAGAAGTGTAACGGCGACGACCCGCCCCACACATGATAATGTCAGATTTTTTTTAATGTCCAAGGGTCTAATTAGGCGAATAATTTTCGTGTCAGGAGATGAAAATTATTTCAGCATGTAAAACGTATTTTCGTGACGTTGTGTTATTCGTTTCTCAAAAAAAAACTACACCACCTCAGCATTTTAATGTAAGCTTTTGACGATCATTATCTTCACACGGTGTAAGTCAATCTGTGGACATTGTAATTTTCGAATGCGCGGCTTATTAACCGTAAGACTAAGAAGCAGGATGACCATTCTAGGAAAGGGCGTGGTCGCTTTCCGATTGAGGCAGAATGAACTGATGTTTTCTTTGAACAATAGTTGTTGTTTGTCACTGTCAGCATGACAGTGTTGCAACATTTGTTGTTAGGTGAATGTATTATATGACTGGAGTTGGCCTTACTCTGTCCTTACTCTACCCATGGTCATACTGCATAATGACCATGCATTATGACGATACCTTACTGCAGGCATCCCTAAATAACTTACCAGTGCCAGAGCAAGGACCAGCTGTCAACAAATGATGCTGGTTCCTAAACTACTTTACACCTTTTTATGTCTCGTCATCATATTTAACTTGCTATGACTAGTGGCCAATCCGAAACCTGAGGTGAAAGTTGTTTATTACACAACTTGTTCTAAGTTAAAGAAAATAAACTTTAACAAGGATCACCATAATGGCAGCATTTTTTTTTTTTTTGGGGGGGGGGGGGAAACAAATAAAAAAACAAAAACACAAAGTAATTAATCCAGTGATTGATTTCCCCCAAAATCAGTATACTACATTGTAATTGTATTATTTGACAGAACTTGTTTTTCTTTGTAGGGCCTACTTGAAAACCCATTATTTCATGGAGATATCCTAAAGTACAGTTAGGCTACATTAGGGAGACCATCATTAATATTTTCGGTCCATGATCCCAAAAGGTGGAGCATAATGGCGAAACCATTAATGATGAAAATACCTCTATGACCGGACAAGCCGAAGAGAGTTGAAAGTTGTTCAGACAGGTAATAATTTTGGTATTATCAGACAATTTGAAAATACAGATCACAAGGCTTGACAGGACAATTTGAGAAATGCTGTCCCTTGGTGTTCACTTGTTTTCAAGACGCAATGTTCTTGATTTACGAACAAGCTTAATATAAACTGGTACTAAGAAACAGGCCACATTTGTCGACAGCTGGTCTTGCCCCAGCACTGGTAAATAGTATTCAGGGATGTTTTAGGGACCATCATTACTGCAGGAAGGCGGTCACCCGTTAGTAATTAGGTTATGTAACACAGCTCTGTGGGTCAGGCCATGGCAGAGTTAACATTTATGCCAACTAAATAACAAATTGATGAACAAAATCTCAACATAAAATCGAAAGGAAAGAAAGTTTACCACCGAATAGATAATGTATATTTCAAAATTGCCTGAGTTGTGTTAATTTCAAAGAAGCAAGGTTTTATTGTGACATTAAAACGAAGTTTTCAAATCATGCATGTACATAATTTTTCAGCTGTTCAGATTTTGAAATTTCATTTTATCAGACAATAGCTTTTTATTTTCTGTGGTTTCTTTTAAATTTACACCACTTTGTTTTATATGTCAGATTGATTTTTACAATTTCGAAAACAAAATACAGTAATGAATTTGCCAACAAATTATTGGAACATAAACAATTGTAGTTTTTTTTTATTTTTGTCCTGCTGTGTAGGCCTACTTGCACTAACACTTATAATCATGGGGATTATGAAGTACATCATTGACTTATACATTTACAATTATGGTGACCCTCAATGAATAAATAAATCAGTAAAACAATTGTAGTCCTTGACAGACCTTGTTCTTCTGTGTAGGGCCTACTTGAAAACCTTTTATTTCATGGTTATATCTTAAATATTGAGACCATCATGATTCCATAGTCCTAAATGGTGAAACCACTATTCCTCCATGGTGAAAATAGGGGGAACACTGAATCCAGTCTACACACACATAGATACTGCATACAGTACGCCATGGGACCCACTTCTAGAGAGCATTCATCTGTAAGTTATTGGTTACATAATCGGACAAGGTTTTTGCAAAGGTCAGATCGTTGCTATGACTACTGGACATTCCGAAGCCTGTGGTGAAGGTTCTGGTTCTGGTGAATAACTGCACAATCTCCACATATCGGGATGTACACGTTAAGAAAGTCTCCACTTAGGTGGCAGAAAGGTGGGGGGGTCATGTTAAAAAAAAAAAGCTCTATCTTCTTTGCGTTCACGCAGGCAGGGTATAATAATACATGCACTACTGCAGTGTTTTATAGGTCTGTTACCGACTCCAAATTGCTCTTACCCCAACGATTCTCCCTGCACTGACAGGCAGAGTACCAGTGAAACACACACGACTCCTTGCCGCAGAGAATTCATCCCAATGGTCCGTGTGCTTTGCACTCTGTCAATAGAACAGTGGGTGATTTTATATTCACTACCTCATGGGGACCGAAAACACAACAGTAAAAGCCGGTTCATACCGGATGCTTTGCGCGATGCGCGAATTTCAATGCGTCAAAAAGGGAAATGGAGTGCGTTGTGTCACCAAAATTCGCTTCGTATTCGCATTTGCAGGAAGTATGAACCGGCTTAAAGGGGAAAACAAAGGGTATTCATAGACCTTTATCACGCTGTCACCATCTTGGTCGTGTTCCCTGTTTCCAATATAAGTAATGAATGCTACATTCATTGCGCAAATATGGCACCAGACTATTATTTCATCCAGCCTCAGTTTGGTTACAGTGAGTTGGAATTGAGTAAAATCAAGATGGCCACACCGTGATAAAGGTCTATAGGGGAATTCTAAATCCACAAGGATCTTATAGTACACTGCAAATCACGTTGGTCAACATTTGCCGCACTTTTTTGCCCAACGTTGGTTTAAATATCAACTGACTAGGCATAACATAACCAACTGTGGTTGGGCAATAACTTTTATCCAATAGTTGGGCAAACAGTTTGACAAAACCAGTTGGTCAAATCATTTTACCCAGCAGTTGGGTAACTTTTGACCAATAGTTGGGCAAGTTTGTTTACCATTATGTTGGTAAAAATGTTACCCAATAATGTAATCAGTTGATATTTAAACCAACGTTGGGCAACCGTGTTGGGCAAAGGTTGCTACCCAACAAAAGCAGCAATGATTGATTGTTTGTTGGTTACTCTTTGTTCAATGGTTGGTTGGGCCAAATGACAAAAAAATACCAGTTGATCGTCCGGATTTTTCCAAAAAGATGAAGATGAGGGCCTTTTTATTTATGTATTCTTCCAAACGTAAAATATGATGGTTGCAACAACAATTTTAAAAGGGCATCTGCTGGTACATCTAACTCTTTCCACACTGGATTCATCTGATAATTATGTGCAGTCAATAATGTTTTCAGCTAGCATTCCTCCTCACTTCTGCTTAAACTTCTGCTTTGTTGTAACTGCTGGAACTGGGCAGCGTAGTATTTTTCAATCTGATGAGGTAAATAAATGCATCATGTCAGAAGTAAAAGAGTCAGCAATCAACAGACGGTGTTCATTGCAATTTTTATTATTTATAGTTTTCTTTTTTAAAATTACCATTTCCGAAGCATTTGGGTCTATGTAATTATGTCGAGATAACTGAGCCCGATCTCAAAAAGTCTGGAACACAACGGATTCCGCCCTGTTCACATGGGAGCATTGTGCACACACTCACAATGTATCGCTTGCATCAAACTATGTATGTGTAAGGTGGGCTCCGTCCTACTTGACTTACTATTGTTCTGAAAACTATGTGTCACTACACATGAATCAGTGTATTCTATGGGTAAACCTTTAAATGTCGGCTGTTGTTAGCATCTTACCTATAACGTTTTAGAGAAGCACTTCATCCCCTAATCTCGAAGAGTATTTTTGACAGACAGCCGCCATTTATGTTGCTTGTTATGCGTTGCGTGCTTAGCATGCTAGAGGGAATTCCCCTTTTGCTGGGCGCTGGTGCGCCGGCTGCGGTCCGTGCATCAGCTGGCATTGCGGGTACCCCGCGCGGGTATAGCCCTCCGTCTGTGATATGAATACTTGAGGAAACCCACTCCCCCTTTTATAATTCTACCAAAATCTTCGTATCCGGGGAAACAGAAAACACTCCAGGAAAGATAAGATTTTAAAGTCCTGAGGAAACTTTATATGTGATACAGAACAAATTTTCATATCAACATCTGACATATCATTTACTTTGGTGATACAGGATTCGTTTTCAATTCTTTGAGGGTTAATTTTTATATCTTGTTATGACTGGTTATCTTTATTAAACCACTCAATGTTTGGATGCCTGGTCACCCGGATTTTCTAGGACATGTGCAATAATACAGTCACAACTATGAAAGTGTGCTATTTGGGACTAGAGCCAAACTCCACTTCACTGAGGGAAATTTACATGCGGAGACCGTTGACAGCAAGCCTTTTTAAGATATGGCGAACACAACGCTACAACATTAAATTGTGGACAATTTGTGTGTATTATGCACCCAAACCGCGGTACACTCCTATCGCGTCCGCCATACTTCAAAAAAGCTTATACCAGTGATAATGTTGATCATTTTAAGTATTGTTGATCGCTTAAGGTGTCTGACTAAATCAATCTTTATCTTGGAGTGATGCACACATTGAGAAACAAGACTGTTCAGGGGTCGAAATTGCCACTAGCCCGCTAGCCCGGGACTACCAGATTTACAGCCGGGCTACTGATTTTTCCAGTTTGATAGCCCGACGGGCTAGTGGAAAAACAATGCAAAAATCATCATTACAAACAACAAAGAACTGTGCTATGGTGTATTATAAAGTTTGAGCCGTGACGCGAGACATAATGTGTCTTTCGGGCAACCAAAATCTCATCAGGGCTACTAAAAATTATTGGTTACTAGCCCTGCTGACTACACTGAAAATACACTTAATTTCGACCCCTGCTGTTAATAAACGTGTGGGGGTTCTCTGGAGGGATAATAAGTGTTCTTCCTTTTCACAAACTCTAAACAAACTGGTTACACAAAACTCTGATAGTACTACGACTGGTTCAAACATTGGTATCAAACTCTCACAAAAATTGATACAATCCAAAAGATTGCTGGTCGAGATATCCTTGGCCTCAGTCTGGAGATCCCAAACTGTTTCATTTACTTTTGGTTTGCAGTTGTTAATTGAAAGAAAATACTCATTTAACCACTTAATTTATAAGAGTCTTAGTTCCGGACTGACACGAAACTATGCAATGTTTTCATCATTGGACTGCACACTGTTACAAAATCAGATCGGTTTTTAAGGTAATCTAATTTTCCACACTGCCAAATCTAATTTCTGATAAACGTAAGTTTTCTGCTCTTAGGGCCAACTTAAGGAACTTGCCCTACACTTAAAGAAATTATTATAATCCGAAGGAACACAGGGGACCATTCTACAGCACAGCGACTCCTCTCGTTGAACTTGACTTCTCCTGAGCAGACGCTTGGTGGCGCTCTAAACTTACCCTCAAAATGAATGCCCACACACCGTTGGAATTGTCAGTCATTTCCATCCGTCATTTACGAACAGTTTTAAAAGAATGCCAGGCTCCATGACTAAAGTATGCCGGTTCTTACTGTGTTTGTTACGCTTTGTGATAGCTACGGTCACACTTAGTAATGACACACGACCCCAAACGCACAAATCTCTTAGTAAATTGCTTACACATGAACAATAAAGTCTAATAAAACAAGTTTGCAGTTCCCTTAAGACCGAACAAGTTGTCATTTTTAAAATTCATGCTTTTATTTTCTGTATTTTTGTAACATGATATGTTTTTGTTGGAGGGGTCTGGGAGGGCACATCGCTTTGATGACAGTTTTTAAAACTTTTGCCTTACCCTGGACGGCCCCTGCCAACAAAAAATTATGTCCGAAGATTTAAACTAAAATAATTAAATAATAAATAAGTTATTTAATTTTCTTATGATGAATACTCTTACGATATGGTGAATTTCGTCACACTCCCTTTTCTGAATCCTTTTTGCTTTAATTATGTAAACAAAAACGGCACACAAACATAATTAGCTATGGGGAGAGTTGTTTTGCATTGTGGGTCAAAGATTTGGTTCTGCCAGATGGCGGACTGTATACAGTTAACAAAGTAACAGGAAAACAACCCAGTTTCGAGGCGTTATTGTTCACCGTAATATATTCTGCTCTAAGTTGGCAACAACATTAACTTCTTAACAACTTTTTATAAACCCGAAGCGCCCAATATATACGAAAACATGTCCCTTAGACAAACGAAAGAAACACTTGAGGAGCCTTCATCCGTGTTTTACTAGTTTTATCTATAACTCTATAAATTTATAATAAACCTTGGATTGAAGATAACAGTAATACATCCCCGTGTGTACATTGCAAGGTGAGCCCGCCCTCTATTCAAACGTGCACTGGTCCCCTGCCTCTCATATCCGCAACATAAAAACACGTATCGGTTTTACAGAACCAACGATTTCATTGGCTAGAATGATTTCATTGGATAAACGGGCAGTGACGTAAGCTTTCCATATCTGTTTTTTGATTGGTCAAAAGTAATGTTTAGCAGCTACGCTCGTATGCGTGAGCAGCTACACTTTCGGTCGTTTGTATGCAGCGTGCATTGTGTAGGCAAAATTATTAGATGTTAAATTTTGATTTTACCCACTTTCCCGAGTCCTGTGAAAAAATATCACAGGCATATTACTCGGGTGGGATTCGAACCCACAACCCTTGCAATTCTAGAGCAGTGTCTTAATACCAACTAGACAACCGAGATTGCCCGGTAGCTGGAGGCAGTTCGAATCCTATGTTTTGGGAGCGGGTACCGCAACGATATAGGTGAAAGGTGATTATGGACAGGGATTGACGTAGGCTAAAAGCACGTAATATCTGGCGTTATGTTTAGGATAATGGGTACTACGTGGACTATCATGACTATGTTCGTACAGAGACAGTACTCCGCCGACTTTTGATGAGCATAGTTTTCCCACAGTCCAGAGTTGTACTTTGGATTTACTTTTCTAAATCAACTTCGAATTTAAATGTAAATATTGAAAACCTAATAATTAATAGTAGCACAAGGGTTCACTCATTTTAAAGATTGATTTCCTGAACACTAAGGTTTTGCTTTTTGAACTTTTTATTGATTACCTTTATTTATCAACGTTGCACAATCTTGGTTACATTGATTATTTTATAAATACAAATGGAAATTAAAAGTATAGGAAATGTCACATTACAGAAAGACACTCTAACCCCGAGCGTCTTTGTACAGCTTTAAATTACCAAACGGTTATTAGGCAAAATGTCCACATGCAATGTACAGTCAAAACTCCTTCAATCCGGCAATCTCAAAGCCTGGCAAAAAGGGTCACTTACAATGACAACTGTTTGGACCAGTACTATAGTACTATTTATTTCAATAATAGTTTTTGTTAACGTACAAAACATAATATAACATCTTGTTTGAACAACAATGACGGCACCATACATGTTAATCTGGGAGGGGGCAAGAGCGGACGAGCTGAAAAAAAAAACCAGAAAAAAAAAAGGTTTTGGTTGAATTTTGTTCTGCTGTAAAAGCAATGAACCAAAGTTATGAACTTATACCAGCCGTGTCTTGGGCTCGGGCCGAGTGGTAACGCGAACATTATCTGATAATGTGGTGCAATTGCTTTGGGCTAAACTCAATGTCAGCCGTGGAAGGGGGTTTTGCAATGGGTTTTTTTCTGTACATCAAAATTGCCATCCTCAACAATTTTCCCTTTTGTTTTTAAGGATTTTATTGAATCGATTTTAGGAAAGTACAATCCCCATTGAAACGCACTACGACAGTGGCAATTTTGATGTACAGAAAACAACTTATGGGTTGAGAGGGTGTTTAAATTTTGGCCCAAACTGGGTGAGCATAGACATTTTTTGTAATTTTGCTGCCCTCTCCCCAGCGTTACCCCTTGTCAACAATATTGAGATGTATCACAGTTCAGCAACATGAAAATAAGTGTATACTTTTTACAACTTGATCAAAATGCTCAATACACTTTTGGGAACACTAGGTGGCAGCAGATTCCAATACCGGGTAAACCCAACAAGAAAGGTTAGGTTACAGTGGAAGCACTTAAATACTAACAATTAAAAAATGCTTGTGCTTTCGTAACAATAACTCCTTCATCAGATGCAAATCCATTGTCCTCGCAAATGTGCCTTTGCTCAGAACTACGAAAACAATTACCTGGTAAGTCTGCTGCCACCTAGCGTTTAAAAGTATCCCAGTGGGGAGTGTAAATGGTCTACTCTTTAATAGCTGCAAGCAAAATAACAATCGTGCATACAAAGCGGGGCTTGCAACAGCATGGTAAATCCAAATTACGGGGACCGTAGGTAGACTGAGTGCGAAAATCATCAAACACCAGAAAACAAAACAAACATAACGGACAATTTTGTATAAACCTGTTTTGTACACAGTTATCCCAAGTAGTTTTTGACTCTATAACAACAACACCTTTTTGGCATGTTAACCTTGTGTTACTCTGAATATTAATTTCCTTTCGATTTGAAGTCACAATTTTTAACATTCATTTTGATTTCTGTATACAATACAATGTACCATCGTTTTGCTGATAAGACTAAACAAATTTTAAATATATAATTATAAATAATGATTATGTTGAACATTTCTAGTGCACTATGTCTGTCAATGATGACACTCCAGGCACAAAAACAAAATCTATCAGTAAAACATACACAGGGTGGGATTGATTGGGTAATTTAAAAGTTACTTCAAACAGTTGACATCTTTTCCCTCTCTCTTTAACGATTCATAACCCATCACTCTTTCTTATACATGAATGACATTTTGTTAAGGTACGTGTATAAAATGACTAAAACCCACATACTATAATCAGCTTATTGCTTTCCAATTATATATAAATGTAAAAGAAAAAAAAAAAACTTTTGCGATGCAGTTCGGATATCATTATATCTCACTGCATTTTTATAGCAATAATTAGCAGGACACCAGTCACACATTGTACACGTGGCATGGTATTTTAGCTGGTGACCTTTCTGGTTAGCATATTCGTTTCTGAGTAGCTCGTTTTGTGACTAAGCTCTAAACTGGGCCCTGTATTTGCTATAAGCTTTATGCGTGCTGCGTACAGGTGCATTTTGGCGTAGCTTAATTCAGCAAGGGTGAATTTCAGAATGAGTTTCAAGACTCTTATCTGGAATAACTTAGGGACTAATCTTGGGTGTTTTTTTTACTCCTAGGACTAGCCCTAAGCTAGGACTGCCTATTGTGAAATAGACCCAGTACACTGATTGCATTTATTAACTTAAAAATGTATATATTTATTATTTCTTTCTGTCAACCTCATCTTTAAAACATGCATAATATTTATTCAATGTCCATTTAAACGCTTGGAACATGTAATAATATAGGAAGCCCAGAATTGTTTTACTAGTAATAGGGCCCAACTAATGTCTCTGCTTCGCTTCGCGTAAATTAAACATCGATTACGTCACCTACATAGGCCTTTTTTGAAACATCGGATGTATGCTTGTGCGTTTGCGTTCACCTTTCTACTATTTAATCGCTAACGCTTTATACAGTTTGTGCAGAAACTCCACACTCACTATCTACGGGCGGCCATTAAGGCAAACAAAGACGACTGCAAAAAAAAAAAAAAAATTGTCAGAAAAAAATCATATATATATTTTTTTTTTAGTTGTCCTTTGCCCCACTGGCTGCCCATACACTTACTATGTTAGCAGATCGCGGCTAAGCAGAGGCACTGAATTGGGGCCCAGTGACCAGAATGCGGCATGCGGTAGAAAACAAAATGGTGGCCCGTTCTGTACTTGGTTCTTGTCAACCTCAAATGCGAGTTAAGGTCAGTCAGAGGTCAGCTCATGCAGAAAGGTCACACGAGAACGACTTGGGGATCGGATCACATCTGCAAAGGTTGAAAAGTCAGACAGGTAGATTTTATTGTCTGTTTCAGTTGAAGTGGTTACAGGGGTTCAGTTAAAATATTTGCTTACTTTAAAGCACGTTTAATTAGCCCAGTCCATGTCACTCTATTATGGCGTTTGTTTTCAACACTTTTTCAGACAAGATGAATCCGATCCCCGTTGAAGCATGCAAAGAGATGTTGCAGTTTCAGAGAAAACAAAATCTCAAGTATAAAAACAAAATATGTTTTGCAGCAGAAATTAGAAAAAGATATCAGCCACTGACTTCTGACTGTTTTTGATGGGGAAATGTGTAACTCTCATAAGCTAATAGCCAATTAGAAAAAGGACAAGTTACAACATGTTAACTATAAGGCGTTTGCAAGGCTCACGCAGCCTAATTGAATTATTTCATTCGTAGACCTACTCTAGACCAGTAGTTTGAAAACTTCCTTTGGGTGATCCATTGAAAGTTTGGGTAACTTCATCACGTTATTTTAGTGCAAGTAGCTCTTTATACGTCACTAAACCATAAAAAGTCATTACGCAAAACAACAGAAATTGGGAGCACTTGTTGCACTGACGCGACGTTTTATGGGTTACAACATTTTTAATTGATAATAGGCTGGGAGCATTGGGTAATTTTTCTCTAAACTTTAATAATAATAAGCTAATTATTTAGTTTGCGGTAACACCATGACTATGTGTGGTTCTACTTGTCACGGAGTGATATAAGTTTTTTAAAGAATTACTTAAGTTTCCTCAGTTTGCTGGCCGTTATGTATAATACAGGAAGAAACAAGGTTTTAAATAGTTATGGCCAAAGCGCCGCCATCATGACTTGGCATTTTCTTTTCATTGTGTTCAAGTTCTGTAAAGGTTAGTAAACTTTTGGGGCAGTTTAAAGGTTCTGATTGGCCAAGAAGGCATCAGACCAATAGTTCTTTTATGTTAAAGGTTTGGAATGCGTGCAAGTCACGAGATCTTACAGCGGGAAGTTATTTTGTGTTAATTTAAGGGGAACAGAAATTTAGGTGTGTCACTTTGCATTTTGAGATTCCCGAGGAGAGGACTCTGTCAGCCTCGACGATCGAGTTATTGAGAACTCCTGTATTTTGCTTATGGGTTATTGAGAGCCCTAAGTATACAGTCATCCAGCCTTAGTTGCTGAGTTTTTGCAAAAGCAGTTTATTCTGGCGAGTGAGACACACCGAAATTTTGTTGAAGAGATCCGCCACTGTAGAAACCAGGATCGACAAATCGACCTGTAAGTAGCTATTGATAATGTTATTTATTTCAAAGAGATTGTGTTAATGAAATTCAGTTTTGTTGTATTTAATTGTGGAACTTCCTCTCAATAGAACTGTGATTTACTTTGATTTAATTGTTCGAGGATGTCGTGAAAAGAAAGTTTTGTACATAGCATTGATTTGAATTTATGCGTTAAAGATGGAAGTGCGTTGTCGAACTTCCGTGAAGAAAACATTGATCATAAGTTGATAATGTGCTATTTTACTTTAAGTTTTGTAAATGTAGATTTGGGTTTATTTGCTTATTGCAGGGTTTTTCCCGCAAGGGCTAAAACACCACACTTGAAGTTGATGTGCTAAACTGAGGGCTAACAGAAGGCCGGGCAGAGATACGACCCAGTGCCAAAGACTAATCTAAACTTAAAGAATACTCGAAAGACGTGATGGGAGTGATGTTAAACTAGGAACCGAAAGAGACACACAGAGAGAGCAAGAGAAGATTGTAATATTAACCGGCAACCATTATTGAAAGTCATTGATAGGACAACGTTTATTTTATTAATTTTGTGAAGACACACTTAATGTAAGTTGTAAATAAATCTGTATATTTTCTTGTAAATACAAACTTGTTTCCCTTGCCTTCAATTCTCTGTTTGTCCGAAGGTCATGGCCGCCGAGGTCGGGGAAAGACTCGGGGCATGACACTACTCGCCAGGTAGATTTAGTTCTTTTAGAAAACTGTCTTTTTATAATTATTCTACTACCGCGGAGTAGATTTTTGGATTTTTGGGAGACTTCTCAGTTCTGAAAACAACTAGGATAATACGTTTTTAGGGGCATCGAGTAATTTTGCTCTAAACTGATACTAAGCTTTTAGGGCCAATGTGTAGTTTATCTCTACTGCATTACGGCTAAATACAGATCTTCGTTATCATCAACATTACTCTTTGTGGGCGGTTTGTCGTAGCTTTCATAAACGTCATCACCATAAGTATTCGGAGTCGACTCCGGTGAACCGAAATTCTCAAACAGTATAATGAGCATCGTCGTCATCATCTTGAGCCGATACCCGTGTGTCCATGCGGTCACTTACCATGGATGGCTACTTACCGTCACAAGTTGCGTTGACCCCTTGACCTCTGAGGAAGCCATTCATGCACAGGCACTCGTAGCCTCCAATCGTGTTGTTACAAGTCTCCATGTCAGTGCAATCATGTATCATCTCACCACAACCGCCACCTAGTCGAAAAAAAAAAAAAAAAAAAACGATTGAAAAAGAAGAAAAAAAATGACCGAAAATATACTGGTCAGTCAACATTGGAGTTAAATGACACTCTCGGCTTAGCCTAGGGTGCTTAGGAAAACTTTGAAAACGCTAGGTGGCAGCACATTTACCGGGTGAATTTTTTATATTTACGTTGTTTTTGACCACGCACACATACCAAGAACAATGGGTTTACCTTGTAACTCTGCTGCCACCTAGTGTCCAGAAAAGGCCCAAATTGCCTCCTCAGGCGTACAAAATCAAAATAACATGGAACCCCTCATACAGACCATGCAATATTGTATACCAGTCCACAAAAACCATCAAGCCCTCTTTAGTACGTATTAACGTTCCCTTGGTAGGATTACATGTAATTATAGCACTTACCTTTGCAAGGCAAACTGTCACTGTTGAGAAAATATTCCGGATAGCAGGTGCAAGCGCCACCAACGCACACCTCCAGATCAGTACAGCCTGCAGAACATTTCCCTGAGTGAAGTCACAAAATACATTACCAATTAATTAATACCAGTTACGCCTGGAAAACTGCCGTTGAGCCCACATAGGTAGTCACCTTTGACCCTGCATCATTTCACATGGCTTTAAAGGCAGTGGTCATATATTGGTAATTGTCAAAGACCGGGGCCCAACTTCATAGAGCTGCTTAGCAGATTTTCAGGTTAAGCAAACAACACCCGAATACCAGTAACAAGCAATATGCAACAAATGCAAATGTGGTTGGAAATCCTGTTTTTTTTTCAAGGAAGAAATTTCATGCTAAGCAATTCTTTTTTTTTGGTAAGCAGCTCTGTGACACTATTGGTAATAGTCAAAGACCAGTCTTCTCACTTGGTGTATCTCAACATATGCATAAAATAACCAACCTGTACAAATTTGAGCTCAATCGGTCGTTGAAGTTTCGAGATAATACTGAAAGAAGAAAAAACATTATCACACGAAGTTGTGTACTTTCAAATGCTTGATTTCGAGACCTCAAATTCTAAATCTGAGGTCTCGAAATCAAATTCGTGGAAAATTATTTCTTTCTCGAAAACTACGTTACTTCAAAGGGAGCCATTTCTAACAATGTTTTATACTATCAACCTCTCCCCATTACTCGTTACCAAGTAATGTTTTATGCTAACAATTACTTTGAGTAATTACCATTAGTGTCAACTGCCTTTAAGCATTGTTCTGGAGATTCGAGGTTAAATCTGACGTACATGTGTAAACATAAACAGTACCTGTCTTAGCAGATAAGGACAGGGGACCAGTGGCCGATTTCACTGAGAGTTAAGATTGATCTTATCTGCAAATCAATCGTGGTTATTAAAGTGTGATGTCACAAAACAAATCACTGTGGTAAATACGGTTTTAAATGAATTGTTGCTTTGTGAAATCGGCCCATGTCTATTACTAGGTGATGCTTACCCCGCTCACACACATTGATGTCGCCCTCAAGACATTCACAGACAATGGTGTTGTTCCTGTTGTTGTAACAGATTTGTACATTTTCATCCGGGCAATTCATGTAGTCGGTTGAGCACTCGTCAATATCTGAAGTGATAGAGTCAAATCAAATGTAATATCACTCAAATATAATATCACATAATCATTGAAGTGATTAACCGGGTAGTAGGACCTGGAGCTATTTTCAACTGTTTTGTCTTCAAAAAGTCCTCTCCAAAACAATCACTTGGTGGCGCCCTTTACTGTGACTCCTCCATTATTCCCAACATAACGCCAACGGTGGTAAATGTTACTGAACATCTACATCTATAGATCTATGTCGGTTCTCATTAAAGCCTGTTTAGCATCTAGATAGATTTGCGGTTACATCATGTAAATAATATGTCATCTTTTGAGTGTAGTGTTGGTTCTGAAAGTACTGAGTTTAGTTGTAAATGTTTTCTGATTTTTTTTCTTCACAAAACATCTCCCGAGTGCCGTGTCCATAAATCTTACCATCACATTCCCCTGTCTCAGTGTTGTTGAGATACCCTGCTTTACATGGACACTCATAGCCACCTGGCGTGTTCTTACAAGTTTGCATCGAGGTGCAGTTATTCAGATCCTTATCTGTGAAAAAAAAACTCATTTTAAGGTCATAAAAGGCATGGGAAACCTGCAGGTTATTGTCAAAAACCAGTATTCTCACTTTGTGTATCCCAACATGCATAAACACAAATCTGAGAAAACTTGGGCTGAATTGGTTTATCTGGGTTTGGGTTATTTTGGTAGGACACAAAACACAATGTCCACATAAGTACTTACTTAAAAAAAAATACAGTTTGAAGATAATGGTGGTATAAAGGATTCCTTAAAATATTACTTGCTGAGGTAATGTAGTTTTTGAGAAATGAGTTAACAATACCACGAAAATAATTATTGTCTCAGGAGACAAAAATTACTTTTGCATATTTTTACACAACGTATTTACCATTACTGGTATTTATGCGACTCTCCTGAAAACATCGCTCTGTGATTTTCTTTTTCGTTTCCCTCAAAAACTTGACGACTCGTGAAGAAACTTCTACAGGTAAATTATATAACATATCACATACATCTTCATTCACAGTGAGTATGGATTCATGGCATGGCCAACAAACTTGATCTACAAATGGTATTAAACTCCTTTAACCCCCAAAACCAAACTTACCCTGGCAGAACTCATTGCCAATCAATAGTCGATACCCTTCCACACAATTGCAGTTACGTACTCCGGCGGAGTTCCGACACACATGAAGTTTTGTTAGGTTTGACGGATCAGCATTATCACAGTCTCCTAGAAAAAAAAATTGTCATAAAACAAAAAGGGGAAATCAAAATCAGGTTGGATGTGGGTTAGCCCAATAAAAGGACTCTTCCTCTGTACTGTACACGGATATAACTACATAACAACACGAAAGTGAAATGCTGCCAGGACTACGTGAGAAGCTTTCAAATAGTCCGATCTTGAGCTGCCACTTCTGCCTCTTCCACAGATCACTCAGTGCCCATGGAGAGGTCCTTCTGGATTACATTTTTTATGTTGTCATATGGTGGTCTGGTCTACGTTTCCCATGGGTTGGTAACAAGTTGTCGAGTTAAATATCATGTTTGACCAATTTCCGTGTCAACTTGACCTCCTAGAAGTGGGTCAGTCCTCCCTGGTATCCAGAATCCGGGTCAAATTTGAACCAGCAGTTTTTAGAGTGTAATGTTTTGGCAAAGGTTATCGTTAGAATAATATTCAAATTAACTTATTCACTCACCTTCATAAAAGTCAGTGACATTACTCAGCGCATGTCCATCGTCTTCAACACATGCACACGTTAAGGCTAGACCTATCTGACTGCAGATTTGCAGCTCTGAACAGTTGGCGCTAAGTGGTGGTTCATCTGGAAAACAATATACAAACAAACCAACATTCTTAAAACTAAAAGAGGGATCATTATTACAACTCTGGGCCCAAACGTTTACTCATCATGATGAGCAGAGTATGCTGTTCGAAACGTTGAGATCGAACCGGCTCTTTTTAGAGCCAAGTCTCACACAAAAGATAAGTATTACATGGTTGTATCCGAAGGTTTACTAGTTTGTTTTTATAGTTAATTCTGTAGTTTTGGTAGCGACCTATTGAGTGTATATACACATTTTAACGTTTGGTGTCTGCACTACAAAATACCAATCAATAAAATGATTAATAATAAACCGTTTTACCATTTACCAAATACAATTTGTTGCCCTTACCGTCTTGATTATTGTTCTGTTCTTTTATACAGTTTTTTGCAGTTTAGCGTAAATATTCAACGAGAATAACACGTCACGAGGTTGATAACAAACAAACCTGTAGGTCCCTGACGCTCAGTAACATTGCCGTTGATATAATAGCACTTCGACCCCTGATCTGTTTTGACAATTTCACAGATTTGTATTGTGTCACAGTTCATGTTCGGAGGTGCACACTCGTCAATATCTGCAAACAAAGCATAGCAAAATGTAATTTAAAGGGTCTGTAAACGCTTGGTTTTTGCAACCCTACAATAACACTGTATAAATGTAGCTATACACAATAAAACCATCCCATACACAATTTATTTCAAAAGGTGTACCGCCGACATTTCGGAGAGAATAAAACGATGTTCACGCAGGAAGAAAATTCCCTAACAGGAATATAAATACATGTAATTTTATAATTAGTGTCACCGGTAAAAACGCTCCTTAAAGTGATTTGTTGCTCAAAATGCATGATCCAAAGCTGCTGTACTCCTTACCGAAGTAAGTTTTTATTCACATTTATTTTCAGAGGCATTACCAAACTTTTATGTTAGACAGCTCCCCAAAATGTTCACTGTGATTTTAAGAACGTGGCTATTTAGAAACAGAACTTAAGGAATCTGCCACGTTGTTCTGTAGGCTACGTATCTGAGACAGATCGTGTACGTATCTGTTTTGAAATGTCCACACATTTTTAGCCCCCACCCCCCCCCCAAAAAAAAGGAGATTATTTACTTACCGAAACATGACTTTTCATCCATGCCAAGTACGTATCCTTCATAACACGAACATCTGAAATTGCCTATGCCGTTTTCGCAGTTTTGATCGCAGTCATGCACTCCAGTTTTACACTCGTCTATGTCTGTATGTATCATCAATGTGTAAAGAAAGAGTTAAAGATCAAGTCGACCAAGCAGGGGATAAAGTACATTATTATTTAACAAATTTCGTTTTAAGGGAAATCAACAGCCGTATTCCCGTAATAAAAATAGTTTTGCCAATTTTAAAGAGGGGCTCCAAGTGTCAATTTCAGTCCTTATAAAATGAAGACATCCTTTTTGGGAGTCTCTGGATGACCCACGTGAAAAAAATGGGTCAAACTTCACTAGGTTTAACAACACCCTTTAAAGCCATTATACACTTTCGGTAAACAGTATTGTCCAAGTCCCACACTTCGTGTATCACAACTTATATATAAAATAACAAACCTGTGAAAATTTAGGCCCATTCGGTCATCGGAGTCGGGAGAAAATAACGGGAAAACCCACTCTTGTTTCCGCACGTTTCGCCGTGTCATGACATGTGTTTAAAATAAATCTGTAATTCTCGATGTCGAGAATTGATAATTGTTTTAATGTTTTCTCAAAAAGTGAAACATTTCATGGAATAATATTTCAAGGGAAGTCTTTAACCATTACCTTCTGTAAACCCTGTAAATTATTTGTAAATCTGTCAACTTGTTTTCTTTCTTTTCTGTACCGAAAGTGTATAATGGCTTTAAGTGCAACCACTTGACTGTCACAAAAAATAGTACTCTTTGTAGTACAAACCATTTTGCGTTGCATCTGAGATAACGAACATGAGCAATGGAGAACTTTTGAGACGCCGAGAGGGCAGCAGACTAACCAGGTAAATCCATTGTTCTTGGTAATGTGCGCATGCTCAAAAACTACATTAACAGTGGGATTTTGCCTAGAAAGTCTGCTGCCACCTAACGTTCGAAAGTTTCCAATTGGGAAAGTTCTGAGTATACATTGTTGCACACATTAATGAATTCAAATAAGATTATTTATTCCCGATTATTTAACATCTTATAATAAAGCAAGTTGTACAAAATTGACCTATTGTTACCTGTGCAGTATATTCCATTCATCTTATACCCGGGGTAGCAAGCACAGCCGTACAATCCCTCCAAACTCATGCAAAGCTGTTCACACTCGTTATCCATTTTCTGTGCACATTCGTCGTAGTCTTCAAACAAGAAAAAACAAGGTTCAACTTATAACCATTTCAAAAAGGTGTTAATGGACCTTATAGATCCCAATGTACCTTATGCATTGACGTCATCAAGGTAAAACGATGACGTAACACTTGCTACATACATGTACGCACGCCGCGCAGGATTGGCCAACGATCAACCTTCTTTTGACCTCTCAGTGAGGGCGCTACTAATTTGCATAAGGTCTATCAGTGTTTTGGGGTAATTTTGACTCGAATTATGCCACATGATTGGCCAATGAATAGCCTTACCACTACCTAAGCACTACCACCCCAACTTTACGAAGCAATTGTGGTTAAGTTTCTTGCTTAAGGACACAAGTGACACGACTGGGACTCGGACCCGCTGATCTAGCGCCAGAGCTTGAATCCGGTGCTCTTAACGGCTAGGCCACGACACACCAAACAAATTTTTTCAATTTCATAACACAGAAAAAAACCTACCACCACACTCGACTTCATTGGGATCCTTTAGCCAGTAACCAGAGTAACAACTACAGCTGTAGCTACCAGGGGTATCAGTGCAATTCTGGTGACAGTTGTGGGTGCGAGTCACTGAGCATTCATCAATATCTGTAATAAAGCGACAATGTTCAATGAACATTACAAAATTGGTTGTTGCTAACAAAACAGCTGATGGCAATGTTAAGCACTTTATGTAATCCACCATACATAAACTGACAAACCTGTAGAAGTTCGAGATCGATCGGTCATCTGGGTCGCGAGAAAATAGTGAAACACCGATTACAAATTTTTCATGTCATCGATTTAAAATCATTAATAATACGCTTACTGAGCAATAAACTCCAAACGCAAAATTAGACTATTTATTTCTCATAAAATATGACATTTTAGAGAGAATAGTTCAAGGGATGTTTTGTACTATCACCATCATTAAACCGTGTTATAGTTTTATGTGAATTTGTAATCTTCCGGGTTTGTTTTCTTATTAATTCGGTAATGTTCCTTTAATCGTACAATCATTACAAGGAACAATTATTATTGGGCCTAAAAATTATATTTTGATTATTATTTATTTTTGGTTATGAAACCAAGGATGCCTTAAAAGTGAACTTTATATCGCAAGCCTGAGGAAACCTAAGGATTACGTCTTTATTCTTCTTCTATTTATTTTTTTTGTTTCTTTAAAGCCATTGGACCCTTTCGGTAAACACTATTGTCCAAGGCCCACACTTCGTGTATCACAACTTCTATATCAAATAACAAACCTGTGAAAATTTAGGCTCAATCGGTCATCGGAGTCTGGAGAAAATAACGGGAAAACCCACCCGTGTATCCGCGCGTTTTGCCGTGTCATGACATGTGTTTAAAATAAATCCGTAATTCTCGCTAACGAAAATTGATATTGTTTTACTGTTTTTTCAAAAAGTAAAGCATTTCATGGAATAATATTTCAAGGGAAGTCTTTCACCACTACCTTCTGTAAACCCTGTAAGTTATTTGTAAATCTGTGAACTTATTTTTTTTTCTGTACCGAAAGGGTCCAATGGCTTTAAACATACACTATCAATCCTAAGGTACCTGTGTATTAATGTCCTATCCGAATGGCACGTCATTATGGTAAGTTTTCTTAGCGCATTTAAGGTTTTCCTGATCTGTAAAATTCGAAACAATAGTGAGCTGTCGTTTCGACGACGGATTGTTCTGCGACAACTGTAATGATGACATTTGGCGTCATCTGCGCATGCATCGGCTTTGAGGACGGTCGTCCCTCAATTTCTTAGACACTACTTTGGGTGAATATGCGTTGTGCTTAAAGGAACACGTTGCCTTGGATCGGACGAGTTGGTCAAAACAAAAGCGTTTGTAACCGTTTTTTATAAAATGCATATGGTTGGAAAGATGTTTTAAAAGTAGAATACAATGATCCACACAAGTTTGCCTCGAAATTGCGTGGTTTTCCTTCTACTGTGCGAACTAACATGGTCGGCCATTTATGGGGGTCAAAATTTTGACCCCCATAAATGGCCGACGTGTTAGTCGACGAGGTAAAAGGAAGAATTTTGGAAAACCACGCAATTTCGAGGCATGTTTGTGTGGATCATTGTATTTTACTTTTACAACATCTTTCTACCCATATGTATTTTATAAAAACGGTTACAAACGCTTTTCAAAGACCAACTCGACCGATCCAAGGCAACGTGTTCCTTTAAATCGACGTTTAGCTGAAAATGCAATACCGTCGCAGAACCATCCGTCGTCGAAAACGAAAACTCTCTACTGACGCACATGGGGTGATTTGTTTTAGCGTTTTCTTATAAAGAGAGATTTTGGGCACTTACTATTGCATGTATGTCGATCAGTGTCCAGAGTGTATCCCGATCGGCATTCGCATCGGTAACTACCGATGGAATTGATGCACATGTGGTCACACTTGAGAACAGAGTTGACCTGTAAAATACACTCATTGATGTCTTTAAGAAAGACAACATTATCCAGAAGGAGAACACCCGGGGAAAATGCAGTCACAGGAAAGAAAAGAAGACAAAATCAAAAATTATAATATTGATCACAGCGCTTACATTAACCGCTACATTAATTTTTTAAATGTGTGGGTTGGTTTGGCATTTTGGATTTAAAGAGGTAGCCTGTTCCACTCCTTTGTTGCAGTGACATTATTATATCGTCTCTCTTGCTTTATTTTTATTTTTATATGACATGCATATTTCTGAAACCAAGGATGTCTCAAAAAAAGACTTTTAGTCATTGTAGCTCACAGGCCTGAGAAATTCTGCAGTATTTTTTATGATTATACTAGTTTTTATTTGTTTTTATTTGACATAAATATACTTTTAGCTTTAAGTAACCGTAGCTCGCAAGCCTGATGAAACATTTAGGTGTTAACGAGGGGACATTGCTTTCATGTTCATATTAAAACTAAAGCGTTAATTTTAAGCGAAATGCATTTTTATTTATTTACAACACATCATGAAAATGTCAAACTTTAATATAAAAACATTACCTCTGCTGCATCGTGGACCGGTGTATCCTGACCTACAACTACAGATGTTTGGGCGAACACAACTTCCCTGAATGCACGAGGGGCTACAAATTGCTAAAGAGATAGGGACAACGTGAGAGGATCAATCAATTAATCAAATAATAAATCAATCATTCGACATTTATTTCCATATTACATCAAATAAACTATTGATTTTATAGAAACTGAAACTGTATCGAGGCATGACCGCTTTAAAGCAAAAGCTTGTAGGTTGGGACGACGTCAAATTTGCGGGAATTTATTTAAACAATTACTGGAACACTTGACTTTATATAGACTTGGTTTCAAGTCTGCGATCGTGGCTTATAGCCCATACATTATTGCCTGAAAGAGCGCCCTCTTCTGCCAACTTACCCATTGAGCAGCTCCCGTAACGATCCCTTCGCCAGCCTGTGCAACATTTCACTCTGGTAGCATACTGGGTCACATGGTAATATTGTCTGTATGAGGCTCTCCTATGAAAAAATAATTAAAAAAATAGAAGAAAACTGACGTAGACATATAATTTATATTATTATCATTCTCTTCATTGTTATCTTCATCTTTTCTGTCTTTGTTTAACTTGTCTGTCCGTTCGGTTGTTCTTATTTGTGTTATGCCTGTCTGAATTCATCAGGCATCACACGCCTCGGCTTCTAGATGATGCCTTCATAGTTTATTGATATATTTTCTAACTTTGTTTATTGGTTACTTCTTTATAAATTAATTGTTTTCAAGTGTGGAAATAAACAAACGTGAGTTTGAATTGAGTATTATTGCACACTGGCGTCTCACTCTCAAACAGCGACCCACTGAGACAAAACCGCAGGCAAATCATTGGACGATAGCTGCTGTAGCGTCATATATAGACCCAGAGTGGTCCCTGTCTTAATCCGCAAGGATAAAGACAGGTATTTGTTTTACAGAACCAGTGATTTCATTGGATACAATGGTTTTTATTGAACAAACGTGCAGTGACGTAATCTTTCTATCTGTGTTTTGATTGGTCCGAGTTGATGTCTGTCAGCTACACTTAAGATCGTCTGCATGTAAAGCAGCAGCGCATTCGTTTTATTACGTAGAATTTTACTGCGTATCTTCATATGAAATTAAAGGAACACGTTGCCTTGGATCGAACGAGTTGGTCTATAAAAAGCGTTTTAACCGTTTGTTACAACATGCATATGATTGGAAAGATGTTGTAAAGGTAGAATACAATGATCCATACAAGTATTACTCGAAATTGCGTGGTTTTCTTTTTACCTCGTCGACTACACGGTCGGATGGCCGACCGTGTTAGTTCGCAATTTCGAGGCATGTTTGTGTGGATCATTCAAAGACCAACTCGACCGATCCAAGGCAACGCGTTCCTTTAATGTAGGTGAAAGGTGATTATGTACGGGGAATGATGTGGGTTATCGTAGATGCTATAACGCAGAGCACCGAAATGTGACGTCAGATGGTCAAGCTATTATAGGCCCAGTATTTTACTGCTTACTTCAATACAGATACAATTTTTCCTTTCAGATTTATTTAATGTCAACATTTATTTCATGTCAACATCAATCAATACAAAGTGTGTGAAACTCCTATTGCCATCGTATTTTCTTTGACATTTGACGTATGACCCGGAAGTAATAACCAGAAGACTACTCACCTTGACCCACTACACCGGTACCAACCCCAGCATCCACATTTGTATGTGTATCGCTCCGTGTAGTAGACCGTTCTAGATCTAGTACTGACGTAGGAGTACCTCTTACTGCATTCATTTATTCTGTTTTAATGAGAATAAATTGAAATAGAGTAGTAAAAATAATTCGTTCGACAAATTGTGTGAAGATGGGTAGTTCTACGCTCAAAGGCAGTAGACACTATTGGTAATTACTCAAAATAATTATTAGCAAAAAACCTTACTAATTTGGTAACGAGTAGTGGGGAGAGGTGGATAGTATAAAACACTGTGAGAAACGGCTCCCTATGAAGGAATTTAGAAAGCTCACAACTTCGTGTGACAAAAGTGTGTTTTCTTCCATAGTTATCTCGCAACTTCGACGACCAATTGAGCTCAAATTTTCACAGGTTTGTTATTTTATGCAAATGTTGGGATACACCAAGTGAGAAGAATGGTCTTTGACAATTACCAATAGTGTCCAGTGTCTTTAAACAACTTAGCGCAGAAATTCGGCGGTAAGTAGCCTGCAATTGGGCCCCGGTCTGGCACGTGTTCGCCCGTGCATTTATGAAACAAAATGGCTTCTAATCGCAAGTTGACGCAACTCTCTCAATACACACAGCTCTTGGACCAATTTCATAAATCTGTTTACCCTTAAGCAGTTGTTTGTGCTTACTGTATGCAGCAGAAAATCCGTGTAAGCAAATTAACGTATTTCACCATCATTTCTGAAATAAGCAGAACTTGTCTAGGCGCGCATGGACGTTCACCGTGGATTTGCATGGTTTCGTCTCTCGTGTGCTTAACGCGGGTATAGCCAGCATTTACATTTGCTTTATACGGTAAACAGCTTTGTGAAACAAATTCTGCTAAGGGATGCTTCTTCGTCAAAAACAGCAGCTTACATGTTTTATGAAATGTTGCACAGGTGTCAACGGCCATCCGCGCCAAGTTCGCTTGACTCGTGGACTACAGGCCTTACTTACCCCGACTCTGCCACTGGTACCGCGATGCAGAGTACCAGTTCAATGCAGACGGCTACCTGTAGTAGAGAGTTCATGTCCACGGGGCAGGATGATGTCCCTTTCTACCTGGAAGAATACCATAAGTTGAGCCTGGTTCATACTTCCTGCGAATGCTTCGTGCGATGCGAATTTCAATGCGTCACAAAGGGAAATGGAGCGCGTACCTATTGTTGCGTCACCAAAATTCGTTTCGCATTCGCATTCGCAGGAAGTAAGAACCGGCTGAAATTGAAAACAAAGGGGTATTCATAGACCTTCATCACGCTGTCACCATCTTGGTCGTGTTCCCTGTTTCCAATATAAGTAATGAATGCTACATTCATTGCGCAAATATGGCACCAGACTATTATTTCATCCAGCCTCAGTTTGGTTACAGTGAGTTGGAATTGAGTAAAATCAAGATGGCCACACCGTGATAAAGGTCTATAGGGGAATTCTAAATCCACAAGGATCTTTCAGTACACTGCAAATCACGTTGGTCAACATTTGCCCAACTTTTGTGCCCAACGTTGGTTCAAATATCACCTGACTACATAACTGGGCAAAACTTAACCAACTGTGGTTGGGAAATAACGTTTACCCAATAGTTGGGCAAACAGTTTGACAAAACAAGTTGGTCAAATCATTTTACCCAGCAGTTGGGTAACTTTTGACCAATAGTTGGGCAAGTTTGTTTACCATTATGTTGGTAAAAATGTTACCCAATAATGTAATCAGTTGATATTTAAACCAACGTTGGGCAACCGTGTTGGGCAAAGGTTGCTACCCAACAAAAGCAGCAATGATTGATTGTTTGTTGGTTACTCTTTGTTCAATGGTTGGTTGGGCCAAATGACAAAAAAATACCAGTTGATCGTCCGGATTTTTCCAAAAAGATGAAGATGAGGGCCTTTTTATTTATGTATTCTTCCAAACGTAAACTATGATGGTTGCAACAACAATTTTAATTCGGAAAGGGCATCTGCTGGTACATCTAACTCTTTCCACACTGGATTCATCTGATAATTATGTGCAGTCAATAATGTTTTCAGCTAGCATTCCTCCTCACTTCTGCTTAAACTTCTGCTTTGTTGTAACCGCTGGAACTGGGCAGCGTAGTATTTTTCAATCTGATGAGGTAAATAAATGTATCATGTCAGAAGTAAAAGAGTCAGCAATCAACAGACGGTGTTCATTGCAATTTTTATTATTTATAGTTTTCTTTTTTAAAATTACCATTTCCGAAGCATTTGGGTCTATGTAATTATGTCGAGATAACTGAGCCCGATCTCAAAAAGTCTGGAACACAACGGATTCCGCCCTGTTCACATGGGAGCATTGTGCACACACTCACAATGTATCGCTTGCATCAAACTATGTATGTGTAAGGTGGGCTCCGTCCTACTTGACTTACTATTGTTCTGAAAACTATGTGTCACTACACATGAATCAGTGTATTCTATGGGTAAACCTTTAAATGTCGGCTGTTGTTAGCATCTTACCTATAACGTTTCAGAGAAGCACTTCATCCCCTAATCTCGAAGAGTATTTTTGACAGACAGCCGCCATTTATGTTGCTTGTTATGCGTTGCGTGCTAGAGGGAATTCCCCTTTTGCTGGGCGCTGGTGCGCGGGCTGCGGTCCGTGCATCAGCTGGCATTGCGGGTACCCCGCGCGGGTATATAAGCGCATCGCACGCGCCCACTCGGTCTTCTGTTATGATCGGCCTGTTCTGCTGTTTGCTCGCCTGTTCACTTAGTTCTGTTGCCGCTCGGCCTTTTAGGTTCTGCGCTGTTCAAGCTGTGTTGTATGCCCAGTTGTTCGAGAGTTTCAGCTGCTAGATCCGAATCGTTGCATTGGAAGCGCAGCAGGCCGTGGGTGAGTAGCTGCACCTCGTGTAATTCAGTCTCGATGTCCATGTGATTTATTACTAAGTTCTAGTGATTCTTGATTGAATAGATTGCCTCACATAACACGTTACCATTACCTCAGAATCAACAACCAATCAGCCTCATCACCTAATCAGGAACCCTAATCAATGCCAGTAGTTATTCAATAAAACAGTCCAGTTCCGAATATTAATCAGTGTCAAGTGTTAACTAATATTTGCGTCTCAGCCCCGTGTGATGTGGTGTGTGTGTGGGTCAACTCAGCTAGGCGCCTGGGGGTAGATTTCGCCAACGAGTCCGCCCCTCCGGTCTCTGTGGTTACCGCTCAACGTAGAGGCATCGAAGTCCCGAGGTACCCGGCGAGATAGCGGCTGGTGTTCAAACACAATCAAGTGAGTTCGTTCATTAAGAAGATAATTTATGTATAATTTGTTTTAAATACACTGGACACTTTTGGTAATTGTCAAAGACCAGTCTTCCCAATTTGTGGATCTCAACATTATGCATAAAATAATAAACCTGTGAAAATTTGAGCTCAATCGGTCGCCAAAGTTGCAAGATAATAAATGAAATAAAAAACACCCTTGTCACACGAAGTTGTGTGCTTTCAGATGCTTTATTTCGAGACCCCAAATTCTAAATCTGAGGTCTCGAAATCAAATTCGTGGAAAATAACTTCTTTCTCGAAAACTACTCCACTTTAGAGGGAGCCGTTTCCGAATATTGTGTGAAACGGTTTCTCACAATGTTTTATTCTACCAACCTCTCCCCATTACTCGTTACCAAGTAAGGTTTTATGCTAATATAATTATTTTGAGTAATTACCAATGTTGTCGACTGCCTTTAAGACACTTGACACTATTGGTTATTACTCAAACATTAGTTGTAAGCATAAAAACCTACTTGGTAACGAGTAATGGAGAGCTGTTGATAGTATAAAACATTGTGAGAAACGGCTCCCTCTGCTGAATCCTTTTATCACACATCTGAAACCACACAAAATAATGCAGCAAGGGTGTTGCTTCTTTCATTATCTCTTCAATTTCGATGACCAATTGAGCCCAAATTTCCACGGGTTTGTTTTGTATGCGTATGTTTGGAGAATACTGGTCTTTGACAACCAATAGTGTCCAGATGCCTTTAAAGGCAATGTATATTACCTTTGGTTTTTGGAATCATTGTACTTTTTACATTGTTTTTTCTTGTTTGTTTTGTTAAAGTGGTGCTCATTTTATGTTCATTAAACACAATGTGTAATTTTAGACTTTCTTTGTGTTGCTTTTATCTTCTCTGTGTATTTTCTTCATAACTTTTGTGCATTGATATTATTTGCATATTAAATTGTCTATTTTCTTTCAGACAGATTTGTAATTTTTTCACCCATGTAATTAAGTGTAGTAAAATTAATATGATCTGCTCATCTGAGTGTCTTCCTTTGGTGGTAAATAATTCAAACAGTCAAAGTAGATATATTTATTGTTATTTCAGGCATGACACCCTTCCTACTTAAAGTCAGTGAACATTATTGGTACTTGTCAAAGACAAGTCTTCTCACTTGTTGTTTCTCAACATATGTATAAAATAACAAACCTGTGAAAATTTGAGCTCAATATTGGTCGTCGAAGTTGCGAGATATTGATGACAGAAAAAACACCCTTGTCACACAAAGGTGTGTGCTTTCAGATGCTTAAATTTCGAGAGCTCAAATTCTAAATCTGAGGTCTCGAAATCAAATTCGTGGAAAATTACTTCTTTCTCGAAAACTACGTCTTTGAGAACTACCAATAGTGTCCACTGCCTTTATGTCTGATTTCCGATTTTGCTCTTTGGAAAATCTGATAAGTTATGATTCAGAAGCTTGAAAAGTCCATTAAAAAAAAAGGTTCTTGTACAGCGCACGTATCTTAAGGTACTCAGGAGACGTATTATGTAGGTCAATCCTTGTAGGTCAATTCTACTCGATAAAGAGTGCCTAGAATTTGTCACGTGTTTATGTACCTTTAATTGTACATTTTGATGTACTTCAATTTTTTTATATTCTTTATTTTTGGAGGTTTTAAGAAAAACATTAAATAAATGTATATTATAAAGTGCCCAATTGCCAAATGATACATGGCGCTGAACATAAAGTAGGCCTAGCATGGTAGATATTGATAGTGGACATTTAATAAAACTTGATTCAATAACTTGTAAATGTGATTTGTTTTTCTTTTAGAGTTTATGATACTGACACCTACAAGCTTGTACAGGCCAATGTTGGACACTCAGACTCCATACGTTGTATCATTCATCTACCAGAGAGAAATCAGGTATGGGTTGCATTCCAGGCTAGGGCAGAAATAGTGTTCGATCTTCACTCATCATTTTGCTTGAGCAAATCTCCCTGTAAAGAGCACTTATATATCTTATATAAAGAGGTTCTGCTTATAAAGAGTACGTTCTGAAGTCCCAATCTCATTTCTGCTCTGTGTTTCTTTGTCTTTATTGTCCTCTTATAACAACATTCCTGTTTAAACAGCGGCTAAAGGAAAATCTCAATATTTTAAAGTCACCTGGAAATATAACCTTTTTTTCTTCAAACATTAGAGTATATGTTAATGAACAATAAAATAATTTGTTGAGTAATTGTTTGTAACGATTTATATGTTTAAAAAATAAATAAAGTTGTTTTTGGGGGAATCCGCCTACTCCTTTTGTGACGTCAATCGAGGCAGACTTTGCCAGACTTTGTCTCGATCTACATGCAAGTCCTAGTCGTGAGTTTGTACGTTTCGAAAAAAGGTTTGTTTCTTGCATTTTTCCGGCAATGTCGACCACGTGTATTGCTGCTGATGTATTGCTGCTTGAGGCAGCAAAAAAACTAAAAATGGGGTCAGTTTGCAAAGTGGTCCGGTCCGACGTCTTTTCCAGCGCTGTGCAGCAAATACTTCGAGCCGCCGTGCTTCAAATATCGCGCCTCGATTGACGTCACGAACAGCGCCCTCTCGGGTCGGGCCTACTTTTAAATTTGTAAACACAATGGAAACTACATTTTTAGAACCTTAGTTAACTGTTTTTTTCATACTCTACTCATCAAAACACATATTTTAGTGACAAAAGCTTTATCTTGACAAAATATCACTTCCAGGTGACTTTAACTATTACCCTTTTTGGCCAAACAGACATCGTAGATACCGTTTTATAACCATTTTACGCTTAAAATTTGCATTTGGTAATAAATAATTCAAGTCAAAAATGCACCTCTCCGCGCGGCTTTTTCAGCCGAGAGTCAAAAACGGCTTATCTATTATAATGACCCCTTGACGGCAGTGACGATTTTCCCCTAACTGGGTTTGAACACAGTTCTCCAGCTTTGGCAAACTGAGGGCGCTATTTTCCACATCAAATAGCCTCTCCTCCAGCCCTCAAAATAGAGAAAACCTGTTAGAAAAGTATCATGAGCCCATTAGATAGAATGGTATGCTTACTGATATGATGATTAAAGGCACTGGACACTGTTGGTAAATACTCAAAATATAGCACAATACTTGGTAAAAAGCAATGCAGAAATGTTGATAGTAAAAATAAATTGTGAGAATTGGCTCCCTTTGAAGTAAAGTAATTTTTTAGAAAGAGGTAATTTATCACTCATATATTTGAATTTCATCAAAGACTTCAGGCCTGAAGCATCTTTTAGGTATCTGGAAGCACACAAGTTCTTGCAACAAGATTTGTTGTTTTCATTATTCTCTTGCAACCTCGATGACCAATTTAGTCCAAATCTTCACAGATTTGTATTCCATGCATATAATGTTTGGAATACTGGACTTTGGCAGTTACCAGAGGTGTCCGGTGCCTTGAAAACGATTTTGATCTGTCGTTAAAGTTGAATTTGATCATTTGTAAATGCTGCAGGGACAGTTTTGCTTAGGAAAACGAAACAAATACATTCTGACACGGATTGGATAGAAAAAAGGCGATAAATATGTAAACTTATGTAAATACAATAAGAAAACTAAACCATCAACTCATGCAATTTTTAAAACTTGAATGTAGAGAACACTACACAACTTGTACACACTGGAATAAAAGGTGTAGACATAATATGACATGTCTGTTGTTTAAGTCTATGTGATAAAAGTTGTGAAATATTTTAACACATTCCGTCCAAAAATGGATTGATTATTTAGGGGGAAAAAAAAGAAAAATTGTTGTATAAAACGCTTTTTGATACACTCTAAGAAGACAAGTTTTTGTGACGTTTTTTTGGAAGAGGACATTTAACACAACACACTTTCTTTCAGAAAAGTTTAATTAACTGCTGCTTGCAAAAATTAATGTAAATATCTACAATTTATCTTTGTTATTAATGTTAATATGTTAAATAATTGTAAATATGTTGTCGCAGAGTTTCTGCGCAGACAAGGCAAGACAATTGTGCTTTTAGCTGTTCCATAAAACAGCCGCAGTGTTAACCATAAACAGCCGTGGTTTCAACCTTAAACAGCCGTGGTGTGAACCATAAATCAGCTATTCCACATTATATAAAGTTTGGGGTTTGCGAATTCAAAACGTGTAAAGCGACTCATATTTTTTTTTGAGGATGTCCATCCACAGTCGACAATGTTAACATTGTTTTTGCTCAGTAAGATTACTCATTGTCGACTGCCTTTAAATAAAATTACAAAAACCTCCGTGTCAAGTTATTGCTGGCGTGCTATAATTCAGTTGGAAGTCGTGAAGTTACAGTTGACAAGTTGTGTTGGAGTAGTTGTGTTGGAGTACCTGGTAGTGCAGCCCACCCAATAAAATTGTACATTTAAATTCAGCATTCAATAATATCCCACCTTCATATCATTGTTATGAACATTATCTAATATACTTATAAGCATTCATTCATAACATTATATATTCAAGTTGAAATATTTCTGTGTACTTAAATTTATATTATTCCAGATTATATACAAAAAACATGTTATTGTTTCTGTGCTTGTAAATACTTTTTTTTATGCAAATAACAAATGTTGCCAACAGCTGTGTTTCTTACCGTTGATTTTGTTTCTGTGTTGTTTCTTGTTGTGCTGAGGATAATGTTCCGAAAACCTCTAGAAAATCTAAGCCCCAAAGTTTACCAAAATGTGAAATGCCATAATTTCAACTTATATCCTCACATTCGGAGTTCGGACCCTCCCAGGTTTTTTTTTTTAGCAATGCCTCTGTAGTAGACATGATTTAACTACATTTGTTTTTTACAAAATCCTCTGACTATTTGCTGACAATACCTTTAACCTGCTGCAAGTATAATCTGGGTTATAAATATAAAGTGAAATGAGTAAACCTTCTTGTGAGTGACTTTCTTTAATTTCCTTAACGAAATGTAGGCCAACAGAAGTATTAAAGTGTATGCCTATAAATACACATGATCTGCATACAATATTTTAGTAACCAGTTAACTTTGCACCGATATCAATCGTAAAGCTATAAATATAAAAAAAAAAATCAACGATGTGTGTTACTGTTAGCACTGTTTACTCAGTACTTTCCCCTACCCCGAGTCCTGTGGTCATAGGCATATGAAACCAAAAACAAATATTCAGTATCCCCGGTGTAAACTTAAACAAATTATATAAAATTAAGCCATGGTCGGGAAGAATTGTGGTCAGTCGAGGGTGATATCCAATCGTCTCCTCCTGGGCGAACGTCGAACCAGGAAGGCGAATTGAAGCTCGTTTAGATGGACGTGTCTCCCATGCCGTCTGCCGTGTCAGAGCGTGGTTTTACGGGGGAGAGCTGACTGCCGTGGCGGCCGGAACTACGGTCGGATTGTGCTCCGGACCGGGCGGCGGACCCAGCTATACGCTCTCTCAGTGACTCCGCGGCTGCAATCAACAAACAAAAGAAACACACTTTTTTAATTAAAAAAAATGGCTTATTTTATATTTTATTTATTCATTTAATTAAACGTTGATTAAAGGCAGTGGACACTATTGGTAATTACTCAAAATAATTATCGGCATAAAACCTCACTTGGTAACGAAAACATTGTGAGAAACAGCTCCCTCTGAAGTGACATAGTTTCGAGAAAGAAGTAATTTTCCACGAATTTGATTTCGAGACCTCAAGTTTAGAATTTGAGGTCTCGAAATCAAGCATCTAAAAGCACACAACATTGTGTGGCAAGGTTTTTTTTCTTCTTTCATAGTTATCTCGCAACTCCGACGACCAATCGAGCTCAAATTTTCACAGGTTTGTTTTTTTATGCCTATGTTGAAATACAATAAGTGAGGAGACTGGTCTTTGACAATTACCAATAGTGTCCAGTACCTTTAACAATCCACTTGCAATCAATCGACTGAATAGTGTGATTGAAAGGGAACAATTCAAACCAATACACTGTTATAACATTAAAATCATCAATAATTATTGCCTATCACTGCCTTTAGTAGTAGGCCTAAGACTTCACTTGTCGAAATTTTCCTTACACTTATTTGTAATTTCTTAAGCGCCATTTTTAAAGCTAGATTTCCAGCTTTATATAGAGTTAGTATAACACATGCGCTTTGGGCGTGCTTAGGGCGGATTATGACGCAAAAAGTATAGCTATTTTTTTTTTTAGTAATTAGCATTTTCTCTTTATGTTACGTGACGACATTAAACCTCCTTAACTAGAGTGAAAGTGCCAAACAAAAGTGGCGGTCGTATGCCTTTCAATGTGTTTTTGTTTCACTCACCCGACATCATTCTGTCTGTGCCATCACGGAACCTCTCAGACTTCTTTCTACCAATCACTAAAATGACAAGATTAAAACAAAAAAATAGTTGTGGATGTGCAGTAAGGCTGGGAGGATTTTGTGCACAAACTTTAAAAATAAACATTTGAAGAGACTTGTCGGTAGGCCTACACTCTTAGTGTAAAATCTCTTATGGGATAAGTGTAATTTGGCTCTGAAGAAAAGCCGTTGTCAGTCTCGACTTTTCGAGCAGTACACTCAGCTCATCTGGAATTTAAGTAATGGTTGTATAAACTGTTTTTGTATACTCACCAACAGCAGCAACGAGAGCACACGCCACGATCATACCAAGTGGGAAGAACCATCCACCAATTGAACTCTTCTCACCAATAAAAGGAAAAATACAAAATTAACGAATTAATGAATCATGACATAAATAATACAAGGGATAGAGATTGTCAGATCAAATCATGTTACATACCCTTTTGGTAGTGCCACCTTCTTTGACCGCCATGTATGCTTCTGAAACAGAAAAACGAGATTGCATAACTTTTAAAACTTTATTTAGTTTTTGTTTCCTTTCTTTTTTCCCCCCTTACACCGATGTGTGTTAGCACTGTCTACTCAGTACTTTCCCGAGTCCTGTGACAAAATATCACAGGCATATTACTCGGGTGGGATTACAACCCACGACACTTGCAATCCTAGAGCAGTGTCATTACCAACTAGACTACTGAGGTTGCCCGGTAGCTAGAGGCAGTTCGAATCCTATGTTTTGGCAGCGGGTACCGCAACGATATAAGAGATGTTATCCCCGATGCAAATTTAACATCTTTTAAAACTTTGTTTGACCTCTCTTATACTCAACTTCATACGAAGTGGCATGAAACAAGAGGTTGATTTAAAAACACATTACAGTGATAAAGAACGATAAATAAATTGATAATACTTTTAAGTCGCACAAATGTATAGTAGACAATAAAAAGTATAAATAATAACAATACATAAACGTTTTTGTTTTTTTGAGCGCATAACACAAAGCAGTCATTTGATGACTCTATGGATGCGCTTTTATAGAACAGAACACAAGAAGAACAGAAAGTATGCACTTGTTGGTCCGTTTAATATAAATAAATATTGCACATAATGTAACCGATGACATGTGAACTATCTAAATAGAGATATACATTATATTTACCTTGTAGGGACATTGGCATGACGCAAGTATGACGGTCCTCTAGTAATGTAAAACCCGCCACACAGGCGCAAGAATATCCACCAACAGTGTTCATACAGAGATGATCGCAACCATCGGTTTCCTCCATGCATTCGTCAATATCTGCAGAGTAGTTCAATTTTGATATTATACAAATAATGAATGTTTATGAGTGCAATGGTGCGAATATGTTCATGAGTTGAAAGATGGATTGTTGCACTATTGTACGAATGAAAAACATTCATAACATCCAAGTAGATCTTTTTTCCATTTTGATTGGAGGATACACATTTCAAAACAAACAAAGCGTCTGTTTTGAGACACGCCAAAATACGTTCCTTGCAGTAACACTGCTGCATTACCAAAGGTGCCCACGCAGTGATAATTTTACTCACCCTGCAATCGTACTTTTCGGATGGAACGAAAAATGCACGTGACGTAGCGTTCAATAGTACTTTTATTTGCTATTACACGTGACGGATAATCCTCCAATCAAATGGCAAGGATCTGCCTGGATGTTATATAAAAATTTATAACCATCAAAGACCAAGAAAATGTTCAAGGAAAGGCAAAAGTGCTCTCTTAAAGTTTTAGACTGTAACTCATTCCAATCCATTCGAGCCAGAGACTGGCAGAAGATCGAGCCTCATGGAGGCAACTGTTGCACAGAGGCACTGCTAGCCTTGAACAAATCGTCTAGCTCAGGCAACCGCTAAGGGTCAGCAGCGAAATGAGAGGGAACGTGAGAGACATCTCCATGGTCCAACCCTCCCTATAACTACAACCTGTGACATGCCTGAGAGTATGTGGCTCACGGATCGGATTTTTGAGTCATCGATGGAGTCGACCTTGGGCATCAACTACCTCAACCCTAACAACTTTCTTAACATGTAGAAAACTTCTTCTTTGACATCGAGTTGTCTGTTATTATTGTTTTACTGGTATTTTAAAGAATCTGAGCCGATGTTCAACTTTACCGTCACATGTTGCGTTGACCCCTTGACCTCTGAGGAAGCCATTCATGCATGGGCACTCGTAGCCTCCAATCGTGTTGTTACAAGTCTCCATGTCAGTGCACTCATGGATCATCTCACCACAACCACCGCCTGATCGTAGATGAAAAAGAAAGAAAAATGTTAACATATAATTCGCATTTTTTTCACTTTTCCATTGGCCTGAGTCTTTGATGAAATGCGCACATGTGAAAGACAATCATTAAAAACTTGTTAATTGTTCTACATCAAAGATGGTGGTCAATGACGTCATGCGCAATCCATCTATTAGACCCCATGTGTATGACGTCACATGCCCAAAGTGCGCCCTCACTGAGGTTAAGGACCCTCAGCGATGGTGACTAATGACATTGGTATATATTGCATCCACAAGAAATATGAACGTCACCTTTGGTTTTACATTTAGCTGATAATTTATTAAACCCACTATCAAACCACGCTTATCAGCTCTCAAAAACAAGAAAAGTAAGTTTGTTCAGAAACTACAGATGTTGCTGTAGAGTAAATCGATGATTGTGGGAAGCTTGGAAATGCAGTCGGGTTTTAAAATATCATATTTACCTTCGCAAGGCATGTTTTCGGTGTTTAGGAAATATCCTTGGTAACAGGAACAGGCGCCATTGGTGCACACCTCCACTCCAGCACAGGTATTGATACAGTTGTCTGTATGACGTCACAAGCAACAATTTGTTTACCATTATGCTACATTTTTAATCTTTGGAGGGTGATCTATCAAGACATATGTTTTCAAGATCGTGCTATGGCCGACCGGTGAAAGCCGTGACCAGAACAAAGTTCAGATGATTCTGATCAGCACCGTTTAGGTGTGAGGTCAGGTCCTAAGGGACGAGGTATTATAATTGAGTCGGACTTCGGATGGAACGTAAATCTGTTGGTGCTGTGTGTTGTGTAAGGCAAAGACCCAATAGCAATTGTCGTTCGGAAGAGGATTTGACGCAGTGATTTCTTGTGCAATGGTTGTCTGCAGGTTGCTCCGCATAACCATCTAAAACCACTATTTAAATGGGTCTCATAATCATAAAGTTCGCATATTATTATTACCTGTCATATCTAAAAAGCATCTTAAACAGTGCTTTGAGACACGAAACACTACTTTATGAGAACCGTTATATGCTTCTTCTCTGGTCATATTTGTACGTTCACTAATACTTCGAGTGGGATATCTAACTATCAAAAATGATAACTTTTATTATCTTAACATTTGATGGAATTATCTTACCCAGATCACAGTCAGTTGCGTTACCCTCCAGACATTCACAGAAGATAGTTTTGTTGAAGGTGTTACAGATTTGGGCTTCCGGGCAGTTCATATAGTCGGTTGAACACTCGTCAATATCTGAAATTATGACGGGTAAAAACTAATGGATCTTATGTGCCAATGTGATTATGGACGAGGATTGACCTAAGCTTGAGGCCACTCTCTGGCGTAATTCACGAGCCTCAAAGTGTGACGTCATGTTCAGGCTATAGGATCTTCTTTGCATATTGGGAAATGTGAGACATAGAATGCTGAATGGCAGCAGATTTATGCAAAACTTCCATTGTTTATGTAGTTTTGAGCATGCGCATATTACTGAGAACAGTAATGGACTTGCCATGGTACTCTCTTAATGTAAAAGAGTGAAAATTTCACTCTCTTGTCGGGGTGTCATGTTCGCTCTTTTGAGAGTAAAAGTCAATCTGAATCACTCTATTTGAGTGAAACATGAACGAACTTCACTCTAAATCGAGTTGAAAGTACCTGTCTTTTACACTAGAAAGAGTTGTCCGCCATTATGGCTAATTGCAAGAGTGGTTGGCGAGAGTGGTTTGTTTCACTCTTCTACATTCAGAGAGTAAGTCTACTGTCACCTAGCGTCCCAAAAGTTCACGTGGCAATACAATAGAAGTATGGTTTAAAGGCTTAGTGAATTTCCAATTGTCTGATTTAGGAATGCAATTGCCTCCATTGGAATTCAATTTGGAGTCCAACTTGAGTTCATTCGTTCCTCGAAGAGCTTTCAGAGAGACTCATTCAAATGTTTAGGGGACGTACTTTATTTCTATGGGTCACAGGCACTTCAGTGTTGGTAAAATTCACATTTCAAAAAATGATCTCCAGTGGGATTTCCCATGATTTCTAAAGCATTCCTTTATAAAAAAGCTATTTCAATTTAATCCTTACGTACCTGTGGTAACCACAGTACTAAACCATTGATAATAACAGGTTTTTTTTAGAGGACATTTAAACTTGCGTCTTTAAGTTTTTTACTATGGATAATTAAACTAACGACGTTGCATGCTGAGCATTATTGTTACTCTTGAACTTCCATCAAAGGCTACCTCTTAGCGCATAAGTTCATCTTGGTACCACCCCATCCCTCCCCCCCCCCCAAAAAAAAAAAAAAAAAAAAAAAAAACAAAAAAAAAAACAGCCAAACCCTGCCTCTTCACTCTTACCATCACATTCTCCAGTCTCGTCATTTCTCGTGTATCCCTCTATACAGGGGCAGTCATATCCACCCTTAGTGTTCCTACATGACTGCATAGTATTACAGTCATGCGTGGTTTCACCTGTAAATACAAAACAAAAATGGACAATCGTTACCCGTTTCAGTCAAATAGACTAGGAGCGACTCTATCGGTCGACCAAAATAAATTTTGGTTTTCAGACAGGCGAATTTTATAACCTATCTATTACATTAGGTTCGGCTAATGACAAGATCGACATCTGAAACCAAGGCGCTCCAGAGTCGTTCCGATCGACTGCAACAGTCGATCTTTCGCCTTCTAGCGCACCCAGGCGCTCCTAACTGTTTCAGACGCCAACATTTTTATGTACTAAAGAAAAGCTCCTTAAGTTGGAAGTCAATCAAATCATAATGGAACAAAGAAAATAGGGAAAAAAGTGTTTTACTCTCTCTTGTTCTATATCCTTTGAAAGTTCGAGCTAAAGACTATAGTAGATGTACGCAACTCACTTTGACAAAATATGTTTTCGATGTTTAGCTGAAACCCTTCCACGCACCCACAGCTAAATTCTCCGGTACGGTTTCGACACAGGTGGATCTTAGTCGGATTCGTAGGGTCGTCGTTTCTACAAGGGCCTTAGAGGAAAACGTGATACAATAATGATTAGACATTGTTAAAACAAAGAAAAAGTTTCATTAAAAAAAGTATAATAAAAAAACATCTTACCAGAATTTAACAAAAAATTACTTCAATGTGGGAAATTGAGATTGAGATTTTCGAAGCTTTGACGCCGTATGTACTCTGCAAAAGCGTAGGTGTTCAATGGAGACTTTCTGGTATCTTTTTAGCAGTTGAAAACACTAAAAGGTTCCCACTACAACATAAAGAAATAACTCTGGATTTTTTGCAGTGTAGGTCTTAAGCTTACTTTTACTTTTACTTTTATTTACAAATACAGTCGGTGAGAGTTTAGAATGAACAAGGTGAGAGTTTAGAATGAACAAAGCATTTCAATTCTGGGCAAGATATTAATTTTGTGATTTTGTCTTTAATTTATTACCTTCTGTAGAACCGGTCATATTGGTCAGCTCATGTTCTTCATCTTCCACGCAGGCACAGATCAGTTTTCGGCCTGTCTGGCTGCACACCTGAAGCGCAGTACAATTGAAGCTGGGCGGTTTGTCTATTTAAAAAAAATAGTATAATAAATTATTGTTATTCAGTGTCCAACACCTCAGCCGGAAAAGCCGACGCCCAGTCACATAATCAGCATGATTCTGAAGACTGTTCGAGATACTGTTCGAAACGTCGAGACCATACCGGCTCTTTTCAGAGCCAGCACTCCCACAAAATAATTATACATGGTTGTAACCGCAAGTTTATAATCAACTCAACTCTACTTATAAGCAAGATCGTTTGCAACACACGCGCACCATTTACCTGCAGTAGACATGGTCGAAGAAACATGACAGTTCAAACTTATGCCAATACAATGCCTCTTTCTTCTGTACCACATTTGTGTGTTCGCAAAACGACGTTTTACCTCAAACTAAAAGTTTACCCTGTCAGTTTGCCTTTTGGGTAAATACTTAGTATTTGGAAGAAAAAGTTTCATCTCCTTAAACGTTGCTGCCGCTTCTCAGGTTATATCATAAACTTGGGTTCGATCCCTGGCTTTACGGCAGATAATAGTTATTATAACACCCCTTGCAAGTATTCTGCCTGCTCATTGGTTTAGAGCGCGTCACATGACATGTCTTAGTTTTGCTAGACGACGGCCGTGTGATAGTGCGTCGGTTTGCCATGCGCTAGTCCGAAGACTAGCACACGGCGCCGTGCGCTAGTCCGACAGACTAGCACACGGCGTGCAGTACCCAGACGTCCGTTGCGTGTACAAGGATGATAAATTAATAGTCTGTAAGTGTTTGCAATCTGTATTCGCGTCGTCCGTGGATTGTAGCATTCAGGTCTGTAACTTAATAATAATAGTACAGTATTTAGAAATGTTTGGGGTGTTATAAAACAAATATTGACTGCTTTTACTCGTGCAATGGTTAAAAACTATGACCCCCTCGGTGATCCCCGGAGCGTTTTATTTTCCCTCGGCGTCGCCTCGGGAAAATAGAACGCTCCGGGGATCACCTCGGGAGTCACAGTTTTAACCATAGCACTCGAAGCAGTCAATACTTGTATATAACGGCCTCTGACTGGCACCCCAAGTAAAGATGTTGAAAAAAATAGGGAGACCGCAAACATGGGGCTGAATAGTTCGGTTGGTAGAGTAGCAGCATGTTAATTTTTAGGCTGCAGGTTCAAGACTCGCCCTGTTAAATTTGTATTCGTTCAATCATTAATTCCTAACCTACTCAGTTTCCCATTTGACCTTGATATTTAGATTTAAAATAAAAACAAAAGCTAAGAAGAAATGTTTTATAGAATCAGTCAGGGTGGTCAAGATTAGGCTCCATTAAGTTGAAATTGCGACTAAATTAATTGTAATCTTAGACTTACCGATTTCACATATAACTCCAGCATCCTGGCTATGCTGACAGACGGTGTTCGTCGTGCGAGAACAATCCAGTAATCTTTTGTTACTTCCTCCACACCTGAAATCGCTCAATTCATAAGATCCGGGTTCTGAACCATATCTAAACGTACCATTAGACAATATGCTTTCTGCCCTTTCAAAGTGGAGTTGCCTACAAGCTGCGTGGGCGTCATTGATGTCCCATCCATTCCCACACACGGTGCGCCATGCGCCACCGTAAAGAACTTCCACAGTCCCCGATGATGACGTTCCACCAACAAGTCGAATATCCGTAGTTCCTGTATAGTTTAACCGGGTGCATGTAAATAGATTGGGAAATATTTTATAGTGGCTTAAAATTAATCTTAAATGAAATACTTACAATTTGGATGCAAATATTAGTAGATGAAGGAGTGCATTACTGCAGAACAAAATCACGAGGTGAGGTCTGGTATATCCCAAAACGCCCAATCCAAGGATATTGTGCCTTGGGAAACCAAGGAGAATCACCCATTATATTTATAGGCTTGTTATGGCACACAGCGCCTTATTCGGGCAATGTTTCCTTTTAAAGTTATAGAAACCTCCAAGGAGCGTTCTTTATAGAGTGTAAAACAATACTTACCCGCGTTGCACTTAACCGCCACATCTTCGCCATGAGAGCAGGTAGAGCCAGCATGCCTGTGTTGGCAGTACTTCAACCTGGTCTCACTCCCACCGCAACTCAAGTAAGTCATGTGTATTGGCCCACTCCCAGGACCAAAAGGAGTTGCACTACCCCAATACGTGTAAAGGCTGGGAAAGTTGAGTTGCCTGCATACAACTGTTGCATCGTTACCGTCCCAGCCGTCGTCGCACACAGTACCCCACTCTCCGTTGAAAAACAACTCCAGTCTACCATAGGAAGGTGGACTACCTACAAGGCGAATCTCTAATTATAATAAAACAAAACCGATTATTTTTATATGGTTTCTCAAACTTTGTTTCATAATCATCTCGATAATAAATTACATGCTACATCTCAGCCTTTGCCGGTGTTCGTGTGGCAGGAGATTTTGCCCGTTCTTGAATCATCCTCATATCCAGCCCTTTTTATTTTCCCATATGGCGGACAGATAAAAAATCACGCATTCGAATAAAAGGTTGGCCAGTGGAACATAAAATAAGTTCTCAGAGCAAATACTTTCTTCAGCACATATCAAGACGTCAGCATAAAATACAAACAGCAAAGATACAATATAAAACTATCCAAAATGTAATGGTGTGGTAAACGTCCATGCGTTTATGACAAAGTTAAGGTGTCTATTTGGGATTTTATCATAAAACCCTGCCTCTACACAACTGGAAAGTATTATATCAATATACCAATAGCAATATTATACTGGTAGCAATCCAACAGTTTTCCAGGTGTTCGAGACTAGAGATTGCATATTACCATTCTAGGGGCGAACCCATTAATATTTGCACTGGTAGGGTCAGGTGTGTCAACCAATTGCACGACAGACTATGGCTTTTTGTGTACAAGTCAAAGGGGAAATCTATTGATACAGCGGACCAGTCTATGCTGTAAACAAGCCAGCGGAAAAACGACCTTGCCTTGTACAAACTTTAAATTATGTTTCTAAAAGTGTATTTTACCTAGAAGTCAGTGAAAATGGGATTTAACAATTAATAATCTGATGAGATCCAGTGGCAACATTATATTGAATTGCTATATAAAACAGAGTCGCGGTCTTAAAAGAGCACCGGACTGAACCCTGATGTTTCTGATCAGCAAGGTGTGGGTTCGAGTCCCAGTCTCGACATAATATGGGTCCCTGAGCAAGATACTTTACAGCAATTACTTATTTGTCATTTAGTCCGTATTATAATCATAATAACATCGAAGTCTTATATAGCGCACGTATCTACCAAACAAGATACTCAAGGAGTATACAAACTTTCAGAAAGATAGGTTATTGCAGTGATGAATTATAAAACCCAAATATGTAGCACATTATAAGGGTTTACAAGGTGCTACGGCGCATACAGCAGCCACAGCCAGGAACACCGGGGCAAACCCCTTCTCTTTTCGATAAGTGCACTGGGTTATTTTACATGCGTTACACAACACATGGGACCAGCGGCTTTACGTTCCATCCGAAGGACGAAGCAATGGTTAAGTGTCTTTCTCAAGGACACAGTGTCACGGCTGGGGATGAGCAAGATACTTTACAATAATTATTTATTTGTCATTTAGTCCGCTTATACCAGCATTGTTTGCGCTTGAACGTAGAACACATTTAGAGTAAAGGGTTAAACTAATTTAAATCAACACGAAACCTGTTGGTGAGCACCAACCTGACGTGCAGTTAACCCAGGCAGCTTGTCCACATCGGTTAGGACAATCTCTTATGTCTCTCTCGGTTCCCACACACTGAACATTGTGCAAATGCATAGGACCGATACCCTGGCCAAAGCTTGCACTAGACGTTACAAAGGAAGCTGCCTTGGTGTAGTTCAGTTGCTTGCAAACTACGTGAGCATCATTCAGGTCCCATGAACTTCCACACACAGTGGTCCACTGACCACCATAAAAGACTTCCACCCTGCCCTCGGAAGGGTATCGTCCACCACCGAGTCGCACTCCAACATCGTCTTGAACGAGAAGAATATTTTAGGAAAAAACAATAATAACAGTAAATAATGGTTAAATATTCTCTTTTATTATTTTGACCATCCAAGAGGCCACTTTACTAATTGAGCTTCAAAACAATGTTCTCAGTTTCGAAATGTTACTTAATTGCCAATAACTATCAAAAGTGTCCCACTGACACGGACATGGGGTGTGTGAGAGGGGATAACCAACACGACCCAAAATGAAGCCCAATCTTGAACCTAATTAATGTAGCCCAAACCTTTTGTAATGTAGCCTGGTTTAGGTCCATAGGTAATAGGTTTAAATTTAGGGTTACCATAGGTCTGCATGAGCTACCTTTTGTATACAGAAAGTAGGTATACATATTTAAACCGGGGAACTTTACAAATAGGGGCCACGGTTTATGAAGAAAACAAAACAAATGGGAGCCGTTGCAAAAAAGAGTTCAAACAAAAAAGGGACAATAGGAGGTCCACAGTTGTAGGCGTTTACAAGCTTGTAAGGTTTGTACAATGTCAGTATAGTGTTTACACCTATTATAAGGGTAAACATGGGAAGCATTTTCCAGAATAACCACTCAGTGCAGCGGTTCATTTTTTAACTAGATGTAATGCCATCATAACAAAAGATAAGTCAACAAAAAGTCAATACAAACTTGCCAATGCGCGCGTTGGTGAAAGCTGTATAACAAAATGGTCAGTGATGTAGAATTTGTAATCTCATATTCCTAATATCTGATTGTGATTGGGTACTGCAAGTTCATGTGCCCCTTATTAGTTCCACTGCGAAAAGAAACTGCTTGAATGTTTGATACCATCATGAAACTCCAATCTTACCTTTAGTGCCTATATTAAGCTCGACGGTGGTGGTGTTAATAATGTGACCTTTGAAGTAAGAACAAACAGAGTGTTCATCCGTCACGTTGCAAATTCGAATCTTATCACAGTTCATTGATGAAGGCGCGCACTCATCGATATCTGTGTAAGAAAAAAATATATTGTTAAAACTAAAATTCATCATAATTGCTCTACAAGCTGCTTGTTATCTTCAACATTGTGCCATTTCAAAGGGAGTGTACACTATTGGTAATACACAAAATATTTATTAGTGTAAAACCTTACTCGGTGACGAGTAAAGGAGAGCTGTTGATAGTATAGAATATGTGAGAAATGGCTCCCTCTGAAGTATCGTAGTTTGGGAGAAATAAGTAGTTTCTCACTATAACATTTGAATTAATTTTCGAGACCTCAGCTGAGGTCTCGAATTCGAACATCTTAAAGCACACAACTTCGTATGACAAGGGCGTTTTTCTTTCCATTATTCTCCCGCAACTTCGACGACCAATTGAGTTCAAATTTTCACAGGTTTTTTATTGTATGCATATGTTGAGATACACCAACAGTGTACTGTGCCTTTAAGCAGCTCTACGACATTGGGCCCAGGGCTTAATTGGTCCGGTGATCTAGTCCGCTTGGCCTTACCACACCACGTCAAATCATGAAACAAATACTGTGTTCTATTCTCAAACTCTTCTGATTTAAGTGAAACCAAAGATCGTACCGAAGCAGGTTTTGTTGTTCATCCCAAGCTCGTAGCCTTCATAGCAGTCACATGTGAAGGTACCATTACCATTAATGCAAATCTGACTACAGTCATGTTCCCCTAAGGAACACTCGTCTATATCTACAGGTATTGAAGAGAAAAAGCGGGAATAAATACAAACAAATTAACAAAATGAAAGTACACGTTGTAATACAAACAAAACAATGGAGCAAAACATCCAGTTCTACAAAGTGATGGACTGTGATGTATTTCACGAAGTAAAATAAAACCACAATTTCGAGGGATATTTACGTGGATTCTTTTATTATCCTAAACATACCATATTGTTTCATCACAAAATAACAATGAGTTTACGCTCTTTGCCATTGTTTTAAGTCTTTGGAATTTCTTTTGCTGACGTGTTAGTGACCAAAATCCAATGTGTGGTTTTAAGGAGTTGTGATTTTATTTCAAATGTTAAATTTGTAATGAATGAAATTATTATTAAAAATAAAATTACCATACCATAGCAGTTGTTGCTGTCGTTGCGGTAACCCATCTCACAGGCACATTCAAAACTACCATTGGTAATGATGCAAAAGTGGTCACATGCCATGTCCTGAGAACATTCTCCCACACCTTCAAAAAAAAAAATAATGTTTTTGTTTTTTAGGTCATGATAAGTCTGTATAGTTTGCCACACAGTTAAATTCCATCTTTCTCATAAAAAGAGTTCTCTTTCGGAATGTATGTTAATATTTGTCATTTTGTTTGTCCATCCATAGGCCGAGGAACAAGGTTTGTTGCTTCTCTCTGGACCTAGATGTTGCCAATGTTTAAAGTTCGCTTTTGTATCATTTGAACATCCTTTGTCCTCACCACTTTACTCCTATTGGTCCATAGCCACCAATTCTTTCTGAAATAGAATTTTCGATCGGCTATAATTTTCCCGCTTTTTCCTGGATTATTTCTGGATCCTTCACCTCTCTTTATTCTATAAATTGATATTGTTTATGTTTAAACTTGTCTATATGCCTCTGAAGAAGGTCCGGTTTGGACCAAAATATAAGGCCATCTATTCTACGCAGTACTTTTATGAAATGTAGACATAATAATCATCTTGACTATAATTATTACAGCATTATGTATATTTAATTTTAAATTACTGTGATTTCTGCAACCTTGTATAAACGTATTCAGATTGGTATTACGCAGTTTGTGCGTTGAATATAAGTTGCCACTTTACCGTCACACGTTGCACCGTCTCCGTTGATGGTGTAACCGCCATGACAGTTGCATTCGAAGCCTCCAGGAACGTTGGTACAATTCTGCTGGCAGTTATGGGTGCGACTCACCAGGCATTCATCCGTATCTAAAAATAGCATGAACACAAGTACAAAGGTGTATATTTTAATTTATTTTTGATATTTGTTTCATTTCTCATGTAGATAAAAAGTTAAACATATTTTAAAGTACAGCAAATAGCAGCTGGAATACATAGGAAGGAAAAATAAACCGCTGGATGAAAGTGCAAGTCAATTTTGTTGCCTAAACTTTGCACTATAAGTTACAAAAGACTGGAGCAATTAATCAGAAAATCACACAACAAAAAATCATTGTGAAGATGACATCAGAACAAAGATTACACAGTGATGAATATAAAGACCCGGTAAAGACCCAAGTTCATACTTACTACGAATGCGAATGCTATACAAATGTTGACGTCACAAATTATAATAGTTCGCATCAGTTGAACTGTGGGCAACCCGTGCGAAATATTTCCTTCGAAATAGCCACGTATAATCAACATTCGTATCGCACGTTCACAGGAAGTACGGGCCCAATGGTATTTTTGTACGCGTCGGACGCAAGCTTGCAAACGCCTGCACCAGTGTACCTCCTGTGGACCTTGGGATGGGTATTGAAAAGGGGCCTGTTTAGGGGGTTCCGTGGTCCCCATCTCCGGACCGCATAAAATTTGACGCACAAGGGTTTTCAATGATACTGAATCCGAATTTGGTTGTTGCTAAGCTCTAAAACTGCACAGTTCATGAACAGACCAATTCTTGGGTCATTTTAGGTCAAAACAGTATTTTTTGACAACCTCTGTATACACTGGGAGTATTGACCAATCGTTCACGGCAGTGAAAGAACCTTTTCCAAGGTTCTGTCGGATTACACGCAAAGGCCTACAACAAAAACCCACGATTTTTATTCATTGAACATCATCGAGTTCAAGTTGCCATTTGTTTTTCGTTGCTACGATATGCGTGTGTTAAATTTTTATTATCAAACGCGCGGCCGAGTTATGAGACGCAGACGTACTATTTTGTTCGTATTTCCACTCGCGCTTGTGTGATTAAACTTATAATTTTGTCGAACGAGCCTGTAAATCGGCATCCTTTTATTCAGGGGTTTGAAGAATTACAATGTATGTTATAACGGTACAGTGTGGGAACGAAACACGATCATGCTTCGAATGACGTCAGCCACATCACAGGCTTCCGAGGATTTTTAGATCACTATTTGTCGCCGTAATTGTTTCTTTTCGTGATACGGTGCAGGTTTTTCGCCAAGCAACAGCAAGAAATGGATGTTCTGTATTTTATTTTATACCTACATACTAAAATGGCGTGGTCCAAAAGTGGGGACTACGGTTTTGAACAATTCTAGCGATCATCCCATGATCTACTGTCCACCATTTTGTGATACGCCCCTAACTTTTGTTTGCAACAGCTCTCTTTGGTTTTGCACGCATTTTCTGTGGACCTTTCCCGAACCGTGGACTCTGCTGCCCTCTGTGGTGTGTTTATCTTCTTACCTTTGCACGTATGTCGATCAGTGTTCAGGGTGTATCCCAATTCACATTCGCATCTATAGCTACCGATGGAATTGATGCACATGTGGTCACACTTGAGAACAGAGTTGAAGACTCCTATACTGATCTGCAGATCACATTCGTCGATGTCTTTAAGGAATGAAATAATAAAAAAAAAAAATCAAAGAGAAAAATAACGGAGCAATACGAGATTATAGCGATATAAATCATTATGTGATCCGGGTTAATACTATGGCGAGGAAATGTTCATACACATTATTTCCACAGATATTTACGCTAATGACGTCAACAGTTACGTCAGATGGAGTACTAGCTTAACTTTAAATTTAACACTTTCACGTGGCGTGTTTAGAGCACCGAACTCGAGGACTTGTATTTCTGATCAGAGTCAGATTTTGTCAAGTCAAGTCAGATTTTGCGTACATTGTGTAATAAAAATAACTCTATATAGAAACGTTTGCGGTAACACCACGTAATGACTATCTCTAATGAGTTGGGGTGGTTCTGAAAAGAACCGTTGGTTTCAACTCGACGTTTCGATCAGTATGCTCTGATCATCTTCTGAAAAATAACTCTCCCATGTTCACATTGAACTAAACCAACTCATTATCAGAGTGTGAATGTTGGATCGTGTTGTTGTAGTTGTTGATGTTGCTGTTCGTGTTGTTTTATCAAGCAATAAAAAGGTTATTACATACCTGTGTTGCATGTTATACCAGTGTATCCAGGCTGACATTGGCAGGTGTCTGGTGCGACGCAATCCCCGTTGATACACGGTGGATCGCAAATGACTAGAACAATACAATTAAAAAACGTAAATAAAAAGTAAAACAACAAGTTTTTCGTAGTAGGACATCATCAGCTGTCAAAAATAAAAAAATATGAATAAATAATAAAAAGGTGCGTTGAAAATTGTTAATTGGGCAGGATGCCAGTCCCATACATGTGACATGGTATTGTGGTTGTAACCTTATCCTGGTAAGCATCATTTTGTTGCATTTTTTTCTGTTGGGTACTTTTTGTAGGCCACAAAACACAATGTCCACAGCTTTACATTAAACTAACACGGTTTTAAGATAATGGTGGAAGAAAGCTTGAGTAAAACCATGGCCTCCATGGTAAAACAATGTCACAAAATAGTTTTGCATTGTGTGCAATATCGTGCAAATGTATTTACCAGTACTGGTATCTCCTAATATAGTCACTTACCCATTGCACATTGACCAAAGCGATCTCTGCGCCATCCATCGCAACATTCAGTTCGTTCCTCAGGGGTCCATTCTGTGTAATATTGTGGATACGATGCTAGTCTGTGGTGAAACAGACATAGATTTAGATACAATCCTATCATTAGTAACTCCTGATGCCAGTCTCTACAAAGACAACTGTCACTTCCCCTAATAGAGAACTGCCGTAGTCTTGACCCAAAACGTCACTATATCATACTGTTAACGTAACGTAACGTAACGTAGCGTTACATAGCTTAACATAACGTAACGTAACGTAATGTAACTTAAAGAAACGTGAAGTAAAGCAACGTAACGTAACGTAACGTAAAGTATCGAAACGTAACGGCCACTGACAGAGGACACGCTTTTCTTCTTGAATTCATTTCGGTTGACTACTGTAAAACCTACAATAGCTGACTTACGCAAAGCCAGCGGGCGGTACCGTTTATTTTTACACATAGTACGTCTGTAGCTAGCCTCTGTCTTTTCCACAGATATTGTTATGGTAAATGTGCCACCAGTGTGTCGATACCTAGTTCCCCAGAAAATAGATCTAATAATCTCTACCGTTCAAGATTGATTTATTGAACTAAAGTGAACCAACCTTGTTCTTGTGCACCGTTGCCACCATCCGCACTTCAAACTATACGACTCGGTGTGGTACTTTGTAATAGACAGAGTCCGTAAGTAATGGTAAACTTTACTGCATTCATTCACCCTGGTATAAAGAACCAGAAGAAAAAAATATCATTCAATTTAATTAGATGCTTCTTATATAGATGCACATGTCCGTCACCCAGTAACGCTCAAGGCGCTACAACATTTTCCTGCGGGGTATGTGGAACTATGTTTTTGAGTTATGAAATCAATGATTATAAGCTGATGTGGTGCAATTTGGCGCCAATCAAAACACGTACAAGGGTTGGGGGGGGGGGGGGGGGGCGAACCACTTCTCTTTTCGAAGAACCGGGTTCTTTTACATGCGTTGCACAACACACAGGACCAACGGTTTTAATAAGGACACATAACGACACAAGTGTCATGCTTAAGGATACAAGTGTCATGACAAGGACTCGAACCCACACTCTGCTGAGGAGATACACAATGGCCCACTTTTATGGCTCTGTTTTACCGTAAGCAAAGAATCGGCGCTTGCGGAAGCGGGTAAATCTGCGCTTACGGTAAGCGTGTTTCTCATCAGGACTCGGCAGGGAAATTTGAAGGTATGATGAAGATAGGGATGTAGTAAGGATGATTATGTATATTTGGTTTGCGGTAACACCATGTGTGTATTTACTTGCCAGGTAGAGTTTTCTTAGGGAACTGTCTTGCTTTATTCTACTGCCGTAGAGTAGATAATCGGAGGTTCGGGAGACTTCTCAGTTCTGAAAAGAACTGTCCTGCTTATTAACTATTACCAGGGCGGATGGTATAGAAATTAGACTGGACTACTACTTTAGCTTATAGGATCGTAATTAACTGTACTGCCGTGGAGTCAGTTCTGAATTGGTCTCAACGTTTCGACTAGCTTGCTCTAGTCATCGTCAGGAGACGAAGTCTCCCGAACCTCCGATTATCTACTCCACGGCAGTAGAATAAAGCAAGACAGTTCCCTAAGAACAACTCTACCTGGCAAGTAGATACACACATGGTGTTACCGCAAACCAAATATACATTGATACCTCACCATGCAATGCCTCAAATCCTATATAAGGATGATTATGTTAAAATAAAAGCTCTTTTATCTTCTTTGCGTTCACGCAGGGAATAAAAATAATACCTACACTACTGCATTGTTTGATAGGTCTGTTATCGACTTCAAATTGCTCTTACCCCAATGTTTCTCCCTGCACTGACAGGCCGAGTACCAGTGAAACACAGACGAATCCTTGCATTAGAGACCTCATCTCAACAGTCAGTGTGGTTTGCACTCTGTCAATGGAACATTGGGTAAAGTCACATTCACTCTACCTTGAAGGGGATCGAAAACATAACAAAAAGGGATCACAAAAAATTCTTGGGTTGCCACACAAGGAATTTGGGGGCACAAGGGTCTACGGGAGGTTCTTAACTACAGAGACAACGGAAAGTGTAGAATTTTTCTCCACAGGGATGCAAACAATAGAATGGGTGTGGGTGAATGATTTAGTTCGAATCTCACCCGAGTAAAAATGCCTGTGAATTTTTTTCACAGGACTCGGGAAAGTACTGAGTATACAGTGCTACACACATCGGTGTATATGGGTAAAAACCAAAAATTAATATTCTTTATCCCCGATGCAAATTTAACATCTATTAGATTTAGTGCTAGGGAAGGAGAGCCTATTTTTTTTCTAGGCACGGAAGTGCGCGGGTCGCGGTCCGTGCATTTGGCAACGTGTCTGGTGAATTGTAGTATACTATTATTTTATTGAAACCAAAATAGTTATCTCTATCACTAATACTGAGACTTTTTGTAGGACACAAAACACAAACGTCCACAGATTTACATTTAACTAAATCGGTTTAAAGATAACGTTTGTAGAAAATTAGTAAAATAACTACACACAAAAAAATCGTCACAGTGAGACGAACAACATACTATAAACGTAAATCTCCTGAAAACATTGCTCTGTGATTTTACTTGCATCGTCATAGATGAGTAGGGCTTCATGTCATGGCCAAAAAACTTGATCGACAAAAGGTATCCAAATGAGAATAAAAGACATTATGAAACAACGCCGAGTTTTTAATTTAGCCGCTTATTTGCAACAAATTGCCGACAAAACCTATACAAACATTAGTTCACATGTCTTTATACTTTCATCTGTAACAATAAAGTTTAACGTCTTAAAGACAGTGGAAACTATTCGTAATTGTCAAAGACCAGTCTTCTCACTAATAGGTGTATCTCAACATATGCATAAAATAACAAACCTGTGAAAGTTTGAGCTCAATTGGTCGTCGAAGTAGCGACATAATATAATGAAGGAAAAAACACACCTGTCACACGAAGTTGTGTGCTTTCAGATGCTTGATTTCGAGACCTCAAATTCTAAACTTGAGGTCTCGAAATCAAATTCGTGGAAAATTATTCCTTTCTCGAAAACTACGTCACTTCAGAGGGAGCCGTTTCTCACAATGTTTTACACTATCAACCTTTCCCCATTACTCATCACCAAGTAAGGTTTTATACTAATAATTTCTTTGAGTAATTACCAATAGTGTCCACTGCCTTCAAACTGGCAATGTCTTGAATTTGCAATGTCTCACTCAAAATATTATAAAAGAGCCTTGAATCCTTTTAATGGTCATATTAAAGAACACAAATTTGTGCAGCAAGTGTGTTCTTCTATCACTATTCTCTTGCAAATTCGATGATCAAATTGGGTCTACATTTTCACAGATTTGTTCAAAGATGATGCTGGTATACACCAAATGAGAATACTGCGTCTTTGACAATTACCGAGGGTGCCTTTAAGAAAATTACAACTACATGATTTAAAGCCTTTTCGGTTTTAATCCTTCTGGGCCTGAAACAAAAATAATGTGTAAACTTCCTACCTTTAGAGTGCCACTCGACAATCCTCTAATTGCTTCTCAGTCAATGTAATGATTAGTCTACTGATTTATGTCTAGTCTTAGCTCTCCGTCTGTGATATGAATACTTGAGGAAACCCACTCCCCCTTTTATAATTCTACCAAAATCTTCGTATCCGGGGAAAAAGAAAACACTCTAGGAAAGATAAGGTTTTATAGTCCCGAGGAAACTTTGTATTATGTGATACAAAACAAACTTTCAACATTTGGCATGTAATTTGCTTTGGCGATAACTACAGAATTAACTTTCATTTTTGAGGGTTAGTTTTTATATCTTGTTATGATTGGTTATCTGTATTAAACCCCAAGGTGTTTGGATGCCTGGTCACCCGGATTCTCTAGGCCATGTGCAATAATACAAACACAAATATGAAAGTGTTTCTTGGGACTAGAGTCAAACTCCGCTTCACTGAGGGAAATATACATGTGGAGATCGTTGAAAGCAAGCCGTTTTGAGATATGGCGAACACAATGCTACAACACTAAAATTTGGAAAAATGTGTGTGTATTATACACCCAAACCACGGTACACTCCTATCTCAAGGTGGGCTCGGTCCTACTTGACTTACTATTTTTCTGATAACTATGTGTCACTACACATGAATCATCAGTGTATGGTTAAACCTTTATAAAGGTTTAATGTCGGCTGTTGTTAGCATCTTACCTCTAACGTTTCAGAGAAGCACTTCATCCCCCAATCTCGAAGAGTATCTCCCAATCTCGAAGAGTATTTTTGACAGACAGCCACCATGTATGTTGCTTGTGTGTGTATGCCTATACTACTTTATGCGATTATGCATGGCGTGCTAGAGGGAATTCCCCTTTTGCTGGGGCGCTGGTGCGCGGGCTGCGGTCCGTGCATCAGCAGGCATTGCGGGTACCCCGCGCGGGTATATAAGCTTATCGCACGTGCCCACTCGTTCTTCTGTTTTGCTCGGCCTGTTCTGCTGTTGTCACGCCTGTTCACTTAGTTCTGTTTTGCTCGGCCTGTTCTGCTGTTTGCTCGCCTGTTCACTTAGTTCTGTTTTGCTCGGCCTGTTCTGCTGTTTGCTCGCCAGTTCACTTAGTTCTGTTGCTGCTCGGCCTGTTAGGTTCTGCGCTTTGAAGCTGTGATATATGCCCAGTTGTTCGAGAGTTTAAGCTGCTAGATCCGAATTGTTGCATTGGAAGCGCCGCATGCCCTGGGTGAGTAGCTGCACCTCGTGTAATTCAGTCCTGATGTCCATGTGATTAATTTACTAAGTTCTAGTGATTCTTGATTGAATAGATTGCCTCACATAACAAGTTATCATTACCTCAGAATCAACAACCAATCAGCCTCATCACCTAATCAGGAACCCTAATCAATGCCAGTAGTTATTCAATGAAACAGTCCAGTTCCGAACATTAATCAGTGTCAAGTGTTAACTATTATTGGAGTCTCAGCCCCGTCTGATGTGGTGTGTGTGCGGGTCAACTCAGCTAGGCGCCTGGGGGTATATTTCTCCAACGAGTCCGCCCCTCCGGTCTCTGTGGTTACCGCACATCGTAGAGGCCGAAGTCCCGAGGTACCCGGCGAGATAGCGGCTTGTGTTCAAACTCACAATCAAGTGAGTTCATTCATTCATTCAGAAGATAATTCATGTATAATGTGTTATAAATACACTGGCACTTTTGGTAATTGTCAAAGACCAGTCTTCCCAATTTTCGGATCTCAACACATGCATAAAATAATAAACCTGTGAAAATTTGAGCTCAATCGGTCGCCAAAGTTGCAAGATAATTAATGAAATAAAAAACACCCTTGTCACACGAAGTTGTGTACTTTCAGATGCTTGATTTCGAGACCTCAAATTCTAAATCTGAGGTCTCGAAATCAAATTCGTGGAAAATTACTTCTTTCTCGAAAACTACTCCACTTCAGAGGGAGCCGTTTCCGAATATTGTGTGAAACGGTTTCTCACAATGTTTTGTTCTACCAACCTCTCCCCATTACTCGTTACCAAGTAAGGTTTTATGCTAATATAATTATTGTGAGTACTGTCGACTGCCTTTAAAGACACTGATGGACACTATTGGTTATTAATCAAACGTAGTTGAAAGCATAAAAACTTACTTGGTAACGAGTAATAGGGAGAGGTTGGTAGTATAAAACTTTGTGAGAAACAGCTCCCTCTTCTGAATCCTATTATCACACATCTGAAACCACACAAAGTAATGCAGCAAGGTGTTGATTCTTTCATTATCTCTTTAATTTCGATGACCATTTGAGCCCAAATTTCCACAGGTTTGTTTTGTATGCGTATGTTTGAAAAATACTGGTCTTTGACAACCAATAGTGTCCAGTGCCTTTAAAGGCATTGTATATTACCTTTGGTTTTTGGAATCATTGTACTTTTTACATTGTTTTTTCTTGTTTGTTTTGTTAAAGTGGTGCTCATTTTATGTTCATTAAACACAATGTGTAATTTTAGACTTTCTTTGTGTTGCTTTTATCTTCTCTGTGTATTTTCTTCATAACTTTTGTGCATTGATATTATTTGCATATTAAATTGTCTATTTTCTTTCAGACAGATTTGTGATTTTTTCACCCATGTGTAGTAAAATTAATATGATCTGCTCAGTTGTCTCTTCTTTTGGTGGTAAATAATTCAAACAGTCAAAGTAAATATATTCATTGTTATTTCAGGCATGACACCCTTCCTACTTAAAGTCAGTGAACACTATTGGTAATTGTCAAAGACAAGTCTTCTCACTTGGTGTTTCTCAACATATGTATAAAATATAAACCTGTGAAAATTTGAGCTCAATATTGGTCGTCGAAGTTGCGAGATATTGATGACAGAAAAACACCCTTGTCACACAAAGGTGTGTGCTTTCAGATGCTTGATTTCGAGAGCTCAAATTCTAAATCTGAGGACTCGAAATCAAATTCGTGGAAAATTACTTCTTTCTCGAAAACTACGTCACTTCAGAAGAAGCCGTTTCTCACAATGTTTTACAACCTTTCCCCATTACTCATTACCAAGTTATGTTTTATGCCAATAATTATTTTGAGTACTACCAATAGTGTCCACTGCCTTTAAGTCTACTTTCCGATTTTGCTCTTTGGAAAATCTGATAAGTTATGATTTAGAAGCTTGAAAAGTCCATAAAAAAATACGTCCTACCAAAAACAATATGGAAGTCATGTACAGCGCACGTATCTTCCAACAAGGTACTCAGGGTACGTATTATGTAGGTCAATCCTTGCAGGTCAATTCTACTCGATAAAGAGTGCCTACAATTTGTCACGTGTTTATGTACCTTTAATTGTACATTTAATTGTACATTTTGATGTACTTCAATTTTTTTATATTCTTCATTTTGGAGGTTTTAAGAAAAACAATAAATAAATGTATATTATAAAGTGCCCAATTGCCAAAGGATACATGGCGCTGAACATAAAGTAGGCCTAGCATGGTAGATATTGATAGTGGACATTTAATAAAACTTGATTCAATAACTTGTAATAATGTGATTTGTTTTTCTTTCAGAGTTTATGATACTGACACCTACAAGCTTGTACAGACCAATGTTGGACACTCAGACTCCATACGTTGTATCATTCATCTACCAGAGAGAAATCGGGTATGGGTTGGATTCCAGGCTAGGGCAGAAATAGCGTTCGATCTTCACTCATCATTTTGCTTGAGCAAATCTCCCTATAAAGAACACTTATATATCTTATATAAAGAAGTTCTGCTTATAAAGAGTACGTTCTGAAGTCCCAATCTCATTTCTGCTCTGTGTTTCTTTGTCTTTACTGTCCTCTTATAACAACATTCCTGGTTAAACAGCGGCTAAAGGAAAATCTCAATATTTTAAAGTCACCTGGAAATAGAACTACCATACACAGAGTGGGATTGATTAGGTAATTTAGAAGTTACTTTTCCCTCTCTCTTTTAACGATTCATAACCCATCACTTTCAACAATGAAAGGAGGCAGCCAACTCAAAAGGTTAAAACAAAAGTGGACAAAATGCCACTACACACAAGTCTTTACCTCCAGTGATAACACTTGAGGAACTTCCTGATGTCTACCAGGAGTCTAAGAATTAATCAATTTAAATATTAAAGTTCGCCGCGGACTTACAATACACATTGCATCCCAATACACGGGTTTGGAAGTGTCTACTCCAAAGCACTGACTCCACCACACGGTGTCTATTACCGGTGAAGCCAAAGGGACCTGGCAATAAAAACAAGCATGCACATGAGATTTAATGGCTGACACCTTAATTCTTGTCTCTTGTTATAAGTACACATGTATACATAATACATCACCTGCTCCGAGCGTCTGCCGAAGCATTTCTCATAGGAGTCTACCTGAAAAAAACTATGAATTCAAGCTAATTATTTATATTTTATCATAATTTAGTCAGTTTTTACAAACCACCTTTTCCCCCAATGTGTGTATCTACTCGCCAGAGAGAACTGTCTTTTTATATATTCTACTACCGCGGGAGACTTCTCAGTTCTGAAAATAATTCTAGGTTAATACGTTTTTAGGGGCAACGGGTAATTTTGCTCTAAACTGATACTAAGCTTTTAGGGGCAATGTGTGGTCTTTTCTCTACTGCATTACGGCTAAATTCAAATCTTCATTATCTTCAACCTGACTCTCGGGCGGTTTATCGTAGCTTTCATACACGTCATCACCATGAGTATTCGGAGTCGACTCTGGCGAACCAAAGTTCTCGAATAAATAATGAGCATCGTCGTCATCATCTGGAGTCGATACCCGAGTGTCCATGCGGTCACTTACCATGGATGGCCCAGCGTTGTGGCCACCAGTCAGTACTTGGTACACGTCGGCGTCGTTGAAATCTAGAGTCTGGTTCCCGCCGCCTATGGGGGATGGTGTGTTGTCCGATTACACCGCTACGTCACCCATTTCGTCATCGACTGCGGATTGGGTTTGCCTGCTGGGACATGCGACGTAGATGTTGGATTGGGGACGGGTGGCACCAGTGGCGCTACGTCGGGTAACGGTGGAGACAACTCGACCCTTCAGGGATTGCGCCACTAAACATAAACATAAATATTTATTGAAAAATGCATGGAGGACTCGAGCCCAGTTCGAGACCGGTCGCGGGTCATTTGTTTTGTGGAGTCTGACTCGGACTCCCCCTCGGACAATAGTGACTCGACTACCGCGCTGTTAATAACCAGTGATTGCACCTTTACTGCACTTTACAAGCCAAGTTTTGTACTTTTTGTGGTCAATCCACATGTGATGTAAACAATCACTGTTTGTGACAGCTTTAATATTATTGATTGTATGAATTGTATTATATAGCTTGGTATCGATATATAAAGGGGGTGGTATGAAGGGAGAACGGGGAGACAGACAAATCCAGATGTGCCGAAAAATGGCAAGTTGAGCCTTTCACCGACTCCAAGTCTGACGCAACCATTCAGCACAAACAGGGACGTCTACTACTTCAACTCATGGCTACGCAACAATTAAGCCAGAGCCACAGCCGCCAATTCAGACGCGGTTCAAACAAGAGACCACGGTCCAAAATAAATATTACTACTATAATTAGCAGTAGGCAATTGCTAAGTATTTTGACTCATGCAGATTGAATTGGTGATCTTTGACGTTACTTAAAGACACTGGACACTATTGGTAATTGTCAATGACCAGTCTTCTCACTTGGTGTATCCGCACATATGCATAAAATAACAAACCTGTGAAAATTTGAACTCAATTGGTCGTTGAAGTTGCGAGATAATAATGGAAGAAAATGTTCCAAAATCTAATTCTGAGGTCTCGAAACTAAATTCGTGGAAAATTTCTTCTTTCTCGGAAACTACGTTAATACTTCAGAGGGAGCCGTTTCTCACAATGTGTTATACTATTAACAGCTCCCTATTACTCATAACCAAGTAAGGTTTTACTTGGTTTTTAATAATTATTTTGAGTAATTACCAATAGCGTCCACTGCCTTTAGAGTTTATGCTGCTTAAAAAATTATACGATTAGTTATGTTATGATACTCACTTTCGACAACCCTGTCTGTACCGTTGCGTACGTGCTCCGATTTCTTCCGACCAACCACTGAAAATGCAAAAAAGAAAGCATAGTTTTACAGCGTCCTTTGCCGACTTTTGTAACATTAGGACAAATCAAAGGTAAACTTTATTTCATTTTCTCTTGTTATGGGGACCATACGCTGGGAATGCAAGTTATGCCGACAAGTACACAAGAAGAGGTAGTACAACAACTCACTCAATTTAGATTTTTTTTTTCTCTCATTATTGAGATGAAAGTGCCGAAAACAGACGCAGTGCGGTTTTCCGTATGTTTGGTGATGTAGATCTTGCTCTGTGGAGTTTCTAGATAACGATAATTCTATGTTATGCCCAGATTTTGATTTTCTTTAACACTATTCTCGAATGCTGCATTGTTGATTGTGAACACTTGGTGGCGTACTCTATTTTTATTTCCATATGGGATATACGGAATCGACAAAAGATATTCATGGAAATTAAAACTTACCAACGGCAGCAATCAGAGCACATGCGCAGATCATTCCGAGTGGGAACAGCCATCCACTGTAAGAAATTTGCTACAACATCGGAAACAATTTGATAAAAAAATGACTTTAAAATCAAGCAAATTTGTCATTAAATACCCTAAAGCCAATCATTCGTACTACATCCGAGACGCAGGGTAAAAAACTCAAATGGCTTTGTAGCCCCTAAACTTGATACTGTATTCAAAATTGACCAGTTGGTTTTCAATTACAAGATATCATTATTTATGAGGGTGTCGTGGCTGAGTGGTTTAGAGCATTGAATTCAAGATCGTGACACTTGTGTCCTTGAGCAGGATACTTTACTTTAATTGCTTCTCTTCACCCAGGGGTATAAATGGGTACCTGCGAGGGTAGGAGGTTGATATTGTGTATGAAAAAGCCACTAGCGCCATACGAAAAGATTAAAGGAATGTTGTTGGCTCAATGACCAGGGCACTAAAATATAGAGCACATTGAGACGTTATTGTAAAATGCGCTACGTAAATATCACTATTGTATAAATATATCATCTGATTTGATAAATATTCATATTGTCAGTGACGTCACGAAACTTACATCAATCGCTGTATCACCTTGCGTCTGATAAAGCACAACTGCTTCTGTATTATGTAATCACAAAAAAAAAACCAGTCGAGACCAAATCGGCGTTTAACAAAAGGAATAATTTTGTAACATTGGAAACGAGTTGGATTTAAACTGGAATGAGAGAATTCTGATCAGGAGTGACTCACATCTTTGGTCAAATTTACATTAGTTTGGTAATCGATTAATATAGCACCGATTATTGATTAGTCCTTGAAAGAATGTCTTGGGGCAATCCAGTGATGTAACTAACAAACAACAAAAGGGACCCAGTACACTCCCCTGCGGGACTCCAGAGGTAACTTCCAATATTATTCGAAGAAACATCTTTACTCCCGGGTGAGAAAACAATAATTATCAACTTCCAAAATCTTTAAAAAAAAAAAATTACATCTAGCAAATCAAAACCCAAATGGAAATAATTAAATAGACACTTACCGTGCATAGACATTGGCATAGCACACGTGTGATTGTCCGCCAGTAAGTTGTACCCTAACACGCAGGCGCATGTGTAATTCCCAGCACCATTCATACACAGATGGTTGCAACCGTCGGTTTTATCGCGGCATTCGTCGATATCTGTAGAATAAAGATAAGTAGGATTTGAAACAAGGATTTATAGCAAGAAAGTTCTTAAAAGAATATAACGTACCTCAGATAAGTATTTTTTTTATTTGAGTGAGAAATTACCTCTTTCTCAAAAAACCAACGTCACTTCTCTCAAAACCAACGTCACTTCAGCGGGAGCCGTTTTTCACATACTCTTCATTGCTCGTTAATAGCAAGTAAGTTTTTATGCTAACAATTATTTTGAGCGATTACCAAAAGTGTCAGGGCCTTTAATGAGACTTAAGTGTTCAACTTACCGTCACATGTTGCGTTGACCCCTTGACCTCTGAGGAAGCCATTCATGCATGGGCACTCGTAGCCTCCAATCGTGTTCTTACAAGTCTCCATGTCAGTGCACTCATGGATCATCTCACCACAACCGCCGCCTATAGTCAAAATATAAAAATAAGAAAACGATTAAAAGAAATTTGCCCAAAATATTATGGTCAGTAATCATCGGAGGAAATCGACACTCTCGGCTTAGCCTAGCCTGAACATCTGACGTCACACTTCGAGGCTCGTGAATAACGCCAGAGACTGCGTGTACATTCACCTTTGACCTACATTAATTTCACTACTACGCAGTCGAATTCTACACCAATATTACATGCAAGTACATGCACATGCATGTACTGTATACAATACACACGAACGTGGACACAGCATCCGACGAACGAAAGTATGCTTTCCATATCTGTGTTTTGATTGGTCGTCCGATGTGACCTCAGACCAATCAAAACAAACCCAGCTACGGTAGCTTTTAGTCACTGCATTAATCCAATGGTATCACTGTATCCAATGGAATTACTGGATCTGAGTAGCAGGTACCTGTCCGCAAGGATATTATCCGAAAGGATAAAGACAGGTACCAGGGGCACAGTCTAGGGTGCCAATAAAGACTTTGAAACGCTAGGTGCCAGCAGACTTGAAGTAAATTTTTAATATTAACGTTGTTTTTGATCACGCACACATACCAAGACAATGGGTTTCTTGTAAGTCTGCTGCCACCTAGCGTCACAAAAAGGCCCTAATAGCCTCCTCATCAGGCGTACAAATCAAAATAACATGGAACACCTCATACATACCATGCAATATTCAGCTGGCAACATTGTCGACCAGTCCAGAAAAAAAGTCACGCCCTCTTAATTCCATTGGTAGGACTACATATAATTATAACACTTACCTTTGCAAGGCAAATTGTCACTGTTGAGAAAGTATTCCGGATAGCAGGTGCAAGCGCCACCAACGCACACCTCAAGATCAGTACAGCCTGCAGAACATTCCCCTGCGTGACGTCACAAAATACATTACCAATTAGTGTCATCGAGGCTCGTGAATTACGCCAGAAAGCTGCCGTCAAGCCCATATACGTAATCACTTTTGACCCTGCATCATTTCACATGGTTCAGCATGGAGATTCGAAGTTTAATCGGACGTACATGTGTGTACACATAAACAGTACCTGTCTTAGCAGATAAGGTCAGGGGCCCAATTTCATAGAGCTGCTTAAGTACAAAATTTTGCTTCAGCAAAATAATCCATGCTTAGTAAAATCAGAATATCGGCCAAGAATCTACTCATATTGTCATGCTAAGTAAACAATAGCTAAATACCAGTCACAAGAAATGTGTATGGCATGACATTGTGGCCAGTAAAATGTGTAAAATAAGCAAGTTTGTTTACGTGCTTAAGGAAGTTTTTTTTTGCTTAAGCAGCTCTATGAAATTGACCCAGGGTCGATTTTACTAAGAGTTAAGATTGATCTTAACTGCAAATCAATCGTAGTTGTTAAGTGTGATTACACAATATAAGTCACTATGGTAAATACGGTTTTAGATGAATATTGTTGCTTTGTGAAATCGGCCCATGTCTATTACTAGGTGCTGCTTACCCCGCTCACACATATTGATGTCGCCCTCAAGACATTCACAGACAATGGTGTTGTTCCTGTTGTTGTAACAGATTTGTACATTTTCATCCGGGCAATTCATGTAGTCGGTTGAGCACTCGTCAATATCTGAAGTGATAGAGTCAAATCAAGTGTATCATCATATCACATTAACATTGAATTGGTTAACCGGCAGTAGGATCTGGAGCTATTTTCAACTGTTTTGTGTTCAAAAATTCCTCTCCAAAACAATCACTTGGTGGCGCTCTTTACTGTGACTCCTCCATTATTCTCAACAAAACGCCAATGGTGGTAAATGTTACTAAACATCTACATCTATAGATCTATGTCGGTTCTCATCAAAGCCTGTTCAGCATCTAGATAGGTTTGCGGTAACATTATTTAAATAATATGTTAATCTTTTGGGTGTAGTGTTGGTTCTAAAAGTACTGGGTTTAGTTGTAAATGTTTTCTGTTTTTTTTTTCTTCACAAATCATCTCCCGAGTGCCGTGTCCATAAATCTTACCATCACATTCCCCTGTCTCAGTGTTGTTGAGATACCCTGCTTTACATGGACAGTCATAGCCACCTGGCGTGTTCTTACAAGTTTGCATCGAGGTGCAGTTATTCAGATCCTCATCTGTGAAACAAAAACTCATTTTAAGGTCGTGAAAGGCATGGGAAACCTGCAGGTTATTGTCAAAATCCAGTATTCTCACTTTGTGTATCCCAACATGCATAAACACAAATCTGTGAAAACTTGGGCTGAATTGGTTAATCTTGGGTTTGGGTTCTTTTTGTAGGACACAAAACACAATGTCCACATAATTACTTACTTTAATAAAATACAGCTTGAAGATAATGGTGGTATAAAGGATTCCTTCATATATAACTTGCTAAAGTGCTGTAGTTTTTGAGGAATGAGTTAACAATGCCACGAAAATAATTATTGTCTCAGGAGACAAAAATTACTTTTGCATATTTTTACACAACGTATTTTCCATTACTGGTATTAATTATGCGACTCTCCTGAAAACATCGCTCTGTGATTTTCGTTTCCCTCAAAAACTTGACGACTCGTGAAGAAACTTCTACAGGTAAATTATATAACATATCACATACATCTTCATTCACAGTGAGTATGGATTCATGGTATGGCCAACAAACTTGATCTACAAATGGTATTAAACTCCTTTAACCCCCAAAACCAAACTTACCCTGGCAGAACTCATTGCCAATCAATAGTCGATACCCTTCCACACAATCGCAGTTACGTACTCCGGTGGAGTTCCGACACACGTGAAGTTTTGTTAGGTTTGACGGATCAGCATTATCACAGTCTCCTAGAAAAGAAATTGGTCATAAAACAAAAAGGGGAAATCAAAATCAGGTTGGATGTGGGTTAGCCCTATAAAAGGACTCTTCCTCTGTACTGTACACGGATATAACTACATAACAACACGAAAGTGAAATGCTGCCAGGACTACGTGAGAAGCTTTCAAATAGACCGATCTTGAGCTGCCACTTCTGCCTCTTCCACAGATCACTCAGTGCCCATGGAGAGGTCCTTCTGGATTACATTTTTTATGTTTTGTCATATGGTGGTCTGGTCTTCGTTTCCCATGGGTTGGTAACAAGTTGTCGAGTGAAATATCATGTTTGACCAATTTCCGTGTCAACTTGACCTCCTAGAAGTGGGTCAGTCCTCCCTGGTATCCAGAATCTGGGTCAAATTTGAACCAGCAGTTTTTAGAGTGTAATGTTTTGGCAAAGGTTATTGTTAGAATAATATTCAAATTAACTTATTCACTCACCTTCATAAAAGTCAGTGACATTACTCAGCGCATGTCCCTCGTCTTCAACACATGCACACGTATAGGCTTGACCTATCTGACTGCAGATTTGCAGCTCTGAACAGTTGGCGCTAAGTGGTGGTTCATCTGGAAAACAACATACAACCAAACCAACATTCTTAAAACTAAAAGAGGGATCATTATTACAACTCTGGGCCCGAATGTTTTCTCATCATGACGAGCAGAGTATGCTGTTCGAAACGTTGAGATCGAAGCAGCTCTTTTTAGAGCCAAGTCTCACATAAAAGATAATTATTACATGGTTGTATCCGAAGGTTTACTAGTTTGTTTTTATAGTTAATTCTATAGTTTTGGTAGCGACCTATTGAGTGTATATACACATTTTAATGTTTGGTGTCTGCACTAAAAAATACCAATCAATAAAATGATTCATAATAAACCGTTTTACCAAATACAATTTGTTGCCCTTACCGTCTTGATTATTGTTTTGTTCTTTAATATAGCTTTTGCAGTGCAGCGTAATATTCAACGAGAATTATTAACCTAATTTGTCTACTACGTCACGAGGTTGATAACAAACAAACCTGTAGGTCCCTGACGCTCAGTAACATTGCCGTTGATATAATAGCACTTCGACCCCTGACCTGTTTTGACAATTTTACAGATTTGTATTGTGTCACAGTTCATGTTCGGAGGTGCACACTCGTCAATATCTGCAAACAAAGCATAGCAAAATGTAATTTAAAGGGTCTGTATACGCTTGGTTTTTGGAAACCTTCGATTTGTTCAATAACACTGTATAAATGTAGCTATACACAATAAAACCATCCCATACACAGATTATTTCAAGGGGTGTATGGCCGAAATTTCGGAGAGAATAAATGTTGTTCACGCAGGAAGAAAAATCCCTAACAGGAATACAAATAATTTTAGAAGTGTCACCGGTAAAAACGCTCCTTAAAGGAACACGTTGCCTTGGATCGGACGAGTCGGTCAAAACAAAAGCGTTTGTAACCGTTTTTTATAAAATGTATATGGTTGGAAAGATGTTGTAAAAGTAGAGTACAATGATCCACACAAGTTTGCCTCGAAATTGCGTGGTTTTCCTTCTACTGTGCGAACTAACATGGTCGGCCATTTATGGGAGTCAAAATTTTGACCCCCATAAATGGCCGACGTGTTAGTCGACAAGGTAAAAGGAAAACCACGCAATTTCGAGGCATGTTTGTGTGGATCATTGTATTCTACTTTACAACATCTTTCTACCCATATGCATTTTATAAAAAACGGTTACAAACGCTTTTCAAAGACCAACTCGACCGATCCAAGGCAACGTGTTCCTTTAAAGTGATTTGTTGCTCAAAATGCATGATCCAAAGCTGCTGTACTCCTTAGACGGAAGTTTTTATTCACATTTATTTTCAGAGGCATTACCAAACTTTTATGTTAGACAGCTCCCCAAAATGTTCACTGTAATTTTAAGAACATGGTTATTTAGAAACAGAACTTAAGGAATACGTTGTTCTGTAGGCTACGTATCTGAGACAGATCGTGTGCGTATCTGTTTTGAAATGTCCACACATTTTAGCCCCACCCCCCCCCCAAAAAAAAGGGGAGATTATTTACTTACCGAAACATGATTTTTCATCCATGCCAAGTACGTATCCCTCATTACACGAACATGTGAAATTGCCTTCGCCGTTATGGCAGTTTTGATCGCAGTCATGCACTCCAGTTTTACACTCGTCTATGTCTGTATGTATCATCAATGTGTAAAGAAAGAGTTAAAGATCAAGTCGACCAAGCAGGGGATAAAGTACATTATTATTTTAAAAATTTCAATCTAAGAGACATCAACAGCCTTATTTCCGTAATAAAAATAGTTTTGCCAATCTTAAAGAAGGGCTCCAAGTGTCAAATTCAGTCCTTATAAAATGAAGACATCCTTTTTGGGAGTCTCTGGATGACCCACGAAAAAAAAAATGGGTCAAACTTCACTAGGTTTAACAATACCCTTTAAAGCCATTATACACTTTCGGTAAACAGTATTGTCCAAGACCCACACTTCGTGTATCACAACTTATATATAAAATAAGAAACCTGTGAAAATTTAGGCTCATTCGGTTATCGGAGTCGGGAGAAAATAACGGGAAAACCCACTCTTGTTTCCGCACGTTTCGCCGTGTCATGACATGTGTTTAAAATAAATCCGTAATTCTCGATGTCGAAAATTGAATTTTTTTTTTTATTGTTTTAAAGGAACACGTTGCCTTGGATCGGACGAGTTGGTCTATGAAAAGCATTTGAAACCGTTTGTTATGAAATGCATATGGTTAGAAAGATGTTTTTAAAGTAGAATAAAACGATCCACACAAGTATCACTCAAAATTGCACGGTTTTCATTTTCCGTCGCGAACTAACACGGTCGGCCATTTATGGGAGTCAAATTTTTGACTCCCATAAATGGCCGACAGTGTTTGTCGACGAGGTAAAACGAAAACCACGCAATTTCGAGGCATATTTGTGTAGATCATTGTATTCTACTTTTTTTAAAACATCTTTCTAGCCAAATCGATTTTATAACAAACGGTTACAAAACGCTTTTCAAAGACAAACTCGACCGATCCAAGGCAACGTGTTCCTTTAATGTTTTTTCAAAAAGTAAAACATTTCATGGAATAATATTTCAAGAGAAGTCTTTAACCATTACCTTCTGTAAACCCTGTAAGTTATTTGTAATTCTGTGAACCTTTTTTTCTTCTTTTCTGTACCGAAAGTGTATAATGGCTTTAAGTGCAATTTTTGTCAATAAACAAAAAATCGCTGACGATCAAGTTTACGTCGCAAATATGATCTTTGATGATGATATTCGGTTAAAACAGCAAAACCACTTGACTGTCACAAAAATAGTACTCTTTGTAGTACAAACAATTTTGCGTTGCATCTGAGATAACGAACATGAGCAATGGAGAACTTTTGAGACGCCGAGAGGGCAGCAGACTAACCAGGTAAATCCATTGTTCTTGGTAATGTGCGCATGCTCAAAAACTACATTAACAGTGGGATTTTGCCTGGAAAGTCTGCTGCCACCTAGCGTTCGAAAGTTTCCAATTGGGAAAGTTCTGAGTATACATTGTTGCACACACATCAATGAATTCAAATAAGATTCTTTATTCCCGATTATTTAGCATCTTATAATAAAGCAAGTTGTACAAAATTGACCTATTGTTACCTGTGCAGTATATTCCATCCATCTCATACCCGGGGTAGCAAGCACAGCTGTAAAATCCCTCCAAGTTCATGCAAAGCTGATGACACTCGTTATCCACTTTCTGTGCACATTCGTTATAGTCTTCAAACAAGAAAAAACAAGGTTCAACTTGAAACCATTTCAAAAAGGTGTTAGTGGAACTTATAGATATCAATGTACCTTATGCATTGACGTCATCAAGCCGCCATCTTAGAGGTAAAACGATGACGTTACAATCGCTACATACATGTACGCACGCCGCACAGGATTGGCCAATGATCAACCTTCTTTTGACCTCTAAGTGAGGGCGCTACTAATTTGCATAAGGTCTATCAGTGTTCTTGGGGTAATATTTACTCAAATTATGCCACATGATTGGCCAATGAATAGCCTTACCATTACCTAAGCACTACCAAGCAGTTGTGGTTAAGTTTCTTGCTTAAGGACACAAGTGACACGACTGGGACTCGGACCCGCTGATCTAGCGCCAGAGCTTGATACCGGTGCTCTTAACGGCTAGGCCACGACACACCCCAAAAAACTGTTAAATTTCATAACACAAGAAAAAACCTACCACCACACTCGACTCCATTGGGATCCACTAGCGAGTAACCAGTGTAACAACTACAGCTGTAGCTACCAGGGGTATCTGTGCAATTCTGGTGACAGTTGTGGGTGCGAGTCATTGAGCATTCATCAATATCTGTAATAAAGCGACAATGTTCAATGAACATTACAAAATTGGTTGATGCTAACAAAACAGCTGATGGCAGTGTTAAGCACTTTATGTAATCCACCATACATAAACTGACAAACCTGTAGAAGTTCGAGATCGATCGGCCATCTGGGTCGCGAGAAAATAGTGAAACACCGATTACAAATTGTTCATGTCATCGATTTAAAAGTCATTAATATTACGCTTACTGAGCAATAAACTCCAAACGCAAAATTAGACTATTTATTTCTCATAAAATATGACATTTCAGAGAGAATAGTTCAAGGGATGTTTTGTACTATCACCATCATTAAACCGTGTTATAGTTTCATGTGAATTTGTAATCTTCCAGGTTTGTTTTCTTAGTAATTCGGTAATGTTCCTTTAATCGTACATTCATTTCAAGGAACAATTATTATTGGGCCTAAAAATTATATTTTGATTATTATTTATTTTTGGTTATGAAACCAAGGATGCCTTAAAAGTGAACTTTATATCGCAAGCCTGAGGAAACCTAAGGATTACGTCTTTATTCTTCTTCTAAAAAATTGTGTTTGTTTCTTTAAAGCCATTGGACCCTTTCGGTAAACACTATTGTTCAAGGCCAACACTTCGTGTATCACAACTTCCATATCAAATAACAAACCTGTGGAAATTTAGGCTCAATTGGTCATCGGAGTCTGGAGAAAATAACGGGAAAACCCACCCGTGTATCCGCGCGTTTTGCCGTGTCATGACATGTGTTTAAAATAAATCCGTAATTCTCGCTAACGAGAATTGATATTGTTTTACTGTTTTCTCAAAAAGTAAAGCATTTCATGGAATATTTCAAGGGAAGTCTTTCACCACTACCTTCTGTAAACCCTGTAAGTTATTTGTAAATCTGTGAACTTATTTTTTTTTTTCTGTACCGAAAGGGTCCAATGGCTTTAAACATACACTATCAATCCTAAAGTACCTGTGTATTAATGTCCTATCCGAATGACACATCAATATGGTAAGTTATCTTAGCGCATTAAAGGTTTTCCTGATCTGTAAAATTCGAAACAATAGCGAGCTTTCGTTTCGACGACGGATTGTTCTGCGACAACAGTAATGATGACATTTGGCGTCATCTGCGCATGCATCGGCTTTGAGGACGGTCGTCCCTCAATTTCTTAGACACTACTTTGGGTGAATATGCGTTGTGCTTAAATCGACGTTTAGCTGAAAATGCAATACCGTCGCAGAACCATCCGTCGTCGAAAACGAAAACTCTCTACTGACGCACATGGGATGATTTGTTTTAGCGTTTTCTTATAAAGAGAGATTTTGGGCACCTACTATTGCATGCATGGCGATCAGGGTCCAGAGTGTATCCCAATCGGCATTCACATCGGTAACTACCGATGGAATTGATGCACATGTGGTCACACTTGAGAACAGAGTTGACCTGTAAAATACACTCATTGATGTCTTTAAGAAAGACAACATTATCCAGAAGGAGAACACCCGGGGAAAATGCAGTCACAGGAAAGAAAAGAAGAAAAAATCTAAAATTATAAAATTGATGAAGTACGTCTATTGTGAATAGTAAACTAAATCACAGCGCTTACATTAACCGCTACATTCATTTTTTAAATGTGTGGGTTGGTTTAGCATTTTGGATTTAAAGTGGTAGCCTGTTCCACTCCTTTGTTGCAGTGACATTATTATATCGTCTCTCTTGCTTTATTTTTATATGACATGCATATTTCTGAAACCAAGGATGTCTCAAAAAAAGGACTTTTAGTCATTGTAGCTCAAAGGCCTGAGAAATTCTGCAGTATTTTGTATGATTCTACTAGTTTTTATTTGTTTTTATTTGACATAAATATACTTTTAGCTTTAAGTAACCGTAGCTCGCAAGCCTGATGAAACATTTAGGTGTTAACGAGGGGACATTGCTTTCATGTCCATATTAAAACTAAAGCGTTAATTTTAAGCGAAATTTTTATTTTTATTTATTTAAACAACACATCATAAATTGTCAAACTTTACTATAGAAACATTACCTCTGCTGCATCGTGGACCGGTGTATCCTGACCTACAACTACATATGTTTGGGCGAACACAACTTCCCTGGATACACGAGGGGCTACAAATTGCTAAAGAGATAGGGACAACGTGAGAGGATCAATCAATTAATCAAATAATAAATCAATCATTCGACATTTATTTCCATATTACATCAAATAAACAATTGATTTTATAGAAACTGAAACTGTATTGAGGCATGACCGCTTTAAAGCAAAAGCTTGTAGGTTGGGATGACGTCAAAATTGCGGGAATTTATTTAAACAATTACTGGAACACTTGACTTTATGTAGACTTGGTTTCAAGTCTGCGATCGTGGCTTATAGCCCATACATTATTGCCTGAAAGAGCGCCCTCTTCTGCCAACTTACCCATTGAGCAGCTCCCGTAACGATCCCTTCGCCAGCCTGTGCAACATTCCACTCTGGTAGCATACTGGGTCACATGGTAATATTGTCTGTATGAGGCTCTCCTATGAAAAAAATAATTTAAAAAATACAAGAAAACTGAATTAGACATATAATTTATATTATTATCATTCTCTTCATTGTTATCTTCATCTTTTCTGTCTTTGTTTAACTTGTCTGTCCGTTCGGTTGTTCTTATTTGTGTTATGCCTGTCTGAATTCATCAGGCATCACAAGCCTCGGCTTCTAGATGATGCCTTCATAGTTTATTGATATATTTTCTAACTTTGTTTATTGGTTACTTCTTTATAAATTATTGTTATGACTTTGAATTGTTTTCAAGTATGGAAATAAACAAATGTGAGTTTGAATTGAGTATTATTGCATACTGGCGTCTCACTCTCAAACAGCGACCCACTGAGACAAAACCGCAGGCAAATCATTGGACGATAGCTGCTGTAGCGTCATATATAGACCCAGCGTGGTCCCTGTCTTAATCCGCAAGGATAAAGACAGGTATTTGTTTTACAGAACCATTTCATTGGATACAATGGTTTTTATTGAACAAACGTGCAGTGATGTAATCTATCTATCTGTGTTTTGATTGGTCCGAGTTGATGTCTGTCAGCTACACTTTAGATCGTCTGCATGTAAAGCAGCAGCGCATTCGTTTTATTACGTAGAATTTTACTGCGTATCTTCATATGAAATTAAAGGAACACGTTGCCTTGGATCGAACGAGTTGGTCTATAAAAAGCGTTTTAACCGTTTGTTACAACATGCATATGATTAGAAAGATGTTGTAAAGGTAGAATACAATGATCCATACAAGTATTACTCGAAATTGCGTGGTTTTCTTTTTACCTCGTCGACTACACGGTCGGATGGCCGACCGTGTTAGTTCGCAAAGTTCGCAAGGAAACCCTTGCAATTTCGAGGCATGTTTGTGTGGATCATTCAAAGACCAACTCGACCGATCCAAGGCAACGCGTTCCTTTAATGTAGGTGAAAGGTGATTATGTACGGGGAATGATGTGGGCTATCGTAGATGCTATAACGCAGAGCACCGAAATGTGACGTCAGATGGTCAAACTATTATAGGCCCAGTATTTTACTGCTTACTTCAATACAGATACAATTTTTCCTTTCAGATTTATTTAATGTCAACATTTGTTTCATGTCAACATCAATCAATACAAAGTGTGTCAAACTCCTATTGCTATCGTATTTTCTTTGACATTTGACCTATGACCCGGAAGTAATAACAAGACGACTACTCACCTTGACCCACTACACCGGTACCAACCCCAGCATCCACATTTGTATGTGTATCGCTCCGTGTAGTAGACCGTTCTAGATCTAGTACTGACGTAGGAGTACCTCTTACTGCATTCATTTATTCTGTTTTAATGAGAATAAATTGAAATAGAGTAGTAAAAATAATTCGTTCGACAAATTGTGTGAAGATGGGTAGTTCTACGCTCAAAGACAGTGGACACTATTGGTAATTACTCAAAATAATTATTAGCAACAAACCTTACTAATTTGGTAACGAGTAGTGGGGAGAGGTGGATAGTATAAAACACTGTGAGAAACGGCTCCCTATGAAGGAATTTAGTTTTCGAGAAAGTATTAATTTTCCACGAATTTGATTTCGAGACCTCAGAATTAGATTTTGAGGTTTCGAAATCAAGCATTTGAAAGCTCACAACTTCGTGTGACAAAAGTGTGTTTTCTTTCATAGTTATCTCGCAACTTCGACGACCAATTGAGCTCAAATTTTCACAGGTTTGTTATTTTATGCAAATGTTGGGATACACCAAGTGAGAAGAATGGTCTTTGACAATTACCAATAGTGTCCAGTGTCTTTAAACCAATAAGCGCAGAAATTCGGCGGTAAGTAGCCTGCAATTGGGCCCCGGTCTGGCACGTGTTCGCCCGTGCATTTATGAAACAAAATGGCTTCTAATCGCAAGTTGACGCAACTCTCTCAATACACACAGCTCTGGGACCAATTTCATAAATCTGTTTACCCTTAAGCAGTTGTTTGTGCTTACTGTATGCAGCAGAAGAATCCGTGTAAGCAAATTAACGTATTTCACCATCATTTCTGAAATAAGCAGAACTTTTCTAGGCGCGCATGGACGTTCACCGTGGATTTGCATGGTTTCGTCACTCGTGTGCTTAACGCGGGTATAGCCAGCATTTACATTTGCTTTATACGGTAAACAGCTTTGTGAAACAAATTCTGCTAAGGGATGCTTCTTCGTCACAAAACAGCAGCTTACATGTTTTATGAAATTGTGCACAGGTGTCAACGGCCATCCGCGCCAAATTCGCTTGACTCGTGGACTACATGCCTTACTTACCCCGACTCTGCCACTGGTACCGCGATGCAGAGTACCAGTTCAATGCAGACGGCTACCTGTAGTAGAGAGTTCATGTCCACGGGGCAGGATGATGTCCCTTTCTACCTGGAAGAATACCATAAGTTGAGCCTGGTTCATACTTCCTGCGAATGCTTCGTGCGATGCGAATTTCAATGCGTCACAAAGGGAAATGGAGCGCGTACCTATTGTTGCGTCACCAAAATTCGTTTCGCATTCGCATTCGCAGGAAGTAAGAACCGGCTGAAATTGAAAACAAAGGGGTATTCATAGACCTTCATCACGCTGTCACCATCTTGGTCGTGTTCCCTGTTTCCAATATAAGTAATGAATGCTACATTCATTGCGCAAATATGGCACCAGACTATTATTTCATCCAGCCTCAGTTTGGTTACAGTGAGTTGGAATTGAGTAAAATCAAGATGGCCACACCGTGATAAAGGTCTATAGGGGAATTCTAAATCCACAAGGATCTTTCAGTACACTGCAAATCACGTTGGTCAACATTTGCCCAACTTTTTTGCCCAACGTTGGTTCAAATATCACCTGACTACATAACTGGGCAAAACTTAACCAACTGTGGTTGGGAAATAACGTTTACCCAATAGTTGGGCAAACAGTTTGACAAAACAAGTTGGTCAAATCATTTTACCCAGCAGTTGGGTAACTTTTGACCAATAGTTGGGCAAGTTTGTTTACCATTATGTTGGTAAAAATGTTACCCAATAATGTAATCAGTTGATATTTAAACCAACGTTGGGCAACCGTGTTGGGCAAAGGTTGCTACCCAACAAAAGCAGCAATGATTGATTGTTTGTTGGTTACTCTTTGTTCAATGGTTGGTTGGGCCAAATGACAAAAAAATACCAGTTGATCGTCCGGATTTTTCCAAAAAGATGAAGATGAGGGCCTTTTTATTTATGTATTCTTCCAAACGTAAAATATGATGGTTGCAACAACAATTTTAATTCGGAAAGGGCATCTGCTGGTACACCTAACTCTTTCCACACTGGATTCATCTGATAATTATGTGCAGTCAATAATGTTTTCAGCTAGCATTCCTCCTCACTTCTGCTTAAACTTCTGCTTTGTTGTAACTGCTGGAACTGGGCAGCGTAGTATTTTTCAATCTGATGAGGTAAATAAATGCATCATGTCAGAAGTAAAAGAGTCAGCAATCAACAGACGGTGTTCATTGCAATTTTTATTATTTATAGTTTTCTTTTTTAAAATTACCATTTCCGAAGCATTTGGGTCTATGTAATTATGTCGAGATAACTGAGCCCGATCTCAAAAAGTCTGGAACACAACGGATTCCGCCCTGTTCACATGGGAGCATTGTGCACACACTCACAATGTATCGCTTGCATCAAACTATGTATGTGTAAGGTGGGCTCCGTCCTACTTGACTTACTATTGTTCTGAAAACTATGTGTCACTACACATGAATCAGTGTATTCTATGGGTAAACCTTTAAATGTCGGCTGTTGTTAGCATCTTACCTATAACGTTTTAGAGAAGCACTTCATCCCCTAATCTCGAAGAGTATTTTTGACAGACAGCCGCCATTTATGTTGCTTGTTATGCGTTGCGTGCTAGAGGGAATTCCCCTTTTGCTGGGCGCTGGTGCGCGGGCTGCGGTCCGTGCATCAGCTGGCATTGCGGGTACCCCGCGCGGGTATATAAGCGCACCGCACGTGCCCACTCGCTCTTCTGTTATGATCGGCCTGTTCTGCAGTTTGCTCGCCTGTTCACTTAGTTCTGTTGCCGCTCGGCCTGTTAGGTTCTGCGCTGTTCAAGCTGTGTTGTATGCTCAGTTGTTCGATAGTTTCAGCTGCTAGATCCGAATCGTTGCATTGGAAGCGCAGCAGGCCGTGGGTGAGTAGCTGCACCTCGTGTAATTCAGTCTCGATGTCCATGTGATTTATTAAGTTCTAGTGATTCTTGATTGAATAGATTGCCTCACATAACTCGTTACCATTACCTCAGAATCAACAACCAATCAGCCTCATCACCTAATCAGGAACCCTAATCAATGCCAGTAGTTATTCAATAGAACAGTCCAGTTCCGAATATTAATCAGTGTCAAGTGTTAACTAATATTGGAGTCTCAGCCCCGTGTGATGTGGTGGCTGTGTGGGTCAACTCAGCTAGACGCCTGGGGGTAGATTTATCCAATGTGTCCGCCCCTCCGGTCTCTGTTGTTACCGCTCATCGTAGAGGCCGAAGTCCCGAGGTACCCGGCGAGATAGCGGCTGGTGTTCAAACACAATCAAGTGAGTTCATTCATTAAGAAGATAATTTATGTATAATTTGTTTTAAATACACTGGACACTTTTGGTAATTGTCAAAGACCAGTCTTCCCAATTTGTGGATCTCAACATATGCATAAAATAATAAACTTGTGAAGACTTGAGCTCGATCATAATTAATGAAAAAAAAAACACCCTTGTCACACGAAGTTGTGTGCTTTCAGATGCTTGATTTCGAGACCTCAAATTCTAAATCTGAGGTCTCAAAATCAAACTCGTGGAAAATTACGTGTTGCCTCTCATTATTCTCTTCAATTTCGATGACCAATTGAGCCCAAATTTCCACGGGTTTGTTTTGTATGCGTATGTTATAGAGAATACTGGTCTTTGACAACCAATAGTGTCCAGATGCCTTTAAAGGCAATGTATATTACCTTTGGTTTTTGGAATCGTTGTGTTTTTTTGCATTGTTTTTTTATTGTTTGTTTTGTTAAAGTGGTGCTCATTTTATGTTCATTGAACACAATGTGTAATTTTAGACTTTCTTTGTGTTGCTTTTATCTTCTCTGTGTATTTTCTTCATAACTTTTGTGCATTGATATTATTTGCATATTAAATTGTCTATTTTCTTTCAGACAGATTTGTTATTTTTTCACCCATGTAATTAAGTGTAGTAAAATTAATATGATCTGCTCAGTTGAGTGTCTTCCTTTGGTGGTAAATAGTTCAAACAGTCAAAGTAGATATATTAATTGTTATTTCATGCATGACACCCTTCGTACTTAAAGTCGGTGGACACTATTGGTAATTGTCAAAGACAAGTCTTCTCACTTGGTGTTTCTCAACATATGTATACAATAACAAACCTGTGAACATTTGAGCTCAATATTGGTCGTCGAAGTTGCGAGATATTGATGACAGAAAAACACCCTTGTCACACAAAGGTGTGTGCTTTCAGATGCTTGATTTCGAGAGCTCGAATTCTAAATCTGAGGTCTCGAAATCAAATTCGTGGAAAATTACTTCTTTCTCGAAAACTACGTCACTTCAGAAGAAGCCGTTTCTCACAATGTTTTACAACCTTTCCCCATTACTCATTACCAAGTTATGTTTTATGCCAATAATTATTTTGAGAACTACCAATAGTGTCCACTGCCTTTAAGTCTGATTTCCGATTTTGCTCTTTGGAAAATCTGATAAGTTATGATTAAGAAGCTTGAAAAGTCCATTAAAAAATACGTCCTAATAAAAACAATAATATGGAAGTCATGTACAGTGCACGTATCTTCCAACAAGGTACTCAGGAGACGTATTATGTAGGTCAATCCTTGCAGGTCAATTCTACTCGATAAAGAGTGCCTACAATTTGTCACGTGTTTATGTTCCTTTTATTGCATATTTTGATGTGCTTCAATTTTTTTATATTCTTCATTTTTGGAGGTTTTAAGAAAAACAATAAATAAATAATAAATAAATGTATATTATAAAGTGCCCAATTGCCAAAGGATACATGGCGCTGAACATAAAGTAGGCCTAGCATGGTAGATAATGATAGTGGACATTTAATAAAACTTGATTCAATAACTTGTAAATGTGATTTGTTTTTCTTTTAGGGTTTATGATCCTGACACCTACAAGCTTGTACAGACCAATGTTGGACACTCAGACTCCATACGTTGTATCATTCATCTACCAGAGAGAAATCAGGTATGGGTTGGATTCCAGGCTAGGGCAGAAATAGTGTTCGATCTTCACTCATCATTTTGCTTGAGCAAATCTCCCTGTAAAGAGCACTTATATATCTTATATAAAGAGGTTCTGCTTATAAAGAGTACGTTCTGAAGGCCCAATCTCATTTCTGCTCTATTTTCTTTGTCTTGTCTGTCCTCTTACAACAACATTCCTGTTTAAACAGCGGCTAAAGGAAAATCTCAATATTTTAAAGTCACCTGGAAATATAACTTTTTTTCTTCAAACATTAGAGTATATGTTAATGAACAATAAAATAATTTGTTGAGTAATTGTTTGTAACGATTTATATGTTAAAAAAGTAAATAAAGTTGTTTGGGGGTGAATCCGCCTACCCCTTTTGTGACGTCAATCGAGGCAGACTTTGCCAGACTTTGTCTCGATCGTACCTGAACGTACGTGCAAGTACATGCCAGTCCTAGTCGTGAGTTTGTACGTTTCGAAAAAAGGTTTGTTTCTTGCATTTTTCCGGCAATGTCGACCACGTGTATTGCTGCTGATGTATTGCTGCTTGAGGCAGCAAAACAACTAAAATGGGGTCAGTTTGCAAAGTGGTCCGGTCCGACGTCTTTTCTAGCGCTGTGCAGCAAATACTTCGAGCCGCCGTGCTTCAAATATCGCGCCTCGATTGACGTCACGAACAGCGCCCTGTCGGGTCGGGCCTACTTTTAAATTTGTAAATACAATGGAAACTAAATTTTTAGAACCTTAGTTAACTGTTTTTTCATACTCTACTCATCAAAACACATATTTTAGTGACAAAAGCTTTATCTTGACAAAATACCACTTCCAAGGTGACTTTAACTAATTACCCTTTTTGGCCAAACGGACATCGTAGATACCGATTTATAACCATTTTACGCTTAAAATTTGCATTTGGTAATAAATAATTCAAGTCAAAAATGCACCTCTCCGCGCGGCTTTTTCAGCCGAGAGTCAAAAACGGCTTATCTATTATAATGACCCCTTGACGGCAGTGACGATTTTCCCCATTTTTGGTTTGAACACAGTTTTCCAGCTTTTGCAAACTGAGGGCGCTATTTTCCACATCAAATAGCCTCTCCTCCAGCCCTCAAAATAGAGAAAATCTGTTAGGAAAGTATCATGAGCCCATTAGATAGAATGGTATGCTTGCTGATAATATGTGGATTGAAGGCACTGGACACTGTTGGTAATTACTCAAAATAATTGTTAGCATAATACTTGGTAAAAAGCAATGCAGAAATGTTGATAGTAAAAATAAATTGTGAGAATTGGCTCCCTTTGAAGTTAAGAAATTTTTTAGAAAGAGGTAATTTATCACTGAAATATTTGAATCTTATCAAAGACTTCAGGCCTGAAGCATCTTTAGGCATCTGGAAGCACACAAGTTCTTGCAACAAGTTTTTTTTCTTCTCATTATTTCCTTGCAACTTCGATGACCAATTAAGTCCAATTCTTCACAGATTGGTATTCCATGCATATATATGTTTGGAATACTGGTCTTTGGCAGTTACCAGAGGTGTCCGGTGCCTTGAAAACGATTTTGATCTGTCGTTAAAGTTGAATTTGTTTATTTGTAAATGCTGCAGGGACAGTTTTCCTTAGAAAAACGAAACAAACACATTCTGACACGGATTCGATAGAAAGGCGATAAATATGTAAGTTTATGTAAACAAAATAAGAAAACTAAACCATCAACTCATGCAATTTATAAAACGTGAATGTAGAGAACACTTCACAACTTGTACACACTGGAATAAAAGGTGTGGACATAGTATGACATGTCTGTTGTTTAAGTCTATGTGATAAAAGTTGTGAAATATTTTAACACATTCCGTCCAAAAATGGATTGATTATTTAGGGGAAAAAAAAGAAAAATTGTTGTATAAAACGCTTTTTGATACACTCTAAGAAGACAAGTTTTTGTGACGTTTTTTTGGAAGAGGACATTTAACACAACACACTTTCTTTCAGATAAGTTTAATTAACTGCTGCATGCAAAAATTAATGTAAATATCTACAATTATCTTTGTTATTAATGTTAATATGTTAAATAATTGTAAATATGTTGTCGCAGAGTTTCTGCGCAGACAAGGCAAGAAAATTGTGCTTTTAGCTGTTCCATAAAACAGCCGCAGTGTTAACCATAAACAGCCGTGGTTTCAACCTTAAACAGCCGTGGTGTGAACCATAAATCAGCTATTCCACATTACATAAAGTTTGGGGTTTGCGAATTCAAAACTTGTAAAGCGACTCATATTTTTTTTTGAGGATGTCCATCCACAGTCGACAATGTTAACATTGTTTTTGCTCAGTAAGATTACTCATTGTCGACTGCCTTTAAATAAAATTACAAAAACCTCCGTGTCAAGTTATTGCTGGCGTGCTATAATTCAGTTGGAAGTCGTGAAGTTACAGTTGACAAGTTGTGTTGGAGTAGTTGTGTTGGAGTACCTGGTAGTGCAGCCCACCCAATAAAATTGTACATTTAAATTCAGCATTCAATAATATCCCACCTTCATGTCATTGTTATGAACATTATCTAATACACTTTTAAGCATTCATTCATACCATTATATATTCAAGTTGAAATATTTCTGTGTACTTAAATTTATATTATTCCAGATTATATACAAAAAACATGTTATTGTTTCTGTGCTTGTAAATACTTTTTTTTATGCAAATAACAAATGTTGCCAACAGCTGTGTTTCTTACCGTTGCTTTTGTTTTTGTGTTGTTTCTTGTTGTGCTGAGGATAATGTTCCGAAAACCTCTAGAAAATCTTAGCCCCAAAGTTTACCAAAATGTAAAATGCCATAATTTCAACTTATATCCTCACATTCGGAGTTCGGACCCTCCCAGGTTTTTTTTTAGCAATGCCTCTGTAGTAGACATGATTTAACTACATTTGTTTTTTACAAAATCCTCTGACTATTTGCTGACAATATCTTTAACCTGCTGCAAGTATAATCTGGGTTATAAATATAAAGTGAAATGATTAAACCTTCTTGTGAGTGACTTTCTTTAATTTCCTTAACGAAATGTAGGCCAACAGAAGTATTAAAGTGTATGCCTATAAATACACATGATCTGCATACAATATTTTAGTAACCAACAGTTAACTTTGCACCGATATCAATCGTAAAGCTATAAATATAAAAAAAAAAAATCAACGATGTGTGTTACTGTTAGCACTGTTTACTCAGTACTTTCCCCTACCCCGAGTCCTGTGGTCATAGGCATATGAAACCAAAAACAAATATTCAGTATCCCCGGTGTAAACTTAAACAAATTATATAAAATTAAGCCATGGTCGGGAAGAATTGTGGTCAGTCGAGGGTGATACCTATCGTCTCCTCCTGGGCGAACGTCGAACCAGGAAGGCGAATTGAAGCTCGTTTAGATGGACGTGTCTCCTATGCCGTCTGCCGTGTTAGAGCGTGGTTTTACGGGGGAGAGCTGACTGTCGTGGCGGCCGGAACTACGGTCGGATTGTGCTCCGGACCGGGCGGCGGACCCAGCTATACGCTCTCTCAGTGACTCCGCGGCTGAAACCAACAAGCAAAAGAACCACAATTTTTTAATTAACAAAAATGGCTTATTTATATTTTATTTATTCATTTAATTAAACGTTGATTAAAGGCAGTGGACACTATTGGTAATTACTCAAAATAATTATCGGCATAAAACCTCACTTGGTAACGAGTAATGGGTAGAGGTTGATAGTATAAAACATTGTGAGAAACAGCTCCCTCTGAAGTGACATAGTTTCGAGAAAGAAGTAATTTTCCACGAATTTGATTTCGAGACCCCAAGTTTAGAATTTGAGGTCTCGAAATCAAGCATCTAAAAGCACACAACATTGTGTGGCAAGGTTTTTTTTCTTCTTTCATAGTTATCTCGCAACTCCGACGACCAATCGAGCTCAAATTTTCACAGGTTTGTTTGTTTATGCCTATGTTGAAATACAATAAGTGAGGAGACTGGTCTTTGACAATTACCAATAGTGTCCAGTGCCTTTAACAATCCACTTGCAATCAATCGACTGAATAGTGTGATTGAAAGGGAACAATTCAAACACTGTTATAACATTAAAATCATCAATAGTTATTGCATATCACTGCCTTTAGTAGTAGGCCTAAGACTTCACTTGTCGAAATTTTCCTTACACTTATTTGTAATTTCTTAAGCGCCATTTTTAAAGCTAGATTTCCAGCTTTATATAGAGTTAGTATAACACATGCGCTTTGGGCGTGCTTAGGGCGGATTATGACGCAAAAAGTATAGCTATTTTTTTTTAGTAATTAGTATTTTCTCTTTATGTTACGTGACGACATTAAACCTCCTTAACTAGAGTGAAAGTGCCAAACAAAAGTGGCGGTCGTATGCCTTTCAATGTGTTTTTGTTTCACTCACCCGACATCATTCTGTCTGTGCCATCACGGAACCTCTCAGACTTCTTTCTACCAATCACTAAAATGACAAGATTAAAACAAAAAAATAGTTGTGGATGTGCAGTAAGGCTGGGGAGGATTTTGTGCACAAACTTTAAAAATAAATATTTGAAGTGAGACGTAGGGCCTAATTCAATACGTCTGAATTAATAAGTGTTAATATTAAACTTGTCGGTAGGCCTTCAGTCTTTGTGTAAAATCTCTTATGGCATAAGTGTAATTTGGCTCTGAAGAAAAGCCGTTGTCAGTCTTGACTTTTCGAGCAGTACACTCAGCTCGTCTGGAATTTAACTAATGGTTGTATAAACTGTTTTTGTATACTCACCTACAGCAGCAACGAGAGCACATGCCACGATCATACCAAGTGGGAAGAACCATCCACCAATTGAACTCTTCTCACCAATAAAAGAAGAACAAATATTTACGAACTAATGAATAATGACATACATAATACAAGGGATAGAGATGGTCAGATCAAATCATGCTACATACCCTTTTGGTAGTGCCACCTTCTTTGACCGCCATGTATGCTTCTGTAACAGAAAAATGAGATTGCATAACTTTTAAAACTTTGTTTGAACACTCTTATACTCAACTTCATACGAAGTGGCAGGAAACAAGAGGGTGATTTAAAAACAAATTACAGTGATAAAGAACGATCAATAAATTGATAATACTTTTAAGTCGCACAAAATGTATAGTAGACAATAACAAGTATAAATATTAACAATACATAAACGTTTTTTTTTAGTTTTTTTTTAGAGCGCATAACACAAAACAGTCATTTGATGACTCTATGGATGCGCTTTAAATTAACAGATTAGGAACCGAAATGGTGCACTTGATGGTCCGTTAATATAAATAAATATTGCACATAATTTAACCGATGACATGTGAACTATCTAAATAGAGATATACATTATATTTACCTTGTAGGGACATTGGCATGACGCAAGTATGACGGTCCTCTAGTAATGTGAAACCCGCCACACATGCGCAAGAATATCCACCTACAGTGTTCATACAGAGATGATCGCAACCATCGGTTTCCTCCATGCATTCATCAATATCTGCAGAGTAGTTCAATTTGGATATAAATTTATAGCCATCAAAGGCAGAGAAAATGTTCAAGGAAAGGCAAAAGTGTGAAAGTCATGTGCTCCCTTAAAGTTTAACGCTGCAATTCATTCCCATCCATTCAACAAGCCAGAGACTGGCAGGAGATCGAGCCTCATGGAGGCAACTGTTGCACAGATAACTGCTTAGCTTGAAACAAATCGTCTTGCTCAGGCAACCGCTAAGCGACAGCTGAGAAAGGAGAAGGAACAAGAAAGACGTCTCCATGGTCAAACCCATCCTCTAATAACTATAACATGTGACATCTGCCTGAGAGTATGTGGCGCGCGCATCTTTTGAGTCATCGACGGAGTCACCTTAGGCATCCTCAATCCTAATAACTTTCTTTACATGTGGAGACCTTCTTCATTGACATCGAGGGTTGTCTGTTATTATTGTTTTACTGGTATTTTAAATAGTCTGAGCCGATGTTCAACTTACCGTCACATGTTGCGTTGACCCCTTGACCTCTGAGGAAGCCATTCATGCATGGGCACTCGTAGCCTCCGATCGTGTTGTAACAAGTCTCCATGTCAGTGCACTCGTGGATCATCTCACCACAGCCACCGCCTGATCGTAGATGAAAAAGAAAGAAAAATATTAACAAAAACATAAATAATTGCATTTTTAGACCTTTCCATTGGCCTAAATCTTTGATGAAATGTGCACATGTGAGAGACAATCATTACAAATTTGTTCATTGTTCTACTTCAAAGATAGTGGTCAATGACGTCATGTGCAATCCATCTATATTATACCCACATGGTATGACGTCACATGCCCAAAGTGCGCCCTCACTGAGGTCAAGGAAGACAATGAGATACGCACGTTTCCATTGGTTGACCCTCAGCGATGGCGACTAATGACATTTGTATATATTGCATCCATAAGAAATATGAACGTCACCTTTGGTTTTACCTTTAGCTGATAATATATTATTAAACCCACTTTCAAACCACGCTTATCAGCTCTCAAAAACAAGAAAAGTAAGTTTGTTCAGAAACTACAGATGTAGCTGTAGAGTAAATCGATGATTGTGGGAAGTTTTGGAAATACATGGTTCAGGTTTTAACATATCATATTTACCTTCGCAAGGCATGTTTTCGGTGTTGAGGAAATATCCTTGGTAACAGGAACAGGCGCCATTGGTGCACACCTCCACTCCAGCACAGATATTGGTACAGTTGTCTGTATGACGTCACAAGCAACAGTTTACCATTATGCTACATTTTTAATCTTTGGAGGGTGATCTATCAAGACATATGTTTTCAAGATCGTGCTAGAAGGCCGACCGGTCAAAACCGTGACCAGAACAAAGTTCAGATGTTTCTGATCGTTTCTGGGACGTAAATCTGCTGGTGCCGTGTGTTGTGTAAGGCAAAGACCCAATAGCAATTGTCGTTCGGAAGAGGATTTGACGCAGTGATTTCTTGTGCAATAGTTGTCTGCAGGTTGCTCCGCATAACCATCTAAAACCACTATTTAAATGGGTCTCATAATCATAAAGTTCGCATATTATTATTACCTGTCATGTCTTAAAAGCATCTTAAACAGTGCTTTGAGACACGAAACACTACTTTATGAGAACCGTTATATGCTTCTTCTCTGGTCATCTTTGTACATTTACTAATACTTCGAGTGGGATATCTAATATCAAAAATGATAACTTTTATTATCTTAACATTTGATGGAATTATCTTACCCAGATCACAGTCAGTTGCGTTACCCTCCAGACATTCACAGAAGATAGTTTTGTTGAAGGTGTTACAGATTTGGGCTTCCGGGCAGTTCATATAGTCGGTTGAACACTCGTCAATATCTGAAATTATGGCGGGTTAAATGGTAATGGATCTTATGTGCCAATGTGATTATGGACGAGGATTGACCTAAGCTTGAGGCCACTCTCTGGCGTAATTCACGAGCCTCAAAGTGTGACGTCATGTTCAGGCTATAGGATCTTCTTTGCATATTGGGAAATGTGAGACATAGAATGCTAAATAGCAGCAGATTTATGCAAAACTTCCATTGTTTATGTAGTTTTGAGCATGCGCATATTACTGAGAACAGTAATGGACTTGCCATGGTACTCTCTTAATGTAAAAGAGTGAACATTTCACTCTCTTGTCGGGGTGTCATGTTCGCTTTTTTGAGAGTAAAAGTCAATCTGAATCACTCTATTTGAGTGAAACATGAACGAACTTCACTCTAAATCGAGTTGAAAGTACCTGTCTTTTACACTAGAAAGAGTTGTCCGCCATTATGGCTAATTGCAAGAGTGGTTGGCGGTCAAAACGAGTATTTGTTTCACTCTTCTACATTCAGAAAGTAAGTCTACTGTCACCTAGCGTCCCAAAAGTTCACGTGGCAATACAATAGAAGTATGGTTTAAAGGCTTAGTGAATTTCCAATTGTCTGATTTAGGAATGCAATTGCCTCCATTGGAGTCCAACTTGAGTTCATTCGTTCCTCGAAGAGCTTTCAGAGAGACTCATTCAAATGTTTAGGGGACGTACTTTATTTCTATGGGTCACAGGCACTTCAGTGTTGGTAAAATTCACATTTCAAAAAATGATCTCCAGTGGGATTTCCCATGATTTCTAAAGCATTCCTTTATAAAAAAAGCTATTTCAATTTAATCCTTACGTACCTGTGGTAACCACAGTACTAAACCATTGATAATAACAGGTTTTTTAGAGGACATTTAAACTTGCGTCTTTAAGTTTTTTACTCTGGATAATTAAACTAACGACGTTGCATGCTGAACATCATTGGTACTCTTGAACTTCCATCAAAGGCTACCTCTTAGCGCATAAGTTCATCTTGGTACCACCCCATCCCTCCCCCCCCCCCCAAAAAAAAAAAAAAAAAAAAAAAAAAAAAAACAGCCAAACCCTGCCTCTTCACTCTTACCATCACATTCTCCAGTCTCGTCATTTCTCGTGTATCCCTCTATACAGGGGCAGTCATATCCACCCTTAGTGTTCCTACATGACTGCATAGTATTACAGTCTTGCGTGGTTTCACCTGTAAATACAAAATAAAAATGGACAATCGTTACCCGTTTCAGACAAATAGATTAGGAGCGACTCTATCGGTCAACCAAAAAAAATTTTGGTTTTCAGACAGGCGAACTTTAGAACCTATCTATTACATTAGGTTCGGCTCATGACAAGATCGACATCTGAAACCAAGGCGCTCCAGGAGTCGTTCCGAACGACTGCAACGGTCGATCTTTAGACTTCTAGCGCATCCAGGCGCTCCTAACTATTTCAGACGCCAACATTTTCATGTACTCAAGAAAAACTCCTTAAATTGGAAGTCAATCAAATTATAATGGAATAAAGAAAAAGGGGAAAAAAGTGTTTTACTCTGTTGTTTTATATCCTCTAAAAGCTCGAGCAAAAGACTACAGTAGATGAACGCAACTCACTTTGACAAAATATGTTTTCGATAGTTAGCTCAAACCCTTCCACGCACCCACAGCTAAATTCTCCGGTACGGTTTCGACACAGGTGGATCTTAGTCGGATTCGTCGGGTCGTCGTTTCTGCAAGGGCCTTAGAGGAAAAAACGTGGTACAATAATGATAATAGACATTGTTAAAACAAAGACAGATTTTCATTACAAAAAGTATAATGAAATAAAATTAACAAATTAATTAACAACTTAAAGGCAGTGGACACTTTTGGTAATTGTCAAAGACAATTCTCGACGCGTCTCACCGTGCTCTCATGCGTTACAGCCTCGGTGTGCACTTTCCAGTACGGCTGTCCAACAAAGACTTGTACTCTCGCACATGCATAACATCACCTGCCACAACAACCCTGCTGAGAAGTCGTCTTCGTTTGATCGGCCAAACTCTTCGGAGACCTGACGTGCCTCTCGCTACTTTCGTAAATCTACAAAACCAGCCATCTGAACCCTTTCGACAGGGTGGAAGCCTCCGCTGCACCTACATATCACAGCTTATAGACGACCTCAACGACATCGGCTTACAATACGATCAAGCTATTCAAGCTGCCCTGGATCGGCCTGGATGGCAGAGACGAATTTCTAACATTGGACAAACCCAAGGTCACAACGTCTCGAGTCGAGTTCGGCCCGAGTAGCGTCAACTATATAAAGACTAGCCTTCACAGTTGGTGTATCTCAACATATGCATAAAATTACAAACCTGTGAAAATTTGAGCTCAATCGGTCATCGAACTTGCGAGATAATAATGAAAGAAAAAATACCCTTGTCACACGAAGTTGTGTGCGTTTAGATGGTAGATTTCGAGACCTCAAGTTCTAAACTTGAGGTCTCGAAATCATGTTCGTGGAAAATTACTTCTTTCTCAAAAACTATGGCATTTCAGAGGGAGCCATTTCTCACAATGTTTTATACCATCAACCTCTCCCCATTACTCGCCACCAAGAATGGTTTTACGCTAATGATTATTTTGAGTAATTACCAATAGTGTTCACTGCCTTTAACGGAATTGAAAAAAAAACGACTTTGATGAGGGCCAAAAATCCTTATTGAGATTTTCTGGGTTTTGATGACGCCGTACTCTGCAAAAACGTGGGTGTTCAATGGAGACTTTCTGGTATCTTTTAGCAGTTAAAAACACTAAAAGGTTCCAACTACAACATAAACAAATAGCTGTGGATTTTTTGCAGTGAAGGCCTATAGCTTACTTTGTAAGATTTACAATCGGTGAGAGTTTAGAATGAACAGAGCACTTTAATTCTCGACAAGATATTAATTTTGTAACTTTTTCTTTAATGTGTTACCTTCTGTAGAGCCGGTCATATTGGTCAGTTCATGTTCTTCATCTTCCACGCAGGCACAGATCAGTTTTCGGCCTGTCTGGCTGCACACCTGAAGCTCACTACAATTGAAGTTGGGCGGTTTGTCTATTTAAACAAATTAATATAATAAATTATTGTTATTAAGTGTCCAACAACTCTCCTGGAAAAGCCGACGCCCAGTCACATAATCAGCATGATTCTGAAGACTGTTCGAGATATTGTTCGAAACGTCGAGACCATACCGGCTCTTTTCAGAGCCAACACTCCCACAAAATAATTATACATGGTTGTAACCGCAAGTTTATAATCAACTCAACTCTACTTATAAGCAAGATCGTTTGCAACACACGCGCACAATTTACCTGCAGTGTGTTCGCAAAACGACGTTTTACCTCAAACTAAAAGTTTACCCAGTCAGTTTGCCTTTTGGGTAAATACTTAGTATTTGGAAGAAAAAGTTTCAACTCCTTAAACGTTACTGCCGCTTCTCAGGTTATATCATAAACTTGGGTTCGATCCCTGGCTTTACGGCAGCTAATAGTTATTATAACACCCCTTGCAAGTATTCTGCCTGCTCATTGGTTTAGAGCGCGTCACATGACATGTCTTAGTTTTGCTAGACGACGGCCGTGTGATAGTGCGTCGGTTTGCCATGCGCTAGTCCGAAGACTAGCACACGGCGCCGTGCGCTAGTCCGACAGACTAGCACACGGCGTGCAGTACCCAGACGTCCGTTGCGTGTACGAGGATGATAAATTAATAGTCTGTAACCATTTCGGATTGCACGACACTACATGCAACACAGTAAGTAAAAGTGTTTGCAATCTGTATTCGCGTCGTCCGTGGATTGTAGCATTCAGGTATGTAACTTAATAATAATAGTACAGTATTTAAAAATGTTTGGGGTGTTATAAAACAAATATTGACTGCTTTTACTCGTGCAATGATTAAAAACTATGACCCCCTCGGTGATCCCCGGAGCGTTTTATTTTCCCTCGGCGTCGCCTCGGGAAAATAGAACGCTCCGGGGATCACCTCGGGAGTCATAGTTTTAACCATAGCACTCGAAGCAGTCAATATTTGTATATAACGGCCTCTGACTGGCACCCCAAGCAAAGATGTTGAAAAAAATAGGGAGACCGCAAACATGGGGCTGAATAGTTCGGTTGGTAGAGTAGCAGCATGTTAGTTTTTAGGCTGCAGGTTCAAGACTCGCCCTGGTAAATTTGTATTCGTTCAAACATTAGTTCCTAACCTACTCAGTTTCCCATTTGACCTTGATATTTAGATTTAAAATAAAAACAAAACCAAGGAAGAAATGTTTTATAGAATCAGTCAGGGTGGTCAAGATTAGGCTCCATAAAGTTGAAATTGTGACTAAATTAATTGTAATCTTAGACTTACCGATTTCACATATAACTCCAGCATCCTGGCTATGCTGACAGACGGTGTTCGTCGTGCGAGAACAATGCAGTAAACTTTTCTCACTGCCTCCACACCTGAAATTGCTCAATTCATGAGCTCCGGGTTCTGAACCATATCCAAACGTACCATTAGACAATATGCTTTCTGCCCTTTCAAAGTGGAGTTGCCTACAAGCTGCGTGGGCGTCATTGATGTCCCATCCATTCCCACACACGGTGCTCCAGTCGCCACCGTTAAGAACCTCCACGGTCCCTGATGATGATGACGTTCCGTGAACAAGTCGAATATCCGTAGTTCCTGTATAGTTTAACCGACCGGTGCATGTAAGTGGATTACAGTAGTTTAAAATTAATCTTAAATAAAAAACTTACAATTTGGATGCAAATATTAGTAGACGAATAAGTGCATTACTGCAGAACAAAATCACGAGGTGAGGTCTGGTATATCCCAAAACGCCCAATCCAAGGATATTGTGCCTTGGGAAACCAAAGAGAATCACCCATTATATTTATAGGCTTGTTATGGCACACAGCGCCTTATCCGGGCAAGGTTTCCTTTTAAAATTCTTGAAACCTCCAAGGAGCGTTCTTTATAGAGTGTAAAACAATACTTACCTGCGTTGCACCGAACCGCCACATCTTCGCTATGTGGGCAGCGATAGTTATGCTTGTGTGAGCAGTACTCCAACTTGGACTCACTTCCACCACAACCAAGTTCCGTCATGTGTATCGGCCCACTCCCAGGACCAAAGGGATATGCACTAGTCCAATACGTGTAAAGGCTGGGAAAGTTGAGTTGCCTACATACAACTCTTGCATCGTATGTGTCCCAGCTGTCGTCGCACACAGTACCCCACCCTCCGTTGTAAAACACCTCCAGTCTACCATAGGAAGGTGGACTACCTACAAGGCGAATCTCTAATTATAATAAAACAAAACCAATTATTTTTATATGGTTTCTCAAACTTTGTTTCATAATCATCTCGATAATAAATTACATGCTGCATCTCAGCCTTTGCCGGTATTCGTGTGGCAGGAGATTTTGCCCGTTCTTGAATCATCCTCATATCCAGCCCTTTTTATTTTCCCATATGGCGGACAGATAAAAAATCACGCATTCGAATAAAAGGTTGGCCAGTGGAACATAAAATAAGTTCTCAGAGCAAATACTTTCTTCAGCACATATCAAGACGTCAGCATAAAATACAAACAGCAAAGATACAATATAAAACTATCCAAAATGTAATGGTGTGGTAAACGTCCATGCGTTTATGACAAAGTTAAGGTGTCTATTTGGGATTTTATCATAAAACCCTGCCTCTACACAACTGAAAAGTCTTATATCAATATACCAATAGCAATATTATACTGGTAGCAATCCAACAGTTTTCCAGATGTTCGAGACTAGAGATGGCATATTACCATTCTAGGGGCGAACCCATTAATATTTGCACTGGTAGGGTCAGGTGTGTCAACCAATTGCACGACAGACTATGGCTCTTTGTGTACAAGTCAAAGGGGAAATCTATTGATACAGCGGACCAGTCTATGCTGTAAACAAGCCAGCGGAAAAACGACCTTGCCTTGTACAAACTTTAAATTATGTTTCTAAAAGTGTATTGAACCTAGAAGTCAGTGAAAATGGGATTTAACAATTAACAATCTGATGAGATCCAGTGGCAATTGCTATATAAAACAGAGTCGCGGTCTTAAAAGAGCACCGGACTGAACCCTGATGTTTCTGATCAGCAAGGTGTGGGTTCGAGTCCCAGTCTCGACATAATATGGGTCCTTGAGCAAGATACTTTACAGCAATTACTTATTTGTCATTTAGTCCGTATTATAATCATAATAACATCGAAGTCTTATATAGCGCACGTATCTACCAAACAAGGTACTCAAGGCGCTGAGTATACAAACTTTCAGAAAGATAGGTTATTGCAGTGATGAATTATAAAACCCAAATATGTAGCACACTATAAGGGTTTACAAGGTGCTACGGCGCATACAGCAGCCACAGCCAGGAACACCGGGGCAAACCCCTTCTCTTTTCGATAAGTGCACTGGGTTATTTTACATGCGTTACACAACACATGGGACCAGCGGCTTTACGTTCCATCCGAAGGACGAAGCAATGGTTAAGTGTCTTTCTCAAGGACACAGTGTCACGGCTGGGGATGAGCAAGATACTTTACAATAATTATTTATTTGTCATTTAGTCCGCTTATACCAGCATTGTTTGCGCTTGAACCTAGAACACATTTAGAGTAAAGGGTTAAACTAATTTAAATCAACACGAAACCTGTTGGTGAGCACCAACCTGACGTGCAGTTAACCCAGGCAGCTTGTCCACATCGGTTAGGACAATCTCTTATGTCTCTCTCGGTCCCCACACACTGAACATTGTGCAAATGCATAGGACCGATACCCTGGCCAAAGCTTGCACTAGACGTTACAAAGGAAGCTGCCTTGGTGTAGTTCAGTTGCTTGCAAACTACGTGAGCATCATTCAGGTCCCATGAACTTCCACACACAGTGGTCCACTGACCACCATAAAGGACTTCCACCCTGCCCTCGGAAGGGTATCGTCCACCAACGAGTCGCACTCCAACATCGTCTTGAACGAGAAGAATATTTTAGGAAAAAAACAGTAATAACAGTAAATAATGGTTAAATATTCTCTTTTATTATTTTGACCATCCAAGAGGCCACTTTACTAATGAGCTTCAAAACAATGTTCTCAGTTTCGAAATGTTACTTAATTGCCAATAACTATCAAAAGTGTCCCACTGACACGGACATGGGGTGTGTGAGAGGGAATAACCAACACGACCCAAAATGAAGCCCAATCTTTAACCTAATTAATGTAGCCCAAACCTTTTGTAATGTAGCCTGGTTTAGGTCCATAGGTAATAGGTTTAAATTTGGGGTTACCATAGGTCTGTATGAGCTACCTTTTGTATACAGAAAGTAGGTATACATATTTAAACCGGGGAACTTTACAAATAGGGGCCACGGTTTATGAAGAAAACAAAACAAATGGGAGCCGTTGCAAAAAAGAGTACAAACAAAAAAGGGACAATAGGAGGTTCACAGTTGCAGGCGTTTACAAGCTTGTAAGGTTTGTACAATGTCAGTATAGTGTTTACACCTATTATAAGGGTAAACATGGGAAGCATTTTCCAGAATAACCACTCAGTGAAGCGGTTTATTTTTTAACTAGATGTAATGCCATCATAACAAAAGGTAAGTCAACAAAAAGTCAATAAAAACTTGCCAATGCGCGCGTTGGTGAAAGCTGTATAAAAAAATGGTCAGTGATGTAGAATTTGTGATCTCATAATTCCTGATATTCGACTGTGATTGGGTACTGCAAGTTCATGTGCCCCTTATTAATTCCACTGCGAAAAGAAACTGCTTGAATGTTTGATACCATCATGAAACTCCAATCTTACCTTTAGTGCCTATATTAAGCTCGATGGTGCTGGTGTTTATAATGTGACCTTTGAAGTAGGAACAGACCGAGTGTTTGTCCGTCACGTTGCAAATTCGTATCTTATCACAGTTCATTGATGAAGGCGCGCACTCATCGATATCTGGGGGTAGGAAAAAACACAATGACATCACAACTGGTCTAATTAAGCTGCGTGTTATCTTCAACATCGTGCCATCGTTAAAGGGAAGGTACACGTTTGGTTATTACTCAAAACAAGTATTAACTTAAAAACTGACTTGGCAACAAGCATTGGAGAGCTGTTGATAGTATAAAACATTGTGAGATACGGCTCCCTCTGAAGAAGTAGCATAGATTTTGAGAAAGAGGTAATTTCTCACTAAAATAATAAAAGACTTCTAGCCAGAAGTATTTTATTCCTTAATGAAAGCACACACATTTGTCCGACAAGGGTGTTTTTTTCTGTCATCATTTTCTCCCAACTTCGATGACCAATTTAGCTCAAATTTAGCCCAGTACAGTGAGAAGACTGGTCTTTGACAATTACCAAACGTGTACCTTCCCTTAAAAGGCAACGAACACTAATGGTAATTACTCAAAATAATTGCTAGTATACTTGGTAACGAGCAATGGAAAGCTGTTGATAGTTACACATTGTGAGAAACGAGTCCCTCTGGAGCAACGTAGTTTTTGAAAAAAGGTAATTTCTCTCTTAAGCTGAGGTCTCGAGTTCAAACATCTTTGAGCAAACAACTTTACTTGTGCGACAAGGTTTCTTGATTATTCTCTCGCAACTTCGACGACCAATTGAGTTTAAATTTCCACAGGTTTGTTATTTTATGCATATGTTGAGATACACCAAGTGAGAAGACTTGTCTTTGACATACCAAAGGTGTACAGTGCTTTTAAGCATCTCTATGAAATTAGGCCCAGAGCTTTTAATTGGGTCCGTTGGCCAAGTCCACTCGGCCACGCCACCACGTTAAACCATGATACAAATACTAAGCTCTTTCTCAAACTTTTCTGATTTTTTAAGTTGAACATAAAAGATCTTACCGAAGCAGGTTTTGTTGTCCATGCCAAGCTCGTATCCATCATAGCAGTCACATGTGAAGGTACCATTACCATTAATGCAAATCTGACTACAGTCATGTTCCCCTAAGGAACACTCGTCTATATCTGCAGGTATTGAAGAGAAAAGGCGGGAATACAATTTTTGTTAAACCCTGAAAGTACACGTGGTAATAAAAGCAAATTCAAACATCCAGTTCTACAAAATGGCGGACTTTGTTATAGTTCACGAAGTAACATAAAAACCACACAATTTCGAGGGATATTTATGTTGATTATTTTATTATCCTAAACATACCGTTGTTTCATCACAAACTCACAATGAGGTTACGCTCTGTGCCATTGTTTTAAGTCTTTTGAATTCTTTTTGATGACGTGTAAATGACAAAAACCCCATGTCTGGTGGACACTATTGGTAATTGTCTTCTCACTTGGTGTATCTCAAAATATGTATAAAATAACAAACCTGTGGAAATTTGAGCTCAATCGGTCATCAGAGTTGCGAGATAATAATAATAATAATAATATTAATAATAATCGAAGTCTTGTATAGCGCCGGCATCCGCCAATGCAGGCGCTCATGGCGGCTTGCTCAAAAAAACTGCACCCTAGTCAGCTTAGCTCCAGGTGCACTGCGTCGCGATATCTCAAAAAAGGTTACAGTCATTATGCTCGTCAAAGGCAATGATTATTTGTGGATGTTGAACAGATGTGTTTTGAGTGCTGATTTGAATGTATCAGTTGTGACAGCTGCCCGGACGTAATGTGGAAGACCATTCCATATCTTAGCTGCTGCGACTAGAAACGAACGCTCTCCCCAAGAGTTGCGTGCCCTGTGTTCTTCAAGGAGAAATTTGTCTGCAGAGCATAGATTGTCTCGTGTTGGAACATATGGCTGCACAAGATCACATATGTAAGACGGGGATTGACCATTCATCGCTTTAAACACAAGCAAGCAGATTTTGTATTTGATCCTCTGTTTAATTGGGAGCCAGTGCAGTTGTTTCAGAAGAGAGCTAATGCTTACACTCTTTTTGGATAATGTAACTACTCTGGCTGCATTGTTTTGTAGACGTTGGAGTCGATTCAGTTGTGATTTGTTCAGTTTGTACAATGCAGAATTACCCATATCAAGCTTTGAAGTGATGTATGCATGGGATAAAAGTTCTGCAACATGATCATTGATATGCTTGCGGACCATTCCAATATTTCTGAGTGACAGGAAATCTGCTCGGGATACAGCGGAGATGTGGCGATCCATGGAGAGATTAGAATCCAAGATGATACCAAGATTCCTGACAGTGTCTGATGGAGGAATGACGCCTGTACCCACCCTGATCCCAGAGATATTTACCTTTGACCTTTGATGTTGAGATCCAATTACTATGAACTCTATAATGAAAGAAAAAACACACTTGTCACACGAAGTTGTGTGCTTTCTGATGCTTGATTTCGAGACCTCAAGTTCTACATCCGAGGTCTCGAAATCAAATTCGTGGAAAATTACTTCTTTCTCGGAAACCACGTGTCTTCAGAGGGAGCCGTTTCTCACAATGTTTTATACTATCATCATCTCCCCATTTCTCGTTACAAAGTAAGCTTTTATGCAAAACATTATTTTGAGTTATTACCAATAGTGTCCACTCCCTTTAAGGAGTTATGATTTTATTTCAAATGTTTAATTTCTAATGAATAAAATTAAAATAAAAGTACTATACCAAAGCAGTTGTTGCTGTCGTTCTGGTAACCCATCTCACAGGCACATTCAGAACTACCATTGGTACTGATGCAAAAGTGGTCACATGCCATGTCCTGAGAACATTCTCCCACACCTTCAAAAAAAAAGAATGTTTAATTTTCTTAGGTCATAATAAGTCTGCATAGTGTGCCACACAGTAAAATTCCATCTTTCTCATAAAAAGAGTTCTCTTTCGGAATGTATGTTAATTTGTCATTTTGTTTGTCCGTCCATAGGCCGGGGGAACAAAATTGGTTGCTTTCTCCCTGGACCTAAATGTTGCCAATATTTAAAGTTCGCTTTTGTATCATTTGAACATCCTTTGTCCTCACCACTTTACTCCTATTGGTCCATAGCCACCAATTCTTTCTGAAATAGAAACTTTGATTGGCTATAATTTTCCCACTTCTTTTCTGGATCCTTCACTTAATCCTTTTCCCTTCTTTTTTATATAAATAGATTTGTATTTGTTTGTGTTTGTTTTATGCGTCTGAAGAAGGTCCGGTTTGGATCGAAAGCTAAGGCCATCTACCCTACTCATTACTTTTATGAAATGTAGACATATTATCATCTTGACTATAATTATTACAGCATTTTTCTTGTTGTCTTCTTTTTGAATTACTGTGATTTCTGGAACATTAAATAAACGTAGTGTGATTGATATTACGCAGTTTGTGTAGTGAATATAAATATATCTTTACCGTTACACGTTGCACCGTCTCCGTTGATGATGTAACCGCCATGACAGTTGCATTCAAAGCCTCCAGGAATGTTGGTACAATTCTGCTTACAGTTATGGGTGCGACTCACCAGGCATTCATCCGTATCTAAGTTAGCATGAAAACAAGTGCAAAGGTTGGGTATTTTGTATTTGTTGTATTTATTTCATTTCTAATTCACACTAATTTGGAAACATATTTTTTTAAATACAGCAATGAGCAATTTAAATACAGAGGAAGGAAAAAGAAACAGCTGGATAAAAGTGTAAGCCAATTTTGTGGCTTTAAATGTGCACTATACCCTACAACAGACTGGAGCAATTAGTTACAAAATTACACAACAAAACAATTATTGTGAAGATGACATCAGAACAAAGATTACACAATGATGAATACAGACTTTATCAGGTAGGCCTATGCCCGGTGAATACTTCCTACGAATGCAAATATCATACGCGTTTTGACGTCACAAATTCGCTAATTCGCTCAAATAATTTGCATCAGTTAAGCTGTGATCAACTCGTGCAAAACATTGATTTGCTGAGAAAAAGCCATGTGACGTCAACATTCGTATCGCATTTACATTCACAGGAAGTAATGAACCGGGCTCAAGGGTATTTTCGAAACGGACGCGTCACAGACGCAAGCTTGTTTACGCCTGCAACAGTGGACATCCTATCTGTCCCTCTTTTTGCGATACTCGCCCAACTTTTGTTTGCAACAGCTCCAATGGGAGACTTTTGGGAGACTTACCTGTTAAGTCTGCTGCCAGCTAGCGTCTCAAAGTCTCCCATTGGTTTTGCACGCATTTTTATGTGGACCTTTCCCGCGTGGACCCCGTTGTCCTCTGTTGTGAGTATTATACCTTCTTACCTTTGCACGTATGTCGATCAGTGTCCAGAGTGTATCCCGATTCACATTCGCATCTATAGCTACCGATGGAATTGATGCACATGTGGTCACACTTGAGAACAGAGTTGAAGACCCCTATACTGATCTGCAGATCACATTCGTCGATGTCTTTAAAGAGTGAAATATAATCAAAGAGAAAAATAACAGAGCAATACGAGATTCAACAGAGACGCAAATAATAATGTGACCCGGGTTCAATACTACTACGAGGAAATGTTCATACACGGTTTTTTTTATAGTGACGTCAACAGCTACGTCAGATGGAATAATAGTTTAAATTTAACTGTTCAGAGCACCAGACTCGATGACTTGTGTTTCTGATCAGAGTTTGAGTGCGAGTCCTGGTCGTGGCATTTGTGTCCTTGAATACTTTACCATACTTGTTGTCCTTCGGATGACACATGTTAGCCATGTCTCGTTTAGGCTGAGATTGGTATAGTGCACTTAAAAGAACCCAGAACACTTATTATGGAAGAGTAGGGGTTAATGGTGCTTCTGGCTTACATAGCAATCACCCTTATTTACTTGTTTCTTCACGCTTGCAAGATTGCCAGAAAAAATATAGTGATGGTCAAGTCAGATTTTGCGTAGATTGCTTAACAAAACTAACTCTCCCATTTTCATATTGAACTCAACCAACTCATTAACAGAGTGTAAATGCTGGATCTTGTTGTTGTAGTTGTTGATGTGGCTGTTCGTGTTGTTTTTTTAATAAAAGAAAAAAAGTTATCATAATTATACCTGTGCTGCAGTTTGTACCAGTGTATCCAGGCTGACATTGGCAGGTGTCTGGTGCGACGCAATCCCCGTTGATACACGGTGGATCGCAAATGGCTAGAACAATATAATTAGAAACGGAAATAAAAAGTAAAAAAAAACGTTTTTCGTTGTCAGCTAGACATCATCAGCTGTAAAATCGTCCAAAGAGAAAATTGGTACCCCATTTAAAAAAAGTAAATCAGTTTTCTTGCCAAAAATTATAAAAAGGTGCGTTGAAAATTGTTAAATAAAAAGGCAGGATGCCAGTGACATACATGTGACACGATCTTGGGGTTGGTAACCTTATTTTGATAAGCATAATTTTGTTGTGTTTAGCTACATGTACTTTTTGTTTTAGGTACTTTTTGTAGGACACAAAAAAAGAATGTCCACAGATTTCCTTTAAACTATACACGGTTTGAAGATAATGGTGGAAGAAAGCTTCAGTAAAACAATGTCACAAAATACTTTTACAAAGTGTGCAATATCAAACAAACATATTTACCATTACCGGTATTAAATCTCCCTATATAGTCACTTACCCATTGCACATTGACCAAAGCGATCTCTGCGCCATCCATCGCAACATTCAGTACGTTCCTCAGGGGTCCATTCTGAGTAATATTGTGGATACGACGCTAGTCTGTGATAAAATTTTGGAAAAATTGGGGGCGGGGGGGGGGGAAGTTGGGAAAAAACAAAAAAGGCGAGAGGAAAGATGCCTCTTCATTTAAATTTTCTGTATCAGAATTATCACAAGGCCCCAACAATGTTTTGTGGACAAACTTTTAATGCATTATTTGTATTACTTTTAAGTAATTTCAGATGAAGGTAAGGGTCCAAGAAATGTCTCTGAAAAGGCCTTAGATTGCACCAGAGAGCATCTACGACATAAAAAAAATCCGGGGCCCTAGAGCGGGCCCCGGACCCCATGGCGTCATGCTTCGCGCTCGCAATATCAGATTAGGTAATGCCCCTACCCTTTAATTTTAGCTGGCTAGAACAACTTGCTTGCAACATACGGTTATCGGTCGGATCTAGGTTAGCAGCACACTTATATTCATGGAATAACATATTTGGGTAGGCATTTCATCGCCCAGAATGTTATTTAACGTCAGCGGTAGTTTTATTATTAATAATCTTATAACAAAAACGCTTGCCTAAGATGTACAGCGTAAATTCAGTTGTTTGTCAACAAGAGACTCCTGAGATGTGTGTGATTGAAACTTTCTAGGAGTCCCCTGTTACTGTACATAAATTTGTCAGTACAATTAGACGACTGATATTGATCAAAAGGTGTTTTTTGAACTCTTTATTCGGGCACATGGAGGCTTGATTTTTTGACACAAAAACTTCAACAGCTCAGAGCTCAAGGGGGCTTCGCCCCCTGGACCCCACCGGTGCTTCACCCCTGGACCCCACCAGGGGCCATATAACCGGCCCCTGGACCCCACCACTGGTTTTTTTTTTTTAGCAAAAACAAAGTATGACTACAAAGTTGTGCCCCCCCCCGGTTAAAAAAGTCCTGAATCCGCGCCTGATGTTAGTCCGTAGCCAACCTCTGTCTTTTCCACAGATATGTTTATGGTAAATGTGCCACCAGTATGTCTGACCTAGTTCCGCCTATCAGAATGTTTGAGCCAGTAATTTGGTTTTCCGGCAAACCTTCGGGTATATCTTTCAAAAGACACAACACAAAATATATCTTAAAATCTCTAGCGTTCAAGATTGATTTCTTGAACTTTGACTCGGAAGTATTAAACCAACCTTGTTCGTGTGCACCGTTTCCACCATCCGCACTTCAAACTATACGACTCGGTATGGTACTTTGTAATAGACAGAGTCCGTAAGTAATGGTAAACTTTACTGCATTCATTCACCCTGGTATAAAGAACCAGAAGAAAAAAATATCATTCAATTTAATTAGTGGCTTCTTATATTAAATTAGTCTGTCTGTCACTCAGGAACGCTCAAGGCGCTTCAATTTAAGACCTTCCCTATCCACTTCCCACTGACACAAAACATTGTCTCCCCGCCCCCGTCCCCCGCTCAATGTTGACTGTAAAGACCGAAAGACTGGCCATCGGAACCAACATTAAGAACGGGAGGGTGGGGGGGGGGGGGGGGGGCAACGAGATATGGCTGGGATTGTAGTCCTTTTACACAGTACCATGTAATTGGTTTAGTGTGTTTTGGCGCAATGTGCTGCCAATCCAGCCAGGAACAACGAGGCGTACCACTTTTCTTTTCGATGAACCGGGTTCTTTTACATGCGTTACACACAGGACCAACGACTTTAATAAGGCCCCATAAGGACACAAGTGTCATGACAAGGACTCGAACCCACACTCTGCTGATCAGACACACAAGGGCCCACTTTTATGGCTCTGTTTTACCGTAAGCGAAGAATCGGCGCTTGCGGAAGCAGGGTATTCTGCGCTTACGTCAAGCATCTTTCTTAGGATAGCAGGGAGCTGTTAAGATAGTATATGATGATAATTACGGATGGCTGTTAATGATAAAAATGAAATCTCTATCTTCTTTGCGTTCACGCAGGCAAGGTATAATGATACATGCACTACTGCAGTGTTTTATAGGTCTGTTACCGACTCCAAATTGCTCTTACCCCAACGATTCTCCCTGCACTGACAGGCAGAGTACCAGTGAAACACAGACGACTCCTTGCCGCAGAGAATTCATCATAACAGTCAGTGTGGTTTGCACTCTGTCAATAGAACAGTGGGTGATTTTATATTCACTACCTTATGGGGACCGAAAACACAACAGTAAAGGCCGGTTCATACCGGATGCTTTGCGCGATGCGAATTTCAATGCGTCAAAAAGGGAAATGCAGGAAGTATGAACCGGCTTAAAGGGGAAAACAAAGGGGTATTCATAGACCTTCGTCACGCTTGGTCGTGTTCCCTGTTTCCAATACAAGTAATGAATGCTACATTCATTGCGCAAATATGGCACCAGACTATTATTTCGTCCAGCCTCAGTTTGGTTACAGTGAGTTGGAATTGAGTAAAATCAAGATGGCCACACCGTGGTAAAGGTCTATAGGGGAATTCTAAATCCACAAGGATCTTTCAGTACACTGCAAATCACGTTGGTCAACATTTTCCCAACTTTTTTGCCCAACGTTGGTTCAAATATCAACTGACTACATAACTGGGCAAAACTTAACCAACTGTGGTTGGGAAATAACGTTTACCCAATAGTTGGGAAAACAGTTTGACAAAACAAGTTGGTCAAATCATTTTACCCAGCAGTTGGGTAACTTTTGACCAATAGTTGGGCAAGTTTGTTTACCATTATGTTGGTAAAAATGTTACCCAATAATGTAGTCAGTTGATATTTAAACCAACGTTGGGCAACCGTGTTGGGCAAAGGTTGCTATACCTAACAAAAGTAGCAATGATTGATTGTTTGTTGGCCTTTTTATTTGTTTATTCTTCCAAACGTAAAACATGATGGTTGCAACAACAATTTTAATTCGGAAGGGCATCTGCTCTGGTACATTTAACTCTTTCCACACTGGATTCATCTAATAATTATGTGCAGTCAATAATGTTTTCAGCTAGCATTCCTCCTCACTTCTGCTTAAACTTCTGCTTTGTTGTAACTGCTGGAACTGGGCAGCGATGTATTTTTCAATCTGATGAGGTAAATAAATGTATCATGTCAGAAGTAAAAGAGTCAGCAACCAACAGACGGTGTTCATTGCAATTTTTATTATTTATTGTTTTCTTTTTTAAAATTACCATTTCTGAAGCATATTGGGTGTATATAATTATGTCGAGATAACTGAGCCCAATCAAAAAGTCTGGAACACAACGGATTCCGCCATGTTCAAACGGGAGCATTGTGCACACACTCACAATGTATCGCTTGCATCAAACTATGTATGTGTAAGGTGGGCTCCGTCTACTTGACTTACTATTTTTCTGAAAACTATGTGTCACTACACATGAATCAGTGTATTCTATGGGTATCCTTTATAAATGTCGGCTGTTGTTAGCATCTTACCTATAACGTTTCAGAGAAGCACTTTATCCCCCAATCTCGAAGAGTATTTTGACAGACAGCCGCCATTTATGTTGCTTTTGTGTGTATGCCTATACTACTTTATGCGATTATGCGTTGCGTGCTAGAGGGAATTCCCCTTTTGCTGGGGCGCTGGTGCGCGGGCTGCGGTCCGTGCATCAGCAGGCGTTGTGGGTACCCCGCGCGGGTATATAAGCGCATCGCACGTGCCCACTCGCTCTTCCTGTTTTGCTCGCCTGTTTTGTTCTGTTGCTGTTCTGCGCCGTTCAAGCTGTGTTGTATGCCAAGTTGTTCGAGAGTTTAAGCTGCTAGATCCGAATTGTTGCATTGGAAGCGCCGCAGGCCGTGGGTGAGTAGCTGCACCTCGTGTAATTCAGTCTCGATGTCCATGTGATTTATTACTAAGTTCTAGTGATTCTTGATTGAATAGATTGCCTCAAATAACAAGTTACCATTACCTCAGAATCAACAACCAATCAGCCTCATCACCTAATCAGGAACCCTAATCAATGCCAGTAGTTATTCAATAAAACAGTCCAGTTCCGAATATTAATCAGTGTCAAGTGTTAACTAATATTTGAGTCTCAGCCCCGTGTGATGTGGTGTGTGTGTGGGTCAACTCAGCTAGGCGCCTGGGGGTAGATTTCGCCAACGAGTCCGCCCCTCCGGTCTCTGTGGTTACCGCTCAACGTAGAGGCATTGAAGTCCCGAGGTACCCGGCGAGATAGCGGCTGGTGTTCAAACACAATCAAGTGAGTTCGTTCATTAAGAAGATAATTTATGTATAATTTGTTTTAAATACACTGGACACTTTTGGTAATTGTCAAAGACCAGTCTTCCCAATTTGTGGATCTCAACATTATGCATAAAATAATAAACCTGTGAAAATTTGAGCTCAATCGGTCGCCAAAGTTGCAAGATAATAAATGAAATAAAAAACACCCTTGTCACACGAAGTTGTGTGCTTTCAGATGCTTTATTTCGAGACCCCAAATTCTAAATCTGAGGTCTCGAAATCAAATTCGTGGAAAATAACTTCTTTCTCGAAAACTACTCCACTTTAGAGGGAGCCGTTTCCGAATATTGTGTGAAACGGTTTCTCACAATGTTTTATTCTACCAACCTCTCCCCATTACTCGTTACCAAGTAAGGTTTTATGCTAATATAATTATTTTGAGTAATTACCAATGTTGTCGACTGCCTTTAAGACACTTGACACTATTGGTTATTACTCAAACATTAGTTGTAAGCATAAAAACCTACTTGGTAACGAGTAATGGAGAGCTGTTGATAGTATAAAACATTGTGAGAAACGGCTCCCTCTGCTGAATCCTTTTATCACACATCTGAAACCACACAAAATAATGCAGCAAGGGTGTTGCTTCTTTCATTATCTCTTCAATTTCGATGACCAATTGAGCCCAAATTTCCACGGGTTTGTTTTGTATGCGTATGTTTGGAGAATACTGGTCTTTGACAACCAATAGTGTCCAGTGCCTTTAAAGGCAATGTATATTACTTTTGGTTTTTGGAATCATTGTACTTTTTACATTGTTTTTTCTTGTTTGTTTTGTTAAAGTGGTGCTCATTTTATGTTCATTAAACACAATGTGTAATTTTAGACTTTCTTTGTGTTGCTTTTATCTTCTGTGTATTTTCTTCATAACTGTTGTGCATTGATATTATTTACATATTAAATTGTCTATTTTCTTTCAGACAGATTTGTAATTTTTTCACCCATAAAATTAAGTGTAGTAAAATTAATATGATCTGCTCAGTTGTCTCTTCCTTTGGTGGTAAATAATTCAAACAGTCAAAGTAGATATATTTATTGTTATTTCAGGCATGACACCCTTCCTACTTAAAGTCGGTGGACACTATTGGTAATTGTCAAAGACAAGTCTTCACAGTTGGTGTTTCTCAACATATGTATAAAATATAAACCTGTGAAAATTTGAGCTCAATATTGGTCGTCGAAGTTGCGAGATATTGATGACAGAAAAACACCCTTGTCACACAAAGGTGTGTGCTTTCAGATGCTTGATTTCGAGAGCTCAAATTCTAAATCTGAGGTCTCGAAATCAAATTCGTGGAAAATTACTTCTTTCTCGAAAACTACGTTACTTCAGAGGGAGCCGTTTCTCGCAATGTTTTATACTATCAACCTTTCCCCATTACTTATTACCAAGTTATGTTGTATGCCAATAATTATTTTGAGTACTACCAATAGTGTCCACTGCCTTTAAGTCTACTTTCCGATTTTGCGCTTTTGAAAAATCTGATAAGTTATGATTTAGAAGCTTGAAAAGTCCATAAAAAAATACGTCCTAATAAAAACAATATGGAAGTCATGTACAGCGCACGTATCTTCCAACAAGGTACTCAGGGTACGTATTATGTAGGTCAATTCTTGCAGGTCAATTCTACTCGATAAAGAGTGCCTACAATTTGTCACGTGTTTATGTACCTTTAATTGTACATTTTGATGTACTTCAATTTTTTTATATTCTTCATTTTTGGAGGTTTTAAGAAAAACATGAAATAAATGTATATTATAAAGTGCCCAATTGCCAAAGGATACATGGCGCTGAACATAAAGTAGGCCTAGCATGGTAGATATTGATAGTGGACATTTAATAAAACTTGATTCAATAACTTGTAATAATGTGATTTGTTTTTCTTTTAGAGTTTATGATACTGACACCTGCAAGCTTGTACAGACCAATGTTGGACACTCAGACTCCATACGTTGTATCATTCATCTACCAGAGAGAAATTAGGTATGGGTTGAATTCCACGCTAGGGCAGAAATAGTGTTCGATCTTTACTCATCATTTTGCTTGAGCAAATCTCCCTGTAAAGAGCACTTATATATCTTATATAAAGAGGTTCTGCTTATAAAGAGTACGTTCTGAAGTCCCAATCTCATTTCTGCTCTGTGTTTCTTTGTCTTATCTGTCCTCTTATAACAACATTTCTGTTTAAACAGCGGCTAAAGAAAAATCTCAATATTGTAAAGTCACCTGGAAATATAATTGTTTTCTTTCTTTAAACATGTTAATGAACAATAACATAATTTGTTGAGTAATTGTTTGTAACGATTTATATGTTTAAAAAATAAAAAAAGTTGTTTGGAAAGGTGACTCAACCTACCCCTTTTGTGACGTCAATCGAGGCAGACTTTGCCAGTCGTGAGTTTGTACGTTTCGAAAAAAGGTTTGTTTCTTGCATTTTTCCGGCAATGTCAACCACGTGTATTGCTGCTGATGTATTGCTGCTTGAGGCAGCAAAACAACTAAAAATGGGGTCAGTTTGCAAAGTGGTCCGGTCCGACGTCTTTTCCAGCGCTGTGCAGCAAATACTTCGAGCCGCCGTGCTTCAAATATCGCGCCTCGATTGACGTCACGAACAGCGCCCTCTCGGGTCGGGCCTACTTTTAAATTTGTAAATACAATGGAAACTAAATTTTTAGAACCTTAGTTAACTGTTTTTTCATACTCTACTCATCAAAACACATATATTAGTGACAAAACCTTTATCTTGACAAAATACTACTTCCAGGTGACTTTAACTATTACCCTGTTTGGCCAAACAGACATCGTAGATACCGATTTATAACCATTTTACGCTTAAAATTTGCATTTGGTAATAATTAGTTCAAGTCAAAAATGCACCTCTCCGCGCGGCTTTTTCAGCCGAGAGTCAAAAACGGCTTATCTATTATAATGACCCCTTGACGGCAGTGACGATTTTCCCCTAATTGGGTTTGAACACAGTTCTCCAGCTTTGGCAAACTGAGGGCGCTATTTTCCACATCAAATAGCCTCTCCTCCAGCCCTCAAAATAGAGAAAACCTGTTAGGAAAGTATCATGAGCCCATTAGATAGAATGGTATGCTTACTGATATGATGATTAAAGGCACTGGACACTGTTGGTAAATACTCAAAAATAATTGTTAGCACAATACTTGGTAAAAAGCAATGCAGAAATGTTGATAGTAAAAATAAATTGTGAGAATTGGCTCACTTTGAAGTAAAGTAATTTTTTAGAAAGAGGTAATTTATCACTCAAATATTTGAATTTCATCAAAGACTTCAGGCCTGAAGCAACTTTTAGGCATCTGGAAGCACACAAGTTCTTGCAACAAGATTTGTTGTTTTCATTATTCTCTTGCAACCTCGATGACCAATTAAGTCAAAATCTTCACAGATTTGTATTCCATGCATATATATGTTTGGAAAACTGGACTTTGGCAGTTACCAGAGGTGTCCGGTGCCTTGAAAACGATTTTGATCTGTCGTTAAAGTTGAATTTGTTCATTTGTAAATGCTGCAGGGACAGTTTTCCTTAGGAAAACGAAACAAACACATTCTGACACGGATTGGATAGAAAAAAGGCGATAAATATGTAAACTTATGTAAATACAATAAGAAAACTAAACCATCAACTTGAATGTAGAGAACACTACACAACTTGTACACTGGAATAAAAGGTGTGGACATAATATGACATGTCTGTTGTTTAAGTCTATGTGATAAAAGTTGTGAAATATTTTAACACATTCCGTCCGAAAATGGATTGATTATTTAGTGGGAAAAAAAGAAAAATTGTTGTATAAAACGCTTTTTGATACACTCTAAGAAGACAAGTTTTTGTGACTTTTTTTGGAAGAGGACATTTAACACAACACACTTTCTTTCAGATAGGTTTAATTAACTGCTGCTTGCAAAAATTAATGTAAATATCTACAATTTATCTTTGTTATTAATGTTAATATGTTAAATAATTGTAAATATGTTGTCGCAGAGTTTCTGCGCAGACAAGGCAAGAAAATTGTGCTTTTAGCTGTTCCATAAAACAGCCGCAGTGTTAACCATAAACAGCCGTGGTTTCAACCTTAAACAGCCGTGGTGTGAACCATAAATCAGCTATTCCACATTATGTAAAGTTTGGGGTTTTCGAATTCAAAACGTGTAAAGCGACTCATATTTTTTTTTTGAGGATGTCCATCCACAGTCGACAATGTTAACATTGTTTTTGCTCAGTAAGATTACTCATTGTCGACTGCCTTTAAATAAAATTACAAAAACCTCCGTGTCAAGTTATTGCTGGCGTGCTATAATTCAGTTGGAAGTCGTGAAGTTACAGTTGACAAGTTGTGTTGGATTAGTTGTGTTGGAGTACCTGGTAGTGCAGCCCACCCAATAAAATTGTACATTTAAGTTCAGCATTCAATAATATCCCACCTTCATGTCATTGTTATGAACATTATCTAATACACTTTTAAGCATTCATTCATACCATTATTTATTCAAGTTGAAATATTTCTGTGTACTTAAATTTATATTATTCCAGATTATATACAAAAAACATGTTATTGTTTATATTATTCCAGATTATATACAAAAAACATGTTATTGTTTCTGTGCTTGTAAATACTTTTTTTTTATGCAAATAACAAATGTTGCCAACAGCTGTGTTTCTTACCGTTGATTTTGTTTTTGTGTTGTTTCTTGTTGTGCTGAGGATAATGTTCCGAAAACCTCTAGAAAATCTAAGCCCCAAAGTTTACCAAAATGTGAAATGCCATAATTTCAACTTATATCCTCACATTCGGAGTTCGGACCCTCCCAGGTTTTTTTTTTTAGCAATGCCTCTGTAGTAGACATGATTTAACTACATTTGTTTTTTACAAAATCCTCTGACTATTTGCTGACAATATCTTTAACCTGCTGCAAGTATAATCTGGGTTATAAATATAAAGTGAAATGATGAAACCTTCTTGTGAGTGACTTTCTTTAATTTCCTTAACGAAATGTAGGCCAACAGAAGTATTAAAGTGTATGCCTATAAATACACATGATCTGCATACAATATTTTAGTAACCAGTTAACTTTGCACCGATATCAATCGTAAAGCTATAAATATAAAAAAAAAATCAACGATGTGTGTTACTGTTAGCACTGTTTACTCAGTACTTTCCCCTACCCCGAGTCCTGTGGTCATAGGCATATGAAACCAAAAACAAATATTCGGTATCCCCGGTGTAAACTTAAACAAATTATATAAAATTAAGCCATGGTCGGGAAGAATTGTGGTCAGTCGAGGGTGATATCCAATCGTCTCCTCCTGGGCGAACGTCGAACCAGGAAGGCGAATTGAAGCTCGTTTAGATGGACGTGTCTCCCATGCCGTCTGCCGTGTCAGAGCGTGGTTTTACGGGGGAGAGCTGACTGCCGTGGCGGCCGGAACTACGGTCGGATTGTGCTCCGGACCGGGCGGCGGACCCAGCTATACGCTCTCTCAGTGACTCCGCGGCTGCAATCAACAAACAAAAGAAACACACTTTTTTAATTAAAAAAAATGGCTTATTTTATATTTTATTTATTCATTTAATTAAACGTTGATTAAAGGCAGTGGACACTATTGGTAATTACTCAAAATAATTATCGGCATAAAACCTCACTTGGTAACGAAAACATTGTGAGAAACAGCTCCCTCTGAAGTGACATAGTTTCGAGAAAGAAGTAATTTTCCACGAATTTGATTTCGAGACCTCAAGTTTAGAATTTGAGGTCTCGAAATCAAGCATCTAAAAGCACACAACATTGTGTGGTAAGGTTTTTTTTCTTCTTTCATAGTTATCTCGCAACTCCGACGACCAATCGAGCTCAAATTTTCACAGGTTTGTTTTTTTATGCCTATGTTGAAATACAATAAGTGAGGAGACTGGTCTTTGACAATTACCAATAGTGTCCAGTGCCTTTAACAATCCACTTGCAATCAATCGACTGAAGTGTGATTGAAAGGGAACAATTCAAACCAATACACTGTTATAACATTAAAATCGTCAATAGTTATTGCCTATCACTGCCTTTAGTAGTAGGCCTAAGACTTCACTTGTCGAAATTTTCCTTACACTTATTTGTAATTTCTTAAGCGCCATTTTTAAAGCTAGATTTCCAGCTTGATATAGAGTTAGTATAATACATGCGCTTTGGGCGTCTTTTGGGCGGGTTATGACGCAAAAAGCTGCTATTCTTTTTTTAGTAATTGGCGTTTACTCTTAATGTTACGTGACGACATTAAACCTCCTTAACTAAAGTGAAAGTGCCAACCAAAAGTGGCGGTCGTATGCCTTTCAATTTGTTTTTGTTTCACTCACCCGACATCATTCTGTCTGTGCCATCACGGAACCTCTCAGACTTCTTTCTACCAATCACTAAAATGACAAGATTAAAACAAAAAAATTAGTTGTGAATGTGCAGTAAGGCTGGGGAGGATTTTGTGCACAAACTTTAAAAATAAATATTTGAAGTGAGACGTAGGGCCTAATTCAAAACGTCTGAATTAATAATTGTTAATATTAAACTTGTCGGTAGGCCTTCAGTCTTTGTGTAAAATCTCTTATGGAATAAGTGTAATATGGCTCTGAAGAAAGGCCGTTGTCAGTCTTGACTTTTCGAGCAGTACACTCAGCTCGTCTGGAATTTAACTAATGGTTGTATAAACTGTTTTTGTATACTCACCTACAGCAGCAACGAGAGCACATGCCACGATCATACCAAGTGGGAAGAACCATCCACCAATTGAACTCTTCTCACCAATAAAAGAAGAACAAAATTGACGAATTAATGAATAATGTAATACATAATACAAGGGATAGAGATTGTCAGATCAAATCATGCTACATACCCTTTTGGTAGTGCCGCCCTCTTTGACCGCCATATATGCTTCTGTTAAACAGCAAAACGAGATTGCATAACTTTTAAAACTTTGTTTGACCACTCTTATACTCAACTTCATACGAAGTGGCAGGAAACAAGAGGGTGATTTACACTGATAAAGAACGATCAATAAATTGATAATACTTTCGCACAAATATATAGTAGACAATAACAAGTATAAATAATAACAATACATAAACGTTGTTTTTTTAGTGTTTTTTTGAGCGCATAACACAAAACAGTCATTTGATGACTCTATGGATGCGCTTTAAAATAACAGAATAGGATCCGAAATGGTGCACTTGTTGGTCCGTTTAATATAATTAAATATTGCACATAATTTAACCGACGACATGTGAACTATCTAAATAGAGATACACATTATATTTACCTTGTAGGGACATTGGCATGACGCAAGTATGACGGTCCTCTAGTAATGTGAAACCCGCCACACAGGCGCAAGAATATCCACCTACAGTGTTCATACAGAGATGATCGCAACCATCGGTTTCCTCCATGCATTCATCAATATCTGCAGATTAGTTCAATTTAGATATAAATTTATAGCCATCAAAGGCAGAGAAAATGTTCAAGGAAAGGCAAAAGTGTGAAAGTCATGTGCTCCCTTAAAGTTTAACGCTGCAATTCATTCCCATCCATTCAACAAGCCAGAGACTGGCAGGAGATCGAGCCTCATGGAGGCAACTGTTGCACAGATAACTGCTTAGCTTGAAACAAATCGTCTTGCTCAGGCAACCGCTAAGCGACAGCTGAGAAAGGAGAAGGAACAAGAAAGACGTCTCCATGGTCAAACCCATCCTCTAATAACTATAACATGTGACATCTGCCTGAGAGTATGTGGCGCGCGCATCTTTTGAGTCATCGACGGAGTCACCTTAGGCATCCTCAATCCTAATAACTTTCTTTACATGTGGAGACCTTCTTCATTGACATCGAGGGTTGTCTGTTATTATTGTTTTACTGGTATTTTAAATAGTCTGAGCCGATGTTCAACTTACCGTCACATGTTGCGTTGACCCCTTGACCTCTGAGGAAGCCATTCATGCATGGGCACTCGTAGCCTCCAATCGTGTTGTTACAAGTCTCCATGTCAGTACAGTCATGGATCATCTCACCACAGCCACCGCCTGATCGTAGATGAAAAAGAAAGAAAAATATTAACAAAAACATATATAATTGCATTTTTAGACCTTTCCATTGGCCTAAATCTTTGATGAAATGTGCACATGTGAGAGACAATCATTACAAATTTGTTCATTGTTCTACTTCAAAGATAGTGGTCAATGACGTCATGTGCAATCCATCTATATTATACCCACATGGTATGACGTCACATGCCCAAAGTGCGCCCTCACTGAGGTCAAGGAAGACAATGAGATACGCACGTTTCCATTGGTTGACCCTCAGCGATGGCGACTAATGACATTGGTATATATTGCATCCATAAGAAATATGAACGTCACCTTTGGTTTTACCTTTAGCTGATAATATATTATTAAACCCACTTTCAAACCACGCTTATCAGCTCTCAAAAACAAGAAAAGTAAGTTTGTTCAGAAACTACAGATGTTGCTGTAGAGTAAATCGATGATTGTGGGAAGTTTTGGAAATACATGGTTCAGGTTTTAACATATCATATTTACCTTCGCAAGGCATGTTTTCGGTGTTGAGGAAATATCCTTGGTAACAGGAACAGGCGCCATTGGTGCACACCTCCACTCCAGCACAGATATTGGTACAGTTGTCTGTATGACGTCACAAGCAACAGTTTACCATTATGCTACATTTTTAATCTTTGGAGGGTGATCTATCAAGACAGATGTTTTCAAGATCGTGCTAGAAGGCCGACCGGTCAAAACCGTGACCAGAACAAAGTTCAGATGTTTCTGATCGTTTCTGGGACGTAAATCTGCTGGTGCCGTGTGTTGTGTAAGGCAAAGACCCAATAGCAATTGTCGTTCGGAAGAGGATTTGACGCAGTGATTTCTTGTGCAATGGTTGTCTGCAGGTTGCTCCGCATAACCATCTAAAACCACTATTTAAATGGGTCTCATAATCATAAAGTTCGCATATTATTATTACCTGTCATGTCTTAAAAGCATCTTAAACAGTGCTTTGAGACACGAAACACTACTTTATGAGAACCGTTATATGCTTCTTCTCTGGTCATCTTTGTACGTTCACTAATACTTCGACTGGGATATCTAATATCAACAATGATAACTTTGATTATCTTAATATTTGATGGAATTATCTTACCCAGATCACAGTCAGTTGCGTTACCCTCCAGACAGTCACAAAAGATAGTTTTGTTGAAGGTGTTACAGATTTGGGCTTCCGGGCAGTTCATATAGTCGGTTGAACACTCGTCAATATCTGAAATTATGACGGGTAAAAACTAATGGATCTTTTGTGCCAATGTGATTATGGACGAGGATTGACCTAAGCTTGAGGCTACTCTCTGGTGTAATTCACGAGCCTCGAAGTGTGACGTCATGTTCAGGCTATATGATCTTCTTTGCATATTGGGAAATGGGAGAAGTAGGATGCTAAATGGCAGCAGACTTATGTAAAACTTCCATTGTTTATGTAGTTTTGAGCATGCGCACATATACTGAGAACAGTAATGGACTTGCCATGGTACTCTCTTAATGTAAAAGAGTGAACATTTCACTATCATTTCACTCTCTTGTCTTGGTGTCATGTTCGCTCTTTTGAGAGTAAAAACTTTATTCAAAATTGAGTTGAAAGTACCAGTCATTCACTCCAAAAAGAGTTGTACGCCATTGCAAGAGTGGTATTGTGGACAAAACGAGTGGTTTCACTCTTTTACATTATAAGAGTAAGTCTACTGCCACCTAGCGTCCCAAAAGTTCCACGTTGCAATACAATGTAGAAGTATGGTTTAAAGTCTTAGTGGATTTACAATTGTCTGATTTAGGAATTCAATTGCTTCCATTGGAATTCAATTTGGAGTCCAACTTGAGTTCATACGTTCCTCGTAGAGCTTTCAGAGAGACTCATTCAAATGTTTAGGGGTCATACTTTATTTCAATGGATCTTAGGCACTTCAGTGTTGATAAAATTCACAACATTTCAAAAAATGATCTCCAGTGGGAATTCCCATGATTTCCAAGGCATTCCTCTATTAAAAAGCTATTTCAATTTAATCCTTACGTATCTTTGGTAACCACAGTACCAAACCATTGATGATAAACAGGTTTTTTTAGAGGACATTTAAACTTGCGTCTTTAAGTTTTTTACTCGGGATAATTAAACTAACGACGTTGCATGCTGAGCATTATTGTTACTCTTGAACTCACATCAAAGGCTACCTCTTAGCGCATAAGTTCATCTTGGTACCACCCCCATCCCTCCCCCCCCAAAAAAAAAAAAGCCAAACCACGCCTCTTCACTCTTACCATCACATTCTCCAGTCTCGTCATTTCTTGTGTACCCCTCTATACAGGGGCAGTCATATCCACCCTTAGTGTTCCTACATGACTGCATAGTATTACAGTCATGCGTGGTTTCACCTGTAAATATAAAATAAAAATGGACAATCGTACACCCGTTTCAGACAAATAGATTAGGAGCGACTCTATCGGTCGACCAAAATAAATTTTGGTTTTCAGACAGGCGAACTTTATAACCTATCTACATTAGGTTCGGCTAATGACAAGATCGACATCTGAAACCAAGGCGCTCCAGAGTCGTTCCGATCGACTGCAACAGTCGATCTTTCGCCTTCTAGCGCACCCAGGCGCTCCTAACTGTTTCAGACGCCAACATTTTTATGTACTAAAGAAAAGCTCCTTAAGTTGGAAGTCAATCAAATCATAATGGAACAAAGAAAAAGGGGAAAAAAGTGTTTTACTCTCTCTTGTTCTATATCCTTTGAAAGTTCGAGCTAAAGACTATAGTAGATGTACGCAACTCACTTTGACAAAATATGTTTTCGATGTTTAGCTGAAACCCTTCCACGCACCCACAGCTAAATTCTCCGGTACGGTTTCGACACAGGTGGATCTTAGTCGGATTCGTAGGGTCGTCGTTTCTACAAGGGCCTTAGAGGAAAACGTGATACAATAATGATTAGACATTGTTAAAACAAAGAAAAAGTTTCATTAAAAAAAGTATAATAAAAAAACATCTTACCAGAATTTAACAAAAAATTACTTCAATGTGGGAAATTGAGATTGAGATTTTCGAAGCTTTGACGCCGTATGTACTCTGCAAAAGCGTAGGTGTTCAATGGAGACTTTCTGGTATCTTTTTAGCAGTTGAAAACACTAAAAGGTTCCCACTACAACATAAAGAAATAACTCTGGAGTTTTTGCAGTGTAGGTCTTAAGCTTACTTTTACTTTTACTTTTATTTACAAATACAGTCGGTGAGAGTTTAGAATGAACAAAGCATTTCAATTCTGGGCAAGATATTAATTTTGTGATTTTGTCTTTAATTTATTACCTTCTGTAGAACCGGTCATATTGGTCAGCTCATGTTCTTCATCTTCCACGCAGGCACAGATCAGTTTTCGGCCTGTCTGGCTGCACACCTGCAGCTCAGTACAGTTGAAGTTGGGCGGTTTGTCTATTAAAAAAAAAAATAGTATAATAAATTATTGTTATTAAGTGTCCAACACCTCAGCCGGAAAAGCCGACGCCCAGTCACATAATCAGCATGATTCTGAAGACTGTTCGAGATACTGTTGGAAACGTCGAGACCATACCGGCTCTTTTCAGAGCCAACACTCCCACAAAATAATTATACATGGTTGTACCCGCAAGTTTATAATCAACTCAACTCTACTTATAAGCAAGATCGTTTGCAACACACGCGCACCATTTACCTGCAGTAGACATGGTCGAAGAAATATGACAGTTCAAACTTATGCCAATACAATGCCTCTTTCTTCTGTACCACATTTGTGTGTTCGCAAAACGACGTTTTACCTCAAAGTAAAAGTTTACCCTGTCAGTTTGCCTTTTGGGTAAATACTTAGTATTTGGAAGAAAAAGTTTCAACTCCTTAAACGTTGCTGCCGCTTCTCAGGTTATATCATAAACTTGGGTTCGATCCCTGGCTTTACGGCAGCTAATAGTTATTATAACACCCCTTGCAAGTATTCTGCCTGCTCATTGGTTTAGAGCGCGTCACATGACATGTCTTAGTTTTGCTAGACGACGGCCGTGTGATAGTGCGTCGGTTTGCCATGCGCTAGTCCGAAGACTAGCACACGGCGCCGTGCGCTAGTCCGACAGACTAGCACACGGCGTGCAGTACCCAGACGTCCGTTCCGTGTACGAGGATGACAAATTAATAGTCTGTAACCATTTCGGATTGCACGACACTACATGCAACACAGTAAGTAAAAGTGTTTGCAATCTGTATTCGCGTCGTCCGTGGATTGTAGCATTCAGGTCTGTAACTTAATAATAATAGTACAGTATTTAGAAATGTTTGGGGTGTTATAAAACAAATATTGACTGCTTTTACTCGTGCAATGGTTAAAAACTATGACCCCCTCGGTGATCATCGGAGCGTTTTATTTTCCCTCGGCGTCGCCTCGGGAAAATAGAACGCTCTGGGGATCACCTCGGGAGTCATAGTTTTAACCATAGCACTCGAAGCAGTTAATACTTGTATAACACGGCCTCTGACTGGCACCCCAAGCAAAGATGTTGAAAAAAATTGGGAGACCGCAAACATGGGGCTGAATAGTTCGGTTGGTAGAGTAGCAGCATGTTATTTTTTAGGCTGCAGGTTCAAGACTCGCCCTGGTAAATTTGTTTTCGTTCAATCATTAATTCCTAACCTACTCAGTTTCCCATTTGACCTTGATGTTTAGATTTAAAATAAAAACAAAAGCAAGGAAGAAATGTTTTATAGAATCAGTCAGGGTGGTCAAGTTAGGCTCCATAAAGTTGAAATTGTGACTAAATTAATTTTAATCTTAGACTTACCGATTTCACATATAACTCCAGCATCCTGGCTATGCTGACAGACGGTGTTCGTCGTGCGAGAACAATCCAGTAATCTTTTCTCACTTCCTCCACACCTGAAATTGCTCAATTCATAAGATCCGGGTTCTGAACCATATCCAAACGTACCATTGGAGAATACGCTTTCTGCCCTTTCAAAGTGGAGTTGCCTACAAGCTGCGTGAGCGTCATTGATGTCCCATCCATTCCCACACACGGTGCTCCATGCGTTATTGTAAAGAACTTCCACAGTCCCCGATGATGACGTTCCACCAACAAGTCGAATATCCGTAGTTCCTGTATAGTTTAACCGGATGCATGTAAACAGATTATGAAAAATATTTTATGGTGGTTTAAAATTAATCTTAAATGAAATACTTACAATTTGGATGCAAATATTAGTAGACGAATAAGTGCATTACTGCAGAACAAAATCACGAGGTCTGGTATATCCCAAAACGCCCAATCCAAGGATATTGTGCCTTGGGAAACCAAGGAGAATCACACAATTATATTTATAGGCTTGTTATGGCACACAGCGCCTTATCCGGGCAAGGTTTCCTTTTAAAATTCTTGAAACCTTCAAGGAGCGTTCTTTATAGAGTGTAAAACAATACTTACCCGCGTTGCACTTAACCGCCACATCTTCGCTATGAGGGCAGCGATAGTTATGCTTGTGTGAGCAGTACTCCAACTTGGACTCACTTCCACCGCAACCAAGTTCCGTCATGTGTATCGGCCCACTCCCAGGACCAAAAGGAGTTGCACTAGTCCAATACGTGTAAAGGCTGGGAAAGTTGAGTTGCCTACATACAACTCTTGCATCGTATGTGTTCCAGCCGTCGTCGCACACAGTACCCCACGCTCCATTGTAAAACACCTCCAGTCTACCATAGGAAGGTGGACTACCTACAAGGCGAATCTCTAATTATAATAAAACAAAACCGATTATTTTTATATGGTTTCTCAAACTTTGTTTCATAATCATCTCGATAATAAATGACATGCTGCATCTCAGCCTTTGCCGGTGTTCGTGTGGCAGGAGATTTTGCCCGTTCTTGAATCATCCTCATATCCAGCCCTTTTTATTTTCCCATATGGCGGACAGATAAAAAATCACGCATTCGAATAAAAGGTTGGCCAGTGGAACATAAAATAAGTTCTCAGAGCAAATACTTACTTCAGCACATATCAAGACGACAGCATAAAATACAAACAGCAAAGATACAATATAAAACTATCCAAAATGTAATGGTGTGGTAAACGTCCATGCGTTTATGACAAAGTTAAGGTGTCTATTTGGGATTTTATCATAAAACCCTGCCTCTACACAACTGGAAAGTCTTATATCAATATACCAATAGCAATATTATACTGGTAGCAATCCAACAGTTTTCCAGATGTTCGAGACTAGAGATTGCATATTACCATTCTAGGGGCGAACCCATTAATATTTGCACTGGTAGGGTCAGGTGTGTCAACCAATTGCACGACAGACTATGGCTCTTTGTGTACAAGTCAAAGGGGAAATCTATTGATACAGCGGACCAGTCTATGCTGTAAACAAGCCAGCGGAAAAACGACCTTGCCTTGTACAAACTTTAAATTATGTTTCTAAAAGTGTATTGAACCTAGAAGTCAGTGAAAATGGGATTTAACAATTAACAATCTGATGAGATCCAGTGGCAATTGCTATATAAAACAGAGTCGCGGTCTTAAAAGAGCACCGGACTGAACCCTGATGTTTCTGATCAGCAAGGTGTGGGTTCGAGTCCCAGTCTCGACATAATATGGGTCCTTGAGCAAGATACTTTACAGCAATTACTTATTTGTCATTTAGTCCGTATTATAATCATAATAACATCGAAGTCTTATATAGCGCACGTATCTACCAAACAAGGTACTCGAGGCGCTGAGTATACAAACTTTCAGAAAGATAGGTTATTGCAGTGATGAATTATAAAACCCAAATATGTAGCACATTATAAGGGTTTACAAGGTGCTACGGCGCATACAGCAGCCACAGCCAGGAACACCGGGGCAAACCCCTTCTCTTTTCGATAAGTGCACTGGGTTATTTTACATGCGTTACACAACACATGGGACCAGCGGCTTTACGTTCCATCCGAAGGACGAAGCAATGGTTAAGTGTCTTTCTCAAGGACACAGTGTCACGGCTGGGGATGAGCAAGATACTTTACAATAATTATTTATTTGTCATTTAGTCCGCTTATACCAGCATTGTTTGCGCTTGAACCTAGAACACATTTAGAGTAAAGGGTTAAACTAGTTTAAATCAACACGAAACCTGTTGGTGAGCACCAACCTGACGTGCAGTTAACCCAGGCAGCTTGTCCACATCGGTTAGGACAATCTCTTATGTCTCTCTCGGTCCCCACACACTGAACATTGTGCAAATGCATAGGACCGATACCCTGGCCAAAGCTTGCACTAGACGTTACAAAGGAAGCTGCCTTGGTGTAGTTCAGTTGCTTGCAAACTACGTGAGCATCATTCAGGTCCCATGAACTTCCACACACAGTGGTCCACTGACCACCATAAAAGACTTCCACCCTGCCCTCGGAAGGGTATCGTCCACCAACGAGTCGCACTCCAACATCGTCTTGAACGAGAAGAATATTTTAGGAAAAAAACAGTAATAACAGTAAATAATGGTTAAATATTCTCTTTTATTATTTTGACCATCCAAGAGGCCACTTTACTAATGAGCTTCAAAACAATGTTCTCAGTTTCGAAATGTTACTTAATTGCCAATAACTATCAAAAGTGTCCCACTGACACGGACATGGGGTGTGTGAGAGGGGATAACCAAAACGACCCAAAATGAAGCCCAATCTTGAACCTAATTAATGTAGCCCAAACCTTTTGTAATGTAGCCTGGTTTAGGTCCATAGGTAATAGGTTTAAATTTGGGGTTACCATAGGTCTGTATGAGCTACCTTTTGTATACAGAAAGTAGGTATACATATTTAAACCGGGGAACTTTACAAATAGGGGCCACGGTTTATGAAGAAAACAAAACAAATGGGAGCCGTTGCAAAAAAGAGTACAAACAAAAAAGGGACAATAGGAGGTTCACAGTTGCAGGCGTTTACAAGCTTGTAAGGTTTGTACAATGTCAGTATAGTGTTTACACCTATTATAAGGGTAAACATGGGAAGCATTTTCCAGAATAACCACTCAGTGAAGCGGTTTATTTTTTAACTAGATGTAATGCCATCATAACAAAAGGTAAGTCAACAAAAAGTCAATAAAAACTTGCCAATGCGCGCGTTGGTGAAAGCTGTATAAAAAAATGGTCAGTGATGTAGAATTTGTGATCTCATAATTCCTGATATTCGACTGTGATTGGGTACTGCAAGTTCATGTGCCCCTTATTAATTCCACTGCGAAAAGAAACTGCTTGAATGTTTGATACCATCATGAAACTCCAATCTTACCTTTAGTGCCTATATTAAGCTCGATGGTGCTGGTGTTTATAATGTGACCTTTGAAGTAGGAACAGACCGAGTGTTTGTCCGTCACGTTGCAAATTCGTATCTTATCACAGTTCATTGATGAAGGCGCGCACTCATCGATATCTGGGGGTAGGAAAAAACACAATGACATCACAACTGGTCTAATTAAGCTGCGTGTTATCTTCAACATCGTGCCATCGTTAAAGGGAAGGTACACGTTTGGTTATTACTCAAAACAAGTATTAACTTAAAAACTGACTTGGCAACAAGCATTGGAGAGCTGTTGATAGTATAAAACATTGTGAGATACGGCTCCCTCTGAAGAAGTAGCATAGATTTTGAGAAAGAGGTAATTTCTCACTAAAATAATAAAAGACTTCTAGCCAGAAGTATTTTATTCCTTAATGAAAGCACACACATTTGTCCGACAAGGGTGTTTTTTTCTGTCATCATTTTCTCCCAACTTCGATGACCAATTTAGCTCAAATTTAGCCCAGTACAGTGAGAAGACTGGTCTTTGACAATTACCAAACGTGTACCTTCCCTTAAAAGGCAACGAACACTAATGGTAATTACTCAAAATAATTGCTAGTATACTTGGTAACGAGCAATGGAAAGCTGTTGATAGTTACACATTGTGAGAAACGAGTCCCTCTGGAGCAACGTAGTTTTTGAAAAAAGGTAATTTCTCTCTTAAGCTGAGGTCTCGAGTTCAAACATCTTTGAGCAAACAACTTTACTTGTGCGACAAGGTTTCTTGATTATTCTCTCGCAACTTCGACGACCAATTGAGTTTAAATTTCCACAGGTTTGTTATTTTATGCATATGTTGAGATACACCAAGTGAGAAGACTTGTCTTTGACATACCAAAGGTGTACAGTGCTTTTAAGCATCTCTATGAAATTAGGCCCAGAGCTTTTAATTGGGTCCGTTGGCCAAGTCCACTCGGCCACGCCACCACGTTAAACCATGATACAAATACTAAGCTCTTTTCTCAAACTTTTCTGATTTTTTAAGTTGAACATAAAAGATCTTACCGAAGCAGGTTTTGTTGTCCATGCCAAGCTCGTATCCATCATAGCAGTCACATGTGAAGGTACCATTACCATTAATGCAAATCTGACTACAGTCATGTTCCCCTAAGGAACACTCGTCTATATCTGCAGGTATTGAAGAGAAAAGGCGGGAATACAATTTTTGTTAAACCCTGAAAGTACACGTGGTAATAAAAGCAAATTCAAACATCCAGTTCTACAAAATGGCGGACTTTGTTATAGTTCACGAAGTAACATAAAAACCACACAATTTCGAGGGATATTTATGTTGATTATTTTATTATCCTAAACATACCGTTGTTTCATCACAAACTCACAATGAGGTTACGCTCTGTGCCATTGTTTTAAGTCTTTTGAATTCTTTTTGATGACGTGTAAATGACAAAAACCCCATGTCTGGTGGACACTATTGGTAATTGTCTTCTCACTTGGTGTATCTCAAAATATGTATAAAATAACAAACCTGTGGAAATTTGAGCTCAATCGGTCATCAGAGTTGCGAGATAATAATAATAATAATAATAATATTAATAATAATCGAAGTCTTGTATAGCGCCGGCATCCGCCAATGCAGGCGCTCATGGCGGCTTGCTCTGCACCCTAGTCAGCTTAGCTCCAGGTGCACTGCGTCGCGATATCTCAAAAAAGGTTACAGTCATTATGCTCGTCAAAGGCAATGATTATTTGTGGATGTTGAACAGATGTGTTTTGAGTGCTGATTTGAATGTATCAGTTGTGACAGCTGCCCGGACGTAATGTGGAAGACCATTCCATATCTTAGCTGCTGCGACTAGAAACGAACGCTCTCCCCAAGAGTTGCGTGCCCTGTGTTCTTCAAGGAGAAATTTGTCTGCAGAGCATAGATTGTCTCGTGTTGGAACATATGGCTGCACAAGATCACATATGTAAGACGGGGATTGACCATTCATCGCTTTAAACACAAGCAAGCAGATTTTGTATTTGATCCTCTGTTTAATTGGGAGCCAGTGCAGTTGTTTCAGAAGAGAGCTAATGCTTACACTCTTTTTGGATAATGTAACTACTCTGGCTGCATTGTTTTGTAGACGTTGGAGTCGATTCAGTTGTGATTTGTTCAGTTTGTACAATGCAGAATTACCCATATCAAGCTTTGAAGTGATGTATGCATGGGATGAAAGTTCTGCAACATGATCATTGATATGCTTGCGGACCATTCCAATATTTCTGAGTGACAGGAAATCTGCTCGGGATACAGCGGAGATGTGGCGATCCATGGAGAGATTAGAATCCAAGATGATACCAAGATTCCTGACAGTGTCTGATGGAGGAATGACGCCTGTACCCACCCTGATCCCAGAGATATTTACCTTTGACCTTTGATGTTGAGATCCAATTACTATGAACTCTATAATGAAAGAAAAAACACACTTGTCACACGAAGTTGTGTGCTTTCTGATGCTTGATTTCGAGACCTCAAGTTCTACATCCGAGGTCTCGAAATCAAATTCGTGGAAAATTACTTCTTTCTCGGAAACCACGTGTCTTCAGAGGGAGCCGTTTCTCACAATGTTTTATACTATCATCATCTCCCCATTTCTCGTTACAAAGTAAGCTTTTATGCAAAACATTATTTTGAGTTATTACCAATAGTGTCCACTCCCTTTAAGGAGTTATGATTTTATTTCAAATGTTTAATTTCTAATGAATAAAATTAAAATAAAAGTACTATACCAAAGCAGTTGTTGCTGTCGTTCTGGTAACCCATCTCACAGGCACATTCAGAACTACCATTGGTACTGATGCAAAAGTGGTCACATGCCATGTCCTGAGAACATTCTCCCACACCTTCAAAAAAAAAGAATGTTTCATTTTCTTAGGTCATAATAAGTCTGCATAGTGTGCCACACAGTAAAATTCCATCTTTCTCATAAAAAGAGTTCTCTTTCGGAATGTATGTTAATTTGTCATTTTGTTTGTCCGTCCATAGGCCGGGGGAACAAAATTGGTTGCTTTCTCCCTGGACCTAAATGTTGCCAATATTTAAAGTTCGCTTTTGTATCATTTGAACATCCTTTGTCCTCACCACTTTACTCCTATTGGTCCATAGCCACCAATTCTTTCTGAAATAGAAACTTTGATTGGCTATAATTTTCCCACTTCTTTTCTGGATCCTTCACTTAATCCTTTTCCCTTCTTTTTTATATAAATAGATTTGTATTTGTTTGTGTTTGTTTTATGCGTCTGAAGAAGGTCCGGTTTGGATCGAAAGCTAAGGCCATCTACCCTACTCATTACTTTTATGAAATGTAGACATATTATCATCTTGACTATAATTATTACAGCATTTTTCTTGTTGTCTTCTTTTTGAATTACTGTGATTTCTGGAACATTAAATAAACGTAGTGTGATTGATATTACGCAGTTTGTGTAGTGAATATAAATATATCTTTACCGTTACACGTTGCACCGTCTCCGTTGATGATGTAACCGCCATGACAGTTGCATTCAAAGCCTCCAGGAATGTTGGTACAATTCTGCTTACAGTTATGGGTGCGACTCACCAGGCATTCATCCGTATCTAAGTTAGCATGAAAACAAGTGCAAAGGTTGGGTATTTTGTATTTGTTGTATTTATTTCATTTCTAATTCACACTAATTTGGAAACATATGTTTTTAAATACAGCAATGAGCAATTTAAATACAGAGGAAGGAAAAAGAAACAGCTGGATAAAAGTGTAAGCCAATTTTGTGGCTTTAAATGTGCACTATACCCTACAACAGACTGGAGCAATTAGTTACAAAATTACACAACAAAACAATTATTGTGAAGATGACATCAGAACAAAGATTACACAATGATGAATACAGACTTTATCAGGTAGGCCTATGCCCGGTGAATACTTCCTACGAATGCAAATATCATACGCGTTTTGACGTCACAAATTCGCTAATTCGCTCAAATAATTTGCATCAGTTAAGCTGTGATCAACTCGTGCAAAACATTGATTTGCTGAGAAAAAGCCATGTGACGTCAACATTCGTATCGCATTTACATTCACAGGAAGTAATGAACCGGGCTCAAGGGTATTTTCGAAACGGACGCGTCACAGACGCAAGCTTGTTTACGCCTGCAACAGTGGACATCCTATCTGTCCCTCTTTTTGCGATACTCGCCCAACTTTTGTTTGCAACAGCTCCAATGGGAGACTTTTGGGAGACTTACCTGTTAAGTCTGCTGCCAGCTAGCGTCTCAAAGTCTCCCATTGGTTTTGCACGCATTTTTATGTGGACCTTTCCCGCGTGGACCCCGTTGTCCTCTGTTGTGAGTATTATACCTTCTTACCTTTGCACGTATGTCGATCAGTGTCCAGAGTGTATCCCGATTCACATTCGCATCTATAGCTACCGATGGAATTGATGCACATGTGGTCACACTTGAGAACAGAGTTGAAGACCCCTATACTGATCTGCAGATCACATTCGTCGATGTCTTTAAAGAGTGAAATATAATCAAAGAGAAAAATAACAGAGCAATACGAGATTCAACAGAGACGCAAATAATAATGTGACCCGGGTTCAATACTACTACGAGGAAATGTTCATACACGGTTTTTTTTATAGTGACGTCAACAGCTACGTCAGATGGAATAATAGTTTAAATTTAACTGTTCAGAGCACCAGACTCGATGACTTGTGTTTCTGATCAGAGTTTGAGTGCGAGTCCTGGTCGTGGCATTTGTGTCCTTGAATACTTTACCATACTTGTTGTCCTTCGGATGACACATGTTAGCCATGTCTCGTTTAGGCTGAGATTGGTATAGTGCACTTAAAAGAACCCAGAACACTTATTATGGAAGAGTAGGGGTTAATGGTGCTTCTGGCTTACATAGCAATCACCCTTATTTACTTGTTTCTTCACGCTTGCAAGATTGCCAGAAAAAATATAGTGATGGTCAAGTCAGATTTTGCGTAGATTGCTTAACAAAACTAACTCTCCCATTTTCATATTGAACTCAACCAACTCACTAACAGAGTGTAAATGCTGGATCTTGTTGTTGTAGTTGTTGATGTGGCTGTTCGTGTTGTTTTTTTAATAAAAGAAAAAAAGTTATCATAATTATACCTGTGCTGCAGTTTGTACCAGTGTATCCAGGCTGACATTGGCAGGTGTCTGGTGCGACGCAATCCCCGTTGATACACGGTGGATCGCAAATGGCTAGAACAATATAATTAGAAACGGAAATAAAAAGTAAAAAAAAACGTTTTTCGTTGTCAGCTAGACATCATCAGCTGTAAAATCGTCCAAAGAGAAAATTGGTACCCCATTTAAAAAAAGTAAATCAGTTTTCTTGCCAAAAATTATAAAAAGGTGCGTTGAAAATTGTTAAATAAAAAGGCAGGATGCCAGTGACATACATGTGACACGATCTTGGGGTTGGTAACCTTATTTTGATAAGCATAATTTTGTTGTGTTTAGCTACATGTACTTTTTGTTTTAGGTACTTTTTGTAGGACACAAAAAAAGAATGTCCACAGATTTCCTTTAAACTATACACGGTTTGAAGATAATGGTGGAAGAAAGCTTCAGTAAAACAATGTCACAAAATACTTTTACAAAGTGTGCAATATCAAACAAACATATTTACCATTACCGGTATTAAATCTCCCTATATAGTCACTTACCCATTGCACATTGACCAAAGCGATCTCTGCGCCATCCATCGCAACATTCAGTACGTTCCTCAGGGGTCCATTCTGAGTAATATTGTGGATACGACGCTAGTCTGTGATAAAATTTTGGAAAAATTGGGGGCGGGGGGGGGGAAGTTGGGAAAAAACAAAAAAGGCGAGAGGAAAGATGCCTCTTCATTTAAATTTTCTGTATCAGAATTATCACAAGGCCCCAACAATGTTTTGTGGACAAACTTTTAATGCATTATTTGTATTACTTTTAAGTAATTTCAGATGATGGTAAGGGTCCAAGAAATGTCTCTGAAAAGGCCTTAGATTGCACCAGAGAGCATCTACGACATAAAAAAAATCCGGGGCCCTAGAGCGGGCCCCGGACCCCATGGCGTCATGCTTCGCGCTCGCAATATCAGATTAGGTAATAATAATAATAATAATAACAAGTTCTTATATAGCGCATTTCACAATAAACTGTATCAATGCGCTTTACATTAGTCCCCTGGTCATTGGGCCAATAAACATCCCTTTAATCTTTCTCAGCTCCCATTAGGGAGTATACAGCCCCGAGCTGCCGTGGCGCTCCGAAAGCTTTTCATTCACAATATCAACCTCTACCCTCGCAGGTACCCATTTATACCCCTGGGTGAAGAGAAGCAATTATAGTAAAGTATCTTGCTCAAGGACACAAGTGTCACGACCGGGATTCGAACCCACACTCCGGTGAATTAGCACCAGAACTTGAATTCGATGCTCTTAACCACTCGGCCATGACACTCTACGGTAATGCCCCTACCCTTTAATTTTAGCTGGCTAGAACAACTTGCTTGCAACATACGGTTATCGGTCGGATCTAGGTTAGCAGCACACTTATATTCATGGAATAACATATTTGGGTAGGCATTTCATCGCCCAGAATGTTATTTAACGTCAGCGGTAGTTTTATTATTAATAATCTTATAACAAAAACGCTTGCCTAAGATGTACAGCGTAAATTCAGTTGTTTGTCAACAAGAGACTCCTGAGATGTGTGTGATTGAAACTTTCTAGGAGTCCCCTGTTACTGTACATAAATTTGTCAGTACAATTAGACGACTGATATTGATCAAAAGGTGTTTTTTGAACTCTTTATTCGGGCACATGGAGGCTTGATTTTTTGACACAAAAACTTCAACAGCTCAGAGCTCAAGGGGGCTTCGCCCCCTGGACCCCACCGGTGCTTCACCCCTGGACCCCACCAGGGGCCATATAACCGGCCCCTGGACCCCACCACTGGATTTTTTTTTTTAGCAAAAACAAAGTATGACTACAAAGTTGTGCCCCCCCCCCCCCCCGGTTAAAAAAGTCCTGAATCCGCGCCTGATGTTAGTCCGTAGCCAACCTCTGTCTTTTCCACAGATATGTTTATGGTAAATGTGCCACCAGTATGTCTGACCTAGTTCCGCCTATCAGAATGTTTGAGCCAGTAATTTGGTTTTCCGGCAAACCTTCGGGTATATCTTTCAAAAGACACAACACAAAATATATCTTAAAATCTCTAGCGTTCAAGATTGATTTCTTGAACTTTGACTCGGAAGTATTAAACCAACCTTGTTCGTGTGCACCGTTTCCACCATCCGCACTTCAAACTATACGACTCGGTATGGTACTTTGTAATAGACAGAGTCCGTAAGTAATGGTAAACTTTACTGCATTCATTCACCCTGGTATAAAGAACCAGAAGAAAAAAATATCATTCAATTTAATTAGTGGCTTCTTATATTAAATTAGTCTGTCTGTCACTCAGGAACGCTCAAGGCGCTTCAATTTAAGACCTTCCCTATCCACTTCCCACTGACACAAAACATTGTCTCCCCGCCCCCGTCCCCCGCTCAATGTTGACTGTAAAGACCGAAAGACTGGCCATCGGAACCAACATTAAGAACGGGGGGGGTGGGGGGGGGGGGGCAACGAGATATGGCTGGGATTGTAGTCCTTTTACACAGTACCATGTAATTGGTTTACAGTGTGTTTTGGCGCAATGTGCTGCCAATCCAGCCAGGAACAACGAGGCGTACCACTTTTCTTTTCGATGAACCGGGTTCTTTTACATGCGTTACACACAGGACCAACGACTTTAATAAGGCCCCATAAGGACACAAGTGTCATGACAAGGACTCGAACCCACACTCTGCTGATCAGACACACAAGGGCCCACTTTTATGGCTCTGTTTTACCGTAAGCGAAGAATCGGCGCTTGCGGAAGCAGGGTATTCTGCGCTTACGTCAAGCATCTTTCTTAGGATAGCAGGGAGCTGTTAAGATAGTATATGATGATAATTACGGATGGCTGTTAATGATAAAAATGAAATCTCTATCTTCTTTGCGTTCACGCAGGCAAGGTATAATGATACATGCACTACTGCAGTGTTTTATAGGTCTGTTACCGACTCCAAATTGCTCTTACCCCAACGATTCTCCCTGCACTGACAGGCAGAGTACCAGTGAAACACAGACGACTCCTTGCCGCAGAGAATTCATCATAACAGTCAGTGTGGTTTGCACTCTGTCAATAGAACAGTGGGTGATTTTATATTCACTACCTTATGGGGACCGAAAACACAACAGTAAAGGCCGGTTCATACCGGATGCTTTGCGCGATGCGAATTTCAATGCGTCAAAAAGGGAAATGCAGGAAGTATGAACCGGCTTAAAGGGGAAAACAAAGGGGTATTCATAGACCTTCGTCACGCTTGGTCGTGTTCCCTGTTTCCAATACAAGTAATGAATGCTACATTCATTGCGCAAATATGGCACCAGACTATTATTTCGTCCAGCCTCAGTTTGGTTACAGTGAGTTGGAATTGAGTAAAATCAAGATGGCCACACCGTGGTAAAGGTCTATAGGGGAATTCTAAATCCACAAGGATCTTTCAGTACACTGCAAATCACGTTGGTCAACATTTTCCCAACTTTTTTGCCCAACGTTGGTTCAAATATCAACTGACTACATAACTGGGCAAAACTTAACCAACTGTGGTTGGGAAATAACGTTTACCCAATAGTTGGGAAAACAGTTTGACAAAACAAGTTGGTCAAATCATTTTACCCAGCAGTTGGGTAACTTTTGACCAATAGTTGGGCAAGTTTGTTTACCATTATGTTGGTAAAAATGTTACCCAATAATGTAGTCAGTTGATATTTAAACAAACCAACGTTGGGCAACCGTGTTGGGCAAAGGTTGCTATACCTAACAAAAGTAGCAATGATTGATTGTTTGTTGGCCTTTTTATTTGTTTATTCTTCCAAACGTAAAACATGATGGTTGCAACAACAATTTTAATTCGGAAGGGCATCTGCTCTGGTACATTTAACTCTTTCCACACTGGATTCATCTAATAATTATGTGCAGTCAATAATGTTTTCAGCTAGCATTCCTCCTCACTTCTGCTTAAACTTCTGCTTTGTTGTAACTGCTGGAACTGGGCAGCGATGTATTTTTCAATCTGATGAGGTAAATAAATGTATCATGTCAGAAGTAAAAGAGTCAGCAACCAACAGACGGTGTTCATTGCAATTTTTATTATTTATTGTTTTCTTTTTTAAAATTACCATTTCTGAAGCATATTGGGTGTATATAATTATGTCGAGATAACTGAGCCCAATCAAAAAGTCTGGAACACAACGGATTCCGCCATGTTCAAACGGGAGCATTGTGCACACACTCACAATGTATCGCTTGCATCAAACTATGTATGTGTAAGGTGGGCTCCGTCTACTTGACTTACTATTTTTCTGAAAACTATGTGTCACTACACATGAATCAGTGTGTTCTATGGGTATCCTTTATAAATGTCGGCTGTTGTTAGCATCTTACCTATAACAATTCAGAGAAGCACTTTATCCCCCAATCTCGAAGAGTATTTTGACAGACAGCCGCCATTTATGTTGCTTTTGTGTGTATGCCTATACTACTTTATGCGATTATGCGTTGCGTGCTAGAGGGAATTCCCCTTTTGCTGGGGCGCTGGTGCGCGGGCTGCGGTCCGTGCATCAGCAGGCGTTGTGGGTACCCCGCGCGGGTATATAAGCGCATCGCACGTGCCCACTCGCTCTTCCTGTTTTGCTCGCCTGTTTTGTTCTGTTGCTGTTCTGCGCCGTTCAAGCTGTGTTGTATGCCAAGTTGTTCGAGAGTTTAAGCTGCTAGATCCGAATTGTTGCATTGGAAGCGCCGCAGGCCGTGGGTGAGTAGCTGCACCTCGTGTAATTCAGTCCCGATGTCCATGTGATTTATTTACTAAGTTCTAGTGATTCTTGATTGAATAGATTGCCTCAAATAACAAGTTACCATTACCTCAGAATCAACAACCAATCAGCCTCATCACCTAATCAGGAACCCTAATCAATGCCAGTAGTTATTCAATAAAACAGTCCAGTTCCGAATATTAATCAGTGTCAAGTGTTAACTAATATTTGAGTCTCAGCCCCGTGTGATGTGGTGTGTGTGTGGGTCAACTCAGCTAGGCGCCTGGGGGTAGATTTCGCCAACGAGTCCGCCCCTCCGGTCTCTGTGGTTACCGCTCAACGTAGAGGCATCGAAGTCCCGAGGTACCCGGCGAGATAGCGGCTGGTGTTCAAACACAATCAAGTGAGTTCGTTCATTAAGAAGATAATTTATGTGTAATTTGTTTTAAATACACTGGACACTTTTGGTAATTGTCAAAGACCAGTCTTCCCAATTTGTGGATCTCAACATTATGCATAAAATAATAAACCTGTGAAAATTTGAGCTCAATCGGTCGCCAAAGTTGCAAGATAATAAATGAAATAAAAAACACCCTTGTCACACGAAGTTGTGTGCTTTCAGATGCTTTATTTCGAGACCCCAAATTCTAAATCTGAGGTCTCGAAATCAAATTCGTGGAAAATAACTTCTTTCTCGAAAACTACTCCACTTTAGAGGGAGCCGTTTCCGAATATTGTGTGAAACGGTTTCTCACAATGTTTTATTCTACCAACCTCTCCCCATTACTCGTTACCAAGTAAGGTTTTATGCTAATATAATTATTTTGAGTAATTACCAATGTTGTCGACTGCCTTTAAGACACTTGACACTATTGGTTATTACTCAAACATTAGTTGTAAGCATAAAAACCTACTTGGTAACGAGTAATGGAGAGCTGTTGATAGTATAAAACATTGTGAGAAACGGCTCCCTCTGCTGAATCCTTTTATCACACATCTGAAACCACACAAAATAATGCAGCAAGGGTGTTGCTTCTTTCATTATCTCTTCAATTTCGATGACCAATTGAGCCCAAATTTCCACGGGTTTGTTTTGTATGCGTATGTTTGGAGAATACTGGTCTTTGACAACCAATAGTGTCCAGTGCCTTTAAAGGCAATGTATATTACTTTTGGTTTTTGGAATCGTTGTGTTTTTTACATTGCTTTTTTCTTGTTTGTTTTTTTTGCAGTGGTGCTCATTTTATGTTCATTAAACACAATGTGTAATTTTAGACTTTCTTTGTGTTGCTTTTATCTTCTCTGTGTATTTTCTTCATAACTAATTATTATAATAATTATTTGCATATTAAATTGTCTATTTTCTTTCAGACAGATTTGTTATTTTTTCACCCATGTAATTAAGTGTAGTAAAATTAATATGATCTGCTCAGTTGAGTGTCTTCCTTTGGTGGTAAATAGTTCAAACAGTCAAAGTAGATATATTAATTGTTATTTCATGCATGGCACCCTTCGTACTTAAAGTCGGTGGACACTATTGGTAATTGTCAAAGACAAGTCTTCTCACTTGGTGTTTCTCAACATATGTATACAATAACAAACCTGTGAACATTTGAGCTCAATATTGGTCGTCGAAGTTGCGAGATATTGATGACAGAAAAACACCCTTGTCACACAAAGGTGTGTGCTTTCAGATGCTTGATTTCGAGAGCTCAAATTCTAAATCTGAGGTCTCGAAATCAAATTCGTGGAAAATTACTTCTTTCTCGAAAACTACGTCACTTCAGAAGAAGCCGTTTCTCACAATGTTTTACAACCTTTCCCCATTACTCATTACCAAGTTATGTTTTATGCCAATAATTATTTTGAGAACTACCAATAGTGTCCACTGCCTTTAAGTCTGATTTCCGATTTTGCTCTTTGGAAAATCTGATAAGTTATGATTAAGAAGCTTGAAAAGTCCATTAAAAAGTACGTCCTAATAAAAACAATAATATGGAAGTCATGTACAGTGCACGTATCTTCCAACAAGGTACTCAGGAGACGTATTATGTAGGTCAATCCTTGCAGGTCAATTCTACTCGATAAAGAGTGCCTACAATTTGTCACGTGTTTATGTTCCTTTTATTGCATATTTTGATGTGCTTCAATTTTTTTATATTCTTCATTTTTGGAGGTTTTAAGAAAAACAATAAATAAATAATAAATAAATGTATATTATAAAGTGCCCAATTGCCAAAGGATACATGGCGCTGAACATAAAGTAGGCCTAGCATGGTAGATAATGATCGTGGACATTTAATAAAACTTGATTCAATAACTTGTAATAATGTGATTTTTTTTTTTTTAGAGTTTATGATCCTGACACCTACAAGCTTGTACAGACCAATGTTGGACACTCAGACTCCATTCGTTGAATCATTCATCTACCAGAGAGAAATTAGGTATGGGTTGAATTCCACGCTAGGGCAGAAATAGTGTTCGATCTTTACTCATCATTTTGCTTGAGCAAATCTCCCTGTAAAGAGCACTTATATATCTTATTTAGAGGTTCTGCTTATAAAGAGTACGTTCTGAAGTCCCAATCTCATTTCTGCTCTGTGTTTCTTTGTCTTATCTGTCCTCTTATAACAACATTTCTGTTTAAACAGCGGCTAAAGAAAAATCTCAATATTGTAAAGTCACCTGGAAATATAATTGTTTTCTTTCTTTAAACATGTTAATGAACAATAACATAATTTGTTGAGTAATTGTTTGTAACGATTTATATGTTTAAAAAATAAAAAAAGTTGTTTGGAAAGGTGACTCAACCTACCCCTTTTGTGACGTCAATCGAGGCAGACTTTGCCAGTCGTGAGTTTGTACGTTTCGAAAAAAGGTTTGTTTCTTGCATTTTTCCGGCAATGTCAACCACGTGTATTGCTGCTGATGTATTGCTGCTTGAGGCAGCAAAACAACTAAAAATGGGGTCAGTTTGCAAAGTGGTCCGGTCCGACGTCTTTTCCAGCGCTGTGCAGCAAATACTTCGAGCCGCCGTGCTTCAAATATCGCGCCTCGATTGACGTCACGAACAGCGCCCTCTCGGGTCGGGCCTACTTTTAAATTTGTAAATACAATGGAAACTAAATTTTTAGAACCTTAGTTAACTGTTTTTTCATACTCTACTCATCAAAACACATATATTAGTGACAAAACCTTTATCTTGACAAAATACTACTTCCAGGTGACTTTAACTATTACCCTGTTTGGCCAAACAGACATCGTAGATACCGATTTATAACCATTTTACGCTTAAAATTTGCATTTGGTAATAATTAGTTCAAGTCAAAAATGCACCTCTCCGCGCGGCTTTTTCAGCCGAGAGTCAAAAACGGCTTATCTATTATAATGACCCCTTGACGGCAGTGACGATTTTCCCCTAATTGGGTTTGAACACAGTTCTCCAGCTTTGGCAAACTGAGGGCGCTATTTTCCACATCAAATAGCCTCTCCTCCAGCCCTCAAAATAGAGAAAACCTGTTAGGAAAGTATCATGAGCCCATTAGATAGAATGGTATGCTTACTGATATGATGATTAAAGGCACTGGACACTGTTGGTAAATACTCAAAATAATTGTTAGCACAATACTTGGTAAAAAGCAATGCAGAAATGTTGATAGTAAAAATAAATTGTGAGAATTGGCTCCCTTTGAAGTAAAGTAATTTTTTAGAAAGAGGTAATTTATCACTCAAATATTTGAATTTCATCAAAGACTTCAGGCCTGAAGCAACTTTTAGGCATCTGGAAGCACACAAGTTCTTGCAACAAGATTTGTTGTTTTCATTATTCTCTTGCAACCTCGATGACCAATTAAGTCAAAATCTTCACAGATTTGTATTCCATGCATATATATGTTTGGAAAACTGGACTTTGGCAGTTACCAGAGGTGTCCGGTGCCTTGAAAACGATTTTGATCTGTCGTTAAAGTTGAATTTGTTCATTTGTAAATGCTGCAGGGACAGTTTTCCTTAGGAAAACGAAACAAACACATTCTGACACGGATTGGATAGAAAAAAGGCGATAAATATGTAAACTTATGTAAATACAATAAGAAAACTAAACCATCAACTTGAATGTAGAGAACACTACAACAACTTGTACACTGGAATAAAAGGTGTGGACATAATATGACATGTCTGTTGTTTAAGTCTATGTGATAAAAGTTGTGAAATATTTTAACACATTCCGTCCAAAAAATGGATTGATTATTTAGGGGAAAAAAAGAAAAATTGTTGTATAAAACGCTTTTTGATACACTCTAAGAAGACAAGTTTTTGTGACTTTTTTTGGAAGAGGACATTTAACACAACACACTTTCTTTCAGATAGGTTTAATTAACTGCTGCTTGCAAAAATTAATGTAAATATCTACAATTTATCTTTGTTATTAATGTTAATATGTTAAATAATTGTAAATATGTTGTCGCAGAGTTTCTGCGCAGACAAGGCAAGAAAAATTGTGCTTTTAGCTGTTCCATAAAACAGCCGCAGTGTTAACCATAAACAGCCGTGGTTTCAACCTTAAACAGCCGTGGTGTGAACCATAAATCAGCTATTCCACATTATATAAAGTTTGGGGTTTTCGAATTCAAAACGTGTAAAGCGACTCATATTTTTTTTTTGAGGATGTCCATCCACAGTCGACAATGTTAACATTGTTTTTGCTCAGTAAGATTACTCATTGTCGACTGCCTTTAAATAAAATTACAAAAACCTCCGTGTCAAGTTATTGCTGGCGTGCTATAATTCAGTTGGAAGTCGTGAAGTTACAGTTGACAAGTTGTGTTGGATTAGTTGTGTTGGAGTACCTGGTAGTGCAGCCCACCCAATAAAATTGTACATTTAAGTTCAGCATTCAATAATATCCCACCTTCATGTCATTGTTATGAACATTATCTAATACACTTTTAAGCATTCATTCATACCATTATTTATTCAAGTTGAAATATTTCTGTGTACTTAAATTTATATTATTCCAGATTATATACAAAAAACATGTTATTGTTTCTGTGCTTGTAAATACTTTTTTTTTATGCAAATAACAAATGTTGCCAACAGCTGTGTTTCTTACCGTTGATTTTGTTTTTGTGTTGTTTCTTGTTGTGCTGAGGATAATGTTCCGAAAACCTCTAGAAAATCTAAGCCCCAAAGTTTACCAAAATGTGAAATGCCATAATTTCAACTTATATCCTCACATTCGGAGTTCGGACCCTCCCAGGTTTTTTTTTTTAGCAATGCCTCTGTAGTAGACATGATTTAACTACATTTGTTTTTTACAAAATCCTCTGACTATTTGCTGACAATATCTTTAACCTGCTGCAAGTATAATCTGGGTTATAAATATAAAGTGAAATGATTAAACCTTCTTGTGAGTGACTTTCTTTAATTTCCTTAACGAAATGTAGGCCAACAGAAGTATTAAAGTGTATGCCTATAAATACACATGATCTGCATACAATATTTTAGTAACCAGTTAACTTTGCACCGATATCAATCGTAAAGCTATAAATATAAAAAAAAAAATCAACGATGTGTGTTACTGTTAGCACTGTTTACTCAGTACTTTCCCCTACCCCGAGTCCTGTGGTCATAGGCATATGAGACCAAAAACAAATATTCGGTATCCCCGGTGTAAACTTAAACAAATTATATAAAATTAAGCCATGGTCGGGAAGAATTGTGGTCAGTCGAGGGTGATATCCAATCGTCTCCTCCTGGGCGAACGTCGAACCAGGAAGGCGAATTGAAGCTCGTTTAGATGGACGTGTCTCCCATGCCGTCTGCCGTGTCAGAGCGTGGTTTTACGGGGGAGAGCTGACTGCCGTGGCGGCCGGAACTACGGTCGGATTGTGCTCCGGACCGGGCGGCGGACCCAGCTATACGCTCTCTCAGTGACTCCGCGGCTGCAATTAACAAACAAAAGAAACACACTTTTTTAATTAAAAAAAATGGCTTATTTTATATTTTATTTATTCATTTAATTAAACGTTGATTAAAGGCAGTGGACACTATTGGTAATTACTCAAAATAATTATCGGCATAAAACCTCACTTGGTAACGAAAACATTGTGAGAAACAGCTCCCTCTGAAGTGACATAGTTTCGAGAAAGAAGTAATTTTCCACGAATTTGATTTCGAGACCTCAAGTTTAGAATTTGAGGTCTCGAAATCAAGCATCTAAAAGCACACAACATTGTGTGGCAAGGTTTTTTTTCTTCTTTCATAGTTATCTCGCAACTCCGACGACCAATCGAGCTCAAATTTTCACAGGTTTGTTTTTTTATGCCTATGTTGAAATACAATAAGTGAGGAGACTGGTCTTTGACAATTACCAATAGTGTCCAGTGCCTTTAACAATCCACTTGCAATCAATCGACTGAATAGTGTGATTGAAAGGGAACAATTCAAACCAATACACTGTTAAAACATTAAAATCGTCAATAGTTATTGCCTATCACTGCCTTTAGTAGTAGGCCTAAGACTTCACTTGTCGAAATTTTCCTTACACTTATTTGTAATTTCTTAAGCGCCATTTTTAAAGCTAGATTTCCAGCTTTATATAGAGTTAGTATAACACATGCGCTTTGGGCGTGCTTAGGGCGGATTATGACGCAAAAAGTATAGCTATTTTTTTTTTAGTAATTGGCATTTTCTCTTTATGTTACGTGACGACATTAAACCTCCTTAACTAGAGTGAAAGTGCCAAACAAAAGTGGCGGTCGTATGCCTTTCAATGTGTTTTTGTTTCACTCACCCGACATCATTCTGTCTGTGCCATCACGGAACCTCTCAGACTTCTTTCTACCAATCACTAAAATGACAAGATTAAAACAAAAAAATAGTTGTGGATGTGCAGTAAGGCTGGGAGGATTTTGTGCACAAACTTTAAAAACAAATATTTGAAGTGAGACGTAGGGCCTAATTCAAAACGTCTGAATTAATAATTGTTATTATTAAACTTGTCGGTAGACCTTCAGTCTTTGTGTAAAATCTCTTATGGAATAAGTGTAATTTGGCTCTGAAGAAAAGCCGTTGTCAGTCTTGACTTTTCGAGCAGTACACTCAGCTCGTCTGGAATTTAACTAATGGTTGTATAAACTGTTTTTGTATACTCACCTACAGCAGCAACGAGAGCACATGCCACGATCATACCAAGTGGGAAGAACCATCCACCAATTGAACTCTTCTCACCAATAAAAGAAGAACAAATATTTACGAATTAATGAATAATGAAATACATAATACAAGGGATAGAGATTGTCAGATCAAATCATGCTACATACCCTTTTGGTAGTGCCGCCCTCTTTGACCGCCATATATGCTTCTGTTAAACAGCAAAACGAGATCGCATAACTTTTAAAACTTTGTTTGACCACTCTTATACTCAACTTCATACGAAGTGGCAGGAAACAAGAGGGTGATTTACACTGATAAAGAACGATCAATAAATTGATAATACTTTTAAGTCGCACAAATGTATAGTAGACAATAAAAAGTATAAATAATAACAATACATAAACGTTGTTTTTTTTGTGTTTTTTTAGAGCGCATAACACAAAACAGTCATTTGATGACTCTATGGATGCGCTTTAAAATAACAGAATAGGAACCGAAATGGTGCACTTGTTGGTCCGTTTAATATAATTAAATATTGCACATAATTTAACCGACGACATGTGAACTATCTAAATAGAGATACACATTATATTTACCTTGTAGGGACATTGGCATGACGCAAGTATGACGGTCCTCTAGTAATGTGAAACCCGCCACACAGGCGCAAGAATATCCACCTACAGTGTTCATACAGAGATGATCGCAACCATCGGTTTCCTCCATGCATTCATCAATATCTGCAGAGTAGTTCAATTTGGATATAAATTTATAGCCATCAAAGGCAGAGAAAATGTTCAAGGAAAGGCAAAAGTGTGAAAGTCATGTGCTCCCTTAAAGTTTAACGCTGCAATTCATTCCCATCCATTCAACAAGCCAGAGACTGGCAGGAGATCGAGCCTCATGGAGGCAACTGTTGCACAGATAACTGCTTAGCTTGAAACAAATCGTCTTGCTCAGGCAACCGCTAAGCGACAGCTGAGAAAGGAGAAGGAACAAGAAAGACGTCTCCATGGTCAAACCCATCCTCTAATAACTATAACATGTGACATCTGCCTGAGAGTATGTGGCGCGCGCATCTTTTGAGTCATCGACGGAGTCACCTTAGGCATCCTCAATCCTAATAACTTTCTTTACATGTGGAGACCTTCTTCATTGACATCGAGGGTTGTCTGTTATTATTGTTTTACTGGTATTTTAAATAGTCTGAGCCGATGTTCAACTTACCGTCACATGTTGCGTTGACCCCTTGACCTCTGAGGAAGCCATTCATGCATGGGCACTCGTAGCCTCCAATCGTGTTGTAACAAGTCTCCATGTCAGTGCACTCATGGATCATCCCACCACAGCCACCGCCTGATCGTAGATGAAAAAGAAAGAAAAATATTAACAAAAACATATATAATTGCATTTTTAGACCTTTCCATTGGCCTAAATCTTTGATGAAATGTGCACATGTGAGAGACAATCATTACAAATTTGTTCATTGTTCTACTTCAAAGATAGTGGTCAATGACGTCATGTGCAATCCATCTATATTATACCCACATGGTATGACGTCACATGCCCAAAGTGCGCCCTCACTGAGGTCAAGGAAGACAATGAGATACGCACGTTTCCATTGGTTGACCCTCAGCGATGGCGACTAATGACATTGGTATATATTGCATCCATAAGAAATATGAACGTCACCTTTGGTTTTACCTTTAGCTGATAATATATTATTAAACCCACTTTCAAACCACGCTTATCAGCTCTCAAAAACAAGAAAAGTAAGTTTGTTCAGAAACTACAGATGTTGCTGTAGAGTAAATCGATGATTGTGGGAAGTTTTGGAAATACATGGTTCAGGTTTTAACATATCATATTTACCTTCGCAAGGCATGTTTTCGGTGTTGAGGAAATATCCTTGGTAACAGGAACAGGCGCCATTGGTGCACACCTCCACTCCAGCACAGATATTGGTACAGTTGTCTGTATGACGTCACAAGCAACAGTTTACCATTATGCTACATTTTTAATCTTTGGAGGGTGATCTATCAAGACAGATGTTTTCAAGATCGTGCTAGAAGGCCGACCGGTCAAAACCGTGACCAGAACAAAGTTCAGATGTTTCTGATCGTTTCTGGGACGTAAATCTGCTGGTGCCGTGTGTTGTGTAAGGCAAAGACCCAATAGCAATTGTCGTTCGGAAGAGGATTTGACGCAGTGATTTCTTGTGCAATGGTTGTCTGCAGGTTGCTCCGCATAACCATCTAAAACCACTATTTAAATGGGTCTCATAATCATAAAGTTCGCATATTATTATTACCTGTCATGTCTTAAAAGCATCTTAAACAGTGCTTTGAGACACGAAACACTACTTTATGAGAACCGTTATATGCTTCTTCTCTGGTCATCTTTGTACGTTCACTAATACTTCGACTGGGATATCTAATATCAACAATGATAACTTTGATTATCTTAATATTTGATGGAATTATCTTACCCAGATCACAGTCAGTTGCGTTACCCTCCAGACAGTCACAAAAGATAGTTTTGTTGAAGGTGTTACAGATTTGGGCTTCCGGGCAGTTCATATAGTCGGTTGAACACTCGTCAATATCTGAAATTATGACGGGTAAAAACTAATGGATCTTTTGTGCCAATGTGATTATGGACGAGGATTGACCTAAGCTTGAGGCTACTCTCTGGTGTAATTCACGAGCCTCGAAGTGTGACGTCATGTTCAGGCTATATGATCTTCTTTGCATATTGGGAAATGGGAGAAGTAGGATGCTAAATGGCAGCAGACTTATGTAAAACTTCCATTGTTTATGTAGTTTTGAGCATGCGCACATATACTGAGAACAGTAATGGACTTGCCATGGTACTCTCTTAATGTAAAAGAGTGAACATTTCACTATCATTTCACTCTCTTGTCTTGGTGTCATGTTCGCTCTTTTGAGAGTAAAAACCAATTTTAATCACTCTTTTTGAGTGAAATTGGAACTTCACTTTATTCAAAATTGAGTTGAAAGTACCAGTCATTCACTCCAAAAAGAGTTGTACGCCATTGCAAGAGTGGTATTGTGGACAAAACGAGTGGTTTCACTCTTTTACATTATAAGAGTAAGTCTACTGCCACCTAGCGTCCCAAAAGTTCCACGTTGCAATACAATGTAGAAGTATGGTTTAAAGTCTTAGTGGATTTACAATTGTCTGATTTAGGAATTCAATTGCTTCCATTGGAATTCAATTTGGAGTCCAACTTGAGTTCATACGTTCCTCGTAGAGCTTTCAGAGAGACTCATTCAAATGTTTAGGGGTCATACTTTATTTCAATGGATCTTAGGCACTTCAGTGTTGATAAAATTCACAACATTTCAAAAAATGATCTCCAGTGGGAATTCCCATGATTTCCAAGGCATTCCTCTATTAAAAAGCTATTTCAATTTAATCCTTACGTATCTTTGGTAACCACAGTACCAAACCATTGATGATAAACAGGTTTTTTTAGAGGACATTTAAACTTGCGTCTTTAAGTTTTTTACTCGGGATAATTAAACTAACGACGTTGCATGCTGAGCATTATTGTTACTCTTGAACTTACATCAAAGGCTACCTCTTAGCGCATAAGTTCATCTTGGTACCACCCCCATCCCTCCCCCCCCCCCCAAAAAAAAAAGCCAAACCACGCCTCTTCACTCTTACCATCACATTCTCCAGTCTCGTCATTTCTTGTGTACCCCTCTATACAGGGGCAGTCATATCCACCCTTAGTGTTCCTACATGACTGCATAGTATTACAGTCATGCGTGGTTTCACCTGTAAATATAAAATAAAAATGGACAATCGTACACCCGTTTCAGACAAATAGATTAGGAGCGACTCTATCGGTCGACCAAAATAAATTTTGGTTTTCAGACGGGCGAACTTTAGAACCTATCTATTACATTAGACGCCAACATTTGTATGTACTCGAGAAAAACTCCTTAAGTTGGAAGTCAATCAAATCATAATGGAACAAAGAAAAAGGGGAAAAAGTGTTTTACTCTCTCTTGTTATATATCCTTTGAAAGTTCGAGCTAAAGACTATAGTAGATGAACGCAACTCACTTTGACAAAATATGTTTTCGATAGTTAGCTCAAACCCTTCCACGCACCCACAGCTAAATTCTCCGGTACGGTTTCGACACAGGTGGATCTTAGTCGGATTCGTAGGGTCGTCGTTTCTACAAGGGCCTTAGAGGAAAACGTGATACAATAATGATTAGACATTGTTAAAACAAAGAAAGATTTTCAGTAAAAAAAGTAAAATAAAAAAACAACTTACCAGAATTTAACCAAAGATTACTTCAATGTGAGAAAAAATCCTTGTTGAGATTTTCGAAGCTTTGACGCCGTATGTACCCTGCAAAAGCGTAGGTGTTCAATGGAGACTTCCTGGTATCTTTTTAGCAGTTGAAAACACTAAAAGGTTCCCACTACAACATAAACAAATAACTCTGGATTTTTTTGCAGTGTAGGCCTTAAGCTTACTTTGTAAGATTTACAATCGGTGAGAGTTTAGAATGAACAAAGCATTTTAATTCCGGGCAAGATATTAATTTTGTGATTTTGTCTTTAATTTGTTACCTTCTGTAGAACCGGTCATATTGGTCAGTTCATGTTCTTCATCTTCCACGCAGGCACAGATCAGTTTTCGGCCTGTCTGGCTGCACACCTGAAGCTCAGTACAATTTAAGTTGGGCGGTTTGTCTATTTAAAAAAAAAATAGTATAATAAATTATTGTTATTAAGTGTCCAACACCTCAGCCGGAAAAGCCGACGCCCAGTCACATAATCAGCATGATTCTGAAGACTGTTCGAGATACTGTTCGAAACGTCGAGACCATACCGGCTCTTTTCAGAGCCAACACTCCCACAAAATAATTATACATGGTTGTACCCGCAAGTTTATAATCAACTCAACTCTACTTAAAAGCAAGATCGTTTGCAACACACGCGCACCATTTACCTGCAGTAGACATGGTCGAAGAAACATGACAGTTCAAACTTATGCCAATACAATGTCTCTTTCTTCTGTACCACATTTGTGTGTTCGCAAAACGACGTTTTACCTCAAACTAAAAATTTACCCTGTCAGTTTGCCTTTTGGGTAAATACTTAGTATTTGGAAGAAAAAGTTTCAACTCCTTAAACGTTGCTGCCGCTTCTCAGGTTATATCATAAACTTGGGTTCGATCCCTGGCTTTACGGCAGCTAATAGTTATTATAACACCCCTTGCAAGTATTCTGCCTGCTCATTGGTTTAGAGCGCGTCACATGACATGTTTTAGTTTTGCTAGACGACGGCCGTGTGATAGTGCGTCGGTTTGCCATGCGCTAGTCCGAAGACTAGCACACGGCGCCGTGCGCTAGTCCGACAGACTAGCACACGGCGTGCAGTACCCAGACGTCCGTTCCGTGTACGAGGATGATAAATTAATAGTCTGTAACCATTTCGGATTGCACGACACTACATGCAACACAGTAAGTAAAAGTGTTTGCAATCTGTATTCGCGTCGTCCGTGGATTGTAGCATTCAGGTCTGTAACTTAATAATAATAGTACAGTATTTAGAAATGTTTGGGGTGTTATAAAACAAATATTGACTGCTTTTACTCGTGCAATGGTTAAAAACTATGACCCCCTCGGTGATCCCCGGAGCGTTTTATTTTCCCTCGGCGTCGCCTCGGGAAAATAGAACGCTCCGGGGATCACCTCGGGAGTCATAGTTTTAACCATAGCACTCGAAGCAGTTAATACTTGTATATAACGGCCTCTGACTGGCACCCCAAGCAAAGATGTTGAAAAAAATAGGGAGACCGCAAACATGGGGCTGCATAGTTCGGTTGGTAGAGTAGCAGCATGTTAATTTTTAGGCTGCAGGTTCAAGACTCGCCCTGGTAAATTTGTATTCGTTCAATCATTAATTCCTAACCTACTCAGTTTCCCATTTGACCTTGATATTTAGATTTAAACTAAAAACAAAAGCAAGGAAGAAATGTTTTATAGAATCAGTCAGGGTGGTCAAGTTAGGCTCCATAAAGTTGAAATTGTGACTAAATTAATTGTAATCTTAGACTTACCGATTTCACATATAACTCCAGCATCCTGGCTATGCTGACAGACGGTGTTCGTCGTGCGAGAACAATCCAGTAATCTTTTGTTACTTCCTCCACACCTGAAATTGCTCAATTCATAAGATCCGGGTTCTGAACCATATCTAAACGTTCCATTGGAGAATACGCTTTCTGCCCTTTCGAAGTGGAGTTGCCTACAAGCTGCATGGGCGTCATTGATGTCCCATCCATTCCCACACACGGTGCTCCATATGTCATTGTAAAGAACCTCCACGGTCCCCGATGATGACGTTCCTCCAAAAAGTCGAATGTCCGTAGTTCCTGATAGTTCACCCGGATGCATGTATCAGATTGGGGATTATGTAAGTTTAATCTTTAAAATAACTGCCAATTTTAATTCTATACAAATATTAAATGCACTGTACAGGTTTGCTAATTACTCAAGAAATGTATTAGCATAAAACTTTACTTGGTAACGAGCAACGGAGAGCTGTTGATAGTATAAAACAATGTAAGAAACTACACCCTTTGAAGTAACGTATTTTTTTGAGAAAGAGGTAATTTCTCACTAAATTATAATAAAAGACTTCTACCCAGAAGCCTTTTATTCTTATCTGAAAGCACACTATTTTCGTACAACAAGGGTGGTTTCTCTCATCATTTTCTGCAACTTCAACGACCAATTGAGTCCAAATTTTCACCGGCTTGTTATTTCATGCATATGTTGGGATACACCAAGTGATAATACTGGTCTTTGATAATTGTCAAACGTGTTCAGTGCCTTTAAATGCATATTATGAGTGTCGCAGAACAATTCAGTCCTCTTACTTTCTTCGTTAATTTAATTTTTTTATGTTTTTGTTTCATTAAAAAACAAATTCTGTAAAACAAAATCTTACCTCTGTGGCAGTAAACCACCACATCTTCGCTATGAGAGCATGGTTTATAGTTATGCCTGTGTGAGCAGTACTCCAACCTGGTCTCACTCCCACCGCAAGCCAAGTAAGTCATGTGTATCGGCCCACTCCAAGTTTTATAACTAGATCCTCCAACCCAATAATTGGAATAGCCGGCATAGTTGAGTTGCCTGCATGCAACTGTTGCATCGTAACTGTTCCAGCCGTCGCCGCACACAGTCCCCCACTCCCCGTTGTAAAACACCTCCAGTCTACCGTAGTATGAACTACTACTGAGGCGAATCTCTAATAAGAATATAATACCATTATTGTTTTACAATCATCTCAATAATAAATTGCATTGATGCTGTACTTCAGCGCTTTGCCGGAATCAAGCTTTCGAATAAAAGGTTGGTCAGTGAAATAACAAATAACACCTTGAAGCAAATTTTTCCTAAACGCAAATCAACACATCAGCACAAAATAAGAACAACAAATGCAAAATAAAATATCAAAATTAATTATACAATTTTAAATATACGTACGTGAAAGACGAAGTTCCCAGCTGCAAGTTTAACATTGTACAATGTAATGGGTTGTCTTTTCAAATGCACATCTTGTTGGTGTTTTTTTTTTTCAAGCTCTATTTAGCATTCGTCCCGCTTTCGTTGTATAACTTTTTATTGTGAGTTTCTTAATTTACGTGTGATTTTTATTTTGTTTCCGTGGGCTGTGCTCATTGGTCAGTGTTATAGGGGTTGGATGTTGCGTTGTGTGTTTTGGGGAATGGCGTTATAGACTTGGTGGTTGTTTTGATTTCATTATTCAGTTGTATTTTTTCTTCAGTTTTTGCCTTGTGTTTTAAAGGAACACGTTGCCTTCGGATCGGACCGGTTGGTCTATAAAAAGCATCTGGTAACCGTTTGTTATAAAATGCATATGATTGGAAAGATGTTTTAAAAGTAGAATACAATGATCCACACAAATTTGCCTCGTAATTGCGTGGTCTTCCTTTTACTTTGCGAACTAACACGGTCGGCCATTTATGGGAGGCAACAATTTGACTCCCATAAATGGCCGACCAAGCAAGTCGACGAGGTAAAAGGAAAACCACGCAATTGCGAGGCATGTTTGTGTGGATCATTGTATTCTACTTTTGCAACATCTTTCTAACCATATGTATTTTATTAATAACGGTTATAAACGCTTTTCAAAGACCAACTCGATCGATCCAAGGCAACGTGTTCCTTTAACGTCCCCTACGATGTGGTATTCCTTTGGGAGGGTTGCAAAGGGGTTAAGGAGGGGACATTTGTTGTTTCTGTTTTGGTCATTGTCAGCATCTTGCCATTTTGTGTCAGTTTAGCTTTTCATGATTTTTAAAATTAATGTAGTGTTCTGTATACTACAATGTTTTATCATCTCTATTTATAAATATATTTTTAACTGTTATATACGAAAGGGAACATGGCTTTGATCGTAACAGTTAAGAGCCCATTTGGGAATTCATAAGAAAAGCAACGGAATCTTGTGTTTCTGATCAGCAGAGTGTGAATTTAAGTCCTGGTCATGGCAACTTTCCTTAAGCAAGAAACTTTACCAAAATGTATTTGTTCTTTGAATGTAGGTTGCACCTAATAGAACACACAGAGTATATAGGGGTAACCTTATTTAAATCAACACGAAACGTTCTGAGCAACACCAACCTGACGTGCAGTTAACCCAGGCAGCTTGTCCACATCGGTTAGGACAATCTCTTATGTCTCTCTCGTTCCCCACACACTGAACATTGTGCAAATGTATAGGACCAGTTCCCTCGCCAAAGTTTGCATTATACGTTGCAGAAGCTGCCTTGGTGTAGTTCAGTTGCTTGCACACAACGTGAGCATCATTCAGGTCCCAATAAGTGTGACACACAGTGGTCCAACGACCACCGTAAAAGACTTCCACCCTGCCCTCGGAATCGTGTAGCCCGCCAACGAGTCGCACCCCAACATCGTCTTGAACAACAGGATTAATAAGGGAAAACAAAAACAATATTAAGTATAGTTAAATCTCTTTTTTATATTGACCAACCAAGAAGCCACTTTACTAATTAGCTGCGAAACAAAGTTCCCAGTTTCGAAATGTTATACTTGCCAATAACTATCAACAGTGTCCCACTGACACGGACATGGGGTGTGTGAGAGGGGATAACCAAAACGACCCAAAATGAAGCCCAATCTTGAACCTAATTAATGTAGCCCAAACCTTTTGTAATGTAGCCTGGTTTAGGTCCATAGGTAATAGGTTCAAATTTAGGGTTACCATAGGTCTGTATGAGCTACCTTTTGTATACAGAAAGTAGGTATACATATTTAAACCGGGGAACTTTACAAATAGGGGCCATGGTTCGGGAAAGTTCCACAGTTTGAAAAAGTTGAACAAAACCAATGGGAGCCGTTGCAAAAAAGTTAAGAGTATAAACAAAAAAGGGACAATAGGAGGTTCACAGGTGCAGGCGTTTACAAACTTGTAAGGTTTGTACAATGTGACTATAGTGTGAATTATAAAGGTAAACATGGGAAGCTTTTTCCAGAATAACCACTCAGTGCTGCGGTTTATTTTTTAACTAGATGTAATGCCATCATAACAAAAGATAAGTCAACAAAAAGTTAATAACAACTTGCCAAATACACAGGTTTGTGAAAGCTGTACTTCAAAATGTCCAGTGATTAAGAGTTTATAATCTCATAATTCCTAATAGTTATCTGAATGTGATGGGGTACTGCAAGTTCATGTGCCCCTTATTAGTTCCTCTGCGAAAAGAAACTGCCTGAATGTTTGATACCATCATGAAACTCCAATCTTACCTTTAGTGCCTATATTAAGCTCGATGGTGCTGGTGTTTATAATGTGACCTTTGAAGTAGGAACAGACCGAGTGTTCATCCGTCACGTTGCAAATTTGTATCTTATCACAGTTCATTGATGAAGGAGCGCACTCATCGATATCTTTTGTAGGACAAAAATTATTGTTAAAACTAAAATTCATAAAATATGCTCTCTATAAGTTGCGTGTTATCTTCAACACCGTGCCATCGTTAAAGGCAGTGGACACTATTGGTATTGTCAAAGACTAGCCTTCACAGTTGGTGTATCTCAACATGTGCATAAAATAACAAACCTGTGAAAATTTGAGCTCAATCGGTCATCGAAGTTGCGAGGTAATATTGAAAGAAAAACAACCCTTGTCACACGAAGTTGTGTGCGTTTAGATGGTTGATTTCGAGACCTCAAGTTCTAAACCCGAGGTCTCGAATTCAAATTCGTGGAAAATTACTTCTTTCTCGAAAACAATGGCACTTCAGAGGGAGCCGTTTCTCACAATGTTTTATACCATCAACCTCTCCCCATTACTCGTCACCAAGAAAGGTTTTATGCCAATAATTCTTTTGAGTAATTACCAAAAGTGTCCACTGTCTTTAAAAGCAACGAACACTAATATAGAAAATAGAAATTACTTGATAATGAGGAACGGGTAGCTATTAATAGTATAAAACATTGTGAGAAACGGCTGCTTATGAAGTATCGTAGTTTTTGAGAAAGATGTAATTTCTCACTTAAATATTTGAATTGAATTCGAGACCTCAGCTGAGGTTTCGAATTCGAACATCTTTATAAACACACAACTTCGTGTGACAAGGGCGTTTTTCTTTCCATTATTCTTCCGCAACTTCGACGACCAACTGAGCTCAAACTTTCATAGGTTTGTAATTTTAAGCATAAATTACCAAAAGGTGTCCAGTCTCTTTAAAGTGACCTGGAAATGTATTTTTTTTGTCTTCAAACAGTAGAGTATCAATTTCTGAACAATAAAGTTAACGATTTACATTATGTTTAAAAAAAAAGTTGTGTGGGGTGACTCCGCCTACCCCTTTTGTGACGTCAATCGAGGCAGACTTTGCCTCGATCGAACATTGAACACACGTACGTGCAAGTACATTCAAGTCCTAGTCGTGAGTTTTATGTTTCGAAAAGATTTTTTTTCTTGCATTTTCCCGGCAATGTCGACCAGGTGTATCGCTGCTGGATGCAGCAACACAACTAAAGATGGGGTCAGTTTGCAAAGTGGTCCGGTCCGACGTCTTTTTCAGCGCTGTTCAGCAAACACTTTGAGCCGTCGTGCTTCGAGAATCCGGAATACACTACACATTTTCTAAAACATGACGCCATCCCAACATTTTTTTTCCCAGCTAGTGGGGAAGTCGAAGAAGGTACCGGAAAGACGAACTTAAAGGAGCATTTGCCTAACGTGAAAAAAAATCAGGTATTGTTTCAACTTTGAGGGCATGTTTTTAGCTTGCGCCAAGCGTCACTATCTTGTGTTGGCACTGCATGCGAATCATCGCGCCTCGATTGACGTCACGAACAGCGCCCTCTCGGGTCGGGCTTATTTTTAAATTTGTAATTAACATGGAAACTAATTTTCTAAAACCTTAGTTAACTGTTCATTCATATTCCACTCAGCAAAACACATATTTTAGCGACAAAAGCTTTAATTTGACAACATACCACTTCCAGGTGACTTTATAAGCAGCTCATATGAAATTAGGCCCAGAGCTTTTAATTAGGTCCGTTGACCAAGTCCATTCGGCCACGCCACCACGTTAAAACATGGTACAAATACTAAGCTTTTTTCTCAAACTTTTCTGATTTATCAAGTTGAACATAAAATATCTTACCGAAGCAGGTTTTGTTGTCCATTCCAAGCTCGTATCCATCATAGCAGTCACATTTGAAGGTACCATTACCATTAATGCAAATCTGACTACAGTCATGTTCCCCTAAGGAACACTCGTCTATATCTGCAGGTATTGAAGAGAAAAGGCGGGAATAAATACAAACAAATTAACAAAATTAAAGTACACGTGGTAATACAAACAAAATAATGGAGCAAAACATCCAGTTCTACAAAATGGCGGACTGTGTTGATATAGTTCACGACGTAAAATGAATACCACACAATTTAGAGTGATATTTATGTGGATGCTTTTATTATCCTAAACATACCATTGCTAATCGCAAAATAACAATGAAGTTAGGCTCTCCTGTAACACATTGTTTTAAGTCTTTGGAATTCTATTTGATGACGTGTAAATGACAAAAATCCAATGTGTGGGTTAAAGGAGTTGTGATTTTATTTCAAATGTTAAATTTGTAATGAATGAAACTATTATTAACAATAAAATTACCATACCATAGCAGTTGTTGCTGTCGTTGCGGTAACCCATCTCACAGGCACATTCAGAACTACCATTGGTACTGATGCAAAAGTGGTCACATGCCATGTCCTGAGAACATTCTCCCACACCTTCAAAAAAAAAGAATGTTTTTGTTTTTTTAGCTCATGATAAGTCTGTATAGTGTGCCACACAGTCAAATTCCATCTTTCTCATAAAAAGAGTTCTCTTTCGGAATGTATGTTAATATTTGTCATTTTGTTTGTCCATCCATAGGCCGAGGAACAAGGTTTGTTGCTTCTCTCTGGACCTAGATGTTGCCAATGTTTAAAGTTCGCTTTTGTATCATTTGAACATCCTTTGTCCTCACCACTTTACTCCTATTGGTCCATAGCCACCAATTCTTTCTGAAATAGAATTTTTGATCGGCTATAATTTTCCCGCTTTTTCCTGGATTATTTCTGGATCCTTCACCTCTCTTTATTCTATAAATTGATATTGTTTATGTTTAAACTTGTCTATATGCCTCTGAAGAAGGTCCGGTTTGGATCAAAATATAAGGCCATCTATTCTACGCAGTACTTTTATGAAATGTAGACATAATAATCATCTTGACTATAATTATTACAGCATTATGTATATTTAATTTTAAATTACTGTGATTTCTGCAACCTTGTATAAACGTATTCAGATTGGTATTACGCAGTTTGTGCGTTGAATATAAGTTGCCACTTTACCGTCACACGTTGCATTGTCTCCGTTGAAGGTGTAACCGCCATGACAGTTGCATTCGAAGCCTCCAGGAACGTTGGTACAATTCTGCTGGCAGTTATGGGTGCGACTCACCAGGCATTCATCCGTATCTAAAAATAGCATGAAAACAAGTACAAAGGTGTGTATTTTAATTTATTTTTGATATTTGTTGCATTTCTCATGTAGATAAAAAGGTAAACATATTTTAAATTACAGCAAATAGCAATAGGAATACATAGGAAGGAAAAATAAACCGCTTATGTTGCCTAAACTTTGCACTATAAGTTACAAAAGACTGGAGCTATTAATCAGAAAATCACACAACAAAAAATCATTGTGAAGATGACATCAGAACAAAGATTACACAGTAATAAATATATTAAGACCCGGTAAAGACCCAAGTTCATACTTCCTACGAATGCGAATGCTATACGAATGTTGACGTCACAAATTATAATATTCTATTATATAAATATTATACAAATTTTAACAGTTGAACTGTGGGCAACCCGTGCGAAATATTTCCTTCGAAATAGCCGCGTATAATCAACATTCGTATCGCACGTTCACAAGAAGTAATGAAACGGGCCCAATGGTATTTTTGGACGCGTCGGACGCAAGCTTGCAAACGCCTGCAACAGTGTACCTCCTGTTGTCCCTCTTTTTGTGATACGCCCCTAACTTTTGTTTCCAACAGCTCTCATTGGTTTTGCACGCATTTTCTGTGGACCTTTCCTGAACCGTGGACTCTGCTGCCCTTTGTTGTGTGTTTATCTTCTTACCTTTGCACGTATGTCGATCAGTGTCCAGGGTGTATCCCGATTCACATTCGCATCTATAGCTACCGATAGAATTGATGCACATGTGGTCACACTTGAGAACAGAGTTGAAGACTCCTATACTGATCTGCAGATCACATTCGTCGATGTCTTTAAGGAATGAAATATAATCAAAGAGAAAAATAACGGAGGAATACGAGATTATAGCGATAAAAATCATTATGTGACCCGGGTTAATACAATGGCGAGGAAATGTTCATACACGTTATTTATACATATATTTACGTTAATGACGTCAACAGTTACGTCAGATGGAGTAATAGCTTTACTTTATTATTTTTTTTCACGCGGCGTGTCATGGCTAAAAGAGCACCAGAAGAGGACTTGTGTTTTTGATCAGAGTTTGGGTTCGAGTGGTGGCATTTGTGTCCTTATACACTTAGCCTTGACTTGTTGTCCTTCGGAAGACATAAGCCATGTCTCGTTTAGGCTAAGATTGGAAGTGCACTTAAAAGAACCCAGAACACTTATCATGGAAGATTGTGAGTTAACCCTAGTGTTTCTGGTTCACATATCAAGCCCCCTTGTTTACAGGTTTCTTCACGTTTGTAAGCTAGTGTGATTAAATTCATTTATGAAGCAACTTTTGCTTCATTGCCAGAAATATATAAACAGCCTATAGTTATAGTCATGTCAGATTTTGCGTACATTGTGTAATAAAAATAACTCTATATAGAAAGGTTTGCGGTAACACCATGTAATGACTATCTCTAATGAGTTGGGGTGGTTCTGAAAAGAACCGTTGGTTTCAACTCAACATTTCGATCAGTATGCTCTGATCATCTTCTTGAGAAATAACTCTCCCATGTTCACATTGAACTAAACCAACTTATTATCAGAGTGTGAATGTTGGATTTTGTTGTTGTAGTTGTTGATGTTGCTGTTCGGGTTGTTTTATCAAGTAATACAAAAGTTATTACATACCTGTGTTGCATGTTGTACCAGTGTATCCAGGCTGACATTGGCAGGTGTCTGGTGCGACGCAATCCCCGTTGATACACGGTGGATCGCAAATGGCTAGAACAATACAATTAAACAACGGAAATAAAAAGTAAAACAACAAGTTTTCCGTAGGACATCATCAGCTGTCAAACATAAAAAAAATTATGAATAAATAATTAAAAGGTGCGTTGAAAATTGTTAATTAGGCAGGATGCCAGTCCCATACATGTGACATGGTATTGTGGTTGTAACCTTATCCTGGTAAGCATATTGTTGCACTTGTTTGTTGGATACCTTTTGTAGGACACAAAACACAATGTCCACAGATTTACATTAAACTAACACGGTTTTAAGATAATGGTGGAAGAAAGCTTGAGTAAAACCATGGCCTCCATGGTAAAACAATGTCACAAAATAGTTTTACAATGTGTGTAATATCGTGCAAATGTATTTACCAGTACTGGTATCTCCTTATATAGTCACTTACCCATTGCACATTGACCAAAGCGATTTCTGCGCCATCCATCGCAACATTCAGCTCGTTCCTCAGGGGTCCATTGTGTGTAGTAAAGTGGATACGATGCTAGTCTGTGGTGAAACAAACATAGATTAAGATACAATCCTATCATTAGTAACTCCTGATGCCAGTCTCTACAAAGACAACTGTCACTTCCCCTAATAGAGAACTGCCGTAGTCTTGACCCAAAACGTCACTATATCATACTGTTAACGTAACGTAACGTAACGTAACGTAACGTAACGTATGGTAACGTAACGTAACGTAACGTAACGAAACGTAACGGCCTAAGACAGAGGACACGCTTTTGTTCTTGAATTCATTTCGGTTGACTACTGTAAAACCTACAATAGCTGACTAACGCAAAGCAATCGGGCGATACCGTTTATTTTTACACATCGTACGTCTGTAGCTAGCCTCTGTCTTTTCCACAGATATTTTTATGGTAAATGTGCCACCAGTGTGTCGATACCTAGTTCCCCAGAAAATAGATCTAATAATCTCTACAGTTCAAGATTGATTTTTTGAACTAAGTGAACCAACCTTGTTCTTGTGCACCGTTGCCACCATCCGCACTTCAAACTATACGACTCGGTATGGTACTTTGTAATAGACAGAGTCCGTAAGTAATGGTAAACTTTACTGCATTCATTCACCCTGGTATAAAGAACCAGAAGAAAAAAATATCATTCAATTTAATTAGATGCTTCTTATATAGATGCACATGTCCGTCACCCAGTAACACTCAAGGCGCTTCAACATTTTCCTGCGAGGTATGTGGAACTATGTTTTTGAGTTATAAAACCAATGATTACAAGCTGATGAGGTGCAATTTGGCGCCAATCAAAACAGGTACAAGGGTGGGGGGGGGGCGGGCGAACCACTTCTCTTTTCGAAGAACCGGGTTCTTTTACATGCGTTGCACAACACACAGAACCAACGGTTTTAATAAGGACACATAACGACACAAGTGTCATGCTTAAGGGCACAAGTGTCATGACAAGGACTCGAACCCACACTCTGCTGAGCAGATACACAAGGGCCCACTTTTATGGCTCTGTTTTACCGTAAGCGAAGAATCGGCGCTTGCGGAAGCAGGGTAAATCTGCGCTTACGGTAAGCGTGTTTCTCATCAGGACTCGGCAGGGAATTTTGAAGATATGATAAAGATAGGGATAAGGATGATAATGTTAAAAATAAAAGCTCTATCTTATTTGCGTTCACGCATGGTATAAAATAATACATTACTGCAGTGTTTTATAGGTCTGTTACCGACTCCAAATTGCTCTTACCCTAACGATTCTCCCTGCACTGACAGGCCGAGTACCAGTGAAACACACACGACTCCTTGCAGTAGAGACTTCATCCCAACCGTCAGTGTGCTTTGCACTCTGTCAATAGAACATTGGGTAAATTCACATTCACTATACCTTTAAGGGGATCGAAAACATAACACAAAGGGATCACAAAAAGTCTTGGGTTGCCACACAAGGAATTTGGGGGCGCAAGGGTCTACGGGAGGTTCTTAACTACAGAGACAACGGAAAGTGTAGAATTTTTCTCCACAGGGGATGCAAACGATAGAATGGGTGTGGGTGAATGATTTATTGCTAGGAAAGGGGGTCCTCTTTTTTCTGGGCACTGGTGCGTGCATTTAGCAAACGTGTCTGGTGAGTTGTAGTTACTATTATGTTACTGAAATCGAATTAGCTCTATCACAAGTACTGAGATCTCTGTAATAAAAGGTTTGGGTACTTTTTATAAGACACAAAACATAACGTCCACAGATTCAAATTGAACTTAATAGGTTTAAAGATAGCGAGGGTAGGAATTTACCTTCCCTTAAAAACTAAAACTGCCGACGAGGTGCTGTAGCTAAGAGAAATTAGTAAAACAATTTCACGAGAAAAAAAAAACATCTCAGCGAGACGAAAAATATTTTAGCATGTACGCCTGAAAACATTGCTCTGTGATTTAACTTGCATCTTCATTCACAGTGAGTTGGCCTCCATGTCATGACCAACAAACTTGATCTACAAAAGGTATCAAAACGGAAATGAAAGACATGATGAAACAACGCTGTGTTTTTAATTTAGCCGCTTATTGCCAAAAATTGCCGACAAAACCTCTGCAAACCTTTCTTCACATGTCTTTATACTTTCATCTGTATCAATAATTTCCATAAGGTTAACGTCTTAAAACTGGTAATTGTCTTGAATTTGCATTTTTGTTGACGCGTTTAGACTGTGCCCGATTATCTGAATTTCGAGTTTTTGAAAGTTTGAAGAAAGCGAGAAACAATTAACTAGCTACAGATTAAAGGCATTGGACACTAATGGTAACTACTTAAAATAATTGTTTCGATAAGAACTTACTTGGTAACGAGCAATGGAGAGCTGTTGACAGTATAAAACATTGTGAGAAATGGCTCCCTCTGAAGTAACGTAGTTTTTGATAAAAAGGTGATGTCTCACTCAAAATTATTATTAAAATACTTCAAAGGCCTGAATCCTTTTAATAGGCATTTTAAAGAACACAGATTTTAAAGAACATTTTGTGCAGCACTGCAAGTTTGTTTTTCTTTCACTATTCTCTTGCAAATTCGATGACCAAATTGGGTATGTTTCACAGATTTTTTTTTTCACAGACACAGCTGGAATACACCAAGTGAGAATACTGGTCTTTGACAATTACCGAAGGTGCCTTTAAAGACAGTGGACACTGTAATTTAAACTCAAAATAATTATCATCATAAAACCTTTCTTCATTACGACTAATGGGGAGAGGTTGAAAGTATAAATCATTGTGGGAAACAGCTCCCTCTGAAGTGACGTAGTTTTCGAGAAAGAAGTACTTTTCCACGAATGCGATTTCGAGACCTCAAGTTTAGAATTTGAGGTCTCGAAATCAAGCTTTAGAAAGCACACAACTTCGTGTGACATGGGCGTTTTTTCTTTCATTATTATCTCGCAACTTCGACGACCGTTTGAGCTCAAATTTTAACAGGTTTGTTATTTTATGCATATGTTGAGATACACCAAGTGTGAAGACTAGTCTTTGACAATTACCTATAGTGTCCACTGTCTTTAAGAAAATTACGACCACATGATTTAAAGCCTTTTCGGTTTTAATCCTTCTGGGCCTGTAAACAATTTTAAAGCTTCCTACCTTTAGAGTGCCACTCGACAATCCTCAAATTGCTTCTCAGTCAATGTAATGATTAATCTACTGATTTATGTGTAGTCTTAGCTCTCCGTCTGTGATATGAACATTTGAGGAAACCCACTCCCCCTTTTATAATTCTACCAAAATCTTCGTATCCGGGGAAAAAGAAAACACTCCAGGAAAGATAAGGTTTTATAGTCCCGAGGAAACGTTGTATTATTTGATACAAAACATAGTTCATATCAACATCTGGCATGTCATTTGCTTTGGCGATAATTACAGGATTTTGTTTTAAACTTTGAGTGTTAGTTTTTATATCTTGTTATGATTGGTTATCTTTATTAAACCCCAAGATGTTTGGATGCCTGGTCACCCGGATTCTCTATGCCATGTGCAATAATACAAACACAAATATGGAAGTGTGTTATTTGGGACTAGAGCCAAACTTCACTGTATTGGGGGAAATTTACATGTGAAGATCTATGACAATATCTTTGACAATGTTGAGCATTTTAAGTACTAAGGTGTCTGTCAATATCTTTATCTTAAAATGTGCACATTGAGAAAATTACTAAGACTATTAATAAACGTGAGGGGGTTTCTCCGGAGGATAAGAAGTGTTCTTCCCCATCATACTTTAAACTTGTTGTACAAAACTCTGATGCTCCCTCACTTTGATTATTGTGATGCTATTTGGGGCAACTCAGCCAAAGTTGTTCTCACAAAATTGAGAAAGTCCAAAACAGTGCTGGTCGGGCTATCCTTGGCCTCAGTCTAGAGATCCCAAACTATTTCATTTACTCTTGGTTTGCAGTTAAGTGAAAGAAGACATTCTCATTTAAACCACTTGGTTTTAAGCGTCTTACTTCCAGATTGTTTTTATGCTTTGACTGCACACTCTTACAAAACCAGATCGGTTTCAAGGTAATCTTATTTTCCACACTGCCAAAATCCAATTCTGATAAACTCAAAACTGCTGCTTGTAGAGCCAAGAAGACATGGGGACCAGTCTACAGCACACCGACTCCTCTCGTTGAACTTGACTTCTCCTGAGCAGACGCTTGGTGGCGCTCCACACTTACCTTCAAACGAATGTATACTCACCATTTGAATTCAGTCTACCCGCAGTACACTCGTTTCCTTTGTGATTTATCTGCGCTGGTAAGCGTCGTTTTTCAAGCGTGACCTCGGGTTGAACATTAGTTAGTCCAAAGGGCTTCTGAAATTCAGTCTTTTTCGGCCTTATCTGAAAAGTATTAACAGAAATAATGTGGCAGTACATTGAAAAGAAGAGCATATAAAAAAAATCTGTCGTTTTGTATGAAACAAATCGGTGCAACTCATATTTTAATAAGATAAATTTGTACGTAACAAATGGCTTCAAAAAGAAAGAAAACAAGTCACACGCATGACACACGACATACAACACATCAACAAAGGCACACTTCTCTTAGTAATTGCTTGGACAGTTGAACAATAAAATCTAATAAAGCAAATTTGCAGTTCCTTGAAGACTGTTACAAGTAGTTTAAAGTCACCTGGAAGTGGTATTTTTTCAAAATAAAGCTTTTGTCACTAATATATGTGTTTTGATGAGTGGAATGTGAATAAACAGTTAACTAAGGTTTTAAAAAAATCAGTTCTTATGTTATTTACAAATTTAAGAGTAGACCCCGACCCGAGAGGGCGCTGTTCGTGACGTCAATCCAGGCAGACTTTGCCTGTAATGCGTAGAGTAAAGACAATTGCAAAGTACATGTACGGACCAAGTCGTGAGTTTGTACGTTTCAAAAAAAAAAAAAAAAAAATGTTGTTTTTTCCCCGGCAATGCCCACCAGGTGTATTGCTGCTGAATGCAGAAAAACACTTTTTGAAATGTACCAACTCACGACTTGGACGTACATGTACTTTGCACGTGTGTTTACTATACGCATTGCAGGCAAAGTCTGCCTCGATTGACGTCAAAAAAGGGGTAGGCGGAGTCAGCCCCCCAAACAACTTTATATATTTTTTAAACATATAAATCGTAACAAACAATTACTAAAAAAATTGTTTTATTGTTCGTCAGCATATACTCTTAGGTTTGAAAGAAACAAAATTATATTTTCAGGTGACTTTAATGTTCTTATGAATAATATGCCACACACGATGGACTTCGTAACACTTCCTTTTCTGAATTTATTTATTTATTTATTTATTTCTTGTTTATCCTGGGAAATCCATTTAGTAAGAAAAACTCACTGATCTCCCATGGATCCCAGCTAATAACAAACTACAGAAGTGAACTTAAGATAAAAATATTACAAATTTACACAGAAAAACATTGCACATTTCCCTTTTTGCTTTTATTGTGTAAACAAAAACGGCCTTGAATTTTGAATCAAAGGTTTGGTTAAACAAGATGGCGGACTGTATACAGTTCACAAAGTAAAAGGAAAACAACACAATTTCGACTAGGCATTTTTGTGTTCACCATTATGTTCTACTTTAAGATATTTGGCCCCCATTCATTATTAACAACTTTTTATTAGCCCAAAGCGCCAAATCAAAGGAAACGTGTCCCTTTAGACAAACAAAAGAAACACTTGAGCAGCCTTTATCCGTGTTTTACTAGTTTTATCTATAACTCTATAAATTTATAATAAACCTTGGATTGACACGCTCTTATGACGGAGGTTTGTTACAAGAGGGCGCTTTTTCAGCCAATAATGTATCGGCTATCATGACGACTAAAAGCCACGATCATAGACACGGTGAGCCCGCCCTCTATAGTTCTATGCAAACGTGTACTGGTCCCCTGTCTTTATCCGCAAGAGTAATATCACGTTTTGGTTTTACAGAACCAATAATTTCATTGGATAAACGGGCAGTGACATAAGCTTTCCATATTGTGTTTTGATTGGTCAAAAGTAATGTTTAGCAGCTACACTATCGTTTGTCTGCGTGAGCAGCTACACTTTCGGTCGTCTGTATGCAGCATGCAGTAGTGTGTAGGCAATGTATAATAGATGTTAAATTTGCACCGGGGATAAAGAATATTAATTTTGGTTTTTACCCATACACGGATGCGTGTTAGCTCTGTACACTCAGCAATTTCCCGAGTCCTGTGAAAACAATATATCAGGTAAATTACTCGGGTGGGATTCGAACCCAGGACCCTTTCAATTCTAGAGCAGTGTCTTACCAGCTAGACTACCGAGATTGCCCGGTAGCTAGAGGCAGTTTGAATCCTATGTTTTGGGCGCGGGTACCGCAACGATGTAGGTGAAAGGTGATTATGGACAGGGATTGACGTAGGCTAAAAGCACGTAATATCTGGCGTTAGATGTTTAGGATAATGGGTACTACGTGGACTATCTTGACTATGTTCGTACAGAGACAGTACTCCGCCGACTTTTGATGAGTATAGTTTTCCCACACTCCAGAGTTGTGCTTTGGATTTACTTTTCTAAATCAACTTCGAATTTAAATGTAAATATTGAAAACCTAATAATTAATAGTAGCACAAGGGTTCACTCATTTCAAAGATTGATTTCCTGAACACTAAGGTTTTGCTTTTTGAACTTTTTATTGATTACCTTTATTTATCAACATTGCACAATCTTGGTTACATTGATTATTTTATAGATACAAATAGAAATTAAAAGTATAGGAAATGTCACATTACAGAAAGACACACTAAACCCGAGCGTCTGTAGTGTACAGCTTTAAATTACCAAACGGTTATTAGGCAAAATGTCCAGATGCAATTTACAGTCAAAACTCCGTCCATCAGGCAATCTCAAAGCCTGGCAAAAAGGGTCACTTACAATGACAAATGTTTGGACCCGTCGTAGTACTACTTACTTCAATAATAATTTGTTTTAACGTACAAAACATGATATAACATCTTGATTTAACAACAATGACGGACCATACATGTTAATCTGGGAGGGGGCAATAGGGGATGAGCTGGAGAAAAAAAAGTTTTGGTTGAATTTTGTTCTGCTGTAAAAGCAATGAACCAAAGTTATGAACTTATACCAGCGGTGTCTTGGGCTCGGGCCGAGTGGTAATGCGAACATTATCTGATAATGTGGTGCAATGGCTTTGGGCTAAACTCAATGTCAGCCGTGGAAGGGGGTTTTGCAATGTTTTTTTTTTCTGTACATCAAAATTGCCATCCTCAACAATTTTCCTATTGTTTTTAAGGATTTTATTGAATCGATTTTAGGAAAGTACAATCCCCATTGAAACGCACTACGACAGTGGCAATTTTGATGTACAGAAAACAACTTATGGGTTAAGAGTGTGTTTAAATTTTGGCCCAAACTGGGTGAGCATAGACATTTTTTTTTAATTTTGCTGCCCTCTCCCCAACGCAGCCACTTGTCAACAATATTGAGATGTATCACAGTTCAGCAACATGAAAATAAGTGTATACTTTTTACAACTTGATCAAAATGCTCAATACACCTTTGGGAACACTAGGTGGCAGCAGATTCCAATACCGGGTAAATCCAACAAGAAAGGTTACAGTGGAAGCACTTAAATACTAACAATTAAAAAATTGCTTGTGCTTTCGTCACAACAACTCCTTCATCAGATGCAAATCCATTGTCCTCGGAAATGTGCCTTTGCTCAGAACTACAAAAACAAATCCCTGGTATGTCTGCTGCCACCTAGCGTTTAAAAGTATCCCAGTGGGGAGTGTAAATAGTCTACTCTTTAATAGCTGCAAGCAAAATAACAATCGTGCATACAAAGCGGGGCTTGCAACAGTTGGTAAATTCAAATTACGGGGACCGTGGGTAGACTGAGTGCGAAAATCATTATACAAAAAATAAAATAAAACAAAACAAAACAAACATAACGGGCAATTTTTTATAAACCTGTTTTGTACACAGTTATCCCAAGTAGTTTTTGACTCTATACCAACAACAACACCTTTTTGGCATGTTAACCTTGTGTTACTCTAAACATTAATTGCCTTTCGATTTGAAGTCACAATTTTTAACATTTTATTTTTATTTCTGTATACGATACAGTGTACCATCGTTTTGCTGTTAAGTATGTGTTAAGACTAAACAAATTTTAAATATATAATTATTAATAATGATTATGTTGAACATTTCTAGTGCACTATATCTGTCAATGATGACACTCCAGGCACAAAAACAAAATCTATCAGTAAAACATACACAGGGCGGGATTGATTGGGTAATTTAAACGTTACTTCAACAGTTGACATCTTTTCCCTCTCTCTTTAAAGATTCATAACCCATCACTCTTTCTTGTACATGAATGACATTTTGTTAAGGTACGTGTATAAAATTACTGAAACCTACATATTATAATCAGCTTATTTACCATAAATATTGCTTTCCAATTATATATAAATGTAAAAGAACAAAAAAAAAACTTTTGCGATGAAGTTCGGATATCATCTATATCTCACTGCTTTTTTATAGCAATAATTAGCAGGACACCAGTCACATATTATACACGTGGCATGGTATTTTAGCTGGTGACCTTTCTGGTTAGCATATTCGGTTCTGAGTAGCTCGTTTTTTGACTAAGCTCTATTTAACTGGGCCCTGTATTTGCTATATGCTTTATGCATGCTGCGTACAGGTGCATTTTGGCGTAGCTTAATTCAGCAAGGGTGAATTTCAGAATGACTTTCAAGACTCTTATCTGGAATAACTTAGGGACTAATCTTGAGTTTTTTTTTTACTCCTAGGACTAGCCCTAAGTAAGGACTGCCTATTGTGAAATCGACCCAGTACACTGATTACATTTATTAACTTAAAAATGTGTTTATTTATTATTTATTTCTGTCAACCTTATGTTTAAAACATGCATAATATTTATTCAATGTCCATTTAAACGATTGGAATATGTAATAATATAGGAAGCCCAGAATTGTTTTACTAGTAACAGGGCCCAACTAATGTCTCTGCTTCGCTTCGCGTAAATTAAACGTCGATTACGTCACCTACATAGGCCTTTTTTGAAACATCGGATGTATGCTTGTGCGTTTGCGTTCACCTTTCTACTATTAAATCGCTAACGCTTTATACAGTTTGTGCAGAAACTCCACACTCACTATCTACGGGCGGCCATTAAGGCAAACAAAGACAACTGCAAAAAAAAAGATTGTCAGAAATAAATCATTTTCTTTTTTTTTTTTTTTTTTTAGTTGTCCTTTTTTGCCCCACTGGCTGCCCATACACTTACTATGTTCGCGGCTAAGCAGAGGCACTGAATTGGGGCCCAGTGACCAGAATGCGGCATGCGGTAGAAAACAAAATGGTGGCCCGTTCTGTACTTGGTTCTTGTCAACCTCAAATCCGAGTTAAGGTCAGTCAGAGGTCAGCACATGCAGAAAGGTCACACGAGAACGACTTGGGGATCGGATCACATCTGCAAAGGTTGAAAAGTCAGACAGGTAGATTTTATTGTCTGTTTCTATTGAAGTGGTTACAGTGGTACAGTTAAAATATTTGCTTACTTTAAAGCACGTTTAATTAGCCCAGTCCATGTCACTCTATTATGGGGTTTGTTTTTAACACTTTTTCAGACAAGATGAATCCGATCCCCGTTGAAGCATGCAGAGAGATGTTGGAGTTTCAGAGAAAAAAACTCAAGTATAAAAACAAAATATGTTTTGCAGCAGAAATTAGAAAAAGATATCCGCCACTGACTTCTGACTGTTTTCGATGGGGAAATGTGTAACTCTAATACGCTAATAGCCAATTAGAAAAAGGACAAATTACAACATGTTCACTATAAGGCGTTTGCAAGGCTCACGCAGCCTAATTGAATTATTTCATTCGTAGGCCTACTCTAGACCAGAACTTTTAAAACTTCCTTTGGGTGATCCATTGAAAGTTTGGGTAACTTCATCACGTTATTTTAGTGCAAGTAGCTCTTTATACGTCACCAAACCATAAAAAGACATGACGCAAAACAACATAAATTGGAAGCTCTTGTTGCACCGACGCGACGTTTTATGGGTTACAACATTTTTAATTGATAATAGGCTGGGAGCATTAGGTAATTTTTCTCTAAACTTTAATTATAAGCTGTTTATTTAGTTTGCGGTAACATCATGACTATGTGTGTATCTACTCGCCAGGTAGATTTAGTTCTTTTAAAAAACTGTCTTTTATTTAATTCTACTAACGCGGCGTAGATTTTTGGATTTTTGGGAGACTTCTCAGTTCTGAAAATAACTAGGATAATACATTTTTAGGGGCAATGAGTAATTTTGCTCTAAACTGATAATAAGCTTTTAGGGCCAAAGTGTAGTTTTTTGTCTACTGCATTACGGCTAAATACAGATCTTCGTTATCTTCAACATTACTCTCGGGCGGTTTGTCGTAACTTTCATACACGTCATCACCCCGAGTATTCGGAGTCGACTCCGGTGAACCGAAGTTCTCGAATAAATAATGAGCATCGTCGTCATCATCTTGAGTCGATACCCGAGTGTCCATGCGGTCACTTACCATGGATGGCCCAGCGTTGTGGCCACCAGTCGGTACTTGGTACACGTCGGAATCGCCAAAATCTATAGTCTGGTTCCCGCCGCCTATGGGGGATGGTGTGTTGTCCGAGTACACCGCTACGTCACCCATTTCGTCATCGACTGCGGATTGGGTTTGCCTGCTGGGACCTGCGACGTAGATGTTGGATTGAGGGCGGCTGGTACCAGTGGAACCACGACGGGTAACAGTAGAGACAACACGCCCCTTCAGGGATTGAGCCACTAAAATGAAATATAAACATAAATATTTATTGACAAATGCATGGAGGACTCGAACCCAGGTCGAGACCGGTCGCGGGTCATTTGTTTTGTGGAGTCGGACTCACACTCCCCCTCGGACAATAGTGACTCCACTACAGCATTGTTAAATAACCAGTGATTGCACCTTTTCTGCTGTTTGAAAGCTACGTTTTGTACTTTTTGTGGTCAATCCACATGAGATGTAAACAATCACTGTTTGTGACAGCTTTAATATTATTGATTGTATGAATTGTATTATTATAGCTTGGTATCGATATAAAGGGGGTGGTATGAAGGGTGAACAGGGAGACAAACAAATCCACATGTGCCGAAAAATGGCCAGTTGAGCCTTTCACCGACTCCAAGTCTGACGCAACCATTCAGCACAAAGTTATTAACCAAGATGACGTAATATCACTGAAGGTTTACTGCTACGGCTACGGCTACGGCTGCTGCTAGGGTTGTTGCTAGGGACGTCTACTACTTCAACTCATGGCTACGCAACAATAAAGCCGTAGCCATAGCCGCCAATTCAGACGCGGTTCAAACAAGAGGCCAGTTCAAAATCTATAATTAGCAGTAGGCAATTGCTAAGTATTTGAATCATGCAGGTTGTGAATTGCAGAACTTTGACGTTACTTAAAGACACTGGACACTATTGGTAATTGTCAATGACCAGTCTTCTCACTTGGTGTATCCCAACTAATGCACAAAATAACAATAACCTGTGAAATTTGAAGTTGCGAGATAATAGTGGAAGGAAAAACACCCTTTTTCCACGAAGTTGTGTGCTATCATGGGACGCTTGATTTTAATACCTCAAAATCTAGTTCTGAGGTCTCAAAATTGAATTCGTGGAACTTCTTTCTCGAAAACTACGTTACTTCAGAGGGAGCCGTTTCTCACAATGTATAAAACATTATTAACACTATTAACATCTCCCCATTACTCGTTACCAAGTAAGTAAGGTTTTTCGCTAGTAATTATTTTGAGTAATTACCAATAGTTCCACTGCCGTTAAAGTTTATGCTGCTTAAAAAAATGATACGATTAGTTATGTTGTGTTACTCACTTTCGACAATCCTGTCTGTACCGTTGCGTACGCGCTCCGATTTCTTCCGACCAACCACTGAAAATGCAAAAAAGAAAACATAGTTTTACAGCGTCCTTTGCCGACTTTTGTAACATTATAGGACAAATAAAAGGTATACTTTATTACATTTTCTCTTGCTATCTGGACCATACGCTGGGAATGCAAGATGGCGACAAGTACACAAGAAGACGTAGTACAACAACTCACTCAATGTAGATTTTGGTTTAGTTTTTTTCTCTCATTATTGAGATGAAAGTGCCGAAAATAGACGCAGTGCGGTTTTCCGTATGTTTGGTGATGTAGATCTTGCTCTGTGGAATTTCTAGATAACGATAATTCTATGTTATACCCAGATTTTGATTTTCTTTAACACTAATGCTGCATTGTTGATTGTGAACACTTGGTGGCGTACTCTATTCTTATTTCCATATGGGATATACGGAATCAACAACAGATATTCATGGAAATTAAAACTTACCAACGGCAGCAATCAGAGCACATGCGCAGATCATTCCGAGTGGGAACAGCCATCCACTGTAAGAAACTTGCTACAACATCGGAAACAATTGGATTAAAAAAAACTGACTTTAAAATCAAGCAAATTTGTCATTAAATACCCTAAAGCCAATCATTCGTACTACAGCCGAGACGCAGGGTAAAAAACTCAAATTGCTTTGTAGTCCCTAAACTTGATACTGTATTAAACATTTACCCGTTGGTTTTCAATTACAAGATATCATTATTTATGACTTTATGAGGGTGTCGTGGCTGAGTGGCTTTGAGCATTGAATTCTAGTTCTGGTTGTTTAGTCATCGGAGTGTGGGTTCGAATCCCTTGTGTCCTTGAGCAAGATGCTTTAATTTAATTGCTTCTCTTCACCCAGGGGCATAAATGGGTACCTGCGAGGGTAGAGGTTGATATTGTGTATGAAAAAGTCACTGGGGCGCCACGGCAGTTCAGGGCGCCACGGCAGCTCAAGGATGTGATACTTCTCAGGGGAGTGGGAAAGATTACAGGGATGTAATTGGCCCAATCATCTGATTTGCGAGATATTTACATTACGAGTGACGTTAAGAAACTTACATCAATCGCTGTATCACCTTGCGTCTGATAAAGCACAACTGCTTCTGTATTATGCAATCACAAGAAACCAGTCGAAAATAATTCGTAAATAATTTGGACATTGGAAGCAGAATGAAACTTAAACTGGAATGAGAGAATTCTGATCAGTAATGACCCACATGTCTGGTTTAAAGTCATTAGCTTGGTGCTCGATTAATAAAGCACCGATTATTGATTCGTCCTTGGGGCATCTCATGGATGTAACTAACAAACAACAAAAGGGACCCAGTACAGTCCCCTGCGGGACTCCAGATGTAACTTCTAACTTATTGGAAGAAACTCCACTGCTCCTGGGTAAGAAAACAATCATATTCCACTTCCAAAATCTATCCCCCCAAAAAATACAACAAGGAAACCAAAATCGAAATGGAAATAATTGAATAGATACTTACCGTGCAGAGACATTGGCATAGCACACGTATGATTGTCCGCCAGTAAGTTGTACCCTTCCACGCAGGCGCATGTGTAATTCCCAGCACCATTCATACACAGATGGTTGCAACCGTCGGTTTTATCGCGGCATTCGTCGATATCTGTAGAATAAAGAAAAGTAGGATTTGAAAGAAGGGTGTTTAGCAAGAAAGTTCATAAAAGAATATATTCCTCAGATAAGTATTTTATTTTTTAAGTGAGAAATTACCTCTTTCTCAAAACCAACGTCAATTCAGAGGGAGCCGTTTTTCACAAAGCTCTTCGTTGCTCGTTAATAGCAAGGAAGTTTTTATGCTAACAATTATTTTGAGTAATTACCAAAAGTGCCTTTAATAAGACTAAAATGTTTAATTTACCGTCACATGTTGCGTTGACCCCTTGACCTCTGAGGAAGCCATTCATGCATGGGCACTCGTAGCCTCCAATCGTGTTGTTACAAGTCTCCATGTCAGTGCACTCATGGATCATCTCACCACAACCACCGCCTATAGTCGAAATATAAAATAAAAAAAACGGTTTTAAAAAAATTGGCCGAAAATATTATGGTCAGTAATCATCGGCTTAGCCTAGCCTGAACATCTGACGTCACACTTTGAGGCTCGTGAATAACGCCAGAGACTGGCCCTTCCAGCCTGCGTGTACATTCGCCTTTGACCTACATTCATTTCACTACTATGCAGTCGAATTCTACACCAATATTACATGCAAGTACATGCACATGCATGTACTGTATACAATACACACGAACGTGGACACAGCATCCGACGAACGAAAGTTAGCTTTCCATATCTGTGTTTTGATTGGTCGTCCGATGTGACCTCAGACAAATCAAAACAAACCCAGGTACGGTAGCTTTTAGTCAATGCATTAATCCAATGGTATCATTGTATCCAATGGAATTACTGAATCTGAGTAGCAGGTAGCTGTCCGCAAGGATATTATCCGCAAGGATAAAGACAGGTACCAGGGCCACAGTCTACCCGCGGCTTAGCCTAGGGTGCCAATGAAGACTTTGAAACGCTAGGTGCCAGCAGACTTACCAAGGTAAATTTTAAATATTTACGTTGTTTTTGATCACGCACACATACCAAGACAATGGGTTTCTTGTAAGTCTGCTGCCACCTAGCGTCACAAAAAGGCCCTTATAGCCTCCTCAGGCGTACAAATCAAAATAGCATGGAATCCCTTATATATACCATGCAATATTCAGCTTGCAACATTGTCGATCAGTCCAGAAAAAAAAGTCGGGCCCTCTTAATTCTCTTGGTAGTATTACATGTTATTACAATACTTACCTTTGCAAGGCAAATTGTCACTGTTGAGAAAGTATTCCGGATAGCAGGTGCAAGCGCCACCAACGCACACTTCCAGATCAGTACAGCCTATAGAACATTCCCCTGCGTGACGTCACAAAATACATTACCAATTAATTAATACCAATTACGTCTGGAAAGCTGCCGTTGAGCCCAAATGGCTTTAAAGGCAGTGGACATAATATATTGGCAATTGTCAAAGACCGGGGTCCAACTTCATAGAGCTGCTTATTAGCAGATTTTTAGATTAAGCAAACAACACCCGAATACCAGTAACAAGCAATATGCAACAAATGGAAATGTGGTTGGAAATCCTGGGTTTTTTTTTTCAAGGAAGAAATTTCATGCTAAGCAATTTTTTTTTGCTAAGCAGCTCTATGAAAATGGGCCCAGACACGGGACACTATTGGTAATAGTCAAAGACCAGTCTTCTCACTTACTGTATCTCGACATACATGTACACGCTTAAAGACACGGGACACTATTGGTAATAGTCAAAGACCAGTCTTTTCACTTGGTGTATCTCAACATATGCATAAAATAACCAACCTGTACAAATTTGAGCTCAATCGGTTGTTGAAGTTGCGAGATAAAAATGAAAGAAAGAAAAACATTGTCACACGAAGTTGTGTACTTTAAAATGCTTCTAAATCTGAGGTCTCGAAATCAAATGCGTGGAAAATTACTTCTTTCTCGAAAACTACGTTACTTCAGAAGGAGCCGTTTCTAACTAATATATACTACTTTATACTATCAACCTCTCCCCATTACTCGTTACCAAGTAATGTTTTATGCTAACAATTATTGTGAGTAATTACCAATAGTGTCCACTGCCTTTAAGCATGGTTCTGGAGATTCGAGGTTAAATTTGACGTACATGTGTAAACATAAACAGTACCTGTCTTATCAGATAAGGACAGGGGACCAGTGGCCGATTTCACTACGAGCTAAGATTGATCTTAACTGCAAATCAATAGTTATTAAAGTGTGATGTCACAAAACAAATCACTGTGGTAAATACGGTTTTAGATGAATTGTTGCTTTGTGAAATCGGCCATGTCTATTACTAGGTGATGCTTACCCCGCTCACACACATTGATGTCGCCCTCAAGACATTCACAGACAATGGTGTTGTTCCTGTTGTTGTAACAGATTTGTACATTTTCATCCGGGCAATTCATGTAGTCGGTTGAGCACTCGTCAATATCTGAAGTGATAGAGTCAAATCAAGTGTATCATCATTCAAATATATTATCATATAATCATTGAAGTGGTTAAAGCCACTATACACTTTTGGTACAGAAACAAAAATAAAAGTTCACAGGTTTACAAACAATTTACAGGGTTTACAGAAGGTAATGGTGAAAGACTTCTCTTTAAATGTTATTCCATGAAATGCTTTACTTTTTGAGAAAACATTAAAACAATATCAATTCTCGATATCGAGAATTACGGATTTATTTTAAAACACATGTCATGACACGGCGAAATGGCGGAAACAAGGGTGGGTTTTCCCGCACGGTGATTTTCTCCCGACTCCGATGACCGATTGAGCCTAAATTTTCACAGGTTTGTTAGTTTATATCTAAGTTGTCAAACACGAAGTGTGAGCCTTGGACAATACTGTTTACCGAAAGTGTCTAATGACTTTAACCGGCAGTAGGACCTGGAGCTATTTTCAACTATTTTGTCTTTAAAAGTCCCCTTTCAAAACAATCACTTGGTGGCGCTCTTTACTGTGACTTCTCCATTATTCCCAACAAAACGCCAATGGTGGTAAATGTTACTAAACATTTACATCTATATCTATGTCGGTTCTCATCAAAGCCTGTTCAGCATCTAGATTGGTTTGCGGTAACATCATTTAAATATTATGTTTATCTTGTGAGTATAGTGTTAGTTCTGAAAGCACTGGGTTTGGTTGTAAAGGTTTTCGGATTTTTTCTTTTTGTCCATAAATCTTACCATCGCATTCCCCGGTCTCAGTGTTGTTGAGATACCCTGCTTTACATGGACACTCATAGCCACCTGGCGTGTTCTTACAAGTTTGCATCGAGGTGCAGTTATTCAGATCCTCATCTGTAAAGAAAAACAAACTAATTTTAATGTCATAAAAGGCACTTGCAGGTTATTGTCCGAAGCCAGTATTCTCAATTTGTGTATCTCAACATAGTAACTGCATCAGCACTAATTTGTGAAAACTTGGGCTAAATCGGTTAATCTTGGGTTTGGGTACTTTTTGTACGACACAAAACACAATAACCACTTATTTACATTAAAATAATACAGTTTGAAGATAATGATGGTGTAAAGGTTTCCTTAAAATATTACTTGCTGAGGTGTTGCAGTTTTTGAGAACTGAGTAAACAATGCCACAGAAAAAAAATCGTCTGAGGAGACGACCTTTTAATTACTTTTGCATATTCTTACACAACGAATTTACCATTACTGATATTTATGCAACTCTACTAAAACATCGCTCTGTGATTTTCATTGTCGTTTCCCTCAAAAACTTGACAACTCGTGGAGAAACTTCCACGGGTTTATATTACATACATTTATGGCCAACAAACTTGATCGGCAAAAGGTACCAAAACCCTTTAACCCCCAAAATCAAACTTACCCTGGCAGAACTCATTGTCGGTAACTAGTCGATACCCTTCCACACAACTGCAGTTACGTACTCCGGTGGAGTTCCGACACACGTGAAGTTTTGTTAGGTTTAACGGATCAGCATTATTATCACAGTCTCCTAGAAAAGAAATTGGTCGTAACACAAAAAGAGGAAATCAAAATAAGGTTGGGTGTGGGTTAGCCCTATAAAAGGACTCTTCCTCTGTACTGTACACGGATACAGAATACATAACAACACGAAAGTGAAATGCTGCCAGGACTACGTGAGAAGCTTTCAAATAGTCCGATCTTGAGCTGCCACTTCTGCCTCCTCCACAGACCACCCAGTGCCCAGTCTGGAGAGGTCCCTCTGGATTACATTTGTCCATGTTGTCATAGGGCGCCCTCGTCTGCGTTTCCTGCGGGTTGGTATTAAGTTGTAGAGTTATATCTCATGTTTGACCATTTTCCGTGTCAACTTGACCTCAGAAGTGGGTCAGATCCCCTGGTACCCAGAATTCAGGTCAAATTTAAACCATCAGTTTTTAGAGTTTAGTGTTCTAGCAAAGGTTATGTTTGAAAGTTGGAACTAACGCCTCAACTCACCTTCAAAGAAGTCGGTGACATTACTCAACGCATGTCCCTCGTCCTCCACACATGCACACGTATGGGTTTGACCTATCTGGCTGCAGATTTGCAGCTCTGAACAGTTGGCGCTAGGTGGCGGTTCATCTGGAAAACAATATACAACCAAACCAACATTCTTAAACTAAAAGAGGGATCTTCATTACAGCTCTGGGCCTAAACATTTTCTCATCAAGACGAGCAGAGTTTGCTGTTCGAAACGTTGAGATCAAACCGGCTCTTTTTAGAGTCAAAACTCACACAAAAGAGATGTTATACACGGTTGTACCCGAAGGCTTACTAGTTTTTTTCATAGTTAGTTCTTTAGTTTTGGCAGCGTACTATTGAGTGTATAATATACACATTTAAATACACTGGACACTATTGGTAATTGTTAAACACCAGTCTTCTCACTTGCTGTATCTCAACATAATTATGCACAAAATAACAAGTATGACTTTGTGAAAATATTAAATTGGTCGTCAAAGTTGCGAGATAATAATGGGAGAAAAAACACCCTTGTCAGATGCTTGATTTCGGGACGTCAAAATCTTGTTCTAAAGGTCTCGAAATCAAACTGAAATATTTTAATGGAAAATTACTTCTTGCTCGAAAACTGCTTTTGCTTCAGAGGAAACTGTTTCTCATAATGTTTGGTACTATTAACAGCTCCCCATTGCTTGTTTATCCAAAAGAAGTAAGGTTTTATATACCAACAATTATTTTGAGTAATTACCAATAGTATCCACTGCCTTTAACGTCTGGTGTCTGACTACAAAATACCAATCAATAAAATGATTCCTAATAAACCGTTTTAACCGAATACAATTTGTCACCTTAACCGTCTTGATTATTGTTTTGTTCTTTAATATAGCTTTTGCAGTGTAGCGTAATATTCAACGAGAATTATTAACTTAATTTGTCTTCTACGTCACGAGGTTGATAACAAACGTACATGTAAGTCCCTGATGCTCAGTAACATTGCCGTTGATATAATAGCACTTCGACCCCTGATCTGTTTTGACAATTTCACAGATTTGTATTGTGTCACAGTTCATGTTCGGAGGTGCACACTCGTCAATATCTGCAAACAGAGCATAGCAAAATGTAATTTAAAGGGTCTGTATACGCTTGGTTTTTGGAAACCTTCGATTTGTTCAATAACACAGTATAAATGTAGCTATACACAATAAAACCATCCCATACACAGATTATTTCAAGGGGTGTATGGCCGAAATTTCGGAGAGAATAAATGTTGTTCACGCAGGAAGAAAAATCCCTAACAGGAATACAAATAATTTTAGAAGTGTCACCGGTAAAAACGCTCCTTAAAGTGATTTGTTGCTCAAAATGCATTATCCAAAGCTGCTGCACTCATTTCCTTTATTTTCAGAGGCATTACCAAACTTTTATGTTAGACAGCTCCCCAAAATGTTCACTGTAATTTTAAGAACATGGTTATTTAGAAACAGAACTTAAGGAATACGTTGTTCTGTAGACTACGTATCTGAGACAGATCGTGTGCGTATCTGTTTTGAAATGTCCACACATTTTAGCCCCACCCCCCCCAAAAAAAAGGGGAGATTATTTACTTACCGAAACATGATTTTTCATCCATGCCAAGTACGTATCCCTCATTACACGAACATGTGAAATTGCCTTCGCCGTTATGGCAGTTTTGATCGCAGTCATGCACTCCAGTTTTACACTCGTCTATGTCTGTATGTATCATCAATGTGTAAAGAAAGAGTTAAAGATCAAGTCGACCAAGCAGGGGATAAAGTACATTATTATTTTAAAAATTTCAATCTAAGAGACATCAACAGCCTTATTTCCGTAATAAAAATAGTTTTGCCAATCTTAAAGAGGGGCTCTAAGTGTCAAATTCAGTCCTTATAAAATGAAGACATCCTTTTTGGGAGTCTCTGGATGACCCACGAGAAAAAAATGGGTCAAACTTCACTAGGTTTAACAATACCCTTTAAAGCCATTATACACTTTCGGTAAACAGTATTGTCCAAGTCCCACACTTCGTGTATCACCACTTATATATAAAATAACAAACCTGTGAAAATTTAGGCCCATTCGGTCATCGGAGTCGGGAGAAAATAACGGGAAAACCCACTCTTGTTTCCGCACGTTTCGCCGTGTCATGACATGTGTTTAAAATAAATCTGTAATTCTCGATGTCGAGAATTGATAATTGTTTTAATGTTTCTCAAAAAGTGAAACATTTCATGGAATAATATTGTAAGAGAAGTCTTTAACCATTACCTTCTGTAAACCCTGTAAATTATTTGTAAATCTGTGAACTTTTTTCTTCTTTTCTGTACCGAAAGTGTATAATGGCTTTAAGTGCAATTTTTGTCAATAAACAAAAAATCGCTGACGATCAAGTTTACGTCACAAATATGATCTTTGATGATGATATTCGGTTAAAACAGCAAAACCACTTGACTGTCACGAAATAGTACTCTTTGTAGTACAAACCATTTTGCGTTGCATCTGAGATAACGAACATGAGCAATGGAGAACTTTTGAGACGCCGAGAGGGCAGCAGACTAACCAGGTAAATCCATTGTTCTTGGTAATGTGCGCATGCTCAAAAACTACATTAACAGTGGGATTTTGCCTGGAAAGTCTGCTGCCACCTAGCGTTCGAAAGTTTCCAATTGGGAAAGTACTGAGTATACATTGTTGCACACACATCAATGAATTCAAATAAGATTCTTTATTCCCGATTATTTAACATCTTATAATAAAGCAAGTTGTACAAAATTGACATATCGTTACCTGTGCAGTATATTCCATTCATCTTATACCCGGGGTAGCAAGCACAGCTGTAAGTTCCCCCCAAGTTCATGCAAATCTGATCACACTCGTTATCCGCATTCCGTGCACATTCGTCATTGTCTTTAAACAAGAAAAAACAAGGTTCAACTTATAACCATTTCAAAAAGGTGTTAATGGACCTTATAGATCCCAATGTACCTTATGCATTGACGTCATCAAGGTAAAACGATGACGTAACACTTGCTACATACATGTACGCACGCCGCGCAGGATTGGCCAATGATCAACCTTCTTTTGATCTCTAAGTGAGGGCGCTGCTAATTTGCATAAGGTCTATCAGTGTTTTGGGGTAATATTTACTCGAATTATGCCACATGATTGGCCAATGAACTACCTAAGCACTACCACCCCAACTTTACGAAGCAATTGTGGTTAAGTTTCTTGCTTAAGGACACAAGTGACACGACTGGGACTCGGACCCGCTGATCTAGCGCCATAGCTTGAATCCGGTGCTCTTAACGGCTAGGCCACGACACACCAAAAAAAAAAACGGCTAGGCCACGACACACCAAAAAAAATTGTTAAATTTCATAACACAAGAAAAAACCTACCACCACACTCGACTCCATCGGGATCCACTAGCGAGTAACCAGAGTAACAACTACAGCTGTAGCTACCAGGGGTATCAGTGCAAATCTGTTGACAGTTGTGGGTGCGAGTCATTGAGCATTCATCAATATCTGTAATAAAGCGACAATGTTCAATGAACATTACAAAATTGGTTGTTGCTAACAAAACAGCTGATGGCAGTGTAAAGCACTTTATGTAATCCACCATATACATAAACTGACAAACTTGTAGAAGTTCGAGATCGATCGGCCATCTGGGTCTCGAGAAAATAGTGAAACACCGATCACAAATTTTGCATGTCATCGATAAAAAAATCATTAATAATACGCTTACTGGGCAATAAACTCCAAACGCAAAATTTTACTCTTTATTTCTCATAAAATATGACATTTCAGAGAGAATAGTTCAAGGGATGTTTTGTACTATCACCATCATTAAACCGTGTTATAGTTTTATGTGAATTTGTAATCTTCCGGGTTTGTTTCTTATTAATTCGGTAATGTTCCTTTAATCATACATTCATTTCAAGGAACAATTATTATTGGGCCTAAAAATTATGTTTTGATTATTATATATTTTTGGTTATGAAACCAAGGATGCCTTAAAAGTGAACTTACATCGCAAGCCTGAGGAAACCTAAGGGTTACGTCTTTATTCTCCTTCTACAATTTTTGATGGTTTCTTTAAACATACACTATCAATCCTTAAGTACCTGTGTATTAATGTCCTATCCGAATGACACATCAATATGGTAAGTTATCTTAGTGCATTAAAGGTTTTCCTGAGCTGTAAAATTCGAAACAATAGCGAGCTTTCGTGTTTTCGTTTTTTTCGTTTACGGATTGTTCTGCGACAGTAATAATGACATTTTGGTGTCATCTGCGCATGCGTCGGCTTTGATGACTTAAGGAAGGTCGTCCCTCAATTTCTACGACAGTACTTGGGGTGAATCTGCTTTGTGCTCAAAACGAAAATATTTGGCTGAAAATCTCTAATACCGTCGCGGAACCTTCCGTCGTCGAAAACGAAAACTCTCTACTGACGCACACGGGGTGATTTGTTTTAGCGTTTTCTTATAAAGAGAGATTTTTGGCACTTACTATTGCAGGCATGGCGATCAGTGTCCAGAGTGTATCCCGATTGGCATTCGCATCGGTAACTACCGATGGAATTGATGCACATGTGGTCACACTTGAGAATAGAGTTTGCCTGCAACATACACTCATCGATGTCTTTAAGAAAGAGAATGCATCCAGAAAGAGAACACCGGGAGAAATGACGATCACACGAAGAAAAGAAGAAGAAATCAAAAATTATAATATTAATGAAGTACGTCCATCGTGAATATCCTGCACTAATAATAAACGGCATTTAAAGACGCTCTACTATAGTAAACTAAATCACAGCGCTTACATTAACCATTAAGAACACTCATTTTCTTAAGGTCACCTGGAAGTGGTATTTTTTCACAATAAAGCTTTTGCCACTAATATATGTGTTTTGATGAGTGGAATGTGAATAAACAGTTAACTAAGGTTTTACAAAATCAGTTCTTATGTTATTTACAAATTTAAGTGTAGACCCCGACCCGAGAGGGCGCTGCTGTTCGTGACGTCAATCGAGGCAGACTTTGCCTGTAATGCGTAGGTAAACACAATTGCAAAGTACATGTATGGACCAAGTCGTGAGTTTGTACGTTTCAAAAAAAAAAAAAAAATGTTTTTTTTTTGTTTTTTTCCGGCAATGCCGACCAGTGTATTGCTGCTGAATGCAGAAAACACTTTTTGAAATGTACCAACTCACGACTTGGACGTACATGTACTTTGCACGTGTGTCTACTATACGCATTGCAGGCAATGTCTGCCTCGATTGACGTCACAAAAGGGGTAGGCGGAGTCAGCCCCCAAACAACTTTATATGTTTTTTAAACATATAAATCGTGACTAACAATTATTTAAAAAATTGTTTTATTGTTCGTAAGCATATACTCTTATGTTTGAAAGAAAAAATTATATTTCCAGGTGACTTTATATTGTTCGGATGATTTGCCATTGTATTTAAAGTGGTAGCCTAATCAACTCCCTTGCTGCAGTGATAAATTGTGTCGTCACTCTTGCTTTCATTTGTTTTTATTCGACATGCATATCTGGTATGAAACCAAGGATGTCTCGCAAGACTTAGGAAAAATTTAAGTGTTAACGAGGGGATATTGCTTCCATTTCCATTTCAAAATTTAAGCGTTAGTTTTAAAGGATGTGGGTACTTTTTGTAACACAAAACACAATGTCCACAGGATTACATTAAACTTACACCGTTTGAAGATAATAATATTAGAAAGCATCCCTGAAAATATTACTTGCTGAGGTGCTGTAGTTTTTGAGAAATTAGTAAAACATTGTCATGAAAATACGTTTTTACATGCTAAAATAGTTTACGTCTCATGACCACTGAGACGAAAAATTATTTTCAGCAAGTAGTATTTTCAGGGAAGCTTTCTACTATCATTATCTTCAAACTGTGTAAGTGTAATCTAAATCTGTGGACATTGTGGCTTTTGTCCTACAAAAAGTACATAGACCTTTAAGCGAAATGTTGATTTTTTTTAATTTTTTTTTTAACTTAAACTAACAAATCAAGAAAATGTCAAACTTTAATATAAAAATATTACCTTTGCTGCATCGTGGACCGGTGTATCCTGGCCTACAACTACATATGTTTGGGCGAACACAACTTCCCTGGATACACGAGGGACTACAGATTGCTAAAGAGATAGGACAACATGAGAGGATCAGTCAATCAATCAATCAATCAATCAATCAATCAATCAATCAATCAATCAACATTTATTTCCATATTACATCAATTAAACAATTGATTTTATAGAAACTAAAACTGTATCGAGGCATGACCGATTAAAAGCAAATGCTTGTAGGTTGGGATGACGTCAAAATTGCGGGAATTTATTTAAACAATTACTTGAACACTTGACTTTATATAGACTTGGTTTGAAGTCTGCGATTGTGGCTTATAGCCGATTTATTGCCTGAAAGAGCGCCCTCTTCTGCCAACTTACCCATTGAGCAGCTTCCGTAACGATCTCGGCGCCACCCTGTGCAACATTCCACTCTGGTAGCATACTGGGTCACCTGGTAATATTGTCTGTAAGAGGCTTTCCTATAATAAGTAGGAGGAAACGTAGCAGGAGATTAATATCAATCAATTAATCAATGATTAAACTTTAATATAAGGCACCAGTTCAACAGTTTTTGCTCATAGCGCCGTACAGTAGGCTTTCGAGAGAAAAAGGTGAGATTTAGGAAAGGTTTTGAAATTTGCTAATGAAGTAGATTGCCTGATGTTCTGAGGAAGATGATTCCACATCCTTGGTGCTGCGGTAGAAAAGGCACGATCCCCCCCAACTGGGTTTAGTTCTTTGAGTGCAAAACAATGAGAAACAGAAAAATTTATATCCCAATGACGTCTAACTCTCAAACAGCGCGCTCTCTGAGACTAATCGAGGAAAATCATTTGACGATATCTATTGTATAGTTTAGTCCAAACCATAGAACTATTTCTATGGTCCAAACAAAGACAGGTATTGGTTTTACAGATTCATTGATTTCATTTGATGCAATGATTTCATTGGATAAACATGCAGTGACGTAAACTTTCGATGTGTTTTGATTGGACCGATGTGATGTTTGGCAGCTACGCTTTAGATCACCTGCTTGCAGCAGCAGTGCATTTGTTTTATATACGTAGAATTTTACTGCGGTGGCCTGCTTGAGGAAAATACTGGGGGTCACCAGAAGGGACCGACTTCGCAACACAAGAGTACGTGAACTGCTTCACTACTATAACGATTTTCCAACTTCAAACAGAAAATAAACTCAAGTATTTTGGGCATGTTAACTGAATGGGCAGTGGCCGATACCCCAAAATTCTCTTAGAAGGCCACATTGCAGGAAACAGACCCAGAGGAAGACCAGGGAAACGATGGCTGGAAGATATCAAGCACTTCTGTGAAGAGGCTGACATACCATCTGTGGCATCAGCAGTACACCTAGCAAGGAACAGAGACCTATGGAGACTCTTAGTTGGGAAGCCATCTCCGGGATCTACCTCGGGAGGACGGCTATGATGATGATGATGATGAATTTTACTGCGTATAGCCCGGTTCATACTTCCCGCGAATGCGAATGCGATACGAATGATGACGAAAAATTCGCAGCATGGCAACTTTGTGCAACTCACTCGAATATCGCTGCGACAGGAGGGGTTGTGATGTCAAATTCGCTTCGCATTCGCATTCGCATTCGCATGAAGTATAAACCGGGCTTATCTCCAAATGAAATTAATGTAGGTGAAAGGTGAATATGGACGGGGAATGATGTGGGCTATCGTAGAGGCTATGACGCAGAGCCTGGGAGTGTGACGTCATATGTTCATGCTATTTGTAGGCCCAGTATATATTTTACTGCTAATTTCAATACAAATACAATTTTTCCTTTGAGATACATTTCGTTCATGTCAACATTTATTTCATGTCAACATCAATCAATACAAAGTGTTTCCAACTCATATTGCCAGTGTATTTTCTTTGACATTTGACCTATAACCCGGAAGTAATAACCAGAAGACTACTCACCGTGACCCATAACATCGGTTCCAACCCCAACATCCACATTTGTAGCTGTATCGCTCCGTGTAGTAGACCGTTCTAGATCTAGTACTGACGTAGGAGTACCTCTTACTGCATTCATTTATTCTGTTTTAATAAGAATAAATTGAGATAGAGTAGTAAAAATAATTCGTCAGACAAATTGTGTGAAGATGGGTAGTTCTACGCTCCAAGGCACACTATTGGTAATTACTCAAAATAATTATTAGCATAAAACCTTACTTGGTAACGAGTAGTGGGGAGAGGTTGATAGTATATATAAATTGTGAGAAACGGCTCTCTCTGAAGTGACGTAGTTTTCGAGAAAGAAGTAATTTTCCACGAACTTGATTTCGAGATCTCAGAATCAGATTTTGAGGTCTCGAAATCAACCATCTAAACGCACACAACTTTGTGTGACAATGGTGTTTTTTTCTTTCATTATTATCTCGCAACTTCGACGACCGATTGAGCTCGAATTTTCACAGGTTTGTTATTTTATGTATGTGTTGAGATACACCAAGTGAGAAGACTGGTCTTTGACAATTAACAATAGCGTCAAGTGTCTTTAACCGTAGCACGGCGTAGCACGAGTAAAAAGCCGGAATGGATATTTGTCTTATAATACCCCATACATAGGCCTAGACGTCTCGGTACCACGCAGTGCGGAATAGCACCCGGGTTGCTTTTTGTTTCCCGATGTGGAGCCGAGAGGAAATCGAACATTCAGGGGGTCACCGAGGGTGTCATTGTTGTTTTAACAGTATAGCACCGCGTAGCACCAGTAAAAAGCCGAAGTCAATATTATTAATTTGTCTTATAACACCCCATACATGGACGTCTCGGTACCACGCAGCGCGGAATAGTACCCGGGTTGCTAATGGTATAGTACATTGGTTGCTAATGGGTAATAATTGACAGTTACCGTTAGTGTCCACTGTCTTTAAGCAACTAGCGCAGAAATTCTGCGGTAAGTAGCCTGCAATTGGGCCCCGGTGTGGCACGTGTTCGCCCGTGCATTTATGAAACAAAATGGCTTCTAATCGCAAGTTGACGCAACTCTCTCAATACACACTGCTCTGGGACCAATTTCATAAACCTGTTTACCCTTTAAGCAGTTGCTTGTTGTATGCAGCAGAAAACGTATTTCACCATCATTTCTGAAGTTAGCGGAACTTTTCTAGCGCATATGGACGTTCACCGTGGGTTTGCATGGTTTCGTCACAGGTGTGCTTAACGCGGGTAGCCAGCATTTACCTTTGCTTACGGTAAACAGCTTTTTGAAACAAATTCTGCTAAGGGATGCTTTGTCGTCACAAAACAGCAGCTTACATTTTTTATGAAATTGTGCACAGGTGTCAACGGCCATAACCGCGCCAAATTCGCTTGACTCGTGGACTACGGGCCTTACTTACCCCGACTCTGCCACTGGTACCGCGATGCAGAGTACCAGCCCAATGCAGACGGCTACCTGTAGTAGAGAGTTCATTTCCACGGGGCAAGATGAGTGTCCCTTTCTGCCGGGAAGAATGCCAAATTTCAGCAATTTTAGAGAAATGGCGGACACAATACTCTCTTGATGCAAAAGAATGAAAGTTCTACTCCTCTGTCCGAGTGGCGGCGGTTTCGCTCCTTTTAGAGTGAAAGTCAATCTGTATCACTATATTTTTTGGGTGAAATTGGAACGAACTTCACTCTACATCGAGTTAAAGTATCCCATCGAGTTAAAGTCTGCCATGACTTTGCATAGAGTGGTATATTGGACATAATGAGTGGTTTTCAGTCTTTTACATTAAAAGAGGCGGACAAAATGAGTGTTTTTTTACCAATCTTTTACATTAAAGGCAGTGGACACTATTGGAAATTACTCAAAATAATTATTGGCATAAAACCTTACTTGGTGACAAGTAATGGGGAGAGGTTGATGGTATAAAACATTGCGAGAAACGGCTCCCTCTGAAGTGCCATAGTTTTAGAGAAAGACGTAATATTCCACGAATTTGATTTCGAGACCTCAGATTTAGAACTTGAAGTCTCGAAATCAACAATCTAAACGCACACAACTTCGTGTGACAAGGGTGTTTTTTCTTTCATTATTTTCTCGCAAGTTCGATGACCGATTAAGCTCAAATTTTTACAGGTTTGTTTTTTTATGCTTATGCTGAGAAGCACCAATTGTGGAAGCTAGTCTTTGACAATTACCAATTGTGTCCACTGCCTTTAAAAGAGTATCTGCCACTATTTAGCTTTTAAGTTGCTGTATGTGTAACACCCTAACCAAACACAGACTAGGCCTATATGCAAGGGCACAAATCTCCATGGTAAAGGGCACCTTATAAACATTGTTAACTTCTACTGGCGCATTTTAAGGGCACCAAAACCATGACCAGGGTCCAATTTCATAGAGAGCTGCTTAAGCACAAAATTTTGCTTAAGCAAAAAAAAAAATACTTGCTTAGTAAAATCATATAACCGGCCAAGACTCGACTCAAATGTTATGCTAAGTAAACAACAGCTAAATACCAGTCACAAGCGATGTATATGGCATGAAACTTGGGCTAGTAACATGTGTAAAAAAAGCGAGCTATTTTCGTGCTTAAGCAATTTTTTTGCTTAAGCAGCTCTATGAAATTGGCCCCAGGGGGGCATGGAAGCAATCGCTTCCAATGCCACCGTGAAGTATCAGGCCTGCAAACAGAGAACTCTTATAGTGTCCACCAAAAAGACTAACTGTATAGAGGGTCATCTTTTAGTTAATGTTTACGTAAAATAAAAAAAATAAAAAATAAATAAAAAAAAGGATGACATATATAAGTTCATAATAGCCAAGTTGTTTTTTCCGAAAAACATTTCCCTCTGAAACAAAGTCGTAGGACTATTCGAATAAAAAAAAATGCAAAAACGCAACAACCAAAGTTAAGGGACTTGTTTTTCTACAGCTTTGTTACGTTTCGTGAAATGATTATGGTTCACACTTTTGTCAGCTCTACCGATCTTGTATAGTACCTTTTCATTCATAAAACTTACCATAAAATCGTACTTTGTAAAAGGCACAATAGAGATTTTGATGTTATAAAACATTTAATATTGTTAGAAACGACCAATTTACCACCCAAGGACGTCTCAAACCGCTTCCCCTGGTCACCTGGCAAATTAATTCATTCCTTAGCCTTGCTCAAGGCAGTCGCATTATTCGCTCCGAAAAGACGCCGCTGTAAACCCACCCGTATACCCTGTGCGTGGTGCGTGCGATCACACCGCATGACCCACCCGTATACACACTGTCACATCGTACGAATACTGTGCACACAAGTCATCCGGACGGCCTCCGCATGCGGATAGTGTACGGGGACATCGTGTCGTGCGATGTTACGCACAGTGAATACGGGTGGGTTTTTATACAGCGGCGGTCTTTTTTTCGGAGTGAATAATTCGACTGCCTTGAGCAAGGCTATTCATTCCTTAATAAACCATCTCAGCTCCCTGGGGGAGTATACAGCCTGCGCAACAAATATTTGCTTCCAAGCTAAAACCAATCACAAGAACTGTCTCTGCCCTCCCAGGTACCCATTTACCCATGGGTGGAGAGAAGCAATTATAGTTGAGTGTTTTTCTCACGGACACACCATTTATGTCACGACCGGGAGTCGAACCCACACTCTGCTGAACAGAAACACCAGAGCGAGCATGAGTGTGGTGCTCTTACCCACCTGGCCGCGACATCTCATAAATAATGCTAACTTACCTCCGAAGGTGACGCCAATGTACGCTCCTCTGTGCTTGGTTCACTGTCAGGACAATTTTCAACGAATACTTGTACCTAAGATGCAATTAATGTTGAGATGTCTAGAGGTCTGTTCTCGACGTCTTCAGGATGCAGTCTGACTACACAGAAACCGTTCTTGGCTCTTATAGTTCCACCAAACCCCCACATCCGGGAAAAACCTTAGACTTGATTCAAGTCCCTTTCTCGTAAAGAGAGGTACCTATATATCCGCCGTCAAAATGTAGCTATTGTGGTATCACGCAGCAATGTTTACATACGCATAAGTGAATGGATTTACATAGGCCATTTTCGAAACCACGGCTTTTGCTTTGGATTCGGCTTTAGGCCGTCTGAAGCCCTAAGAAGGTTTACGTAAATGCCAAAATAGTCGCGGGGCCAATCTAGCCTGGGCCGAATCTGGAGACGAAGCCGTGGATTCGAAAAGGGCCATGAAAGGAAATTTGAACTGCGGAATCGAAGTCCCTGCACAGGTTGATGGGCAGTTATCTGATGTTAGGCGATGGGGCTGAAAATCACGGGATTGTGACTTGAGTCAAGTCTAACCTCAGTTGTGCACGTCCCTGGAATAAGGAACTCATGACTCGAGTGGGTGATAAACTATGTCCTGTTTCAACATCCACACCAAAATTTATAACAATTTAGTTTGTACTCAAACAATATTGAATTCGATGTTTTGTGTTTAGATTTTGACAGTTCTTTGTTTACCCCAATAATGTTTTAAGTGTCGCAAATCCGGAATCTCTGAGCCAAGTGCAATATTTGAAACCAGGAAGTGATGAGTTGTAACCGATATCTGTCATTAGAAGCAACATTCGGTTTCAGCGCCAGGCACCAAGGTTTGCCCAGGGGATTATGTTCACCTCCGTGACCCTAGTCTATTGTCAAGTCGTGCCCATCTTGTGTCAATACGTTGCCAATTCCATGTGTTCGTTCAGTGCCCGGACCCAATTTCATATAGTTGCTTAACCCTTTGCACGCTACCAGGCTGTGCACACAGTATTCTCCTGGCGCTGAACTTCCTGTGTGGCGCTACTAAAATGCACATACATTTTTACAAGACTTTTACTCTGTGAAGAACGTGTTTTGGGCTAAATTGCAATATAAGTTTTTTACTCAGTATTTTATTTCCCATCTAATGCAGTATTAAAAATTATGGTTTTTGGATAAAGAATAACCAAAATACGCGTATTTCATTACCACTATTCTATCACTGGTCGCTAAGCCCGCATCACCGGCCGCCAGGGCCAGTTGCTGTCGATTTTCATCGGGGCCATCGTCCGATCCAGACCCATCGCGCTCAGACCCAGTGTCGTGTTCATGTACATCGTTATCGTTGAGACGTACACAGTCAGTACACGTACACAGTACATGTTGGGCGCTATCGGTCAATCTGCGCGATCGCGCAAACCCATTCCCGCACGATCGGTAGATCGCGCAAAGCCTTTCCTGCGCGATCGGCTGATAACGGGAAAAAATACTCGTAGCGCGACAGGTCAATCGCGCAAATTGTTTTAAATTCATCTTTCAATAGCGCAGCGCGATCGGTTGATCGCGCAGATTGACCGATCGCGCCCAACACACACATGTACAGCTAGATGCATGTAGCTGGATGAGGGTCAGGGGTCAATAGTTTCCCAGAGTTCCTCATCTATTTACTCCCCGTACTGCTGGGCGACTGGAGTCGCCGACAGCGCGCAGGGAATAAACAAGCTGTGTACGTATCAACGATAACGACTGTAGCTGTAGTCGCCGATAGCGCGCAAAGGGTTAAGCACAAACAGAACCTGAGCACAACAAAATCATGCTTACCAGAATATTAAGGTTACCGGCCAATGTGACTGTCTGAGACATGGCATCCTGCTTGTTCTTGCTAAGCAGGAAGATTTTAAAGGCAATGGACACTATTGGTAATTGTCAAAGACAAGTCTTCTCACTTGGTGTATCTCAACATATATGCATAAAATAACAAACCTGTGAAAATTTAAAGTCACCTGGAAGTGGTATTTTTTCAAAATAAAGCTTTTGTCACTAATATGTGTTTTGATGAGTGGAATGTGAATAAACAGTTAACTAAGGTTTTAAAAAATCAGTTCTTATGTTATTTACAAATTTAAGAGTAGACCCCGACCCGAGAGGGCGCTGTTCGTGACGTCAATCGAGGCAGACTTTGCCTGTAATGCGTAGAGTAAACACAGTTGCAAAGTACATGTACGGACCAAGTCGTGAGTTTATAGTCTGTAAAAAAACATTTCGGATTGCACGAAACTACATGCAGCACAGTAAAAGTTTTTTGCAATCTGTATTCGCGTCGTACGTGGATTGTAGCATTCAGGTCTGTAACTTAATAATAACAGTACAGTATTAAGAAATGTTTGGGGTGTTATAAAACAAATATTGACTGCTTTTACTCGTGCAATGGTTAAAATGGCGTCGCCTCGGGAAAATAGTACGCTCCGGGGATCACCTCGGGAGTCATATAGTTTTAACCATAGCACTCGAAGCAGTCAATATTTGTATACTATCAACCTCTCCCCATTACTCATTACCAAGTAAGGTTTTATGTTAATTATTTTGAGCACTTACCAATAGTGTCCACAACCTTTAAGCAGCCCCATTCAATTGGGCCCCGGACGACATCCAATATACATGTGGTGCGTTTTGCATTTTAGATGGAAAAAACACTCGACGAAAGTCCGACTTGAGTCCCAAGTTCAAGTTCCTAGGGGGCTGGCGCCTTGCGTGTATTATTGGGTTTTCCCCTTTGGAGTCCCACAAAAACGTCCACAAGTATGTTCACACCGGGGACTTAACCCCTTTGTGAAACAGCTCCCATGTTTCGTACAAACACTACGTCTGATGCCTTGCTAAAAATTAATGTGGATTTATTTTGGTGTTCTTGTGAAAATTACCGTCGTAACAGCTTTTTGGCAATTCTTAATATCAAGATAGACTTCTGATGAATCGTTCACATGTGATCTTTATTGTATCTTTCTTGTAGTTAAATATGCATATAAATCAGTATTATGTTGAAAACAAAATCGTTTTTCTTTTACCTTCAAATTGAACGTTTTCAATTAAACACAAATTTCCTTAAAATCTTCAGAATAACTCGAATAAGCATGTTCATTGCAACTACTTGATGGTTTGAACTTGATAATGCACTATAGTTTTAATATGACTCTTTATATAAATGTTTAAGAGTATAAAGAGGGTTAGGGTCTTGTCACACGAGGCAACTTTTACAGGCAACTTGGAGGCAACCAACTGCAGTGCATGCTGCACGGCCACTTTGGTAGCTCACGACTCATTCTTCAAAATGTATGACGATCCACAAGAAGAAATTTGAGAATATTCAATTGTGAATGCCTTTCCTTCAAAGATGAGATTGCCTGAAACTGGTTGCTTGTAATTTGTCTGGTGTGACATGACCCTTAGTTTACGGGGAGGGGGGGGATGCAAAACGGTTGAATATTTATTTTCGCAAAGTAGCAAAACTACTGTTTTTCATCGTGAAAACGGAAGACGCCAAAGCGCCCACAGGCAGAGTGAGAGCTGACACTTCTTAAAAACTTGTTTCTGTCTTTTCCTCATTATATTCCCTAAACCATCAGCTCCCTTGGCAGTGCACATCCTATGTTTCTATAAGTCAATCACAAGAGCCATCTCTGTCCTCACATGTACCCGTTTAGAAAAGTACTTATAGTTGTTTTGCTCAGGGACACACTCTGTATTAAAATGTAAAGGAGTGAAAAACCACTCTTTGCGTGGGTCTTCCACTCCTTTAGATTGAAGTTTGCATCTTTTTTAGTGATTTTTCACTCTGTCCTGAAGTGAAACCCCTCTAAAAGAGTGAAATAACCACCACTCTTTTAAAAGAGCCAAATGAGGGACAGCTCGAAATGTAAAAAGCGGTGTTTTTCACTCTTTTACGCTATAGAGAGCAAGGTTAGTGCCATGAACGGGATTTGAACTCACACCCTGATAACTTGGCCAATAAAACTTGAGCCAGACGCCCTATACGTCGCTCAGTTACGCTTAGGGGGTGGGGGCACGATATTTAGTACAGAGTTGTTTGGTTACTTAAAACTAATTAGATAATACATCAGTTTGTGGTAGTTAATGTTTGCTCGGTTTCGGACGAGGAAAGTCTCGATTCCCTCCAAAGCAACGACTCGTTCCGTATCCTCACCATAGAATCGTCTCTCTCACTAAATGTTGGCAAAGAAAAATGACGCGCTCTGGGATTGTCCTCTCTGTAGTGGACCAATCGCAGCTCGGTGTACGGGTCAGCTGATATGACGTCACCGCCGAGTTTAACACTGTGGATTTTGAAGTAGTGTACGTTGATTGGGCGCAGGATGTTCTTGTCGTGACCCGTGTTTTGTAGGGTGGGTTGTTCTGAACGCCAACAATTGCGTTCAATAATGGAGTCACTATCATGAGTAAAGTTTGGTGGGTGGCCGAAGAACCAGTTTTGAATTCGCACTGATGCCACATTGTTGAAAATGGTGCTGTTGATGTAATCTGTTATGTAAGGCTTCTCTTCGTTCATTGGTTGAACGTACTCGTCTACGTCAATCTTAACCATCCAATGAACGTTGTGCTTGTATCTCCAGACGCAGTCATTCTCATGCGCTATTTGGACCTCGAGGTAAGTCTTGAACCTAGACACACTGTGCGCCCATGGAATGATAGTTACGAATCCATTCTCGATGTAGTCGGTTAGACTCTCAGGGAGCGTAGTCTTTGTCTCGAGCTCATTGTCGTAAATAAATACATGTTCCACACCGACAAATCGGTGATAGTCTAGCCACTCCGGAATAAAACTATCTGAGTTTTTCACCATTGTGCAAATGGCTAATTTGTAAAGTTTCTCAGGTGACGCTCCGGATGTACATACTGTGAGATTCACGTACGTGGTATTAGCGGCAAGTCGACGTAGGTTAATTTTGAATCGAACACGCCACCGGAACGGCTCCGGGATGGGGCACGTCAAGACGACAACATACTGAGGAAAATGTCCAAAGCTCTGTCGATCCTCTAGGATTTGTTTAGTTTCGCTCATCTGGCCGTCCGAGAACTCACACCGGAACGGACCTTCATGCCACCGGTGTTTCAAGAGTTTCAGACCCACAAAGATAACCTCTCCAGACATAGGATCCGAAAATACCGAATGAAGATCCGGTAGCTCCGGCGACGATAGCTTGTCGCGTAGATAACATGTGTCAGTCGTCGGGGAACCATACATGTAGTAGCTTTCATTTACAACAAGAGTCCGTTTAAAACGCATCACGTCTTGGTAATCCGGTGGGTTCCGAGATATGGAGGCAGGGAGAACAATGTGGTAGATGAAAAATACATAAACGATTCCCACAACACACAGAGAGGCGAAAATCCGGCCTACTGGTACGTTATATGTCGGAACCATCACTAGATGGTGACGTAGTGGTGATTTTCTTGATTGCGTTTCCATCTTTAATTGCCAACATTAGATGCACAGAAGCTCGGAAAATAACGTCATCTGTGAAATGAAAATGACAATGTTTAAAGACAATGTTTAAAGACAGTGTTGACTCACAATATCGTGCCAATATGCAACAGTTGCTAGTGGCACTGTGGACACTAACTCAATAGTGGACTTTCGGGACGCTTGGTGGCAGCAGACTTACCAGGTAAAATCCATTGTTCTCGGTAATGTGCGCATGCTTGGAACAACATAAACAATAGACCTTATCGCAAATACCAATGCGCAAGCGCAGACTGTTGAATGAGGTGCATTGTGGGATAGATACGCATCAAATTTTGCTACCAGCTAGACCACAATGCACCTAATTCCAAGCTTTACGCGCGCGCCCCGGTATTTGCGAAAAGGTCTATGGAAATTTACCTGGTAAGTCTGCTGCCACCAAGCGTCCCAAAGTCTCCCACTAATTACTCAAAAGAATTGTGAGCATAAAAGTTTACTTGGTAACGAGCAATGAAAGCTGTTGATGAAACATTGTGAGAAATGGCTCCCTCTGATGTATAACGTAATTCTTGAGACAGAGTTAATTTCTCACTCAAAGTCTTTTAATTTTAGACATCTGATGAAAGCACACAATTTTTGTGCAACAAGGGTTTTTTTTTTTTTTTCTTTCACTATTCTCTTGCATGCAATTTTGATGGCCAAATTGAGTCAAAATTTTCACAGATTTGTTACTTTATGCAATGTTTGGATACACCATGTGAAAATACTGGTCTTTGGCAATAAAGGCGTCCATTGCTTTAAAGACAAAATGTGTTGACTCACTGTATTCCGTGCCACTATGCAACAGTTGTTTTAAAAAGGGGACATTTTAACAAGGAATGGTGAAATGTCCCACAGAGGTGCGAAAAATGGCGGCCGCCATTCCCTCGGATAAGCAGCTTAACACACATACGTGTAATCCACTTCAAGCATGTTGAACCACATTTTAAGAACTGTATACTTAGTACTTGTGTGAACAACAAACTCCACATGCAAATAATGCAGAACATGCCCAACAAGGTGATATTATATCCCCGATGCAAATACATTAGATCAAATACATTTTGTGTAGCTAGTCTACTATTCATTTATTGTTTGGAGCTTAGAGCAGTTAAGCGATAAAAGTTGTTGGAAATGCACAGAAGACTTTTTATTATATCTTGGATTTTGGGGGGCCGGTACAATTGGGACCTTCGAGTGTTTTGATAAAGATTGAAGCTGCCAACCTTAAAGGCTCTAATGGACGGATACCTTTGGTAATTGTCAAAACCTGTTTTCTCACTCTTTAAATCCCAACATTATGCATGAAATAACAAATCTGTGAAATTTTGAACTCAATTGATCATCGAAGTTGCAAGAGAATAATGAAAAAAGAAAAAATCATTGTTGCGCAATTTAATCTGTGTGCTTTCAGACGCTAATAATATAGGCTTCATGCATGAAGTCTTATATCATTATTTGAGTGAGTAGAAATAACCTATTTCTTAAAAACTATGTTACTTCAGAGGGAGCCGTTTTCACAATGTCTAATACTATCAACAGCTTCCCATTGCTCATTCAAGTAAGTTTTTACTTAACAACTATTTTGAGTAATTACCAATTATAGTGTCCGGTGCCTAATAAGGCACACATTATAGGTGATGGGGTGGGTTTTACAAACTAGGCCCCACAATTGTGTCGTGTATAAAACTTGGTCCCAACTGTTTTTATGTGTGACAAGATAAATGTTCACAAGGAAATGGGATTTTCCGCTGGTAAACAAGGAAATATTATATACCAAGGAATGTTATGATTGAATGGTCTTATGATCAAAGTTAAGGTGGCAAGATAAGATAAGAAATTATCAAATTGAAAATATTATCCCACACAAAAGGGGAAAAGTGGAATGCCCTTTAACTGCCCTACAGTCATAGACAAAAATGTATTTTGTAGAATAATAAAGCAATAACTCTGAATAATATCATGTCACGCAGGACATTTTTTATGCAACTTGGAGGCAAATAATAGTACTGCATGTAAAATGCACTTTGGTTGTAAAACATACATTTTTCATGATATTGGAATAAACATGTGGATGTTTCATCATCTTGGAGATTGCCTGAAACTGGTTGCCTTTAAATTGCCTATGACATAAAGCCTTTTGAGAAAACAAACATTTTATCACGAAAACTCATAACCCTCATCTGATTTTGCGGTACACCATTTTAGATTACACCATATTAAAGATGTTTATACAGTGATTATGAAGACAATCAAAGTATCTAATCAAAGCCTTAACTTAAATGTAGTGGACACTATTGGTAATTACTGTAAATAATTATCATCATAAAACCTTTCTTGATTAATAGCAATGGGGAGATGTTGATAGTATAACACATTGTGAGAAACAGCTCACACAGAAGTGACGTAGTTTTCGAGAAAGGAGTAAATTTCCACAAATTTGATTTCGAGACTTCAAGTTTAGAATTTGAGGTCTCGAAATCAAGCATCAGAAAGCACACAACTTCGTGTGACAAGGGTGTCTTTTTTTTCATTATTATCTCGCAACTTCGACGACCGATTGAGCTCAAATTTTCACAGAGTTGTTATTTTATGCATATGTTGAGATACACCAACTGTGTGAATGCTAGTCTTTGACAATTACCAATAGTGTCCACTGTCTATAACACACCACCGGCTTATTGCAGAACCAACACAACTCCTTGTTTACAGTCACATGGGTTCTACATTGGTATGTTTTATTGGTATGTATTTTTTATCAACAACATTATCACATTGTGATCAAAGGGTCAAATTACATGACAATCTTTAGATAAAAACATCAGAGTATAAGACGACAACAGACTGCCCCATTCTGTGTCTTTCTGAGCCGCAAAGTGGTCAATATTGGATTTCGATCCGGATGCTGCGTTGTTTGACTGAGACTACAGCTACGGCTAGAGCAGTGCGTCTGACAGTATACACCTTTTTTAACATTTTATAAATTTTATGCATGAGGTACGTCACAATGCTGATCCAAAACGAGGCGATGGGCGCAGCCACTGCAAGTGATGGGGAACGTGCGCACATAGCCTCATTTTGGGTAAGTAAGAATTATGACGTCATGCATAAATATTAAGAGAGGCGTATTGATCAATAGGCCGACGTGCGCGATCTAGCCGTAGCTGTAGCCGAAGTCGCTGTTTCGGACACAGATTTAGGGTTTATACTGAACTAAAATATAGGTCCGACCCAAATGGATGGGTCAGACTCAATGATCTTGATTCATCCATGGAGGTGGAATTCTACCCCCATGATTCATCCAAGGAGGTAGAATGTAGGTTTCAACTCGAAGTTTCGATCAGCATGCTCTGATCGTCTTCTGGAGAAAGCTAAACTTGTGTATCTGGGTACTCATTTCTCTATAATGGTACAACCATGTATAACGATCTCGTTTATTGATGAGTGGTTTGGTCTCAACGTTTCGATTGGTATAATATTCTGCTCGTCTTTAGGAGGTGACGATGGGTATGCATCAACATACTTCACAATGACTCCACAAAATAAATTTGTTATGGACAAACACTTGCTTCAAGGTCAGGTGGTTGGTTGCCAATTGGTGAGCATAAAGAAATTTCCTCAACAAATTAACTAGTCAATTTTCTAGTCGCAAAACGCACTTTAGGTGATTTTGTCTTTTATTCCTGTTTAAAGACACTAGGCAATATTATTGGTAATTGTCCAGTCTTCTCACTTGGTGTATCTCTACATTTTATGCATACAAATTTGAGCTCAATTGGTCATCGAAGTTGCGAGCTTTGTGGAAGTGTGCCTTGTTTCACCATAGAGGTAGATTTCTAATACCTCCGTGATTTTTCTCTGAATGTGAACAATTGTAAAGGTTTTACTAAATATTGATTTCAAATCCTTATTACTTTATATTAGATACAGACAAACTGTCGAACCGTGTCCCTTTATTTTCGGTCATGGAGGCCTTCCGGTTGTAGGGTCAAACAGGGTGTGGTGGTTGATGTGTTGCACATTGTGGTCCAGAATTAAAATATTTCACCTTAGTGAACATTTCTGCTTAAAAACTTACCCCGTCATTTCTCTTAAATCTGTTACTGAAGCCGGTGAAGATGACTGTCCTTTCCTCATCGCAGACTGCATGAAGTCTTGTAACATTGCGCGGGAAATGAAAACCTCATCGCGAATAAAATCACCAAGAAAAAAAAGGGGGCAATAGCTGTCGAGCTTCCCCTCACCATAAGGCAGCAAGTTAACTTAACATGACTTCTTTAGCAAAGACTAATAAGTTGCTGTTAAGTATTGACTGCTCGTTCCAGACGACTGTTTTATGATGTTTTAAACCGTATTTGAAAGATCCACATGGGCCCCTTGCCCGGGGCGTTAAAAAATAAAAAAGTTGATTCCGTTTATAAATTTTGCCGGGGTGAATGTATCATCGGCATAAAGGCTAATTATAAAACAAAAGTAATGTCAAAATGGTAATAATTTTGGTTTACAATTACACCAATATTAGCACTGTAGCACTTTCTTTTACAATATTACACCAATATTAGCACTGTATCTCAGACTTTCCAGAGTTCTGTAAAAAAATCACAGGCATATACTTAGGTGGGATTCGAACCCACGACCCTTACAATTCTATAGAGCAGTGTCTAACCATCATGGTCTACCATCATGGTCTTACCATGGTCTTACCGACTAGACCACCCGGTAACCTTTGAGGCGGTTCGGAACATTGGTGACACACTCCCTGGGGCCGTACCTACGTAACTGCCGCACTTGGCAAGAAATAGCCGTATAGACAACAACAAAACAAAAGCTGTTTACAAAGGGCGAATGGGCGAGCACTGTACAGTTCCTGTGACGTGCATAATGTTTTACGTTTAATGAAGCCACAGTTGGTTTGTTTAGCTCAATAGTCAATATCTTCATCTGCTCATAACGTTTACGTGATAAGATCATGCGATAACTTCGTGCTGTACAAAGAACCTTGGTTTCCAAAGTTATTTTGCAAACTTGCAAATGAGAAGTAATACTTCCAATGTTCTTAGAATGCATCTTCGAGCATGGAGGCAATGCTTCAAGCAATGTGTATGTATTCGTAGCCCTATTATCCCGCGATTGAAGTGGGATTTTAGTTAGGTCCAGTAAAACAAAATACAGTTGGGATCGTCCGGGGTTTTCCAAAAAGAGGAGGATGTTACAAGTTCTTAACAGACAGTAAGTTAAATAAGAAATGCACATACATTTTGTATTTTCTTTAATAAAAAGTATTTAACAAGAGAAAAAAAAAGGATGCGGCGTAATAAAAAAAAAGATGATCGAGGGAGCGGACGATTAACGGGTTCTTTATTTCCCCTTCTACCACATCACAGCACAGAGGAAGGTATAATGTTTGCCGATGTTTGCCCTGTCGGCCTACACCAGTGAAAACACAGAGCAACAGGTAGCCTATGGGTTTACTACATCATAGCTCCTCCTTTAGGAGTCAAAGAAGAACACATTAAATCCAGAGATTGCATGCACTTTCATGATGAAGAAAGGGCTCATCTCAAAAAGTTCATATTTTATGGAAGATTTCACAATCATGAAATCACCATAACCCACACAAAAATTCATTTATGGAAGATGCCACACTCGTACCCCCCCCCCCCCCCCCATTTGCCTGCAAAACAAAAAATGTTACAGGGTCTTTAAATTACCATTTCTCCGTGGTTATCGTCGAGTAAACACATGTAAACATGAAGTTGCGATATTGACTCGGAGACAATGTGACTTACAAAACGGTCCAGCATGGTTATAATAGGTATCGGCTTTTGAGTACCTGGTGTGTGACGTCATCGGAGGACTGAGTCTATGGGTGCGTTCGTTTAGCTTCCCTGGGTCAACCCCGGTGTGTGACGGGTTTTTTTTTTTTCTAGGACGAACGTGAGTTATTATCTGCACACGTTCGTCCTGGGAAAAAAACCGCCACACACCGGGATCGACCTGGGGAAGCTAAACGAACGCACCTATTAATCCGTGAGGTGGAAATCCACCACGTGTTCGATCCGTCGTCCCTTGACTTTCGTTAGGCTGAACCTTTTGACCCTGAGTCACTGCTGGCGTTTGATTGATCTGACCAGCACTGAATGATGGAAATTCCACCTTAAATTTTGCCCTGGGGGAACAACATATGTTTTTGTTCTTTTACCACAAGGCAAACTTTTTGAAAAGTCTGAATTCAGATGTCTAGAAATTGTATTCATCCCGAGCCCTGTCATAGTTTGCTATCCATTATAACATCAATAGGCCTAGTCTAATTATAATACTACCTAGTTTATAGGCTCACCTTTTTGCCTTTTTACCTGAGCTTTTGGGAATTGTGGAAAGCAATAATTAAATATTTCGTAATGAAAACAAAGTTAATTTTAATTTACACTTCGGGCCGCCGGACCCTGCCTGGTTTTGATTTTTTTCTTTTCTGCACATCAGCATGGCATCCTCAAAAAAATGTTTCTGATTTTTTGTTTTAAAGGAACACATTGCCTTGGATCGGTCGAGTTGGTATTTGAAAATCGTTCTGTAACCGTTTGTTGTAAAATGTGTATGGTTAGAAAGATATTGTAAAAGTAGAATACAATGATCTACACAAATATGCCTCGAAATTGCGTGGTTTTCTTTTTACCCTGTCGACTAACACGGTCGGCCATTTATGGGAGTCAAAATTTTGACTCCCATAAATGGCCGACCGTGATAGTTCGCGACGTAAAAGGAAAACCGTGCAGTTTCGAGTGATACTTGTGTGGATCATTATATTCTACTTTTAAAACATCTTTCTAACCATATGCATTTCATAACAAACGGGTTCAGACGCTTTTAATAGACCCACTCGTCCGATCCAAGGCAATGTGTCCCTTTAAGGACTCCCTCTTTTAATCGATTAAGAGAAGAAACTGACATCGAAGAGAATTACCGGGTACGGCTGTGGTAGCAATTTCGTGCAGAAAGCGCGGCCGGGGTGGGGTCCCCCACGTGTCGAAATACTTATTCGAAACTGTGTGCAGTTATAACACTCTCAGGTCATAGGTTGAAAGTTGTTGACCCCCCCCCCAAAAAAAAAAAACCCATCTGTAACCTCGTGTCAGCGTTTCTCGACCTCGCATAATTTAGTGTTTTTACAACAAAACGGGGTGCAGTCGAGGTTGTCTGCATCCCCCACACGCTGCTGGTTATTTACGTCTGGCACCTGTACTCTGCAAAGTAAACAATGCATGCATTAAAAACGGTGAAGCGCTAGATGGTCTGGTTCAATAAATCATGGAGTAATGGAGTAACACAGGGGAGGTAATGTGTGTTTACGTTAGCTCAGCTGAGTCTGTTTGCCTTTCTTTTATATCCTGAAGTAAACAGACACACCCCCAAGACTTACTTTATTGCATGCTGGGGTTTATCTACAGCAAACTATGGGCACACAAACAAGGGTAAATGTTGACCCAGTCGACCCTAAAGTTGTGCTGAAGTGAGGAGTCTAGGTTCGTTGCTGTGACCCTAGCGCTAGCTCGAGTCAAGGACACACATCTGTTTTGTTCTTTTCGGTGTACAGAAAACTGTTAAGTTGCAGCACCGTTCGAGTATTATTGTAATTAAATAAGTGTTTTTACAGCCCTGAGCTTGAAAACTGTCCCAGGAATTCTGCAAGGGTCAGCGCAACTCTTCATTAACTGTGAGATTCTCTGTGGATCATCAAGAGTTCAGACATGGCGCAAAAGGAGACGGATTTCGGGCCACTTGTTGGGGCGATTGATCAAGGAACAAGCAGCACTAGATTCTTGGTAAATAGCCATTTATAATTTAGATTGTTTTCAGAACTTTTTGTGATTGAAGTTTGAGTTTATTTATGATGGACAAAGACGCCTAATGAAGTGATGATAAACCATGGAGCTATATCAAACTAACTTAAACTGACACGAAATTAAGCTAACTGCTAAGTAAGTTTTATAATATATTATTAAATATTACCACACTCAGTAAGTTTACAACCCTTACATCAGAACAGCAGTAGGGCCTACCCCATTGATTCCGAGAGAGAGAGTGGGTATATGCCAAAACCGGTTAGGTTTTAAAACTTCAGAAAAGTTTCGAATGGCTCCACCACTTTTTCATTCGATATAAAATAATATAGTATCTAATTTACCTGATTGATATATCCCTTTTTGTAAAAATGAGTGAAAAAGTGGTGGCGCCTTACGGAAAGTTGTCCAAAACTTCTTTCCTCCATGGCTTTATGCCTCCAAACCATGTCATGACTGCTGTGTGTTGTTGGTTGTTAAAATGTCTGTCCTACTTATTTCCAAGTTTCGAGCAGCATTTCTCTACACTCTTGATTTATTTGTTATCTTTTCAGGTTTTCGCCAGCAAGACCTCAGAACTTTTGAGCTACCATCAAGTGGAAGTTAAACAGTCTTTCCCAAAAGAAGGGTAAGCAATTTCAGGCAAAGTTTCCCACTGAATAGAGTAGGGGAAAGTTTCTGTGTCACGCCATCACGTTTTCATTTGATATAAAATAGTATAGTATCTAACTTCAATGAGATATCTCTTTTGTGAAAATGTGTGAAAAGGTGGTGGCGTGATACGGAAAGTTATCCATGAGTAGTTGTGATGATCGTAACCCTAGATCCTCCCGATCGGCACTCGATTTGACGGCAGAGGATCAAGGGTTTACAATCATGGCAACTACGAATAGAGCTGATTCAACACAAAAAGAAGTTAAGCTCAACAAAAGTATTCTTACTAATATAAGAATTGTTGAATTAATAGAGTTTGTTAAATTTGCATCGGGATAAAAAATACTAATTTGGGTTATAGTTGCGATAACATAACCCTCCTCCCGACAACGAGGAGGAGGGTAACACTAGTAACATTATTGCAATTAATTTGGTTTTACCATACAGCACTGTGTAGTGTACACGGTACTTTCCCGAGTTGAGTTCTGTGAAGAAAAACAAATCACAGGCATATCTAGGGAGGGATTCAAACCCAAAACCTTTGCAATTCTAGAGCATTTATTGATTTATAAATATTTGTTATTGCAGATGGGTGGAAGAAGATCCGAAGGAGATCTTAGCAACTTGCTCGGAGTGCATCGAGCGTGTCGTGGAGAACCTGCAGAAGATGAACATCGATCCCATCAACATTAAAGCGATCGGAATCACCAATCAGAGAGAGTCTACTGTAGTCTGGGATCGAATCACCGGAGAGCCGCTGTTTCCCGCAATCAGTAAGGATCATGGGAGGGCAGTGTTCCATCCTACTTTGAAAATTAAAGGTTGGGGAGGGTGAAGTGCAAAGCCTTTATGGTGTGTGGGCCACGAGAGTCACTGTTTCCCGTATTTAGTAAGGATCATGGGGAGTGTTCTCCAACTTTAAAAACTGAAAACTGCTGGGGGCCTGGGGAGCCTAGTGACGTGAGTGAGCGTGAAGCCTTTGGGAGCATGAAGCGCAAAGCCTTTACTGCCTCAAAATTAACCAAAGGTAAACATGTAGTCATTGTTGTCACAATTCATTTCTTTTTGCCCATGCTCAGTTTGGTTGGATACACGCACTGCAACGACAGTTCAGAAACTCATAGAGAAAACACCGGGACAAAACAAAGACCATTTGCAGGTAAGCCAAGTCCCCCCCCCCCCCTCCCCCCCCCCCTCCTCGACACCATCGTAATTCCTCCCCCTGAGAGACGGTCTACAGAACTAGCAATCGTATTAAAATGAAAATCTTCACAACTCGAAAACCTAGGTTTGGGGTTTTGTATTTCACTTAAATAATTCCTGTCTGATTGTCGTTTTTGTTTGTTTTACCAAAGTCGCTTTGTGGTCTTCCTCTGTCGACATACTTCAGTGCAGTGAAGCTCCGATGGATTCTAGATAACTCAGCTGATGTCAGGAAAGCTGTCGATGAAAACAGGTGCTGCTTCGGTACAATCGACTCCTGGCTCATGTGGGTAAGAAAGCCTAGCCCAATGTCAGATATGCTGGTTGGGATTTTAGTCCCTACCTGACTGTTTCCCAATAGGGAAATGGGATACAGGACAAGTGCATTGGGGAAATCAATCAAACAACCGCAGAGACAGCAAGGGTTCATCGCGCCAATCTCTTGTGTCCACGTCCTACAGCCTCACGCCACATGTGGGCAATTTTGCTAGGCCGGCCAAGTTGTTGGGCTCAGGATGATCGTGGGGAAACCTGTGGTAAAATTTTCTAGGTCCTCACCTCGGCTATATTCGCTGTGGATTACAGTGTAAAAAGGGCTCTAGGCTATTATCTGTTGAGTTGAGTTGAAGTTTTTTTCTCTAATGAGACATTTTGTTTCTTCATACCAGAATTTTACCGGGGGCAAGGATGGCGGACTTCACATTACTGATTCGACCAATGCCAGTCGTACAATGCTGATGAACATCAAGACACTACAGTGGGATGACAAACTATGCAGGTAAGAAACAAGGCCTCATCATGATCCCCATGTGAATAGATTCTCTTCTTGGAGATTGCCTGCACCCTTTTGCCTGTTAATCGCTTTGTGTGACATGACTGTAACACACCTTTCAGACAGGCGTGCCAGGGTCGCTCGGAACCAATAAGATTAGGAGCACTCGAGGCGACCCGAATAAATTTTGGTTTCAAAGACCAATCTTCTCACTTTGTGTTTCTCAACATGTGCATAAAATAACCAACCTGTGAAAATTTGAGCTCAATCGGTCGTTGAAGTTGCGAGATAATAGTGAGAGAAAAAACACCCTTGTCAGACAAAGGTGTGTGCTTTCAGATGCTTGATTTCGAGACGTCAAATTCCAACTTTGAGGTCTCGAAATCAAGTTCGTGGAAAATTGCTTGTTTCTCGAAAACTACGTTACTTCAGAGGGAGCCGTTTCTCACATTGTTTTATACCATGTAACCTCTCCCCATTACTCGTTACCAAGTGAGGTTTTATGCTAATAATTATTTTGAGTAATTACCAATAGTGTCCACTGCCTTTAACGCAACATTTACATTGGTTTGGTTCATGACAAGATCATCATGCAGCTAAAAATTAAGAAGTAGAAGAAAAAAAACTAAAGTTTTGAAGATACATGTAAGTGGGAGCTAGAACAATTCTGATTTTAAAAAAACAAAGAGCAGGCCTGGATGCTTTGTTTTTGAAAGGGTAAGAGCACCAAGGCATTTTCTCCTTGGTAAAGGGCATCCTATGAGGACATTTCAAATATTGAATGGAGCATTTCAAGGGCATCAAGGCAAGTATCGGGCCTGAAAGAGGATTTTTCTTTCTGTTTTAGAACGACAGGAACAACCATCCCCAACTTGAATTTTTATTTAGACAAATTTAAAAACATTCGTACCTTTTATAAAACATAAATTAATCTCTTTTTGCAGCTTTTTTGACATTCCTAAGAGCGTCTTACCGGAGATTCGAAGTTCAGCTGAGGTTTATGGGAACATGGTAGAGGGCGCCCTCAAGGGAGTCCCAATATCAGGGGTGAGTTTATCGTTGATTGCAATCTTTTCCTGAGGATGCCAAGTTTGAGCTCTTTGGTGACAGTGGAGGAAACGTTGGGTGGTATTGTGCTGTGGGCGTTTTAGACATGCTCCACTGCTGGGGGGTTCTCCCCAGGATTTTCGAAACTGTGAGGCGTTCTGGACCACATTGTTTTTTAAATTGGCCTAAGAAAGCTAAATCGCCTCAATGTTTTTCTGTTTAGTTTTTATCTTGATTTAAAATCTTTACTTTGCATTATCTAGATCATTTTTAATAGTGTTACATTGATGATTTTTTTTGTGAGTTAGATCTAAAGTAAAAAGCAATTTTAGCGCATATGTGCATGCAATTCTTTTGCCCGATAAGCTTACTTATCTTCAAGTACGCACTAAGTCACCAATCGGAATTGCAGAATGGAGTGGTGATAAAAACCTATATTGCACGGCTAATATCACTACCTGCGTCTTGTGTGTTTTAAGCCATGCGCCAAGTTTGCTTGAAGATAAAAACGTTATCACATGCGCACTTGTGGAAATACGGAAAATATAGCACGTCTGCGTCCAATATCCAGCTTGGCCATTAGCCTGGTTGGATATGGGTCGCAGAAACACTACATTTTCCGTATTCCACTCGCGCTTGTGTGATAACTTATAACATTCATGCAGAGAACTCTGGCTGCCCCGGGCCCCTATCGATTATTTCAACCTCTCGTGTTTGGTTTCTCCTCTTGTTTGTAGATCCTTGGTGATCAGCAAGCAGCTCTCGTTGGTCAGACGTGCCTCAAGAAAGGCATGGCCAAGAACACGTAAGTGATTTTATTGTGAGTAGGATTTCAAACTTTGCATAGTGGAAGTATAACGAAGAGAGGTTTGCGATAACACCATGTGAAAATCTCTCTCGAGTACTGTTGCTTCTGAAAAGAACCGGTGGTTAAAGGCAGTGGACACTATTGGTAATTGTCAAAGACTAGCCTTCACAGTTGGTGTATCTCAACATATGAATAAAAAATCAAACCTGTGAAAATTTGAGCTCAATCGGTCATCGAACTTCCGAGATAGTAATGAAAGAAAAAAAATCCTTGTCACACGAAGTTGTGTGCATTTAGATAGTTGATTTCGAGACCTCAAGTTCTAAATCCGAGGTCTCAAAATCAAATTTGTGGAAAATTACTTCTTTCTCGAAAACTATGGCACTTAAGAGGGAGCCGTTTCTGACAATGATTTTTACCATCAACCTCTCCCCATTTCTCGTCACCAAGAAAGATTTTATGCTAATAATTATTTTGAGTAATTACCAATAGTGTCCACTGCCTTTAAAGACTCAACGTCTCAATCAGTATGCTCTGATCGTCTTTAGGAGAATATTGTTAATGTATTGAACTGTTAACTGTTTATCAAAGTGACAGGGGGTACCATTTGTATTTCTGGCTGCAGCTATTGCAAACAGACACAAATCCACAGAATTTCATGAACGTATCGTTTCTCAGATATAAAATGTATTTTGATGAAAACAACTTTTTTTTAAAGGATTCCCTTCAAGGTAAACCATGTTTCTTTGAAAGGAATGCCTTTTTTTTACAATTTTTACTAACATCGGCTTCAGTGCTTTCACCAAGTAAGTTATAAAGGTCAAGCAATTTTGGTGTATGACCCTAAGTAAGCATAACCTCTCTGTGATTGAAGCAGCCTGGGTTCTTTTTGTTCTTTCTTACTATTATTATTGGTTTATTAAAAAAACATCCAAACATCGCAGCTACAAGCTTAAGTGAGTTTAAAATACAGAGATTCATAACAAATAGATATGTTAAAATTTACAGAAAAACCATTAAGAAATACAATTTGATTTTTATACATTCACAAAGGCAAACTGGCTAGTGCCAGTGACAAATTAGATATAACAAATAATGGACCCATCCCATGAAATATGCTAATTACATTCACGCATGCGTACAGACCCTGTTGGTTGGCAAACGCCGTAGAGTTGTGCACTAAGCAGACGCGCAGTCGCGTTTGCGTCACGCACCCATTAGCCATGTACAAAACAGCGCGATGTTCCCTCGTTTTGCCAACCAAAACGTTAGTGCGCACGCGCTACGTGCAATTTACATATTTCATGGGAAGGGTCTATTGCATGGCAAGTCACATTCAAGGAACCAGCCTTACCAGTGTTTTGCTTACCAGTGTTTTGCTTACCAGTGTTTTGCTTACCAGTGTTTTGCTTACCAGTGTTTTGCTTACCAGTGTTTTGCTTACCAGTGTTTTGCTTACCAGTGTTTTGCTTACCAGTGTTTTGCTTACCAGTGTTTTGCTTACCAGTGTTCTTGTCCTTGTAACTAGGTATGGCACTGGATGTTTCTTGCTGTACAACACAGGAGAAGAACCTGTCTTGTCTAAGAACGGTCTGCTGACGACAGTGGCCTATCAATTAGGCAAGGATGCACCTGTAACGTATGCCCTAGAGGTAAGCATTTTGAAGTGTCAATGAGACCAAATTTCACAGCGCTGCTTACATTAAGCAAATTTTCGTGCTAACTATAGTTGAACAATTTGCCACAGTGTAAGTGTATTTCACAGGTTAGCTACATCATTCATTTTTATACAGTAAGCACAAGAAGGATAGCACATATTTTGGTTTGCTTAACCGTTACCAGTGCTATGAAATGAAATTGCACAGTAGCACAAGACCAGCTGTTAAGCAGCTCTATAAAACTGGGCCCTATAGTGCGCCTGTCATATTACCTAGCACCCCCGAACCAGGTTATTGACAAAAAAAGGAGACTGCCAACATAGGGCTAGATAGCTCAGTTGGTAGAGTGCCAGTGTGACAAGAGATTCTAGCCCCCAAGTTTTGTCCCCACGGCATACTGTGTGCAGACTTCTGCTGATAGCGCCCTCTTTTGAATCATCCTGCTTCAGCCCATGTTAGCAACAGCCTGTCACATATCTCTCCGAAGGGACAGACTTCACTATGACATCGGCATGATAATCCAGATTTTGCAGATACAAGTCCCAACCCCCTGTCAATGTTTTCTTTGTTTAACCCAAAATTATTTACAAATTTACCTAGTCAGTTTCCCGTTGTTGTTCATTACTTGTTATTTATTATTTAATTGTAGGGTTCCGTGGCCATCTCAGGAGCAGCAGTCCGTTGGCTTAGAGACAATCTTGGAATCATTAAAGAGGCTAAAGACGTGGGTAAGTTGCCAAGGAACAGAAGTAAACAACAGCTTCCTACTCTCCCTGATTCTGCAGAAAGTTCCCTGAAAACAAACCAATATTTGTTGTGACACCTTGTACCAAGATTCTGCCTTCTGATTGGTTTAAGGCTCGTCATGCGATTCACCTTATTTCTTTGCTAGAAAGCCCTAGATAGCCTGCCCTGAGCAAGAGTTGCCAACTCTCCCTGACCCTGCAGAAAATAAGCCAGTCTCTGCATGCTCTCATGAGCAAATTTGAAAGTTGTCCTCGATTATGGAAACTTTGTCCGTGTTACGTTGAACATAGTTCTAAATCCCCCTGATTATTGGACAACATCTTCCTGGTGGCAATATGCAAACATTGGCAGCTCTGGTACTGTTCCAAATTGTTGGGTATTAGTTCTTCTTAGAACCACAAATTAAAAGAGAGATAACTCAAACAGTGTCACCACAAGTTTCCTTAAAGGAAAGGTTTATGTTTGGTACTCACTTTTAAAAATAATGGCAATAAGAACCTACTTGGTACTTGGTTGTAAGTATTTAATAGATGTTAAATTTGCATCGGGGATAACGAATATTAGTTTTTGGTTTTTACCCATATACACCGATGTGTGTAGCACTGTATACTCAGTACTTTCCCAAGTCCTGTGAAAAAGAATCACAGGCATTTTACTCGGGTGGGATTCGAACCCACGACCTTTGCAATTCTAGAGCAGTGTCATACCAACTAGACCACCGAGATTGCCCGGTAGCTAGAGGCAGTTCGAATCCTATGTTTTAGCAGCGGGTACTGCAAACGATTTAATAGATGTTAAATTTGCATCGGGGATAAAGAATATTAGTTTTTGGTTTTTACCCATATACACCGATGTGTGTAGCACTGTATACTCAGTACTTTCCCGAGTCCTGTTGTTGTAAGTACATGCAGCAGCTAGTGTGATCTTCGAGAAAGGTATCAAAGAAATATTTACTTGTTACTTTAGAATCACTAGCTACCTGGTAGTGAGGAGAATTCTGGGTTCTTTATTGCTGGATAATCAAGAACTTAAAGCCATTGGACACTTTCGGTAAACAGTATTGTCCAAAGGCCCACACTTTGTGTATCACAACTTATATATAACTCTAAAATAACAAACCTGTGAAAATTTAGGCTCAATCGGTCATCGGAGTCGGGAGAAAATAACGGGAAAACCCACCCATGTTTCGCCGTTTCATGAAATCTGTTTCAAATAAATCCGTTATTCTCGATATCGAGAATTTAAAATTGTGTTGGTGTTCACTCAAAAAGGTAAGCATTTCATGGACAAATATTTCAAGGGAAGCCTTTCACCATTACCTACTGTAAACCCTGTAAGTTATTTGTAAATCTGTGAGCTTTTAATTTTTGTTCTGTTCCGAAAGTGTCCGTTGGCTTTAAAGGCACTGGACACTATTGGTAATTACTCAAAATAATTGTAAGCATAAAAACTTACTTGGTAACAAGCAATGGAGAGCTGTTGATAGTATAAACCATTGTGAGAAACGGCTCCCTCTGAAGTAATATAGTTTTCGAGAAAGAAATAATTGTCCACTAGAATATTTGAATTTAATTTTGAGACCTCAGAATTAGATTTTGACGTCCCGAAATCAAGCATCTGAAAGCACGCAACTTCGTGTGACAAGGGTGTTTTTTCTTCCATTATTATCTCGCAGCTTCGTTGACTAATTGAGTTCAAATTTTCACAGGTTTGTTATTTTGTGCATTTGTTGAGATACACTAAGTGAGAAGACTGATCTTTGACAATTACCAACAAAGGTGTCCAGTGTCTTTAACAATTAAATGAGTTTATGTTTTCCTTTCCATCAGAATCGCTAGCCGCTAGTGTGGAAGATTGCGGAGGCGTTTATTTCGTTCCAGCTTTCTCTGGACTCTATGCACCGTACTGGCAGACAGACGCACGAGGGTGAGTAATAAGTTTAAAAAGCACTTCAGCATGCTTACATATGCACTATTCAAGTTAGGTTATGCAGATACAGTTGTATTAATTTGGGGGGGGGGGGGTACCCTTACACCAATATGTCTTAGCACTGTGTAGTACCTACCTTCCTTAGCTCTGTGAACAAAATTACACGCATATTACCAGGTGAGACCTTTGAAATTCTAGAGCAGTGTCTTACCAACTAGACCACCGAGATTGCCCTGTAGCTAGAGGCAGTTTGAATCCTATGTTTGCACGTACCTGCACTAGCCATCACAAAGGGCGCCATTATTGTTATTATTGTGATGTGACGACCAACGTATTTGCGTGTGCAGTATGGGTTAGAGTTCAATTCCTTAAAAACAAATACTCTGATGCACTTAAAAAAATTTACACACACAAAAGTAACTGCTGGATAAAGTTTGAGATTTTAACCTTTTTTTTTTTTTTTCAGAACAATCTGTGGTCTGACTCAGTACAGTAACAAAGGACACATTGCAAGAGCTGTGCTAGAGGCTGTCTGCTTCCAGACTAAGGAGGTATTTAACTGTTCCCTTTAATCATTCATTGGAGACAATTATTATTTTACCATGGAAAGACTTTAAGTCTTTGTCACATTTTCCAATGAGTGAAAACCTTTCAACCGCTTAATTATCGAAATTATCTACTCTAGTATTCTTGTTTAGCTTATTTCTGGTTTCAATTATCAGAGCAGTTAATAACAATAATTATTTAAAACCAAGTGGTTGCTTTTGAATGGCAGACAGTAGGAGCGTTGGCTGTGTATTGTGTAGCTTCATTCAAAACATGATATCGTATTGCTGGCTGGCATAGTTTGTCTATCATTAAAAAAATAAAGTGAATGAATGGTCATACAGTAGGAGGGTTGACTGTGTACTGTGTAGAATGCATTCACCACATGACATCATATTGCAGGCTGGCATAGTTTGTCTATCATTGAAAACCACAGTGGATGGTAATGAATGGCCAGATAGTAGGAATGTTGACTGTGTACTAAGTAAAGTAAAAAAAAAGATTTAAAAAAAGGTTAATGATATTGAATGGTCACAAAGTAGGTGGGTTTATTGTGTACATGTTCTTTTTTTTACTAGCTCCTAGATGCCATGGATCAAGATTCTGGCATCCCATTGGTCAGGCTGCAGGTGGATGGTGGAATGACAGCCAATCAGCTCCTGATGCAGCTACAGGCAGATTTACTCAATATACCCGTCGGTAAGAAACAGCAGCAAAATAATCAAACAACAAAAACAAACAGTTAACAAAACAAACAAATAGTAGCCACTAAGCACCGCCTATGACTTTTTGAGGTAGGTAGACATTATAAAGGCTGGTTTATACTTGCTGCGACTGTTTGCACACACATGACAGTTCAAGTTATGGTTACACACTTTGCTTCCGTTTACACACTGGGGGCTTTGAGAAACAGGTCCGCACAGTGCGCTTTTGCAGTTAAAACTGCAACAAGAATACACTCGTTTGGGTATATTCAGACAAAGTTTACCCAAACCAAATAGTAGGCCTGGGCGAATAATTTGAATATCCGGTTAATGGCGAACAGGTTTTCCTATTCGAAACCACGAATGCCTTTTTTTTCTTAACCGGATATCCGCAATGGTCACGAATACCTATTTATAAACGGATATTCTTGAACATCCGAATATCCGCGGACGTCGGGTGACAACTGATAGGAATGTTTTGTCTGAATCCTTAAGAAACTTCTATTAAGACAGCTTAAAACAGCATAAATTAAGTATTTAACTATGCTCACCTCCGTGAAGAGTTAAAACAATGACATTTCTGACGTAAATTGTTCAAAGGTACGAAAGTTTTCCTTCACAGAGAATCAATCACCATAAAAAAATTGCAAATCGCCATCTTTAAATTAGGTTATTTTTATGAATGAACCGAGTGACACTGTTTAATGGCGCCCTCAAACGACGAAAAAAATTATTTGAATACCCGGTTAATTTCGGATAGTTGGTCAGCAGTAACCGAATACAAAAATTTCACTATTCGCCCAGCACTACCAAAATGTGCCCTGTATGCTGTAGGCCTATAGATAGGCCCTATGTGTCCACAATACCTCAAAATGGCTTATGATGTTGTAATGATCTCTTGAAATCATTTCTTCATCTTTTAGTTCGTCCGTCTATGCCAGAGACAACGGCCCTAGGAGCTGCCATGGCGGCCGGTCACGCTGTCGGGGTATGGAGTCTAGCACCTGAAGATCTGACAACCATCACCACCGATGTATTCTCACCAACTATCACCGAAGAAAGTGAGTGCTACAGTGCTTACATACATCATTGTAGGGTGATAAAACAATTATTGTTCTTTACCCCGATGCAAATTTAACATCTATTCTATAAAAAAAACAGACAGTTTCGCTACTCTTATTGGTGGAGAGCGCATCACGTGGAGGTGTTTAAACAGTTGATAATGACCAGCTGGAGCTGTTTATAACCGGCTGGCTTCCGCGTGTCGGGCACGCAAGCTCATGTACACCAATATTATTACGCAGAACGCAATTCATAGCTGTTAGTAAACAGCGTGTAATCTATTTCTAAGCGCGCGTACACACAACCCATGCGCAGCAAACAGATTTTTCACAAAGTTTTTGAAAACATACTTCAAACCTCGAACTTGAAGGGTCGTGGCAGTGCGATAAAGGCCCTCACAGAACACATGGCCATGAACCTGCCGGTTTAAAACGGCCGTTTAAGAACTCGTCACTACCTTTTTATTCCCTCATTTAATCTTGCAGTACCCGCCGCTAAAACGTAGGACTCAAATTGCCTCTAGCCACCTGTTAATTCTGCTGCTGTGTGATTTTTTTTCCAGATCGTAGCGCTCGTTACAGTAAGTGGAAGTTGGCGGTGAAGAAATCTATGAACTGGGAGGGGGGAGAGAGCTCTGCATCTACACAAGGTGAGAATGGCTACATTAACCCTCCTACTAATGGGAAACAGTTTCAAATTAGATGATCAACAAATTGAAAGCATTGAACTATGGTAGCCGGGCAGATCTAGGGCGATGGGCTCAAATTCTGTAGTTAAGAGAATGTGGGTTCGAATCCTTGCCTGGGCAGTCGTGACTAGGCTAGTTGCGACACTTGTGTCCTTAAGCAAGGCACTTGATCATGTTCACTACTCTCCACCCTACTCTCTGACTAGTTTTCTTTGTGTATGCTTTTATTTTGAACTTTCAGCCACTTCAATTTAATTGATTTTAAATATATATGCACTGTTAACTGTCTTTGTTTTATTCTGCCATTTTGTAATTGTATTTGTGTGACTGTTATCAATTTCCCTTTAGCTTGTTGAGTTTGCTTTTCTCAGAGAGCAGGAAGGTTGACTGTGATAATTATGTGTAGGTGCATTAAGTTTTGCCAGTTTTTATTTGTACTTATTTGACTGTTGGATTTTATGAATTTTTCCTTTAGTTTGATATGTTTGCTTTTTCTCACCTGTGTTGAGCTTCAGTTTTTTTTTTCTTCTTTAGATGGTTTTTCATGTAAAATGTAAAAATGTTCTATTATCTTGCAAGAGTTTGTTTGTATTTATATGTCGCTGGAATTTAATATATATTTATTTTTCGGTAAAAAGTTGAATTTATTTTGAGAGAAACATCTTCAAGTTTTAACAGATTTTTAATCAAGTAATAAACTATTAAATTATTCAAAACCACAATGGATGAAATTGAATGGTCAGGCAGTAGGAGGGTTGACTGTGTACTTTGTAAATGCACTCCCAACATGATATCTTACTGCAGGCTGGCATAGTTTATATCGATAATTCAAAACCATAGTGGCTGATTTGGAATTGTCAAACTGTAGGAGGGTTGACTGTTGGCTGTATTTTAAAGATGCATTCATAAAATAATTTCATATTGCAGGCTGGCATAGTTTTCATAATTATACAAAAATAGGTTATTTTGACCAATGCTAAAAATAACATGAGACATTTATATATCGCATGATAAGTCTCTATGCAGAACACAAAACATAAACACTAAAATACAAAGCAATTTGCTACATCCAAAAATGTTTTATCTTAAACTATAAAAACAGATATTTATAATGATTGTTCTTTAATTATTTTTTGGTTAGGTTAGATGTGATATTGAGAAGTATTCCAGCCAGTCTATACCTCATGAGTTCCTTCAGCGTGCTCATCCTTGCCAAAATCATCTCATCAAGACCTTGAATCTCTCTCAACAAAGTCGAAGATTCTTCAACAAATCATGGAATCTGTGTGAAACTTTCCATGCAATTAGTGTACAGTTTTGTGCAATAATCTGACAACTTGCCAATAACCCATATAATATGCAAGTCCAATACGCATGCATGATCGGAGGGTTAAGGATTGTCGATGAACTCGAGTCCAAGCAACACTGGGCAACCACCATGGTGGGCTGATGATTTTGAAACTACAACTATAAAACTTGGTGGAGATTGCATAAAAACCAAAGCATGGCGTCCATATTGGCAGCATGTGTTATCATTAAGCTGTATCTTGGTATCCCAAGATTTGGCGTATACTTTCAAGATGGCCCCAATGCATATGACCTATTGACCCCATGCAATGGCGTCATATGCATCTCATTGTGTTAGTAAAAAAAAATAGTCAAGTCAGGAGCAGTGAGCATGTGAGCATGTTGATAAATGTAGCTGCTCTCAAAAGAAAAGAAAACTGCCGAAACAAATCCTTGTGAGAGTAAATCATACTTCTCCCTAAAATATATCACTCTCTTGAAAATAAAGTAGCGATGGAACTCATAAGCTTTTTTTGTTTTATTATATACACCATTAAATCAATTAATATTTTTATGAAATGTTCATTATGCTCTGCTTTTTCATTGATGAACATGTTATTAATTTCAAGTGATTTAAATTAAAACACAAATGAAATTGAGTGAAAATGGCGATTGTATTCAGAATTCAGATGGTGGCATTTGTTCTTTTTAAGAGTTTTTGTGTTGATAATTTCTTCTTCTTTGAGATGATTCAATTTCAAATAAATTTAAGTGGCTCTTTAATATGCTTGTGTTTTTTTTTCTCGTGGCCAGTTTCGACCGGCTTTCTCGGCTAAAAAAAAATAATCTGAAAAGAAACTCTAGGGGACGCACTCTATTCAAACTGTTGCAGAGTTCATACTACGATTATAAAAAGTCCGGCCTTTTGTTTGATAAACAGACGTCCCGTTTAGTTCAAATTTACAAAATAGTTCAGCAGTGGACCAACCACATACCGATCACAAATTGGTTGCCCGCTTTTGCTTAAAGACAGTGGACACTATTGGTACACGTAATTGTCAACGACCAGTCTTCTCACTTGCTGTATCTCAACATATGCATAAAATAACAAACCTGTGAAAATTTGAGCTCAATTGGTCGTCGAAGTTGCGAGATAATAATGAAAGAAAAAACACCTTTGTCACACGGAGTTGTGTGCTTTCAGATGCTTGATTTCGAGACCTCAAATTCTAAATCTGAGGTCTAGAAATCAAATTCGTGGAAAATTACTTCTTTCTCGAAAACTACGTCACTTCAGAGGGAGCTGTTTCTCACAATGATATATACTACCAACCTCTCCCCATTACTCGCTACCAAGTAAAGTTTTATGCTGATAATTATTTTGAGTAATTGTCAATAGTGTCCACTGCCTTTAATTGTCCGAGCTTAGCAAGTTAACACACAGCCGTCAAGCGAATAACTGATGAAACCGAGATTATCCCCGTACAGTCCGAAGTGTTCTGGGGAGAATCGACTCCCAGTTTGAAATTGACTTTGCGATAACTTTAATTTTTAGAAGAGAGCTCGGCAAAAGGCACCTCACCACTGTCAAAAGTCAAACGTGTGTGGGTTTTTTTTCCACTGCGTCCGAAACTGCCACTCTCGTCTTGGGCTCATCAGCCGAAGCTGCACAGTAACTATAGGGAGCAAAACCACAAATCTATTCTAGACTGAAGGAGGCCTAATTGTTAGTGTTCCTGTTTTGAAATAAGAGTCTAAATCTCAAAGTAATAGCAGTGGCGTTCATTTGAAAGTTTATAATCAGGCACATCTGCACGGCGTATTCTGTTGTTCAGCTGGCAGGTCTGATTCCTGCCCCGTCTAGTACCACGCACGTTGAAGGAGAGGCATTGAGGTTCAGCCCGGCACGCAGACCCACATGCGAGAACTCCTTTGATTGGTAACTCCTTGATGAAGGGACTATTCAAACAAGCGGATGAGAAACGGTCAGTGTTGTCAGCTGTCATGCAGTAGGGTGCGATGTGGCGTTCACAGATCACAGAGTACTGCTTGTAGCAATAGTCATTACTCCACAAACCCCCTTCTTTCATGTATGAACAGTAATCTTTATCATCAGGGGCGTCGGGCAACGTTGCTCCCCAGTTATTGTAAGTGCACCTACTACGCCCCCCTGTACACAACTGCAACCATTCACCGTTCTGGTGAGACTTCTTACAGCCGATCCAAATATTGGAATCTGCTGTATCTTTAAATGTATCAAATATAAACTGGTTCTCCTCCCGAGTGTCGGGTATTGCTAAACCGCCACCCTTTTCACGAAAGCACGTACTTTGACCTTCCAACCATTTCATCTTATCCAACAGTAACTCATAACATGATCTCCCGTAGTTCACTTCACCAGGCTTGCACATCTCACCGCAGACAAACCCAATAGTGAGGATGAAGTTAAACCACACAAGCTTCATAGTCAGTTGGTTTCGAATGGCTTTAATTGGTGTACAAGAAAGGATACCAAATAAATCTCAACCTTTTTAGAGATACCAAGCCAAATTTAGTTTCTAATTTCACCGTCTGGCAAGGGGTTGGTACTGGAGTAGTTAATATGAGATTCATTTCGGCTCAACTTACACAAAGACGTTCTGCTGGAATAGACTGTGCAAGTCTCGCGCAGATTTGAACTTCCGGGACCATTGTGGTCCCAACCTTATGGAGTTTTACGTTGGGGAGATTTTGTTTCGTCCATTACTTTAGTTTAATATAGTTTATGACCATAAAAATGACATATGTTGTTAAAAATGTAATACTAATTAACAACATATATAAAGTAAAAATAAAGTCAACATAATAACGAAGAAAAACCGATATTTAAACTTGACCTCAGGTCAGGTTACTTGTAAAAAATTAAGAATTTGTGCCCATCTCCGATCACGAAACTTACGCAGACGCTTGTTTTGGCCGCGCCGGGTGGAAAGCCTTTTCATTGGTCGCTTAGGCGTCGGCTTCCTCTTTAAAGTGCGTCACGCGTTTATCTAACGCCATTGCGACCATCGTGCGTCCGCGTATAAACCAGCTTTCAGTAGTTTCACATTCGGGCGTAGATTTACAAAAGGGGTTTTAAAACATTTCAGATCAAACAAACATCCTTGTCCCAGAGTTTCACTTTTGTCTATACATAGACTTTAACCGATAATTGTGTATTTGGTTAAAAAGCTAAACTAGTTTAAACAAGCTCTTATGGGTATTTTTGTTGTTCAGATTCGGCATTAAGAAAAAATTAAAGCAAAGATTTGATTCATAAACAAATTAAGTTCTTCAGTTGTCGTGTTTTCTCGCTCCGGTGCGCGCGAGACTTGCACAGTCTATAGACTGGTTGCACATGACGTCACAGACCATGCCTTTTAAGAAAAGCATTGGGAAATTCCTCACGTGACGCGCTGCGCATGACTCTCGGCCAATGAGAGCCTTTCACGTGTACATGTTGCATCATCAATTGCGGCCAATGCAAGTATACCAGGAAACTTTTTTGTTATTTCCACAGCGAAGTTATGCACCAATGAACTCGGGCAATTGACGATGCTTGCTAACTGTACGGTCTAACTGAGCGTGTATTTTTGTTTTTACTTGTACCCCCCAAAAAATTTTTTTTTTTCCTGTACCTTCTCTCAAAAAGTCGATCACCATTTTACATTTGGTACTTGATTTCCTATCGAATTTTATCAGGGTAGCCACGTGTTGTTGACGCGTCTGCTTTCGATGCATCGATCTACGTGTATTCTTAGGTTGGTGGTTTTGTTCATATCGAATTTTTACGCGGTGTCCACGCCAGTGCGCACACGACTGGAATACACTCGAGTAAGTACTCAGCCAAGCAAAACATTGAATGATTTTTTTTTTAAATTTGAACAATTTTTTCAAAGTTATTGTCCAGGCTCCATGGTCATTGTTATTACACTCAAATAGTTCTAGTAAATATTACTTTAAAAAAAAATAAAAATGGGACACGGATTGAGCGCCCTAAAGGATTTGAATATCTTTTCAAAATGTCCATAGATTTACATTAAACTTACAGGGTTTGAAGATAATGATAGTAGAAAGCTTCCCTGAAAATATTACGTGCCGAGGTGCTGTAGTTTTCGGGAAATGAGTAAAACAATGTCATGAAAATACGTTTGTAAATGCTTAATTAAAAATTATTTTCATGACATTGTTTTACTCGTTTCCCAAAAACTACAGCACCTCATCGGCACGTAATATTTTCAGGGAAGCTATCTATTATCATTATCTTCAAACTGTATAAGTTTAGTGTAAATCTATGGACATTGTGTTTTTTTTCCTACAAAAGTTACATAGACCCTTTAAGCTAGAAAAGCGGTCGTTTCAATATATATATGGTTGGAAAGATATTTTCAAAGTAGAATCATATTGAGTTTCATAAAGATCCATTGAAATTGTGTGGTTTTCTTTAGTTTTATCCCAGAGCACCGTCTGCTATGTTGAAGGAAAAAAACGAATTGTTTCTCGCAATTTACCCTCAACACTCAGCTCCGAGTTAGACATGTCAAAAGATCAAAGAAGAATGGCAGGGAACCAGGGGCCAAATGCATGGCTTTGCTTACCGTAAGCAAAAAAATCGGCGCCTACGGAAGCAGAGAATTATGTGCTCATTGTCAAGCACATTTCATGGGTTTGCGGGGAATTTTAGCTTGTGCGCGTGCGTACTCCACTTTACTAATTTCTACAGAAATTCGGCGCTTCACGTATTAAGCGAATGGTGATCGTATAAGCGCAGAACTCGGCGGTAAGCAGAGCTATGAAATTGGGCCCGGTTGCTCTTTGACTCGACATAATATTCCATTTTTATAGCACACAGTGCTAAGCACCCGGGGCCTAATTTCATAGAGCTGCTTAAGCACAAAAAGAATCTAAGCACAAACAAATCTGGTTATCAAAAATAGGTTACCAGCCAATACCTTTTCCCATGTTCAATGTGTGCCTGGTATCCTGCTAAATTGCGCTAAGCAGAAATTTGTCGAGCCATATTCCCAGTGCTTTATCAGCAGCTCTTTGGTGCCAGCAGAAAAAGGTTTCCATGAAAGGTTACCAGCTAGCCACGTTGTATAATGTGTGACTGGTATTCTGCTTGATTCTGATAAGCAGAGAATCGTTGAAAATATTTTCTGCACAGCTCTGTGAAATTGGGCCAAGTTTGTAGAATATGCATAATCGGATTGGCAAACGGCCTATTGTGTGTGCCATATTTCTGGCACAGTTAATCTGCAAACTAATTAGGGGGTAACGAGCAAACCGCGCGTGGTGTGAGGCAAAGGTGGTGCGAGATCGATCGCCCCTGGGACCGAGGTTGCTGTGACGCGTCTTGCTAAGAAAAGTCAATTTAGACAAGGTGACTTCTCGACCTCAGTAAGTCCCCTGTTGAGAAAATTGATGCGTTTGACTTTAATTCAGTTTATTTCAAAATGTGTATGACTTCATTTCGATATGGTTTATTTTATTTGGTTTTTGGTTTTGGTTTTCAATGCGTATTTCAAAAATGGTTTGTTGAAACAACATCTTTGCAGATAGATAAAGGCACCTAAATACGGAACATAAATTAGTCACTAAATATTTTAACACTTCAGTCTAAAACCCTAGCTGAACTTAAAGGAACATTGTAGATTTTGTTTTGCTTACAAAACAGTTGATGACAGAAGCACTTTATATAATCCACCATTTATACATAAACTGACAAGCATGTAGACGTTTGAGGTCGATTGTCCATCTGAGTCGCGAGAAAATAGTCAATTAAAAAAAATGAATAAAGCTTTCACTGAGCAATAAACTCCAAACGGGAAATTAGTTTTATTTATTTGTCATCAAAAATGACATTTTAGACACAAATATTTAAATGGATACGTTTTCTACTATCACAATCATTAGACCGTTTAGGTTTTATGTAAATCTGTGATCTTAGACGATTTTTTTTTTCTTACAAATTCTGTAATGTTCCTTTAACATAAGATTCGAACTGAGGTTCACGATGCCGCAACAAAGCTAGACCAACATTTATTTTTAGTTGGGTCTTAGAAATTTAGTCGAATATTAAAATTATTATGAAACATTGAAGATGAAATTTTGCAACTGTGTTCTAAATTAAAGGCAGTGGATATGTTGTTAATTACTCAAAATAATTGTTAGCATAAAACCATACTTGGTAACAAGCAATGGAGAGCTGTAGATATCATAACACATTGTGAGAAACGGCTCCCTCTGAAGTAACGTAGTTTTCGAGAATGAAGTAGTTTTCCACGAATTTGATTTCGAGACACAAGAATTAGATTTTGAGGTCTCGAAATTAAGCATCTCACACAACTTCATGTGACAAGGGTGTTTTTTCGTCTCGCAACTTGAGTTCAAATTTTCACAGGTTCGTTATTTTGTGCAAATGTTTAGATACACCAAGTGAGAAGACTGGTCTTTGACAATATTACTAAAGGTGTCCAGTATCTTTAAATTGCTGCTTGGCGATCACATTGTCAAAACTAATCAGACAGAATGTGTGGCGGCAGATAAGGCGTTTCCATCGTAACGGTAAACTCAATTTTATTAAATCTATCTTGCCTTGTAAAACTAGACAAGAGACCCAACAGTTCAGGTTATTGGGGAGGCAATACACTAAAGTATATCCTTGCATACGTATGAATATAATTTACATGGCAGTGGAACAGTGAATAGTGCCACGTGTACGCGCTGCGCGTGACTCTCGTGCATGCACTTTTCAAAGATGGCGGTCAGTTACGCGTATTGCATGCAACCCATCTATTGTGATGAAATCTTACTGGGTATTATTCTATAAATACATTCATTTTTAACACCAAAGCCGAAGGCTGACTTTCAGATTCAAAATTCTAGATTGAAATCTTATTTGATCATACGAAACATGTGAACTTTCATTGATTCTGGTTGTTGAGCTAAGGACTCTAAGAAAAGCAAACTTAATGGGCCAGATAAATAAAAACTAGCATTTGCTTTTACTAGTCTTTTACGTAAATCCTTATAAATAAAAGAAAGCCTTAATATTGCTAGTAATTGGTCGAACTAGTAGGTAAAATCAATGCTTGAGGGACTCTTCTTATTGAGATGTAAATAAAACCTACATTTTACTATTACCTGATAGTTACACAAGATACTGGGCCGTATAAAGGCCAGCATTAACAAAATGTCGATAAGTTTAAGATCAGGCATGAGAATTTGCTCAAATCTCTATAAATAACCTTTTACTGGAAAAAAACACCATTTACTTGAACGGATTAGTAAGTGGTCGGAGAAAAGCACAATATAGCGGGGTATTCAAGAGTATAACAATAGAGGCATGGACTCGCAGATCAATAGCGATTAACTGAAATGCAGGCAGGGCAGTTTCCACTTAGTCAGGTTTTTGATGGCGGCAGTGGCTATGATGAGGAACAGCCAGCCTCTCCACGCCACAGCTCCAGAGATTGGTTCTTTTAGAGCAATTAAAGTACACAACAAATTTATAAGTAACATTTACAGTTGGATCATTAGGCCAAGGCAAAAATACCCCTTTAACCCTGTTGTCCCTGCACCGCCCGAGTTTGCTGAAAACTAATATATCAAGATTCTTGCAGTTAATTTCTGGAATCGTAGTCCAAATTTTAAAAGATAGCCACAGCTTAACTTTATGCACAATTTGAACCTTGATATTTGTATAAAAGTACAAGTTCGCATGAGAACAATGAATGTCTCTCGTTAAACGGCTACGGTAATTTTTATGGCGAATAATATTTGTTTGTAAGGATAAAATGGACACAATAGCTTTTCAAGGCTTTTATCTGGCTCAAGTATTATACTGATTAAATGCGAAGGCGTGAGTTTTCGCCAATATTATCATAAATGATGAATAAATACAGTTTCCTTTGTGTTTACTAATGAGCGTTTTGTTGGGGTAATAGCTAAATTATTTTATCATCATTAGCTTCTTTAGCTTAATAATGACTATCGAGGATTCTTTTGACGTTCCTTTTTTTCTACAAACACAAGCTAGCAAGGTTTCATCCTACCACATACAGTATATCGATAGGCGGCTGGGCGATCCAGTGGCTAAATAGTTAACACTGACGCGATACCGAGCCATGCAACACTGTTGTTTAAGTAAAATCTCAAGCTGTGGTCATCTTGATTTTACTCCATTCCTACTCATTGTAACGAAACTGAGGCTGGACGAAAAAAATAGCCTGGTGCCATGCGCCATGAATGTTAACATTCATTACTGCCATAAACGGCCGACCGTGTTAGTCGACAGGGTAAAAAGAAAACCACGCAATTTTGAGGCATATTTGTGTAGATCATTGTATTCTACTTTTACAATATCTTTCTAACCATATACATTTTACAACAAACGGTTACAGAACGATTTTCAAAGACCAACTCGACCGATCCAAGGCAACGTGTTCCTTTAAAACTCCCGGGTCAGAATTGACCCGGATTCGTGTCCCAGGGGGCCAGCCCCATTTGTGGGTCTGTTTGACCCGGAATCCATGTCAATGTGACCCAAATTCCATGTCATTGTGACAAGAAATTTGTTTAAAAGCGTGGATTTTGACTCGGATTCGGCACACATTGACACGGATTCCGGGTCAAACTGACCCAGAAAAAGGTGTGGCACCCTGGGACCAAAATACGGGTCAATTCTGACCCGGGAGTTTTCATAATGTGTGATGATGCTTAGTAAAATCCATCTATACAGTACCAACCCGACTAAATAAATTATCATTAACAATCATTAATATGAACTCTTATAAAACCTTAAAATACCAAAACATTACATGAACAAAATAATAGATAGTTTTTAAATACATTACAGCCAATCAGAACGACCCCAGCTGAAACAAACGCGCTTTGTGACGTCAGAAAATTAAATTTTATGGTAATGTTTTAGCCTTCAGGAAGAGTCTGCTAGGGGCGAAACGTGGGCAAGTAACTATATGTTTTGTGTTACGTTTTTCGTCAAAAAAAAACATGTAAGGTGAAAGTTTGTCAACCCTTACATCCAAACAGATGGACTCGAATGCATCTAGTTGCTTGGAAAATTATAAAACTTGGTCCAAGTCACGTGTAATTTTGTTTAATTTAAATTTATGATCGCACGAGTAACAATTAGCTGACCTTACTCGCTATCCCTTTCGTTATTTGATGATACGTAAAATGTAATTGCAAACTTAAAGGCAATGGGGTGGATTTCACAAAGAGTCAAGACTAGCCTTGCACGTTACCAAGTAAGGTTTTGTGCTGACAATGAATTTGAGTTATTAATAAACGTACCCAGTGCCTTTTTTAAAAGCACCCCTCACGCTGCAAACTCATTATAGACGAACCGCCAATTAATTAAGAATCGGAACAAGGTTGTCTTCAAGGTGCAGTCGCGATTATTTTTGAGGGGCCAGAGGAATCCATTTTGCACTTCAAAAGAAAACACATTGTTCATCGGCCGTGTTATGCGCGTCTTATAGTACTACTTGAACAGACTTAAAATGAAATATAATATTCATACAAAGTATTAGTATATAAAGTTCGCGATATTTCATTTCATCCTTTGGGGTCAAAACTTCGGGCCATTAACTATTTTTTGCAAGACAAATGGTAAAAAGGGAACGCAGCTTTTAAAACTGCACCTTTAAACCCTTATTTCTTTTATGCCTTGATTAAATTGGTCACACTAGTAATTGCTGGCCTTCGTTTGGTTTGAGGGTTCGCGTGTGCGTGATTAATCCTTTATTTCTTCCTTTTTTGCATATAATAAGCGAGTGGCAATCAATCTTGCCTCAATATCAGTACCAAGTTTGATCAGAGCAACTCTTGGTGTCAAATTTACTGCAGCTTAGGCAAACCAAACATTACGGACAGCGTGCTGTAATACCACCATGAAAATCTCCGGTGTTTTCCTCCTTGTTCTGGCCGTATTCTGCTGCCGTCGTTTGGCTGCGATCTGCCCGCCTGGATGGCAAGAATTTGGCGAGTCTTGCTATGCAGGGCTTCCCGGTACGTCATCATGGAGGGATGCCAATGACTCTTGTACCGAGCAACAAGCAACCCTTGCTGTGCCGAACTCTAAAGCCGAAAACTATTACATCTGGGGATTCTTTGAGCCCAGAGTAGATATGTGGCTTGGCTGTAGCGATTTGGACATGGATGGAAACTGGACTTGTCTCTTCGGAGGGGAGTCAAGTGGCTTTCAGAATTGGGGAACAAACCAACCAGATGGTAATATTAAGGAAGGAAAAGCCGTTTGTGCATGTACAACCGGAAGCAAAACCTGGGATGATCGGCCGTGTTACAAGAATTACCGCGCAGTCTGCAAGCGCCCGGTGCGCCACCCAGGATTCTGCCTTGAGACGGGCCGTGATGGTCGCCTTATCGTACCCAGTGTCTGATCGGTCTCGGCATGGAGGAACTACGGGGTTACCACGGTGTGTCGTTGCCGTGCAAACCAAACTATCGACGTCACTCTTTCAATCTGATGAGCCTATGGATGACGGCTGAACAGTTTCATAATGCCCAATATTATTTCAGAAAGCCCGTAAGCACAAAAACTTGCTAAGCACACAAAACTATGCTTAACACAGGTTACCAGCCAAAATCACATTAATTTTATATGTTTATGCCTGGTGCCCCACTGAGTTTTGCCTAGCAAAACTTTTCAAGCAGTATTTTCTGCTTAGATTTATGAAACTGGGCCCAGCAATTGCAAGTCATCAGTTTACTTTGTATGCGGACGCACAAACTGTTGGGGAAAAAATATGTTGACTTTAAAATTAACTCGTTCCTGCACTGCGGACAATGACTTTAAAAGATAAGACTTTGTTCTATTTTTCTTTGTTTACATTGAACATTATATCACCAGCATATAGGACTATCATTGGCTGTTCTGAATTGTATTGTGGATACCTTTGGTAATTGTCAAAGACCAGTCTTCTCACTTGGTGTATCTCAACATATGCATAAAATAACAAAACTGTGAAAATGTTAGCTCAATCGGTCGTCAAAGTTGCGAGATAATAATGAAAGAAAAAACGCCCTTGTCATATGAAGTTGTGTGCGTTTAGATGGTTGATTTCGAGACCTCAAAATCTAATTCTGAGGTCTCGAAATCAAATTCATGGAAAATTACTTCTTTCTCGAAAACTATGTTACTTCAGAGGGAGCCGTTTCTCACAGTGTTTTATTCTATCAACTCCTCCCCATTACTCGTTACCAAGTACGGTTTTATGCTAACAATTATGTTGAGTAATAATTACCAATAGTTGTTCCGTTCCATTCAACGTTAGACAGCCCACACCGCTGCTTTTAGAGACCACCTCGCCGAGAAGATTTGCCTTTAAAATAATTGATGTGTTTTTTTTCTTATTGTTTTTAGTTTTTAGAATGTTTTTTTCTTGACTCACAGTTTGGATGTGTAGATGGAATCGTCAATCAGAAAATAAATTTAGTTGCTGCAAAGTGCTTATCAACCAAAAGTACCATAATATGGTATAAGAACAAAAAGTTAACGGCCCGGCGTTTCGACCATGTACAGATTCTGTCTTGAAGACCATCAAGAAAGACTCTGCTATAGGGTCGAAACGTCAGGCCATTAACTTTTCCTTGGAATCATCAATCGTGACACGTTTGCGAGAGCAATGCATTCAGTTTACAAACTGCGTATTAAAGAGCTCATTACCTTCGGATTGGGCGATTTGGGCTATGAAAAGCGAAGCATTTATGTGAACTGCATGAATGTTCAGAAGGAAGTTTTTAAAGTAGGAATGTAAAGATACGAATGAATATCCATCAATATTGTGTGCTTTTCCATTTACTTCTTCACTCACACGGTCCGTAATTTTGTGGAGTCAAAACTGTGTTCTACAAAATGGCGCGACATGGCAGACCTTATTAGTTATTTCACAAAGTAAAAGGAAAATCACAAAGTTTCGAGGCATATTTTGTGTGGATCACTATTATTCTAATTTTAACTATATAATCTTACCAACCATATTAATTTCAGAGCACAAAGTGCCAAATCCGAAGGCAGTGGGCCCCTGTCTATTTTACTGCAATAACCAAATGTAATTGTTCACTTGCATCGCGTTGTTCATTTACCGTGGAAGGAGCACTGGGTTCCATCTCGTTCGTGAATAATGTAAATAGTGTAAATAAAATAAGTTTGTGTTGCTCTTAGTTGAAACATGTGTTTGTTTTGATCCTTTGGTTTAAAGGGAAGGTACACGTTTGGTAATTACTCAAATCAAATATTAACTTAAAAAACTGACTTGACAACGAGCATTGGAGAGCTGTTGGAAGTATAAAACATTGTGGGAAACGACTCCCTCTGAAGTAACGTAGTTTTTGGTAAAGGAGTAATTTCTCACTAAAATAATAAAAGACTTCATAGCAAGTCTTTTATTCCTATCTGAAAGCACACTAATCCGTCCAACAAGGGTGTTTTTTTTCAGGGTTTTCACGCACCTTCGATGACCAATAATTGAGCCCAAATTTTCACAGGTTTGTTATTTTATGCTTATGATGGGATACACAAAAGTGAGAACACTGCAACTTTGACAATTACCAAACGTGTGTACAGTGTCTTTATATGGGATGTGGTAATTTCTGGGAATTCTACCAAAGTAAAGACTATAGACGATGTGACCTCTGACGTCACTCGAAAAGCATAACATGATTCGCGAGCATACCGCCAGGCAACACCTTTGTGTTTTGGCAGCCAGCTAGAAAGTGTATGCACTCTTACCATGACTACGTGTCTTTTTGCCCGGCGAAACATGACGTATACAGTGTTTTATCAACAGAGGGCGGTTTGAATGTAAGCATAGGTCACATCGTCTATACATGTATACATTAAAAAATGAACCAGATGACGCCAGCTTTGGAGCAGAAAATAGGCCCGGTATTCAATCTTGACTTTACACCTTGGGTGTAATGTTTTTATTACAAATTCATGTTTAAAAAGAAAATCGAATTCGAAGAAAAACATTACTGCAGCAAAAAGAGTTACTATGCAAATAATCACCATAAATTATAATTGTTCCCGTATATTTACCGTGAACTTTTATACACAAATGTCTTTACGTAATTAACTCATTCATCAATGTAAAATATATCTTACGGTGGAACAAAATTTACAAAACTAAAAACAAATTCTCAAAATCATTCTAAGTTTTAATAAATTGTGTTAGACACTTAACCTTCTCTTGTTTTCGGAAATAGTTCTAGCCTTTTCACGATGGAATACCAATGATAGTTTCAACTGCTTAGCATGTTTTATCAGCTAAGCAAGTTCAGCGGAAAAACAGTCCGCTATAGAACAGATACCACAGCAACTTGTAACTCGTTGCTGCCGAGCAGAAATATTTGCAAGTTGTTTGAAGCTTTGCATTAGGGAATTAAATAGGCGGAAACTAGGTTTTCTCGATCAATTTCGAAAAATGAGCAGCCAATTTAACCACCAGCTTATTCTATTTGGCACGAAATTGAATGCTATCTGAAAAGGGTCATTCGATTTCGTTTTAAGACTAGTCAATTGTACTTTTACGTTATTCGATTTAACAAAATAGTCATTCAATTTAAAATTCATCAAAGCAGCATTCAAATTCACAGACGCTTCTTGAGGCGGGTGTGCCACGAAAAAGATTGACGATACGCTAAATTGAAAAGAGTGCTAAGGGAATTTGACTCGACTCAAAACGAAAATGAACGGCCGAATTCTGAATTTGAAACGCAGTAACAACTGGAGAAGCAAAACAGTTTTAATTCGAACGCATGAAAATGAAATTGACTGCTCATTTGCCGAATTTGACCGAGAAAACCTATAGTAAACTATTGCGGGTGCAACTATGTATACATCTCATTGTAGGATTGTTGGCTCTGAAAAGAACCGATGATGTGGTCTCGATATTTCAAACAGTATAGACCTTTTATCACGGTGTGACCATCTTGATTTTACTCCATTCCAAATTATTGAAAGGCCGGATCCGAATTGGCGGCTACGACTACGGCTACGGCTTGATCGCCGCGTCATCATGCATTGAAGTATAGGACGCCCTTAGCAACATCCCTGGCAACGGTCGTAGCCGCAGCCATAGCCTACAATTCGGACACGGCCTAACCAAATTGAGGCTGAACGAAATACTAGTCTGGTGCCATGTTTGCGCAATGTTAGCATTCATTACTGTTATGGGAACGGGGAACATGACCAAGATGGTTACAGTATGTTTATTAGGTCTATATTCTTTTCGATCGTCTTCGGGAGAAAATGTATACTTTTCGAAACGTTGAGACCACGCCGTCTCTTTTTAGAGCCAACACTTCAACCAAAGAGGTGTAAACATTGTTCTCCCGGCAAGTTTACTATTTATTTGTAGTTTCTTCGTACACTTACAATCAGTTTCCATGGGGTTGGGGTTGTGGGGAAGTGCCTGGTTTCTAGAACAAAGCGTCATATTTGTTATTTGGAATAGTGACAATGTGTGTTTAAGTTCGAACTGCTTCAAAATGCAAAACACGAAAACACGAAAACTTTTTTTGAACAAGTTTTACTCCACTGGTTTTTAAACTCAACCTTTATCATCTCGGCAAGACAAAATAAATCGCTCCATAACTTTTGAGCTGTAGAACTTTTGGAAACATTTCATAATATCTATCTTTAATAAGTACAATTACTTTCAAATGAACGAAAACAGTTAATATTTTACTTAACATTCAATTATATGAAATAAAACGTCATTTTTCAAAATGTCCCCATTTTGTGAAAATAATGTTCTTGGAACCTTTAAAAGCACTGGACAACTTTGGTTATTTTCAAAGACCAATCTTCTCACTATGCACAAAATAACAAACCTTTGAAAATTTGAACTCAATGGTTGCACAAGTTGTGTGCTTTCAGATGCTTGAATTCGAGGCCTCAGCTGAGGTCTCGTATTCAATTCAAATATTTTAGTGAGAAATTACTTCTTTCTCAAAAACTACTAACTTCAGAGGGAGCCGTTCACACAATGTTTTATCAACACCTCTCCATTGCTCGTTATCAAGTAAGTTTTTATGCTTTAACAATTATTTTGAGTTATTACCGATATTGTTCAGTGTCTTTAAGTTTCAAGAAAGGTCTCATGAAACAAAACACCGTTGTAATAAATACCTTTGGTTAAAATGATAATTTGCAAGCCTTTTGCATAGAAAAAAAAAGTACATGTACAAAGCATCCGTTTTGAGTTGGGGGGAAACACGTTTTAGAAAAATAATGTCATTCAATACAATTTTCCAAGTCAAAAGATTCTATGTTTTTGACGCTGGTTGTTTCTTTTCCTGTTCTGTTCCCTTTTCTTGTAATTTCTTTTGTTGTTCTGCTCCATTTGCTTGTTGTTTCTTTTGTTGTTCTAATCCATTTGCTTGTTGTTTCTTTTGTTGTTCTATTCCATTTGCTTGTTGTTTCTTTTGTTGTTCTATTCCATTTGCTTGTTGTTTCTTTTGTTGTTCTGTTCCATTTGCTTGTTGTTTCTTTTGTTGTTCTGTTCCATTTGCTTGTTGTTTCTTTTGTTGTTCTGTTCCATTTGCTTGTTGTTTCTTTTGTTGTTCTGTTCCATTTGCTTGTTGTTTCTTTTGTTGTTCTATTCCATTTGCTTGTTGTTTCTTTTGTTGTTCTATTCCATTTTCTTGTTTCTTTTGTTGCTCTTTTCCTTTTTCTGGAACAGTCTTCTTGGGTTTTATCAGTTTTTGTTGGTGTATCTTTTGTCGATCGTTTCCCAGTTTTGCCTTTTCGACAATCTGCATCATGGCAACCATAGAATCGTCCCGTACGTTTAACTTCGGAAGTTTGAAGTGTCGAGTTCGTGGATTATCGGCTCTGTAATGAACCAATCGGAGCTCCGTATACGGGTCAGCTGATATGACGTCACCGCCTAGTTTAACGCTGTGTATTTTGAAATAGTGCACGTTGATTGGTCGCAGGATGTTTTTGTCGTGACCCGTGTTTTGGAGGGTTGGTTTTCTGTTGCGAAATCGATTGCGCGTAAATATGGTGGTATCATCAGCGCTGATCAACTTTCGGTGTCCAAAGAACCAGTTCTGGATTCGCATTGACGCGACGTTGTCGTAAATAGAACCTTTTAGGTAATCAGTGATCTTCGGGCGCTTGGCGTCCATTGGTTGAACGTACTCGTCGACGTCAATCTTCATCATCCAATCAACGTCGTGCTTGTGTCTCCAGATGCAGTCGTTTTCATGGGCTATCTGAACCTCAAGATAAGTCTTATTACGTGAAACAGTGTGAGCCCAAGGTATGACCGTGACAAAACCATCATCAATGTACTTTCTGAGGGCAACTTGCAAGGTAGACTTGCCTTTCAGTTCGTTGTCGTAAATATAGGCGTGCTCAACACCGAAGTACTTGTGGAAGTCTAACCAGTTTGTGATGAATTTGTCGACATTTTTTACCATTGTGCACATGGCAAGAAAATACTTCTCCGTTGGCGCGGAGTTGGATGGGCACACTTTGATATCTTTGTACGTCTGATTACCAGGAAGCCTCGTGAAATTCATGGTGAAGCTGATTCTCAATCGGTACGGATCCGGTAATGGGCACGTCAGCACAACAACATACTGCGGGAAATGGCCGAAACTCCTACGGTCTTCAAGTGATTGCGTGGTGTAGCTAAACTGCCCATCTGGGAATTCGCATCTGAACTTGGTCTTACTCCAAGGGTCTTTCAAGAATTTCAGTCCGACGAATACAACCTGCCCAATTTCAGGCTCAGAAAACACAGAATGAATGTCGGGTAAGTTGTCGCCATGGAGCTTGTCATGGAAATAACACGGACCCTCTAGCGTCACTTTTGAGTGCAGTTGAACGGTTGTGTTGCTGGTGTTTAGTAGCGATCTACTACCTTTAATATGTTCAGGTTCCTCGTGACGTAGTGTTGGTCTCACTGTAGGAAATACTGTCTCTCTTTTGGTAGTCTTCACCATATCGTCATGGAACAATAGGATGTATGTGGTCACCAGTGAAAAGACGACTACCAGCAGGAATCCTCGGCAAGTTGACCTCATTTTGGTGCGTATTCTGCGCAGAACCACGTTTCTTCTAAAGTGTAGATGGTGATGTGAGAGCCGAATGGAAGCAATGCCTCTTAAATCTCACACCAACTACTCGTTCAGCTTGTCAGCCCTGAAATGAAAAAAAAAGCGTTGGAATTTTTTTTGAATTTGAACATTATAAAAAAAGGTGGCTTGACATAAATTGATCAGAGGATTAAATTTCAATAGTCACTCAATAATGTTCCCTTTACTGTAAAAAGCTGCGAGGTTTCTAAGTATTGTTCGTGTATTTTGAATATTTAGCATTTTCACTGTAGGTCCTATGCTATGGAAGTATAGTTTGTGGGGTGCTCAAGACTAAATCTCATATTGACCGCGCTCGTTGAAGCAATGTGTACACGATTTGTTGACATTTACCGTCCGAATAAAATGCTGTGCAATATCACCACTCAGTCACTGTTTGCACTCGTGTACAGATTTATGTTCTACATTATTATACAGAGCATTTTCAAAAACCATAGTTTGCGCTTGGGTTCTGGCTTCAGGCTCCGTCCGTCAGTTTGAATGAATTCCCGTACTCAAAGCACACGTTTTCAAAGTAGCTGACGCAGCCCAAGCCAGAGCCTAATGAGCCAAAACGTGGTTTCCTAGAGGACCATTACACTGCAAAAGTGGGGTGTTAAATTGATTCTTCTTAAAGGGATAAATAATGGTGTTATTTATCCCCATTACCATATCGTTTGTTTGCTGTGTTTTAATTTCTTAGGTTTTGTTAATACTTAATTACTTTAAGTGTTTTTAGCCTTTGCTTATTTAATTGTTTCTCTGTGAAGCGCCTTGAGTGTCTTTGAGGCGGACTTTGGCGCTATATAAGTTGTCGTTATTAGTATTATTATATTAACACGGTGTCGGTGTTGTCACATACCAAGTGAATCAATTTAACACCTCAGTTTTTGCAGTGTATAATGCAGTGTTCACATTGTTATCTGTGACATAAGTATTCGAACAAATTACATAATGTCGGATACCTTTTGTAGATAACGTTTGTGGCCTTTACACGTATCCATACTCACTCTAAATAGAGATGTGTAATATAAATACTTGTAGAAGTTACAGCATTATTGTCGCCAAGTTTTTTTTTAGAAAAAAGTGAATCACAGAGAAATGTTTTCAGAGAGTCGCGTAAATCCGGGATTTAAACTTTCCGTATGGCGCTACCACTTTTTTACCTAGTTTTACCAAAAGGGATATCTCATTGAGGTAAATTAGATACTATATTATTATTTCATATCGAATGAAAAAGTGGTGCCGCCATACGGAAACATTTCCTAAATCTGTTGTATGCTAAAAGAAAATCGTCTCACCGAGACGACGTTATTTTCATGACATTGTTTTATTCATTTCCCCCAAAAAAAGACAGCACCTCAGCAAGTAATATTTCAAGGGAAACTTTCTACCATCATTATCTTTAAACCGTGTATCTGTAGATGTATGTATAAAATATATCCAAACCTTTTTAAGATAATGGGTTGACAGATAGTTTTGCAGTGAACTAGCAAATGTACCAAAAGTAATAACGAGAGAACTATAATCTTAACAAAGAGAAAATGCTTAGCACCTTTGAGCTGTATAATAGCAGGCCATATTACTGAATATGTGTCTTCGATCTTTGCTAACCAACAAGAAATGCATAGCGGGGCATATACAATCACAACAATGATCAATTTGTTCAAGGTTTTGTTCGTAGCAAATATTTATGCTGAGCAATTATGTGTGTGCTTATCAGCTTTGTGAAGGAACTGGTGTTAGAAATGGGCACATAATCGCGCCTCGTGCTGCACTGGCACACTTCATGATGACAGTGCCACTTTGTCAGTTCTGGCAAACCTGCGGTTGTCTGTAAGATTTGTTCGCGGTCTTTTGAATCTGTTTTGGGTATTGTCTGCTCATTTACTTTTCAGTGTCCGGGCAGGTTATTTGTTTGGCTGTTTCTTTGGTGGGCACACCTTCTTGTTCTTTAAAACATTTCGTATTGCCTTTACGCTTTGCATTCTTATTGGCGGGGTTTCTTTTAAAGTTGAATATTTTTGAAGTTTCTTAATGGATACATGTTTGCCAAATAACAAATAATACAAACTTTCTTCCTTCCTCCATGGTATGACATCACACAATTTGGAAATGTTTATTCTTTGGGTGGTGGGGTTGGGTATAGAGATTGTTGTCCCTTGGTAAGTGAGTGAAAAGGTGGTGGCAGGATTCGGACATATTTTCCAAAAGTGTGAGTCATAAATAAGTGAGAATAATGTTCCTTCGAAGTTAACTCTTTTTCCGAAAAAGTATCGAACTCATTACAGGGGACTTTAAAGGGTTTGGGTACTTGTACTTTTTGTAGGACACAAAACACAATGTCCACACAGATTTACATTAAACTTACACGATTTGAAGATAATGATGTTAGAAAGCTTCCCCTAAAAAATTATTTGCTGGGGTGCTAGGTTTTTTTTTTGAGAAGTAAAACAATGTCACGAAAATGATGTTCGTCTAAGGAGACGAATATTATTTTAGCACTTACAACGTATTTACCAGGTGTGGATTTCACAAAGAGTTTAAGACTAGTCTTAACTCGACTTTAGGACGAATTACTCGTCCTAACTTAGGACTATCCATACTTTTTGAACATCTCCTAAGGACTAGTCCGAAGTGAAAGTCCACCCCAGTACTGGTATTTACGCAACTCTGCTGAAAACATTGCTCTTTGATTTGCTCTTTGATTTGTTGTTCTAAAAAATGTAAGGACTAATGAAGCTGAAATTTCTACAGGTAAATTATATTACATACACCTTCATTCACAGTGAATAGGGATTCATGTCATGTCCAAAATCTTGATATACAAAAGGTATCAAAACCCTGTCAAAGTCGGGGTGTATAGGCAATTGCCACATGAAGGGAAAAAATATTGCTCAACAATATTTCAGATCACTTGCCCTTATGGTTGAACTGACCATCTGACTGCCGATCCTTTGTTCATTTTCACCGGACATGACAAAAATACAGAGGAGTTTATGTTGTACCTTGCCAGAAACTGATCACTTTCTATTTAACAAATAATGTCACTTACATGATTGTAGCTCTTGATCACCGGTGAGAACAATTCGGGCGTATCATCAGCAACGAAGCTACAACCGTAAACCAGCCCCAAACGACGGTAGCGTCCACCGACCCAGCCCCGGTATGTTCCAACTGAGCCCCGGTGTGTGAGTCCCCGGTCCACGGTGCGAAGCCGCTCTGCACCGAGAAAATAGGAGTGTGACAACGCAGTGTTTTGTAATACTGTTCACTAGCCACCATCGTGCTTACTCAGTCATGCATGCTATCCAGTGCTGGTATGTTAAACACGTAGTCTACAGCTGTTCCGATTATAGACTTATCTACAAAAATATATTTGCACATTGGCAGTGAATCACGTCACAAATTGAGTTTACGGATTTACGCAATACAAAGTGTTTGCTAAAGACGAATGAAAGGTGTGGGTGATTATTTTGTCAGTTTTGTCAGACGATACGGCTAATAATTGTTTGTTTTTGACCCTTACACAAGGGCGTCGATGGGGGGGAGGGAGCAGGGGGACATGCCCCCTCACTTGAAGGGACAGGACAGCATATCAGATGTCCCCTCACTTTTTGATTGACTGGTTAGAAATGTGCAACACAGTGTAACATGACTCATCATTTTCTTGATTTCATATTTTTATTACAAGAAGAATAGCGAAAAAATTGTGAAATGTTTTCCTTTTTTCCGTTTTTTTCCCCCGATGGACCTCGCACAGAATGGAATTTGGGTCTATTTCCGTTTCTATAATACAGACAATAGACAACAAGTTTCGTCCGAGACTTTACCGCCAAAATCCCTCTTGCATGCCTTGTTAGCATTTAAGATAACAATCGCACAAGGCACACAATGTGGTAACATCCATTCAAAGAAAATAAATAGGAGTAGTTTATACCATGACAGAGTGGTGACATTCAAAACGAAAATTTTGCAGTTAGTGGGGTACGCTATTTTGAGATTTGGGATGTTATTGTAAGAATTATAGTCAAACAAAAAATAGGGAACAAGTGTAAAATAGAAATTAAATATAAAAGTAATGGTACGGGGTGCAAACTTACTCGCCCGTCTCCCCTACTTTTAAAGTCACCTGGAAATAGATTTTTTTCTTTCAAACATAAGAGTATATGCTTACGAACAATAAAACAATTTTTTTAGTAATTGTTTGTCACGATTTATATGTTGAAAAAATATACAAAGTTGTTTGGGGGCTGACTCCGCCTACCCCTTTTGTGACGTCAATCGAGGCAGACTTTGCCTGCAATGCGTATAGTAAACACACGTGCAAAGTACATGTACGTCCAAGTCGTGAGTTGGTACGTTTCAAAAAGTGTTTTTCTGCATTCAGCAGCAATACACCTGGTCGCAAAAAAACAAAAAAATCTTTTTTTGACACGTACAAACTCACGACTTGGTCCGTACATGTACTTTGCAATTGTGTTTACTCGACGCATTACAGGCAAATTCTGCCTTTATTGACGTCACGAACAGCGCCCTCTCGGGTCGGGTCTACTCTTAAACTTGTAAATAACATAAGAACTGATTTTTTAAAACCTTAGTTAACTGTTTATTCACATTCCACTCATCAAAACACATATATTAGTGACAAAAGCTTTATTTTGAAAAAATACCACTTCCAGGTGACTTTAAGTATAGCGATCGACGCCCTTGCCCTTACACACATCACGACGTGTGTCTTCATTGTGTCCTTGGAATCTTCGGAATTCTTAGAGGTTTTCTCAGGTTGCCTTTGTACAAGAGGAGAGTAGTGGGTAAAAGAATTGAAACTATGGGTGCGGTTCGATTAGCTTCCCCGGGTCTACCCCGGTCTGCCCTCGGTGCGTTCGAACAGCTTTGACGTCATTCCATGAGGCTCACCCGGGTCAGCCCCCAGTGCCCTGCTTGTGGAGTGGGTCACTTTGGGTGACGGAACGGGTCACTTAGGGGTGACCGAGGTGCATGACGTCACAATAGAGGGCGCGTGATCGTTCGATTAGCTCTTGTCAGGGACTCAGCCGAGTGAGCGCCGCGGGGTCGACACATGGCAAACTATAAATCGAACGCACCCAGTATAGCCATCTTTACCCACGCGATAAAGAGAGGCACTGGTCTCGTAAACCCAATGGTTTCATTGGATAGACAAAGGTTAGTGACGCACATAACTGCCAGACCAACACAGAGTATTATGCTATGCAAGGTCGTCAAAGGTACAACTGTCAGGAACCAGCAGATCCCATGGCCGGTATCTTGCTCAATTCATGCGACATTGAGTTCAAACTACGTAATCCGCACTGGCAGAATGTTAAGGGCAGGGCCATAGCAGCTCAAAAACTAGACTGGTCCCCTGTCTGGTCCCCTGTCCTTATCCGTCAGGATCTTGACGTAGGCTAGAGACCAATCTCTGGAGTTATATTCACGAGCCTCGAAGTGTGACGTCAGAAACCACAAACTCACAAACCAACCTTTGATCAGACCAAGCTTTAAGAAGTAAAACTTGTCGATAGAGGGCTTTGACGCCCACGTGTTACAGAAAATTACTTGTTTCTAAAGGAAAGGACTGGGTGAAATCCGAGTCCTAGCAACACCGATATGGCATGAGATTCTGGTCCCCCCCCCCTCCTCCCCCACACTACGGCAAACTGTGTACAAACTTCTTCTCATAGCGCCCTCTTTGTATCAACCTTTTCCAGCCCATAATTTGTTCCACACATTGGGGACAAAATCTCGGGCACCGGCAACCCCCATGTTGTGCTGTTTTTGTAGCATGAGGAATCTGTGATTCATAATGCGCTTTATAAAATGATGTTTGTTATTATTATTGGGGAACACAACTATAACACCTGGCATAGTTAGGACATGGCGTCTATCTTGGCAGCTTGATCTTTTCTTCTTCTTTTTTTTTTTTTTTTACAGACGGTTTTCAAAGATTCATTGTGGTGTATTTTCAGGTGACGATTCCGCATTTTGGGCTAATAACATTGACTTGAACCAAGTCCTTGAATATCATGCTGTCCGGATATATATACTAAACATAAACTGATGAAAGGAATGTGCAGGTATCAGGGGTCAAAGTCCACATTGGGGTGTTTGCGACTGCCAAAATGGTGAATCGTAAACTTTACATAGTGCATAGTAACTTTACAATAGTCGGTTGCTAGGTTTACTAAACGCGCCCTTCCCCATTCCAAAAGGTGGTTTACCGGTACTTCAACTCTTGAAATTTACTTTTTGGGTACGGCTATAAATAGCTGACTGAATACGGCTGGGTTTTTATACAGCGGCGGTCTTTTTTCGGAGTGAATAATTCGACTGCCTTGAGCAAGGCTAACCAGTCCTGACGTCATAGGGAACACAGTGTCAGGTACAACATGTTTGTATATTTTATAGTGGTTTGGGTATTGTGTGGGGCGTGACATGGTTGTATACAGTGCTATTCATTTGGTAGTGTTGGCACATTATGATTATTGTGTGATCGTTCGAAGGCCGAGTTTGAACTGTGTGATGTCAAAGCTCGTAGTTCCTGATCAGCTGTACAGTTGCCATGATGTACTTTGAGTTTTGTTGAATGCGGGATTCTTCTACTTGCTACCAATCAAGGCTTGACATTATTTACCGAAATTAGTCGACACGCTGACATTATGATGGTGTTCACCCTGGTTTCATCATCGACTACCTGTCGGTCACCACACAAAGCCGATTGTCGCTACAATGAGTGAATACTGTGTATGGCATCGTCTTCGACCACTGTCGAACATCTTCCGCATTGTATGACTGTCGACAGTTCGACACTTCTCTTGACTTTGGTTACAATGTCACCACCATGAGTGTTGTTTGGAATAACCAATACTGCATTTTGAATGTCATACTTCGCTGAAATGAAACATTCTCGTGAAAGTGACTCTTCGGTACACATCTGTCTTCATTACACATCAAAAATACCTTACTGTTTTAAGGCAACCGGATAAGCAAGACTGTCGAACTTTGAATGTCATAATTTGCTGGGAGGATATAATCTCGGGACTCTCTGGTGGGACCCTCTGGTACGCATCTGTCGACAGTTCGATACATCTGTCTTCATTACCGTCAACTCAAACAATTTCCTGTTTTGAATGGAACCAAATAAGCAGGAATGTCACACTCTGAAGTTTGTCTTGTTGGTGCATCTTTTGAAACGGACTCTGCTAGTATTTAAACTTGAATCAAAACCGGATCCAAATCAATTGGACGTGAACAGCTTTGTGTACCGGTATTTTCTTGGAATTCGCAGGTCGAGTTGGTACTGACAACACTCACCATAATTTTGGAATTATGCTGGTTAAAGTATACATGATTGTTAGAGCTGACAAGGTTGTCGCATACAGTGTTCATAACTCGTGTGATCAACCATTCATAAAATAGCAACCTGTAGCAACCTGTGAATATTTGGGCTGAATCTGTTGTGTGAGTCAGGAGCAAGTAGTGCAAAACCACGCACAATCTCCAACTTATTTTTCTCAACCGAAACCAGCTGTTTGTGTAGGTTTTCAGAAACAGTTTTTCCGAACATGACTTCGTTTAAGAGGGGAAACATTTCACATAACAAAATGGCTCTGGTTTGCACTTCATAATCAGTCAGTTTAGATTAAACTTAAACAAAGAATTTTGTTTAATCCTTATACCAATCCCGTAAAATACCTCTTATTTGTAATCAGCGTGGGTACAATCATATGTAGATCAAACAACCAATCGATCTGGCTGATGATGCTTTGTGTTGCCTCATTGTTTTAAAGGCAATGGACGCTATTGGTAATCATCAAAATAATTATTGTTATACAAAACTTACTTGGTAACGAGCAATGTAGAGCTGTTGATAGTATAGACCATTGTGAGAAACGGCTCCCTCTGAAGTAACGTAGTTTTTGAAACAAAAGTAATTTCTCACTCAAAATAATCAAATATTTCAGGCCTGAAGCCATTTGAATCTGTAGGCACACACGTTTATGCAACAAGGGTGTTTTTCTTTCCCTTTATCTCTCAACTTCGGTGACCAACTGAGTCCAAATTTTCACAGGTTTGTTATTTTATGCATATGTTTGGATACAACAAGTGAGAATACTAGTCTTTGACAATTACCAAAGGTATCCAGTGCCTTTAAAAGTATAGCTACTTAGTATTCCACCCTTGCGGTCACCAGAGGAAACAGCTCAAGGGAAGAGTTCCTACCGGATATACCCCAATCAGATCAACCATTGTGGGCAAAACACGACACTGATAAAAGTTTCCGATTGTCATATCTTTATTAGACTATTATCACCGTCAGTTTTATGGTTTTATCTATTGACATTTTAGAGTGGTGGCAACATTATAGCAACACTCAACATCACCCCTATTGCATCTTACATGGTGTACTCTCCTAAAAGCATTGCTGCTGTGCTGGAGAGGGTGCTGGGTTGCAATCCAATATTGTGCTCTGTGCTTGTTCTGTCAAGATTGTTCTTATAAGAAGGTGACACTGTAATTTATACTGAGAGAGGTTTGAATTCCATCCTTCTTATAGCTGGCAGTGCTTCTCTCTGGAACCCTTGCAGATGTGTTGCAGTGATTGAAGCCAATGGTAGCCCGTTCAAACCCCACCCCGAGTCAAGCAATAATATCGTTTTGAAAAATTAATGCGTCAGACATTTAACATGTTGGTCTAGTGTCTTTATGATTCCATAGCAGAAAATAGAGAGAAGCTTCAAAGATGATTCGAAGGCGGTTGCACACTCAGAATCTCCTCCTTGCCGGTCTGTTGTCGTCGATGGCGCTGTTTATCTACGTCATGATGACCTCATCAGGTGGTATCTACGACTACGACGCCGATTTCAACATGCACATTGGAGTACATGTTGACACCCTACCGGACAAGAAGAGTACTTGGAGAGACTGGTGGAAATCTAACACCGTGTTGGACGAGAAAGTCTCCGATAAGTACAAAGAAATGAATCAATCGATGTACAGATACGCCATTCCACGTGACTACTCATGTTTTTTGAAAGATAAACTTCAGCACCCGGAACTGCCGGATGTCCACTCTGTATTCGCAGACCCGATCGCTGGTTCGGTGGTTTTCGTCGGATTGAAGTTCCGAAAACATGAGTGGCACAAGGAATTATTTCTGTGCGAGTTTCCAGACGGGAACCAGACTATAAGCGAACCAATCATTGACGATAAACGAAGCTTTGGTTACATGCCTCAATATGTAGTTGTGATCACGTGTCATCTTCCGGAACGCTACCGCTGGAGGGCGTACTTTCAGATGACCCTTCGCAGAGCCGGGAGCGAAAACTCCTACACAAATTTGACCGTGTGCACATCAGGTGTCACGCCGGAGAAACAGTACCGACTTGCGGTGTGCACGATGGTCAAATCATCGGACAGCTTCATCCCGGAATGGTTGGATTTCCACCGCTATGTGGGAGTAGAACACATCTATATCTATGACAACGAGAGAGAAGATGTAACAAAACTACCACAAACAGTCCATGAATATGTAAAGCAGGGCTTCGTGACTGTCATACCCTGGTCACACAGTGTCTCCCATTATAAAACATACCTTGAGGTTCAGATCGCGCATGAGAACGACTGCATCTGGCGTCACAAGCACGACGTTGATTGGATGATGAAGATTGACGTAGATGAGTATATTCAGCCAATGGACGCCAAGCGCCCTCTCATAACAGATTACCTCCAAGACGAGACTTTGCAAAATCTCGCGGGACTACGGATCCAAAACTGGTTCTTCGGGCACCCAGAGTACATCACGCCAATCGGGGATTCAGCCATTACGCGTAACCTTTGGCGCTCAAAAGAACCAACACTTCAGAACACAGGACATGATAAAAACATCCTACGGCCGATTAATGTCCACTATTTTAAAATCCACAATGTAAAGCTTGGGGGCAATGTCATTTCTGCCGACCCTTACACTGAGCTTCGAATGGTTCACTACCGCGTGGATAACCCAAGGGCAATACGATTCGCTTTGCCAGACTTTAACGTCAGAGACAAGTCAATGCTTAGGCTCAGAGACCTTGTAAGAGCTAGTAAACTAAACAGATATTCGTAAAGAAACGATTGTGTAAGTTTACTATGCATGTTCGGGTAACGTAACGCGAATGGGTGACTTTTGGACGATAGGTGGCAGCAGACTCCATTGTTATTGGTAATGTGCGCATGCTCAAAACAACGGAAACTGTGGGAATATACCTGATAAGTATGCTGCCATCTAGCGTTCGAAAATCTCCGAATACTGTTTACTTGAGAACATTTGCAGGAACTAAAAATGTTGAGCACACTATACTACTTTTGCGTAAAGCCAGTGTATGGGCACTATTGGTAATTACTCAAAATAAGTATTAGCATAAACCTTACTTGGAACGAGTAATGGGGAGAGGTTGGTAGTATAAAACATTGTGAGAAACGGCTCCCTCTGACGTGGAGTAGTTTTCGAGAAAGCTGTAATTTTCCACGAATTTGATTTCGAGACCTCAGAATTAGATTCTGGGGTCTCGAAATCAAGTATCTGAAAGCACACAACTCCGTGTGACAAGGTTGTTTTTTCTTTCATTATTATCTCGCAACTCCGATGACCGATTGAGCTCAAATTTTCACAGGTTTGTTATATGTATGCATAGTGCTGAGATACAGCAAGTGAGAAGAGTGGTCTTTGGCAATTACCAATAGTGTTCAGGGTCTTTAAAGGCCTTGCATATTTATTTACTAAAGCTTCTATACCAATCCGTGGGGCATATCCTAATAATGTATACCTATGTATTTTATTTCGTTGGTAACATGTTTCTGCTGAGCATGATTGTGTTAAGCTAAAGTTAATACAAGCTACAGTAAAACTAGGCATGTACAATCTTAGGCACATAATTGCATAATGTGTTTCAAATTAGCAGTTCACTAGACTTGTGGACAGTCGAGCCATCAGTTCGCGCGAGAGCAGTGATCTCGCGAGAGCACTATCTTAGTGCGTGGGGCCGATTTAACGACTTGTCCACAAGTCCAGCAGTTCACGCGTGTACGCGCTTTGCACATCTCTCAACCAATGATAGCCTTTAGTCACTAGTAAGTGCACATTTCATCAAACATGGTGTTTAATGACGTCATGTGCACTCCATCTATTCAAACCCTAAGCATCTATAAGTGGTGATGTATTTAAAATACCCATCGGCGTTTGCAAAGATAATTCAATTTTGTATTATTATTGTTTCTGTTTTGAAATTAGTCTTGGCCTCAAGATGCTTGCCTCTGTAGCAGTCGTAGCAGTCCTGATCGGGGCGGTACAACTACACGAACAGCCAGTGGTGCTGTGAAGCAGTTCGTGAGATGTGAGCGCCCTCTTGCCGCGACTCTGTTTATAAAACTGGGCCGTCTTGAAGTCAAGGCTACTTGAAGGATTCGTAATCATTTGCTAAGTTATAATTATTTTGTAAGGTTTTTAGAATCATATCATACAAAAAGAGACATGTAAATAACTTTCTATGAAATGAAATAGATTAAGTTTTCGGATTGTCCATAATATAATGTGTGAAGTATCATGTATGTTTTTAATTCTTTTTTTCACGTTGCTTAGATTGGAAATGCTCCAACACGTTTGTCTTTTTTTTTTTTTTTTTTCAGTTAAAAGTATACACATTTTTATTTCCATACTTCCATGAAAAATATCAACAATTATTACTTGAAGGTATAAAACATTGTGAGGATCGGTTCCCTCTGAAGTAACATAGTTTTCGAGAAAGAAGTAATTTTCCACGAATTTGATTTCGAGACCTCAGAATTTGACTTTGAGGTCTCGAAATCAAGCATCTGAAAGCACACAATTTGTGCGACAAGGGCGTTTTTTCTTCCATTTTTTTTTCGCAATGTCGGCGACCAAATATTGAGCTCAAATTTTTACAAGGTTGAATTTATGCATAATATTGAGATACACCAAGTGAGAAGACTGGTTGACAATTACCAATAGTGTCCAGTGTCTAGTAACAGATGAAATACATAGAGTATGGGGCCGTTTTAACGAAACAAACAAACAAACAGGCAGACGAACATGAGACATGACACAACGAGTTCATAATAATTATTAGCGAAAAGATGCAGAAGAAGCGGTATATAGGTTAGTAAACTTGCACCAAGCCACCCCGAAAAGCCAAATTTGCGCGATTACTTCTTGCGGATAGCCCACCCGGGTGTGCTGGTGCACATTTGAACTCCGTCACTATTATTTTATTTGCTGAAATCAACGTTTTTTTGTCAAATTATGACGTCACTTTTGGACCAAAAAGGTTGTAATAATTCCCAAAGTTTTGCGAATTTCCACACAGGAAAATTGTTCAGGATGCTTAAAGACATCTGGACATTATTGGTAATTGTCAAAGACCAGTCTTCTCACTTGGTGTATTTCAGCAATTATGCACAAAATAAAAAACCTGTGAAAATTTGAACTCAAAAAGGTTTACGTCCCGATTGCTCCGCGCCGTGGGAACCATAGAACAAGCTTCCATTACACCGACTCTCTGAATGCCAAAATTACGTCGATTTATGACCTTTTTACGATTTGCATCCATAATCTGAATGCATAATCTTTCTGTCATGATACTCATGAGTAATTGTACACACAAATATTTAGATTTGGTTCAGCAAATTGGCTTTTCTACAGCTGGACGTGAAACATTGCTCCATGGTAAATCAAACTCGGAAGATCACGTGATTGTAACGCAACTCTTCGTTTTTTAGTTTTTTTTTAAATAATGCCCGAAAACGGCTAAATTTAATGGTTGTCTTTTTAGCAACTGCTCTTCTTCGTTCCTGTGGAAGACCTTTGCAGTCACAGTCTTGGTCTAAAAATTGTAACCCAAACGCCCAATGAAGGCGGTGTGTAACTTTAAAACCATACATTTATCTATATAATTTTGCCTACCTTTCCTTTACAAAGGCTACTGTATGTACGGTGTTCTTTTTTGTTTTTGTACGCGGCGACTTTTTTCGGGCGGCGACTTTTTTCCTCTGGCGACGACTTTTTTTTCACTCGGCGACCTTCTTTTACGCGGCAACTTTTTGGGTTTGTTTTTTTTTTTTGCTGCTTTTTATATTTTTTACGCGGCAAGTTTATTTATTTATTTATTTTTTTCGGCGACTTTTTTTTTTGGCGTTTTTTTATATATTATTTTTTACGCAACAACTTTTTTGTGCCTTCCGTGTTGTGATTTTGTTTGAGGGGTTCTCCTCCTGCAAGTCATTCACGCGCAAGCTCCTGGTGAAATCTAGGGAGTGATGTGCCCCCCTCAGATGTTGGAATTTAAGGCCTATTTCAAGTTATGATGCAACAACTTTTGCTATCGGTAATATCGATCTAAAAAGCAACATAATTATGGCTTCGTATCACAATTATTTCTGCATATGTTTATTTGATGTTCAGACTGCGTTTCATCCCAATCATCACCAGCATCGTGGATGATCCAGACTAGAAATTTTAAGGGGGGCAAATAATAATATTAAAATAACACGTTGCCTTGGATCGGACGAGTTGCTCTATAAAAAGCGTTTGTAAAAAAAAAAAAATGCATAAAAATATGGTTAGAAAGATGTTTTAAAAGTAGAATACAATGATCCACACAAGTTTGCCTCGAAATTGCGAGGTTTGCCTTTTACTGTGCGAACCATACACGGTCAGCCATTTATTGGAGTCAAAATTTTGACTCCCATATGGCAGACCGTGTTCATAAGTCGACGAGGTAAAAGGAAAACCGTGCAATTTCGAGGCATGTTTGTGTGGATCATTGCATTCTACTTTTACAACATCTTTTTACCCATGTGCATTTCATAACAAACGGCTAAACACGCTTTTCAAAGACCAACTCGGCCGATCCAACGCAACGTGTTCCTTTAAAGATCGAGCATGCAATTGGCCCGAACGCGAAGCCTTACACGACCTGGGATCCGGGGCCCACTCAGTGACCGGGGGAAATACAAAATTAATTTGCATAGATGCTCGTGATGTGGTATTGGCCAATAAACAGACATATGAATGAACCACATAAAGCCTTTAAATGTGTGCAGTAGTAGAACCTTTCGGGTTTAACAGCATCTTCGGGTGTGAATCTATGACACGAATTTTTAGGGCAAATCTGTCAATAGTGAGCAGGCGAGTGTAAAGCCTTCTGCGTGGGTCCGGGCCCGCTGAAGGGCCCGGTAAAATTGTGCATTAAGATGCTTTGTGGTGCAATCTTAGGACAAGAAAGCGGTGTCACTTCCCGTTACCCCCAGGATTGATGCCCATCGGGACACTTTGTATAGTTGAGCTGGTCAAGAACACGGGGGGCGTTTGATTGTGTCCCCCACCCTTCCAAAGTTGCTATAGCTTTACAAGTTGCCTTCGACAAGGCCCTTGTTCAGTCAAGAAGAGTTAGCTATGGATTTATATAATGTACTCTTTTCCAAAGATTATTATTACAATTATTATTCTTTGTAAGAAGCACAATAATAGGCAACACCGTGAACACTATGTTCGTCTGATAGCGCCCTCTTTTGAATCAACTTCCTTAAAAGCCTCAGACGGTGAAGAATGTCATCATAAAACAGCCGTCTGCCCTAAGTCATCCACGAACCGGTGTCTTTCCAAAACTGTATTTATTGTATAAAAACATACGTATTAAAATAATTTTATATTTTCATAATAAAATTATTTGATAATATTGTTTAATATTTTTAATTATTTAATTGTAAAGTAAGTTTATAAATGTATATGAAAAGATTAAATTTAACATCTACAGGTATTTTGAAAGGGCTTGACCTCTGACATGCAACAAGCAACATGGAAGAAATCGGGATCACAGTTTCTAATAAAGACAAGGTACAAAATTTTTAATTTTTGTCTAGTTCTTGCATAAATAAATGTAAATTTAGTAGCCTGCTTGATACAAAAACATAAGGCGTACTTTTATATGAATTTGTTTCTTCAATGATGTTTTTTTCTGCCACAAAAGGTGCGTTTTGATTGTCGGGCAAAAATGCCTTGTCACTCAACAACAAACCGAACGGCCATAACGGCGACACACGACGTACATACAAAAATGTGCAAGAAAATCTAGCATTGCCAAAATTTATAATAGTTTTAGCAGGACGTAGGCCTACTTCTGTATACATTATTTTACAACAGCATTCATAAGTAAATGGGTTAATACTGCCAGTACAAAAGTAGAACACACGGTTTTAACAATAACCTAATTTTAGATTTGGTATTTTTCGACCCGTATTTTTTAATTAATTCTTTTTAAAAAAGTTTTTTTTTTTTAGTTAGAATAAGTTCTAAACATACACCGAACCACGAAGCTCGCACAGGGTACCAGTATGTACACTTTTTGCACACAGCCGTTTACATACTGGTACCCTGTGCGAGCTTCGTGGTTCCGTGTATGTTTTGTACACAAATCACGGATCGTACCTGCCCTCTCGTGACGCATTTTCGCAAAACGAGGTCGGGTAATTTTCAATTATTGTTGGCAGAGGAGTAACACGTACAGTAGATAGGGAATCTGAAATTACGGTAAGAATTTATCATTTTTAACAATTTTTGAGATTGTGGAGTGGATTCTCTGGTAAAAAGAATACACATTGATACATCAAAGGACACATAGAGCCTAATTTTGGCGAGATTAAAAAAAAAAAAAGGAGAGATTCCTGATGCCGAAATTCATTGAACCATGGGTCGTTTAACGCGTGAGAGATATAAACCTATGAGGTTACGGGAGACGATAGCCGGACGAAACCGAAATAGTTCTAGGAGTAGGTGGTTAATTCATAACTATTTTAAAAACAGTTTTCAGAAATGAATTGGGCGCTTTTGCCACAATTATTTCGAGTTTATTTTGTCCAAATAATAAACCGCTCAAACGAAACACTCAAACAGACTGGGTAAGTTTAAACTAGTTTTAGGTTCAAACAAGATTAATTGACTGCAGTGGGGTTTGAACCAACGATCTCCTGTGCGTACTACACTAGCCCACCTTGTTGAGCTGTTAATGGCTCCGCTTTTAACATCGGTCTCATCACTGTCACCATGATTACAGCCCACCTTCGATACATGTCTTAAACGCTAAGTTTTCAAAGGTCGCAAAATGCGTGGTAGTTTGATTGCAAACTTCTCCCATTTAAAAAAGTCCTATACTACTCCAACATACCTCATTTTATTCCTGACATTTGTGGAATTACTATAACACATAACAGGGCTTACTAAATGATGACTTTGTCCAGATGTGATGATTTGAAAATTGGTCCAAAAAATCGTGTACAAAAATTACACTTAACGTGACATGTTCTTGGGCGCCGCCATGTTTTAACTACACTACCATGTCCATTTTGTTTGATTTTACAGGATGAAGTTCCTTCAAGCACAGGATCAAGACCAACCACAACAACACCATCAAGTATCTTAGATACGCTAGACACAGATGACCTTTACACAAGATTCAAGGTAAGGGTCGAGGACAGAGTTACAGGTTTTGCTGGATTTCTTTCTGCTAATAGACAAGTGGGCAAGAACACGTGCGCAGAACACGTGCGCCTCTCCAATTCCATTCTGCACAACTCTGCCGCGTGCGCCAAGCATACGTGCACGCATGTCGGACCTTAATTTGGCGGACTTTTGGTTGCGCAATGGGTTGCGATGGTCAATATGTAATGGGGCGGAGGCGGGGCTTAACGGATCGGTCTATTAGGCCTATCATTAGTATCAGTGTTGTAGCCACCGTGGGCGGTGCTGGGTGGCATGCCTAGGGGTAGATTTTACAAAGGGAGTCTTAACTAAGGACTACTCTTTAACTCGTTCTAACTCGAAAAAAAGATAAGTCTTTCAACTCTTTGTGAAATCTACCCCAGGACTCACAGTTTTTGCCCAGCACTCTGAGCAAAATGCATTGTGCCACGCAAAAGAGATTTCCCCCTAGAATAAATCAAAATATTGTTCACTGTGCATTGATCTGAGACACAGCTAATGATAAGGAGTACCAAAATGTCACAGGGAAAGAACACCGTCAAAAGGCCATTCGTCTTATTGCATGACCCTATAACACAAACCGTTTGGAAACCTGGCATCATGTCTGTCAAAGCATGCCCTTCAGCAATAACGCCCCCAAAAATTAAACAAAAATAAGTCAAAGCTCGTTTTAAAGGGAAGGTACGCATTTGGAAATTACTCAAAACAAATATTAACTTAAAAACTGACTTGGTAAAAAGCATTGGAGAGCTGTTGGTAGTACGTGTATAAAACATTGTGGGAAACGACTCCCTCTGAAGTAACATAGTTTTTGAGAAAGAGGTAATTTCTCACTAAAATAAGAAAAGACTTCTAGCAAGAAGTCTTTTATTCTGATCTGAAAGCACACAAATTCGTCCAACAAGGGTGTTTTTCTTTCATCATTTTCTCGCAACTTTGATGACCGATTGAGCCCAAATTTTCACAGGCAGGTTATTTTATGCTTAATGATGGGATACATCATGTGAGAAGACTGGTCCTTGACAATTACCAAAGTGTACCTTCCCTTTAATGTTAGAGCGCTCGTAAGAGGATTTTAGAGGATTTATGACTGTCGTGGAATTAAACTTCCAGTCAAAGTCAAAAGACAAGCGCCCACATATATTTTTTCTTGCCCCTCTTCCACAGAAACTTCAGCGACAGATAGAATTTTACGAAGTTCAAGAGGAGTACATCAAAGATGAGCAGAAGAATCTGAAGAAGGAGTTTCTTCATGCTCAGGAGGAAGTCAAACGCATCCAGAGCGTTCCTCTCGTTATCGGACAATTCCTAGAAGCCGTCGACCAACACACTGGCATCGTTGGCTCAACAACAGGTCAGTTGCTCTAAAGCAGGCTGGGCAGGGTTCAAATTTGGGACAGTGTATGCAGTGTAGAATACTTAGCTTCCTTAAAACACCTACAGGCGATTTCACATAATGCTAGGATTATAATCTTATCTCAAGTTAGTTAAGACGAGGAACTCACCCTTACTTAGGATGGGTTCAATGCGTTGTAATGTCTACTGTTACAGAACTCGTCTTAATTCCTAAGATTAATCCAAAGTTAGGAAGAGTTTGGTGAAATCGACAGCTGAATCCTTCCCCGGGTCTTCATGCAGTTTGGTGTAACTTTTTTCAAACCTGAGGCTTTGAATTAACCCATGGCACACACAGCAGTTTAAACGATTGATAATGACCAGCAGGAGCTGTTTAAAACCGGCTGGCTTCGCGTGTTGGGCGTGCACGAAAGGCAATTCATAGCTATTAATAAGATCGCGTAATATGTGTGAACACGCACAGAATGTATGTTCACCACCCGACGAACACTAAACATTTTCGCAAAAGATTTCAAAAATTTGCAAAATTCGCCAAATAGCAATGGAAACAAGTGGCAGATTGTCTAAAATTGTGAAACTGTTTTGCCTGTCAACAAAAGGGTATTTATGAATGGGAATAAAAGAGTAGTGACTTGTTCTTAAAGGGTGGCTGCAGTGTTTTTTTTAATAATTTAAACGATTAAACATGACTTTTTAAGCCTGAAATATTTTTTTGTATTTTTTTTTAAATGCGCAAGTATTTTAAAAATGGTTTTCAAGAGATTAGGGGAACCCACCCCGCCCCTAAAAGGGAGCCTTCATTTGCATAAACGTGATGTCATGTCGGTCACCCGAGCCGTCGGGCCCCCTGGCTGTGTGCATATAGAGACGTGTGCACTGTGTGGCTTGGTACCTAGGCACGTGTAGTTAGGGACCAGACTCTTTTTGCCGACGATATGTTTGAATTCCCGTCGTGACGTCGATGGTAGGGGGGGCGGTAACAATCCACAAAAGGGGGGGCATGACTTATTCGCTAATTATGCAAGTGAGATAGGTCGGGGGAAAAACAAAACACATTTTATTGATGTTCAATACATATATCAGAAATAAATAAATGACAGCAAAATTAACTGTTTTATTTGAATTCACTGCAGCATCCCTTTAAATGTCTGTTTTTGTCTTCGGCTCAGGCTTTATCACACAGCCACGATCCTGCCGGTTTTAAATGGCCGTTTAAGAACTTGTTTCTACCTTTTAATTCCCTTATTGACACACTGATTGTTAATTGACATATATATTACATTGAGACAGCTGCTACATCAGTGATGTTCAAACTTTGGTTCATAAAATAGACAGCAACAAAATGTGAACCCACGATTGTGGCTGCACACACGTGCATTAAGTTCAATATACTATTGTTTCTGAAATAGGAACTTTGAATGGCTGTTATTTTCCCGCTTCCTTCTGGATCCTTCCCTTAATCCCTTTCCCCTCTCTTTTTCTATAAATGGATATGTATTTGGTTGTTCTTGTTTTATGCCTCTGAAGAAGGTCCGGTTTGGATCGAAAGCTACGGCCATCTACCCTATTTATTAAATTCAATATACATTTGATATTTTCAGGGTCCAACTCCTACGTCAGAATCTTGAGCACACTAGACAGGGAGTTACTGAAGCCAAGTGCCTCTGTTGCCCTTCACAAACACAGCAATGCGTTGGTCGACGTCCTACCACCAGAGGCAGACAGCAGTATTACTATGCTTGGAGCAGGTATGTTGGGAACATGCACGGATTGATTTCTCCGTTGTTTTTCTTTTTTTTTTTTACTTAGATCAAATTCATAACAAAATGAAGATAAAAGCATATGGAATTCTCCAAATTGCAGAGTGGTGCTTTTAAAGGGTGTATGTAACTTGTGTAGGACATAAAACACAATGTCCACAGATTTACACCAAACTTATACAGTTTGAAGATAATGATAGTAGAAAGCTTCTCTGAAAATACTACGTGCTGAGGTGCTGTAGTTTTTGGGAAATGTGTTAAACATTGTCATGAAAATAATTTTCGACTCATGAGACGAAAATTATTTTAAGCATTTACAAACGTATTTTCATGACATTGTTTCACTCATTTCTCAAATACTGCAGCACCTCATCAGTAAGTAATATTTGAAGGGAAGCTTTCCACTGTCATTATCTTCAAACCCTGTAAGTTTAATGTAAATCTATGGACATTTTGAAAAGGTACCCAAATCCTTTAAAACCAAAGATTAATGTATGTAAGCAGGCTTCGTACCGCTAGCTTTCGTGCTCACACGCTTTGCGCTCGCAAGCTTTGCGCTCGCAAGCTTTCACGCTTTACGCTCGCAAGCTTTCACGCTTTGTGCTCATAGTTCAGGTTTTTTTTCAACAGCCTATTACATCCCTGAACATGGGAACGAGGGAGTTGGATTTGAAACTTAGCATGTTGGGTGAGGTTTGCAGTTATACCATGTGTGAGCCTCTTTTGAGCAGTGTGGGGGAGACTACTCCAAAGTTTAATGGCCTCAAAAGAGAAGGTTTTTTCATCAGCTGATGCAGGAGATCTGTAATGAATTTTGTTCTTGAACGTTGCTCTCTTCATTTCAGATGAAAAGCCAGACGTTTGTTACTCAGACATCGGTGGTATGGACATCCAGAAGCAGGAGATTCGAGAAGCCGTCGAGCTCCCACTGACTCACTTTGGCTTGTACCAGCAGATCGGGATCGATCCACCTAGAGGTGTCCTCATGTACGGTCCCCCGGGGTGCGGTAAAACTATGCTGGCCAAAGCTGTAGCTCATCATACCACTGGTGAGTAAACTCACAATAATTTAATAGACCCTTTTGAGGCTCAGAGATGTTTATGTTATATTTTGATGTATTTTTGTATCAATGGTAAATTTTTAGTGTATTTTTATATTACATATTTTTAGACACGCAAAACCAAAACGAATTTCACTGTTCAAATATTTGTTTTTTTACAAGTGACAATAAAACATTCTTCTTATTATTCTTACCCCTTGCATAACGCAGAATGCTACACGGGCGCTGAATTCATGCCCACATTTTTACTCACAAGCACAAGGGACAGCTATTGTCCAATCATTTGCCTCCTGTAAACCCCAGTGACGACGCTTTTTGACCCCAGTGAGGGCGCTTTTTTAACACTTGACATCACATGCAAGGGGTCTATACTAATAGTAATAATAGCCATTGGTAACGCGCCATATCTGTCAACTTGACACTTCTGGGGCAGTTTATACAAAAAATGATATTGGAACTACAGTACAGTCTTGGCATAAATAAAAAAGCTATAAATTAGAGTTATCCAAACAGAGTTAAGCGTTGACAAAAGGAGAAGTTTTGAGTTGTGATTTGAAGTTGGTGAGGGAGGCTAGGAGGGAGCGAGTTCCAATGGTGTGGCCCTAAAACAGAAAAGAGTCGGTGTCCCCAAGGAAGTTGTTTCAGCAACTACTTGTCCAACCTGATCTCATAGGGTGTCTGATTAAGGAAGGATTCTGGGAAATCTTTCAAGTTCGGAGTTTACAGTTTATGATTCTCGCTCTTCTCTCAATCGCTTCTCTCCACCCAGGGGTAAATGGGTACCTGTGAGTGCAGATAGGTTCTTGTGATTGATTTAGCCGAGCAGTGCATTTGTTGCACAAGGCTGTATACTCCCCAGGGAGCTGAGATGGTTTCAGGAATGATTTAAGGCCCAGTGACCAGGGGTAATGAATGTGAAGTGCTTTGGGATGCCCTTCGGGCGTGAAAAGCGCTTTGTAAAATCTAACTATTATTATTTATTATTCTCTTTGCAGCTTCCTTCATCAGAGTCGTGGGCTCAGAGTTTGTCCAGAAATACCTCGGGGAGGGTCCGAGGATGGTTCGAGACGTCTTCAGGTTGGCTAAGGAGAATGCTCCGGCCATCATCTTTATCGACGAGATCGACGCCATCGCTACCAAGAGATTCGATGCGCAGACAGGAGGTACATAGATCCTGGTTTGGTTTTGGGTTTTTTTTTTAGGCGGGGGGGGGGGGGGTTGGGTTTCTACAATTAAAATAACATCTCTAGAGCTTGGACGCGTAAATTCAATTCCATCTTATAGTTTTTAATAAACCATGGTATCTAACCAGAATTTCTTCGGAACAGGTAGTAAAGTTTTAGGGAAAACAATAGATATCAGGTTTTGTTTTTTTCGTTTTCGGACTCATTTTGGATGGCAATCAAAATAACCAATGGTGACTTTTGTGAGGTCTTGAAATGCAGAGATAAACTGATTGAGCCCTTAAGAAAATAATTTCACTGCCTGTAAGGTACTTGATTGCAAGGGGCGTATAACTTTTTTTCCAAAAGGGGGCAAAGTTTAACAGAATGTTTTTTTTTTTAACTTCTTTTTCAAAAGCAACTTGCTAATATTTGTTTGTTTTTTGTTTATGATTGTTATAGCCGATCGAGAGGTGCAGCGAATTCTTCTGGAGTTACTCAACCAAATGGACGGATTTGATCAAACGGTCAATGTGAAGGTACGTCAAATACAGAATTCTGAAAAAAAATCAGAAGAACTTAAATATTTCAGTGTTGAGAACTAAAGTTACACACACACAACGCTCTGTGGTGCAGTCACTGTGTGGACCTTCCTTTTTTCTATACACTTAAAGGCAGTGGACACTTGGGTAATTATTCAAAATAATGGTTAGCAAAAAAACTTACTTGTTAATGAGCACATGAGAGCTGTTGATAGTATAAAACATTGTAAGAAACGGCTCCCTCTGAAGTAACATGGTTTTTGAAAAAGAAGTAATTTTCCACAAATTTGATCTCGATACCTCATAAATAATAATAATAATAATAATAATAATAACAATAAGGAAAGTTTATATTGTTAATAGTGCTCAAAGCGCATGAAAGGAAGAAAAAAGAAACAAAGCAACAGAGGGAAAAGGGAACATTGGGAAAACAAAAGAAAAAAACAAACTAGTGAAAAGCTGTTTGAAACAAATTAAATTTAATTTGTCTTTAAAAGTGTCCACGGTGCCACTATCCTGAATGTGTGATGGCAACTGATTTCATAGGAGTGGTCCAGTGTGTGCAAAGGACCTGTCCCCCAAGTAGATTTTGAGGTCTCAAAAATAAGCATCTGAAAGCATACAACTTCATGAGACAATGGTGATTTTTCTTTCATTATTATCTTGCAACTTCAACGACCAATTGAGTCCAAATTTTTCACAAGTTTTTTTTTTATGCATATGTTGAGATACACCAAGTGAGAACACTTTGACAATTACCAATAGTGTCCAGAGTCTTTAAGGAAAATCATATTCTTCAACACTATGAATAATACTGTTTGTACATAGTCCCCATAGTGTTTCAAGTCCCTACATTATGTGGACTTCTTTTATTCTCCGATCCACACTTTGTATGTAGCCTTAGATCACACCTGCATGACTTTAGTTACTAAGAGAGGTTTGCCGTAACACCTAAAATATTTCATTTTAGAGTAGTAATGGTTCTGAAAAGAAGTGGTGGTAAATAACTTAACGTTTCAAGCAGTATGCTCTGATTATCTTCAGGAGTCGCTAACCACTGGTTCTTTTTAGAACCAACACTACTCAAAAATAAGATATTCACATGGTGTTACCCTAAACCTCTCTTATTTGTACTCCCACCATGCAAAGTTTCAAATCCTGATTATGACTTTTGTTGTTTACCTACCAGGTTATCATGGCGACGAATCGAGCTGACACCCTAGACCCCGCCCTCCTCCGACCAGGTAGGCTCGACCGCAAGATTGAATTCCCGATGCCGGACAGACGACAGAAGCGTCTTATCTTCAGCACAGTCTGCATAAAGATGAACCTCTCGGATGAAGTGGATCTTGAAGATTGTATCCTTTGATATTAATATTTAGACCAGAAATCTGTGGGTGCGTTCGATTAGCTTCCCGGTGAGCCCCTGACAAAAGCTAATCGAGCGATCACTGGCCCTCTCGTTGTGACGTCATGCACCTCGGGCCAGTCCCAAGTGACCCACTCTACAAGCAGGGCACTGGAGGGCTGACCCAGGTGAGCCCCTGGAATGACATCAAAGCTATTCGAACATACCAGGGGCAGACCGGGGTCGACCGGGGGAAGCTAATTGAACGCACCCGGTGTGTCTGTCTGTGCTGTGTACGTAAATAATAGTTGTATGTAATCAAGTGATATGTGTGTACTATCCGTGTGAGTGGATGCAAACTAAAAGTTACATCTGGCAGCAGGCCTGTATGCTACATTTTAAAAAGGGCAAGGGCACCAAGTCATTTTCTCCTTGGTAAAGGGCACCTTTCTATGTCCAGGATTTTGTAAAAATAGACAACCTATGACCTGTTGATGTCCCTTGAGTTTTTCAAAAAATACTGAGTTTTTCTTAACGGAATATTTTTGTTCAGATGTTGCCCGACCAGACAAGATCTCAGGTGCTGATATCAATGCAATCTGCCAAGAGGTAAGTTCTCATCATAGAGTTAAAAACTAGAGGGTGCACTGGCCTATATACGCGGCCCGGCATGCGCGGATGCGGCCATTTTCTAAGTTGAAAAAACAGCATCGCGTAGCATTCAATAAACACAAACTCCAATGTGAACTTCATATTCAACGCGCGTACAGAATGGCGCGCTTGTCTCCTTGCGGTCCCCGTCTCATTTGTGCAAGCAGCATCACCAGTGCGCCCTCTAGTTCTTATATATAACTCTATGGTTCTCATTAGAGTTGTCCTTTTCTAGCCTCCGGCCTGGTATGTAAAGGTGTGAAACAAGATTGGACATTTTTTGAAATTTTTTATATGCAAGTCTCCAGACACACAAGTCCTGAAGGCAACTTCAAGGTGTGGGCTTCAATTATTTTTGTCCAGAGGCCATTGCCACCTACTCTCACAGTCCATACGGATGTAGGCTTGGGTATCATCAATCCGAAGCCTGGCTGGTAGAGCAGAAAGCACTACCTCCCCAATTTTATGTAGCAAGTGTCACAACTTGGATTCGAACCCACCCTCTGCTGATCAAACACCAGAGCTTGAATCCGGTGCTCTTAACCGCTCGGCCACGACACCGCCAAGATTGGTCAAGATAACATACATCGTTGGATAATTTTACTCAGAAAGCTTACTGATTATGAAGCCCATACTAGAACCAGTTCTTCAGGGAGATATTTCCCTCTGAAATGAAGTGGTATACAAGAAAACTGTGTTTGAAAACCTGAGTAGTCTCTAATAATAATTGTTTTATTCTTGTACATGCCAATGGAAACTAAATTTCTGTGTGTTTATATAAATGCGGACAATAAAATATTCTAATTCTAAATTTTAAATTTTAAATGAATCAATGTAAGATCAGATTCATTGAAGGATTTCCCAATAGTTATTTACGCATAGTGTCCCTAATCCATAGAGTTTCGATTGCCATTTCAAGAATACCCTGGGATTTTACCGCGAGACCGGAGCAGGGGTGGCTCCCCCCTGGGGTATTCCCATTTGCCGGGGCAGACCGGGGGTAAAGCGGTCATAGTGTGAACAGGCCAACTTTTATTCCTGGGGGTGACCACAGGGAAAAGAGTTGTGTGAAAAGGGCTTTTTTAGCTATTGACAAATATCCCACTTAATTACTGATGAGATCTTCCCACTGTGTTGCTTCCCTCTTCAGGCTGGCATGCAGGCTGTCAGAGAGAACCGCTACGTCATCTTGGCCAAGGACTTTGAGAAGGGTTACCGTAACAACATCAAGAAGGACGAGTCAGAACACGAATTCTATAAATAGTTTCTTTAAATTATGTGCCACCACTTTAACTAAACAGCGTTTTGGGGAGTCAAGAGTGGCTTTCAGTCGAATGTGTAAATCACCGGTCAGACCCAGTTTGATGCGGTGTCTAGTGTTTTAACGCTACATACAGTGGTGTCTTTTTCTGCCTTTCATCTCTGTGGACCCTGGTTCGAATCCCACTCCAGACCAGAGCCTTCAGGTCGGCTCATCAGTAGTTTTTTTCCCTACCTTTTACCTCTGTGGACTCTGGTTTAAATTCCACCTCAGACCGGAGCTTTCAGGTGAGCTCATCAGTGGTGTCTTTCCCTGCCTTTCATCTCTGTGGACCCTGGTACGAATCGCACCTCAGACCAAGGTGTGTGTGGTTTCAGTACCTACCTGATTGCAAGGGATTGCAAGGGTTTCCTATCACATCTAAGACTCATTTCTTCTTGTTTCCTACCCATCCTGTTATTGGCGCTAATTGTGCTGTTGGGTGTGTAGTAAATTAATACGTAGTAAGGACCTGAGAACAAAAGAAGTCTACATTATTTCAGGACTTGAAACACCGTGTGAGTCGCTGCTTGTTTAATTAAGGGAATAAAAGGGTAGCGATGAGTTTTAGACCCGAGCCGAAGGCAGCGACCCTGCACGGCAGCGACCCTGCAAGGTTTTAAACAGATGTTGGGTCTATTTCATACAAAATGTCCACTATTAAGTATAATTTGTATGAAGTAATTTAGTATTACAGATAATTGTAAGAACCCAAAAGCTATATAGTATGTCAACTGTTTTTGTTGCCAGGTTAAAACTCGTCATGTTTTGTCAATATTTTGAAATAAAACATTCTTCACTCAAATAGGATTGGTTTTATTTTCTCAATTTGTTCTTAATTTTGGGAAACCCCCAATTCCCTCGCCAACTAACTTCTGAAAGCAAAAAGTTGATATGTTGAAGTGTGGACTATTGATTGAGGCAGAGAGGTTGGGGGGGGGGGTTGTTACAGGGCAAGTGATGGCCTTTGTTTCAAGAGATGTTTTCGCATACACAAACCAATGTACAATGGACTATCTAGAAATGAATAATACAACAGAGGGTGCTGTGGCTAGTGTTATACAGCTTGTTTACTTGAGTCCGAATGTTGTCGTAGAACCAAGACTTGGCAGTTGGTGGCTTTCCTGGTTATACAATCACCAGACCGTATTTTCTTGTTAACAGGAGAACACCTCCCCCCCCCCCCCCCGCCTCTCCCCCACACCCACCAACAAAATATAATAATTTCTGAGATTTAAAGCATACAATGAAGACTCAATTCATTGGTATTTCCCCCAAGTTAAGTTAGTGAATAAATAAATCTCCTGTGTTCAATAATTTGTAGTTTCGTTTTCCCTCCCCAATTAACCCTTGAAGAAAAGGAAAAATGCCCCACCCCCTCCCCCTCCCCCTCCCAACCACCACCCGGCCCCATCAACCTAGCTCATCCGATCCCCCACCCTTGCACACTATAATACTGCTATGTATTGCCCTTCCATGATTGTCTTTAGAAATCTTTTAAAATAATTATATGAAGCATCTTGCGCGATTTGATTTGGGCATTTTAGTTCCAGACATGCAACAGTCGTCTGTTGCTACACGTACGGTTTCATGTATAAAAAAGTGACCTTTGCCCTCTGTGCGTTGCCTGCAACTTGAACGCTTCAAAATGTCTCTTCGTGTGCTGGTCGGTGTGAAAAGAGTGATAGATTATGCCGTCAAGGTAACTTTTATTTAGCTTTTAATTTAGAATATGAGAACTGACAATAGGTCTTAACGGGAATAGATAAATTTGATGGATTTTATTTGGGGAATCACATAAAATCAGTCAATCTTGTCTTCATGAATTGATTTGCGGCATGAAAGTTGTGTAATAATTCTCAGCAGCTGATCGGCAGTGTGGTAGGGCGCCCTCAGTCTATTTATGGGAAATAGTTTTACAAAATTACCTTTTTTTAGTTTACTTTCTGTTTCATAGCCCCACTTGTGTGGCCAAGGATAGCTGATTCAGCTATCCTTGGCCACACAAGGGGGGCTATCTGTTTCAGTGCTATGATCACTATAGGCCTAATGACTGCAAAACTGTTGTATCATCCGTACTCCTAGAACTATTTCGGTTTCGTCCGGCTATCGTCTCCCGTAACCTCAAAGGTTTATATCTCTCATGCGTTTAACGACCCATGGTTCAATCATTGTTCAATGAATTTTGGCATCAGAATCTCTCTTTATTTTAATTCTAATCTCGCCAAAATTAGGCTCTATGTGTCCTTTGATATCTCAATGTCCGAGGGGGCAACCAGAGAACCCACTCCGCAATCTCAAAAACTGTTAAAAGTTATAAATTCTTACCGTAATTCAGTCCCCAAATACTCCGTGTTACCACTACACTACAAATGCTGATTGTCCCCGAACTCTGCCGAACGCATCGCCAAGTCCTGACACGTGACGAGCGTGTGCATATTATTTTTTTGCTATGGGGTCTCCATCAATAGCTTCAATACAAGGCTTTATTTCATCATGTATTTTAGACATGAAGTGAACAGGTGTAAAAACTATTTTATAACAAAATCAACATTTTTTCATAAATATAGATTGAGGGCACACTACATCAAAGTCGATCAGGGGTAAAATACGCTTTTTCTTGTTTGCTTTATTCCTTGGTTTGTGTACTTTTGTGTAACTGGTTGACATTGAATGGTCTCACCTACAGATTCGGGTGCGGCCGGACAAGCTGGGCGTCGTCACAGATGGCGTCAAGCACAGCATGAATCCATTCGATGAGATTGCTGTGGAAGAAGCCGTCCGATTAAAAGAGAAGAAGATAGCGAAGGAAATCATCGCGATCAGCTGCGGACCTCCGAAATGTCAAGTAAGAATAACAGCTCATTCGCTTCTATTTTTGGGTAGGAAAGTCTTGTGTCAGATTCAGGGCTCACTGCGGCCAGGTGATTAGACTGCAGGACTTTCAATCACAAGGTTGTGGGGTCGAATCCCCCAGCTAATCATTGATTTCACAATGACTAGAATAAATATTGTCGTCTAAGTTACTGAATCACAATTTCTTGATATGTGTAATTCATTTATAATCATAGACGTTAAACCAATGTTTGTATGAGAGAGATTTTATATACCTTGTAGGTTTGCCGAGTTCCCTTGATGGGAAGATCATTCAAACAAACAAGCAAAGCATGCCTGATACTTCACGAAGGCAACGAAGGCGATTGCCTCTTGATCATTCATTGCCTTGATCATTCATTGCCTCGGTGCCCTTTACCATAAAGAAAATGCCATGTTGCCCTTGCCCTTTCAAAAACGAAGCGTACAGGACTGTCTCTGGATTGCCTGAGGCTTATTTTGACAATTTTAAATACCCATTGGCGAGAGTCCAGTTAGTGTTTATCATTTGGCAATTCAGCTCCCCACCAAAAGAGTCCAGCCATGATTTGAAATACCCACTTGACCACTCTGGCCGGAATCCAGTTGTTTTTAAAGCATTGGGCCAGTAACCCACGTATTGAAAACAGAAGGGGTTCACATTATGTACTTTTCTATTAAAACAAGCTTTTGGCTAACTTGTTATTTTATGCGTTAGGGCCTATATTGTTGTTATTTGTTTACTCTTTGCTGTTTTTCTTAATTGTGCTGATTTTTATGCTTTTGTAGATTGTTGTAATGTGCTTTTGAACATTTTACATGTTTTCATGTTTTATGGTGAAATGCGCACAATAAATGTGGTTTTATTATTGTTATTATTATTATTATTCCCTCTCCTACCCCATTTCATATCCTTACCCAATCTACCCTAATCTCTCATCTATTCTTCACATGTTCCTTGTATCCTAGCCTTCTGACAGTCATCTTTATTCAGGACCAGTGTTTTAGTTTCTATTTAGCCTAGGTCGGCCTACAGGTAGTTCTGTAAAACATTTATTTATTTTTCCTGTAGCTAAACTTTTGTTTGCAAGTTATGTTACTGTACTTTATGAAATGGCCGACCGAATAAACAATATAAATTAATAATAGTAATATTAGAAGGTGCTACATAAATTGGTCTTATAATTCAAGCTCTTGCTCTGCTTATCCTGTTAAAAAAAAATAGTCCGTCGCGGGATGGACATCTTGAAGCGCGATGGACATCTTGACACGCGATTCTAAAAAACACAGTTTATAGTCATCGCTGAGTTCTAAAAAATGTGTCTTTTTGGATCGCATGTCCAGATTTCCATCGCCCGACCATCGCGCGACCGACTATAACTCGGCCTTTATGCCCTTAGGGGTGTGATGAACCACTATTACAATAATAATAATAAAGACTATTTATTATAGGGCGCCAAAATCTACCAAAATGAGGTGCTCAAGGCGCACAGGAGGGGGAACCACACACAGCAAGGAAAATAAGACAAATAGACCAATTACACGTGAGATTAAACAATGTGGTTTTTAACTTAACCTTGAAAGTATTGAGATTAGAAATTTTGCGGATTTTTTGAAGAGGCAAGTCATTCCAGAGTGTGGGTCCAGCATGGGACCTATCGCCCCATGACTTGCTACTCTTAGTAACCTGTAGCATGCATACATGTTGGAAGAGCGGAGAGATCGCACAGGAGTAAAAGAGCCCAGTATTATTATTAATATTATTATTAATTATTTCAGGAGACGCTCCGTACAGCTCTAGCCATGGGAGTTGACAGAGGAATCCACGTTGAAATCCCAGATGCTGAATTCCAAAACGTCCTTCCTTTTCATATTTCTAAGATTCTGGCTAAAATAGCACAGGACGAGCAAGCGGACCTCCTTATCCTTGGAAAGCAGGTGAGAATTGTTCAGACTTAATTTTTGTGTCGCAACACCTCAGTGATCGATAGTGGATTGTGTAATATTTGCTTGTACTAAGGGACCTTATCAAAATTAGTCCGGGACAACCAGCGGATAGGTACCGCCCATGTTTTTACCCGCCGTTTATTCGCCTTGTTTGAAAATGGGTGTTGAGAAAACATGGGAGAAGTTCACAGTGCTTGGGGTTGCATTTGTTAACAAACTGCAGAGACTTAGATCGCTATTTACTGGAAAACAAGGTATTTTCTCCTTATTTAATGTATATTTGTAATGTTTTTTAATGTAAAGTTGTAGTAATTCAGCCTTTGTGCTGCGAGGACAGTATTTTAATAAACCATTTTATCTATCAACTGACAACCATAGCACCTCGATGTGGAAATTGGAAATTTTAATTGAAACGTTTCAATTTTAAAGTGATGTTGATATTTGAATTTTGTCCGTAGGCAATTGATGATGATTGTAATCAGACGGGTCAGATGACTGCAGCCCACCTGGACTGGGCACAAGGAGCATTCGCCTCAGAAATCACCTTAGACGACGGACATCTTGTGGTAGGCAGATTCTAGAAGTATCCCTTGAAAAAAAGTTACTGTAACCTCTCATAATTTGTCAACATCAGATGGGATTTCTCTACACAGTTATACATGTACGCTTGTTGAAGGGAAAACAGGAATGGAAGGAGGTTAACAGAAAAATGAAAGAAAACAAATCAATGCTGGCAACAAGGGCAATTGCCTCCATTAGTCCCTGGTCATTGCCTTGGTGCCCCATGAATTGTTCAAATTGAAATTCACAATTTACTCATTGAGATACCCTTTACCAAGAAAAACAAACCGCCTTGCTGCCTCTGCCATGTCAAGATCGAAGCATCAGACCTGATCTTGGCCAGTAATTTTTCTCTGGAGGTTTATACTTGCGCTTTCAGATGGAAACTATTAAAAATTTGTCACGATAAGGAAAAGAAAACTCCTCGGTGCCCTGACCATTTCAAGAACGAAACATCAGGCTTGAACTTGGCCAGATACATTTCTTTAGAGGTTTAGTCGTTGAGCTTCCAGATGGACACTGATAACAATTTGTTACTCGATAATCACCTGTCTTTTACTTTGTTTTTTAATAATAAAGGTTGTTCGTGAAGTTGACGGCGGCTTAGAGACGATAAGAATTAAGATGCCAGCTGTAGTTACCGCTGATTTAAGACTCAACGAACCAAGATATGCAACGCTACCAAATATTATGGTGAGAATTACTAACACTAATCACATCATTTTGATTAGGGATTTGGACATTAGTTATTTATATTTTTTTTTTTTCATGATTTATAATTTGAGCAAATATGCATACCATCTTGTATATATCTAATATTAAGTGCTGTTTTTGATAAATTATTGTGATTGTTTAAAGGATTCGGATACTTTTTCAAAATGTTCACATAATATTTACATTAAACTTACAGGGTTTGAAGATAATGATAGTGGAAAGCTTCCCTTCAAATATTACTAACTAAGGTTGTGTAGTTTTTGAGAAATGAGTAAAACAAGTCACAAAATAATTTTGGTCTCATGAGACCAAAACTATTTTAGCATGTAAAATCCCCTTAACCAGTTATGATATTATACCAAAACCATAGCATAACTGGTTAATACGTTTTCGTATGCTAAAACTGAGACGAAAATTATTACTTTTACTCATTTCTCAAAAACTACAGCACCTCAGTAAGTAAAATTTCAAGGGAAGCTTTCTAATATCATAATCTTCAAACTGTGTCAGTTTGTGTTGTTTGTTACGAAAAAGTACATATACCCTTTAAGAAAAATTTGATCAAAACATTTGAATACTCGTTACAGAAAGCAAAAAAGAAACCAATAGCTAAGAAGACACCAGCAGACTTTGGCGTTGATATAACGCCCAAGATTGAAATTATCAAAGTTGAAGATCCCCCAGTGAGGGACGCCGGTGTGAAGGTGGAGACAGTTGAAGATCTTATAGGGAAGTTGAAAGAAGCCGGTGTTGTGTAAAGCTTGTAGAATGGTGAGTATTTTCCTGAGCATGCGCAGACGCATTAAAGCTATTGGACACAAAAATTTAAAGTTGCCAGATTTACAATCAACTTACAGGGTTTACAGAAGGTAATGGTGAAAGACTTCTCTTGAAATATTATTCCCCTGGGTGGAGAGAAGCAATTATAGTTAAGTGTCTTGCTCAGGGACACAAGTGTCATGACCGGGATTCAAACCCACACTCTGCTGAACAGAAGTACCAGAGCTTGAGTTCGGTGCTTATCTGCTCGGCCACGACACCCTACTTGATGAGAATGATTAGCAACCTGTGCACCAATGTGGCTGCTGCTGCTACATACTCTAAAAGGAGTTGAGAGGGTTGAAGAAATGTTTTCAAGAATCTTATTTAATTTCTTTTCCTCTCTAGACATCGACGACCCATACGTGGACGATCAGAGAAAGAGGGCATGCCGTATTCATCACAGATTGATCAGAGGCCATCCAACATTTTTCACAATCCTACAAATGGGGACACTGGCAGGCAGAGTTTCAATATGTGGCAGTTTTTGCCATGAAACAAATGGCAACTTGTCTCTTGCTTGGTATATCAAATTACCTCAGAATGGTTTCTATGACAATAGGGGAGTGATATGGTCTCTTGGTGGCAGCAGACTTAAATCTATTGGTCTTGGAAATGTGCGCATGTTCAGAACTATGTAAACAATTTCAAGTTACCTTACATGTCTGCCATAGTGTGAGCCAGAGGGGCGTCTTTTGGACACATTTAAAAAAAAAAAATGGACACCTGTTTTTTTCTGTCATTATCTCATTATCATTTTTTGCAAGTGAACAATTTGGACACCAAATTCTAGCATATTTGTACACCCGTTTACCAAAACCTTGGATGTCTGCTGCCACCATTGTCCAAAAATCTCCCAGTTGGAAACATTGAAAAAGTTGTATCTTTTGAGAGTCTATGGCCCTTTTCGAAACCACGGCTTTGGCTTCAGGCCCCTTCCTCATGTCTGAAACCAATTTTCAAAACAACCATGGGGCCAAGCTAGCCTGAGCAAAGCTAGAGCCAAAGCCGTGTATTCGAAAAGGGCCTATATCTTGTCCCTAAACAATTCAATTGTCAACTTTGGGACACTGGGTGGCAGCAGACATCCCAGGGAACTTTCCTTGTTTTCGTGATTTTAAGCATGTGCAGATTTCATGGGAGTGCTGGATTGACTTGGTGAAGTCTAGCATCACACAAACGGTCTCCCTTTCTTGTGCTCTGACTTGAACTCGGATTTTTAAAAAGTGATTTTGAATTTATTTTATCAGATATTTTGAAGTGGATTATTAAACAATGCACATAACTTGTAATTTAAATAAAGAAGACGTGAGAAAATAACTTGATTGGTCAGTCTAATTTAATTGTAGAAAATACACTTTAAAACTTTACAATATATGTTGTTGAAAATTTACAGTTCTACTTTGAATTGATTGTTTCCATTATTTAAAAAAAAATATTTTTGTTCCAAACTTGTTCACATAGCTCATCATTGAATTTGTTCAGAACTCGCTGGCACCAATAAACAAGCGTTGACATTGTTTAAAAGGAAATATGTTGTGGAGAATATTTGTTAAATTTTGTCAAAATATTTTAAAAGTAATTCACCCTACGCTGGTTGTCATGGTCGGCCAAATGTTGGCAAAACATGTTAACATATGTAACCAAATTCATAATTTTCTGCAAACTTTCTTTGTTGGTTGTTTTGTTTCAAACAATTTCAACACTTGTTTGAATATGTAATAAATAATAATAATAAGACTTGTAATCCACCCTGCTGGATGTTCATTATTAGTAAATGTGGCTGTCTGTTTTTGTTTTGCATTTATCAATATTTTTCCAACCTCTATTGGCAAAACCTCGTGCTGTGAAGTCGCAATTGAAAGGTCTAATTGGCCCTGATATTCTTGTTGATCCAGAATCCAGGAGCTTGCCATTAAATATCCATTAGGCAGTTGGGTTTGCCCATTTGCTGTTATATATCCAGGGGGTTGAGTCCAAACTCCAGTAACTTCTCTTTCTGGACACCATGTATGTGTGTAGCCTCGTTGGTCCATCTCTTCTTTGCTGCATCCAATTTTAAGACTAAGTTGTCTAACGCTTCCTGCAAACAAATAACAATGCACTCTTACTTCAGGCTTGGAACTACACAGTGACCATGGCAATTGTCGCCCCTGGTCACGGCTTTGGAGCTTTTTTAAAAGTTTCCTGTTGATTTCAGATTCTGAATGAGTGCCCATTGCAAATTAAAAATGACCTTGCCCTCTCAAAGATGAAATTCCACTCCTGAGACTGACGCACAGGAACTTCTAGAAAAAACAAGCCTGTAAAATCTCTACCTTTAAGCGGGTTAATTGCGCCTATTTTGTATCTTTAAAGTAGACGTCATGATCACGAAATGTGCATCTGCTTTTAGTGTGGCAGCGCCCTCTTCGGGTCAGCTACACATACATTAAAGGGCTTGAGTTTTACACACTGGATCACAGGCCCAAGGCCAGTGATTTTAGCTTAGGGCCAGTAAACTCGGGATCGGACATGTCCGACTCTCTTGTGTTATTCAATTTAATAATAATACCTCTTTGTGTCATTATCCCAAATTAACAAAAGAAATTATGCCTTTTAGTCTGATAAAATAAACAGTTTATAAGATCAATTTTCCAGTCTTGTCAAATTCTGGCCCAGTAAAAATGTTGAGCTACAAGCCCTGTGTCTTGTGGAATTTTACGCCTGCATCTTCAGGCCCGGTAATGAAAGTTGATAAACTAGTACCCACCCGTGACCCTCTACATGTAGTTTGCCTTGGAAACTAGTTTGTCAACTTTCAATACTTTAGGGAGCTCATTTTGACTGTTCACCTTCAAACCATTTCATAATTCGACCCTAATACAAGCAGAGTCTTTCTCGAAGCCTTCAGAAAGTGTCTGCTAGAATCGAAAATTAAGGCCATCGATAACTATCTGTTTGCATTGATGTATTTTAAAGTGTCGTGGCCGAGTGGTTGAGATCACCGAATTCAAACTCTGGTGTTTCTGATCAGCAGAGTGTGGGTTTGAATCCCAAGCCGTGACACTTGTGTCCTTAAGCAAGACACTTAACCATTGTTCTTCCTTCGGTTGGGGCATAAAGCCGTTGGTCCCTTGTGTTGTGTAACGCATGTAAAAGAACCCCGTGCACTTATCGAATAGAGAAGGGAGTCGCCCTGGTGTTCAAGGCTGTGGCTGCTGTATGCGCCGTAGCACCTTGTAAACCCTTATAAGGTGCTAACTAATTGGGTCTCAAAATTCACCACTGCAATAACCTATCTTTCTGAAAGTTTGTATATACTCAGCGCCTTGAGTACCTTGTTTGGTAGATATGTGCGCTATTATAAGACTTTGATAATATGCCAGATGTTCTTTTGGTTGGTAAGCAGTTTGCAATTTTTCCATTACAGCACCCAGGCTCTGGAATTCACTTCCTGAAAACCTCAGGGAAATACACATCTCTGCAGCAACTAAAGACACACCTGTTCACACTTGCTTTTCCTACCACTTGAGAATTCCCTCTTTTCCGTCTTGACCGGCGCCTTTGAATGGTTTCACATCAGATTTAATGCACCTTTATAAATGCTGTGTAATTATTAATTATTATTCATAAATACCCGAAACAGTTTCTCCATTTTGATTGGTTGAGAGGACATCACATGGGGGTGTTTAAACGGATGATTAAACCGCAGCCAGAAGTGTTTAAACATGGGCGTGACACACGAGCTTGGACCTTTTCTTATAACACAGTTTATTCATTCCTAAAGGTCAAGAGCAACGGCTGGAACACCTGTGCCACATCACGCAATACGCGCATGTCAATCTCCTTATGAGGAGTTTTTACCAGAGGGCTTTACCATTTCATAGCTGGTGGGGTGTTTTGTTGAAAGAAATCATTGACCATTTATAATTTTTGATTTATTTTAACTTTTTGACCAAAAAGTTTGGATGTATTTTGACCGAAAGGGTATTTATGAATGGGAATGAAAATGTGCTTGGCTGGTATTAAACAATCTATTTAAAACCGACCAGGCACATTATTTATTCCCTTATTACATTATTCAATATTTCAATTTGTATACTTGTATTGCTGAGACTTACGTGCAACATGTTCTCGTATGAAAATTCCATATTCTTAATCTTTTCCTCCAGTTCAGCGATCGTTCCATCTTTCTCTTTCGTCATTTGTTCTTTTTGCTCTTTGGTCGATTTCAGCTCATGTTGTGTCCTCGCTAAAATGACATTACAAAATCAAAGATGGGGCTTATTTTTCAAAAGCCTGAGGCAAACATTGGTTAAAGGCAGTGGATACTATTGGTAATTACTCAAAATAATTATTATCATAAAACCTTTCTTGATTATGAGTAATGGGGAGAGGTTGATAGTATAAAACGTGAGAAACAGCTCCCACTGAAGTGACGTAGTTTTAGAGAAAGAAGTAATTTTCCACGTATTTGATTTCGAGACCTCAGATTCAGAATTATTTTGAGGTTTCGAAATCAAGCATCTGAAAGCACACAACTTTGCGTGACCATGGTGCGACAAGGGTGTTTTTTCTTTCATTAATATCTCGCAACTGCGACTACCAATTGAGCTCAAATTTTCACAGTTTTGTTATTTTATGCATATGTTGAGATACACCAACTGTGAAGACTGGTCTTTGACAATTATCAATAGTGTCCAGTGTCTAGTGGCCAGTATCAACACTTTGAGTGGTCCAACATTAACAGTCAATCTGTCCTCTGAGTCACAAGAAAATGGTGAAAAAAACATCACTGTATACAAACATTTGATTTTGCACTAGCAAGAATATCAGCAAACTTTGAGTGTGTGTACTCTGTGAACACCCATATTTTCAGTTTTACCAATTTATTCACACCCTTTTTCATGAGAAACAAAAATTCTAGTGAAACAGTTGTAAAAATATTTTCACAATGCTGTTTGTTTTTAACTTGACATTTCAACATTTCATCAAATCACAGAACTGTTACTTTAAAAGAAAAAGTACATGTGTGAACAGATTGCTAAATCATTCAAAGCAATACTCTCTACCATTTCAGGTTCCCATTTACTCCTGGTGATGAGAAGAAATTATGGTTAAAGCCATTGGAAACTTTCAGTAAATAGTATTGTCCAAAGGCCCACACTTTGTGTATCAGAACTTATATATAAAATAACAAACCTGTGAAAATTTAGGCTCAATCGGTCATCAGAGTCTGGAGAAAATTCGCGATGTGGAGAATTGATAATTGTTTTAATGTTTTCTCAAAAAGTAAAGCATTTCATGGAAAATCATTTCAAGAGAAGTATTTTACCATTACCTTCTGTAAACCCTGTAAATTGATTGTAAATCTGTGAACTTTTATTTTTTTTCTGTTCCGAAAGTGTATAATGGCTTTAAGTGTCTTGCAAAATGACACGTGTTTCATGATCGGGATTTAAACCCACACTACAATGTATGGAACCCTGGAGAATCATGTGATATGCAGCTTAGCCACAAATCTAGTTTGCCCTCTGCCCTTTGACCCATGTGGATTTTGAGGGTCATTTATCACCTGACATACCTAACTGGGTCTTGGTCTTGGCAAGGTCGGCTTCAAGTTGATGAACTCTGACCCCCATCTCAGTCTGCATTGTCTTGTACTGCCGCGTCATATCTTCAGTAAAAAACAAAATTAGATTCAGAAAAAGAAATTAAATATTATAAAATTTTCACTAAAGACACTGAACACTATTGGTAATTACTCAAAATAATTGTTAGCATAAAAACTTACTTGGTACAAGCAATGGTCAGCTGTATAAAACATTGTGAGAAACGGTTCCTCTGAAGTAACGTAGTTTTTGAGAAAGAGGTAATTTCCGACTTAAATAATAAAAGACTTCAGCTGAAAGTTTTTACCTGATGTGACGTCTCGTTGATCCGTCTTCTGTTGATCTAGATCCTCCTGTGCAATCTTCATCTTCATCTTCCATTCTTCACTGTGTGATTGAGAACGTCTTGCCAGATCCTTCCTACTTGCTGAGGCCCATTAAAAATAAACGAGTGAAATCAGTCATCAAGATTGTAAAAGTAAAAATAATATTATCATTAATACTTTGTGGAAAGATTTTTAATCATTTTGATTCTGGTCTTGTGTAAGAACAATAATGGTCCAGTAAATATTGTCAACTACAAGTCCTTTGGTCTTGGACCTTTCCCTCAAATTTGAGCCCTGGGAGACAGTAATAATAATAATTACCCATTTTAATATACCGCTTTTCACACCTGGAGGGCGTCCCAAAGCGTTCACATTATAACCCCAGCCGTCAATTTCACAAAGAGTTAGGACTCGTCTTATCTCCAGTTAGGACGAGTAACTCTTCCTACTTAGGATTAATCTGAAGGTCTGCTTGCTACAGTGCAGGGTTGGGACTCGTCCTAAGTCCTAAGATTAGTCTTAAGTTTAGGAAGAGTTTTGTGAAATTGACGGATGGTCATTGGGGCCTTAAATCACTCCTTCAACCATCTCAGCTCCCTGCTACATCCATGACAACTAAGGCCACTACGAATTTGGAAAGGCACGAGTTGTGACCCCCCCCCCCCCCCCCCCCGCACCCCTCTACAATTACATTTCACTCACAAAAAGGAAAATATTAACTTACAAAGGTGATCTTTTAGAGCCTCAATTTCATTCAATGTCTGCTTGTATTTATCTTCGATTGTTAACTCAGCATCTTAAAAAAAGAGAATACATATTAAGCAAATTAATCATCTTTCATTGTGTAAGTACACGTACATGTGTACAGTCACCAGTCACTGTGGTCAAGTGGTTAGACTGCAGGACTTGCAATCACAAGATTGAGGGTTTGAATCCCCCAGCTAACCACTGATTTCACAATGACTAGAATAAGCATTGTCGTCTCGTTACTGAATCACATTTCTTGATTTGTGCAATTCATAATCATAGCCGTTATGAGAGAGATTGGCTGTTGCTACCTCTAGCTATAAAACTATAAGGCTCCCTAGTTTCTAGAAGTAGGCTGCCAGTATCCCCTGTGTAGACCCAGTAACTGGGGCGCTGTATTCCTGTTTTCGAAATTTGACATTTCATCTGTCATACTAGCTTATGACAATGACAGATAATGTCAAAATTTCGAAAATAGGAATACAGCGCCCCAGTCACTGGGTCTAGGATGGGGCGCAGTATGCCTTTTTTCGAAATTTTGACATCATCGGTCATGACCGATAATGTCAAATTTTCGAAAAAAGGAATACAGCGCCCCAGTTACTAACCCCTGGAGCCTACATGTGGGAGTTTGCCGAGTTCCCTTGCTTGATAGTGGGTAGTTGCGATGATGGGAAGATCATCTAAACAAACGTCCACTTGACTCCTGTGTTCGACTTTAACTTCGTGATATTGCTTGATGTCGAACTTCCGAGTTTGTATGGTGCCGACATTCTTGGTGCCGAGAGTGGTACTATGCTATGGTGGGTGCCGAGTTTCAGAAAACTATTCCTAAATGCTCCTATGCCTATATGGACAATCACAAACACCATGTGAAAATGAACTCACCATTCTTCTTCTTCTTCTTCCCCTTCTTTCCCTTCCCTTTTCCTTTCTTCTTGGGCGGCATTTTGGATCTTCTCAAATAGATTCACATAATAAGTTTACCAACAAGTCATTATTTACAAATGTGTACACCGACCGCCGCGCGTTTAGCCATGTCTATGGAAACAGGTATAAGTCGAAGTACGCATGCTCAGACCAATCAATCATCGCTGGTTGTGGGCGTAATTTTTTTCCCAGGACAGATAAGGCCACTTAGCATGCGCTCATTATGGTAAGTGGCCTCATCTGTCCTGGGAAAATAATACGCCGGCCGTGGTGGATTCGTGCTCGTCGGTTTGAAGAGCGCCCTCATTGAATTTCCCCAACCGTGACACTTCTGTCCTCAAGCAGACACTTAACTATTGCTTCGTCGTTCGGATGGGACGTAAAGCCGTTGGTCCCATGTGTTGTGTATCGCAGGTAAAAGAACCCAATGCACTTTTCGAAAAAAGAGAAGGGGTTCGCCCCCTGTGTTCTTGGCTGTGGCTGCTGTATGCGTCGTAGCACCTTGCAAACCCTTAGGTGCCAAATAATTGGGTCTCAAAATTCATCACTGAAATTACCTATCATTCTGAAAGTTTGTATTATACGTAAACAGCGCCTTGAGTACCTTGTTTGGTAGACACGTGCGCTATATAAGACTTCGATATTATGATAATAATTATTATTATTAATTTTCCACCCATCGTGTAGTTGGTATATTTTTTTATAACAACGCACCACATTAATTTCGCTTTATATGTAATTTTCCCCTACGGTAATTTTTTCACTAAAATCTGTTTTATTTTATGATAAAATAGTAACAAATGAAAAGCTGCAAATGGCAGGTAAGTGAAAGTCGTAAAGTAAGTTTTATCCGTTTCATAATTCAGTTTATAAACTGTGGCAGTAACTTCAATTTGTAGTCGTACGATGTGCGTGGAGCGATGTGACGGTGTATACGGTTGGGTCGTGCGGTGTGAATAAACACAAATCTTACCTTTTTTTTCTTTCTTTTTTTTACATATTGTTTAAGATGTTATTACTTACATCAACATTTTCACCAAGTTTCAAGTGATTGGACGTTACACTTTTTAATGTCAGTGTTAGATGTGGTAGGCAACCGTTATAGAGGGAAACACCAAACAATCACGTAAGGTCTGAACGATCAATCCACGCGATTCAAGCCTTGTGTCCCTATATTATAACTGGGGTGCACAACATGCTGAAATTGTCACCTTGTAATTGTGAATTATTCATGTTTGGAGAATTATAGGTTTTCTCAGTCAATTTCGGAAAATGAGCAGCCAATTTAACCACCAAGCTATTCTATTTCGCGCAAAATTGAATGCTACTCAAAAGGGTCATTCGATTTCGTTTTGGGATAAGTCAAATGTACTGTTGCGTCATTCGAATTAACAAAATAACCATTCAATTTAACAATTCATCAAAGCAGCATTCAAATTCGTAGACGCTTCTTGAGGCGTGTGTGCCACGAAAAAGAATGACGCTACGCTAAATTGAACAGAGTGCTAAAGGAATTTGACTCGACCCAAAACGAAATTGACCGGCCGAATTCTGAATTTGAAACGCAGTATAACAACTGGAGAGGCAAAACAGCTTAAATTCGAACGCATGAAAATGAAATTGACTGCTCATTTGCCGAATTTGACCGAGAAAACCTATATTTAGGGTTCCAACAGCCGGTGTGGACGTTTTTTTATTTTAATTATGAACAACAAATTGAGGACTTTTATATTTATGAAAACAGCCTAAAAGATACTCAGATAATGACTTTGATGGTACTCTTATTGATCATCTTTATTGTAATAATCCTAATATTATTGGTAAGGTAGTGCTTCATAATGGTATCACTGGAAGTGACCATGCAGGCATTCATTTTTCACTTAATGTTGCTCCTCCTAGGCCGCCCCTTCCTCATGGAACGTTTCTTCAGTACTCAAATGCTGATGCTAATGGGCTTAGAAATAATCTGGGTAATATTGATTGGCACAAAGTCATTGGTTGCAAATCAATAGATGATGCCTGGTGTGCTTTCCATGATACATTTTTCATCTTGTATTCACAAGTATGTGCCTTTACGGAAAGCTAAAAAGAAACCCAAAAAGCCTTGGATTACCGTGGAAACTATAAATCTTGCCAAGAGGAAGCGTCGCCTGTATAGGGCTAGTCGTAAGGATCCTGACAATACCTGTAAATGGACCAAATACAAACAACTCAGAAATAAACTCAAGACTCAGGTTCGGAAGGATTACTACGAGTACCTTAAAGATATTTCCAATGATAATTCTAACTGTGGTGCTAAATTCTGGTCATTTGTGCGTGCATCTAAGTCTAGATCACCACCAGATGTTGATGTTGTTTTCCTTGATTGGAGCAAGGTTTTTGATAAAGTAAGTCATCAAATCCTTTTGAAAAAACTCCATCTTTATGGCATCTGTGGCCCCTTGAGGCAATGGATTTCATCATTTCTTTTGAATCGTTTTCAGCGCGTCCAATTCAGGGGGCCTCCTCCGGGTGGATCCCTTTTCAATCTGGGGTCCCCCAAGGTTCTGTCTTTGGGCCTCTCTTATTCAATTTGTTTGTTTTGGATTTACCTAATTATGTTCAATCCTCTTTACCACAATATGCAGATGACACCCTTCTGTATAGGGCTATCCACTCAGATTCTGACATGCACATCATGCAGGAGGATCTTGATAATATTACTTACTGGTGCCAAGTCAACAAAATGTCATTGAATCCTGATAAATGCAAGGCCATAGCGACTGAGTAGACTGGTTGGTGCTGTGCATCGACACCCATCCTACCAAGTTCGTAATTCTCCTCTACTCTTGGTGTAGTGCAAAGTCATAAGTATTTAGGTGTAGTCATTTCACCCAATCTTAAATGGAGGGGACCATGTTAAGCACATCACCTCTAGAACCTCAAGGCTTCTTGGTTTTATTAGACGTCTTGTCCGCTGTAACGATGCTGACATTTTGGTTAAGCTATATAATTCATTGTGTCGCCTCATTCTGGAGTACGGGGCTCCAGCTTGGATTCCACACCAGTCTGGTCATCTGAAAGATCTTGAAAAGATTCAAAAGCGCTTAACGCGTACTTGTCTGCCTGGACCTAGTAGGCGAGTTGTCTTACAATGAACGCCTTCAAAGGCTTGGGCTTACCTCTTTGGAGAATAGATATAATTACTTTGCCATTGCCGATGTTGCCAAGTGTCTATATAGGGTGTATGATGTTGATCCTTTCAATTTTATTACAATTAATGCTCGCCATTCTGACAGTCTTAAATTTCATCATACTTCTGCTAGAACTGATGCTTTTAAATTTACTGTTTTTAACAGATTTCCTGTCTACTTTGACAATTTACCCTCCCATGTTAGGAACCAACTTTTAATTAGCCTCCCTGGTTTTGTTAGAGGAATCAAAAAGCATTTTAAAGAAATCAGCTGGCAGGTCCACATTTAATTAATTTGTTTTTATTATTTTATATTTTGTTTAAATTCTTACTTGTCTTTTATTTCTGAGTTGCCTGGCTTGGCTGGTGGGTAATACGTATTCCAGCTGCTGTGGAGGGTGTGTTTTGTCTTGTTAATGCTCGTTATTGTCTCGAACCAAAAGGTCAGCCACTTTGAAAGTGACTTTGTGTCGCTATTGGCTTTCCCTGCCAGGGTTCTTGTTTTTTGTTTTGTCTGTAGTGTCTTGTGTTCCACCCCCGCTGGAGGTGTTTCCTATTCCTACACAATCCTTATTATCTGCCCGCGGCCAGGCTAGGTTTCTCAGTTATTTGCTAGTGTTTTTATAACCATTGTATTGCTTTTTCTTGTAAATCTTTGATGTGCAATTGTTTAATACATGTGTGTGTTTTTTCATGTTTGCTGGCAAATAAAATGAAATGAAATGAAAAATCTTGAGAACGAAGCAAGGTGTACTATTTGTTTTTTACACCAGGCTTTTACTCCCGGAAACCGGACACCTCGAGTTTGTTCACAAACTCTCAATGTCTAGTTTTTAATTTTTTTTAGTCTTGGTGCAAGACGTGTCTCCTTTCCCTTCCATGCACACCGCGGACTAAAAGGCAGGTGAGTAGGTGCGGGCGCTGTTGGTGAATTGGCCGCGATGTGCGTAAAAGGAAAACGAGAAACGTCTTGGACCAAGTCTACATTTTTGTCTTGCTGCTAATTAACCAAACTGCCTCGCTAAGATTTTGAAAGCCAGTGTTTTGTTATGATAGGAATTTGATTGGTTTCTAAAAATTGCTATTTTATGGGGCGGGGTCTGAGGGGGACACCGACGTTTAGAGTCAACATGTGAACCATAAACCCACCTTTGACCTCGGTATCACCTCTAATTTAGTCAGTAAATGTTAATGGCCTTTGACCTCGGAATCAGAAAATACATTACTTTCATAATGAATTAAAAAATCCCATTTATTTCCATATAATGAATACTACTAAACAAATACTTAGAACCATACACCCTTATTTAGTCAGTAAACGTTAATAACCTTTGAACTCGTCGGTACCAGAAATTACATTACTTTCATAATCAATTACTCCCATTTTTTCCATATTTAATGAATATTACCAAACAATACATAAAGGAAAGTTGAACATTTAAAATGTTTAGAATCATTATGGTCACACTTCCTAGCTTAGGCCTATTTAGTCAGTAAATGTTTATAACCTTTGACCTAGTCGGTATCAGAAAATACAATACTTAAGTAATCAATTCAAAACTCCAATTTATTTCCATGTTTAAAGGCAGCGGATACTGTTTGCATAACTCAAGATAATTGTTAGCATAAAACCTATACTTGGTAACGAGTAATGGGGAGAGGTTGATAGTATAAAACATTGTGAAAAACGGCTCGCTCTGAAGTGACGTAGTTTTCGAGAAAGAAGTAATTTTCAAGGATTTTGATAAAATCAAGCATACTGTGTGCATATGTTGAGATACACCAAGCTAGAAGACTGGTCTTTGACAGTTGCCAATAGTGTCCAGTGTCTTTAGTGAATATTACTAAACTAAACATAAGTGGAAAGTTGAATATTTACAAATGTTTAGAATCAATATGGCATACACCCTTATTCAGTCAGTATATGTTAATGACCTTTGACCTTGTATCAGAAAATACAAAACTTTCATGTTATTTTATACCTATGTTGAGATACACCAAGTGAGAAGACTGGTCTTTGACAATTACCAATAGTGTCCAGTGTCTTTAGTGAATATTACTAAACTAAACATAAGTGGAAAGTTGAATATTTACAAATGTCTAGAATCAATATGGCATACACCCTTATTCAGTCAGTATATGTTAATGACCTTTGACCTTGGGGTATCAGAACATGCACAACTTTCATAATCAATTCAAAACTCCCATTGATTTCCATATTTAATGAATATTACTAAACAACTTAAGAGGAAAGTTGAATATTTACATATGTTTAGACTCATTATGGCATACACCCTTATTTTGTCAGTAAATCTTAATGACCTTTGACCTCGATATCGGAAAAAAAACAATACTTTCATAATGAATTAAAAAATCCCATTTATTTCCATATTTAACGAATGTTACTAAACAATACATCAGTGGAAAGTTTAATATTTACAAATGTTTAGAATTAATATGATAATGTAAAGTATTATCTTTCAGCAAATGATAATGACCTTTGACCTCGGTATCAGAAAATTAAATACATGCATAATCAATTTAAAACTCAAATTTATTTTCATACCAAAAGAGGGGTTCAATTGAGCTCAAATGTTCACAGGCTTGTTATTTCATACCTATGTTGAGATACACCAAGTGAGAAGACTGGTCTTTGACAATAGGGGTCCAGTGTCTTTAATTAATCTATCTAGTCGTTCCCAGGAGCCAGCAACCCAATAGTCTTGGTTCCAAGACCATTGGTGTTGCGCGGTCACACACAACCAACGTTCCGATTATGCACAGCAAAAACTGTACACGCTTGTAATGAACGAACGATAGCGGGCGCTCTGTTTCTCTGATTTCCGGATCTCACCATAGACCTTATCGCAAATACCAATGCGCAAGCGCAGACTGTTGAATGGGGTGCATTGTGGGATAGATATGAATCAAATTTGGATACCAGCTAGACCACAATGCACCTAATTCCAAGCTTTACGCGCGCGCCCCAATGGGTACGTTCGTTTTAGCTTCCCTGGGTCGACCCCGTCGTGTGGCGTTTTTTCTTTCCAGGACGAACGTGTGCAGATAATTACCCACGTTCGTCCTGGAAAAAAAACGCCACACACCGGGGAAGACCCAGGGCAGCTAAACGAACGCATCCAGTATTTCCGAAAAGGTCTATGTCTGGCTAAATCAGTAAACAGAGCGCCCGCTAGCGTTCGTTCATTACAAGCGTGTACAGTTTTAGCCGTGCATAGATCGAAACGTTGGTTGTGTGTGACCGCGCAACACCAATGGTCTTGGAACCAAGACTAGCAACCCAATACCAACAGAGCCTCAATTTTGTGTTTTTTCTTTTGTAAAGTCTTACTGGCAAGACATCTTCCGAACCGGGCTGGTTGAAGTACCAAACTGTTTATTTATTTGTTATTTATTGATTCATTTTTTCTTTTTCTTTTTTATTATTGATATTATTATTTTTTTTTTTTTCTCTTGTCTTGTCTTTTTTTTTTTTTTTTTTGGGGGGGGCGTACTGTTTCTTACACTGATTGAAAATACTTGATACTCCTTTATAATCAGTGCTCACATACACCGTAGGCATTTCTGTTCAACAACATGTCCTTTTCTGCTTAGCATTTTTCCACTTGCACATAGTTTTTCAAGGGAATTCGTTATTTGCTTCCTACTATCTTAGACTCAAAACATACTACTAGAGAATACTCTAAGCAAATAGAAGATCATTTTTAAATGATTAATTGTTTTTTTAACCCGATAAGTTTGTTACAACCAAACTGCTCCGGAGGTGTCCATGAATTGTGTGATACAAAAAATTGGCAAAATAATTACAGCAACGATTACAACAGTACATGAACCGGATTATTCTTTGCGGCCTTGTTGGGGATCGACGAGATGCACCCGATGATCCCTAGTCCCCCCCCTCCCGAGTTCCACCCTGGACCCGCCCTTGTATGTTCCCTCTCTTTGTTTTTTATGAATTGTAATTTTAACTGTATTTTGGCCGTTAGCCACGGATGTAAAAAAAGAAATAAACTACCTACCTATCTATCCATCTATCTATTCCTATAGACCTCATTCTCCAGTCCCTGTGTTCCACAGTTACCCTTAGTCCATATGTTCTACAGTCCTTATGTTCCCCAGACCACATAGAGTTAGAGTTAGAGTTAGGGTTAGGATTACTCTGTGGGGAACAATTAATATAATGGACTGGGAACATGTGGAACATCGGTACGCTCCCGTTTGGGAACAGCATCTCACCCCTGCACGCAATAACAAAACTTCACCAACCGCGGGGCAGATTCGACGATACAAACCGAGTGGTTGCCATACTTGTTGATGCGGCTGATGTCTCCAACCAGTTCATAAGGAGATGATTGCGTGGTACCTCCTGGAAGTTTTCTTAAAGTGCCTTCAAAAATCGCGTCGCTAGGCGTTGTGTGAACAGTGACCTGGAAAAGAGGCGGGAGCTCACTGACGTCAACTGGTGTCTTGTTATATATTTGTCTTGATTTGTTAGAACTCTTCCAATCTTTCTGCTTAAACGTCAGGACCTACATAGAGGAAAATAATAAAATGAAAAACAATAATGGTGACGACATCATCTTAACTAGCTAATCCCGACGGCTGTTGTTTAGCATTTATTTCGCTCGGAAAAGATGGGTTGGCATTTTGATTTATTTTTCAATGAGGTTAACATACCATATTTAAAAAAAATTATGCTAGGATATTTTTAAGAAGCACAATCTTCAAAAACGTACCGGCAAAATACACTGGAACCACTGGTGTTGGATATGGACCATAATAAGGAGGTTTAGCTGCACGTTACGCGCGCAAAAACGTGAACGTGAACGTCGGAAAACTGTGTCGTTTAAAGGTGACGTCACCACTTTGGGCTTATTGCATGCTCACGTATGACGTCTGCACGTCCGTACCTGACGTGAGAAACGGTTACATTCACGTATGCTTAAAACGTGAGTTTTTTACAACAAAAATTGTTGACGTTCATGTTTTTGCTCGCGTAGCGTGCAGCTAATGACGAAAGTTAGACTTGAGTCACGTCCATCACCCACCTTGTCGTTAGTTAGCAACTTAACAGCGTGTGATACCTCATGGAGCTCAAGTTGTGCACATTTATTTCTGAACAGTTGTGTCTTGTTATTGATGATTTGTACTAAAACTTCTGCCAGCTCCTGCGCCTAAATAAATAAGAAGAATTGAACAAAACATTACACATTGTTGTAATAATAATAATAGTAATAACTAGACATAAAATTCTTGTTAATTACAAAAATACGGTGTTCGGTTGGGCGTTACGTGATGACGTAGTTCAAAAACATTGAACCATAAAGATGACTTTTACTACAACGTGTCGTTAATTTTTATAGTTAAACTTGTGTCACAGTTTTTAAAGGAACACGTTGCCTTGGATCGGTCGATTTGGTCTTTGAAAAGCGTTTGTAACCGTTTTTTATAAAATGCATATCGGTAGAAAGATGTTGTAAAAGTAGAATACAATGATCCACACAAACATACCTCGAAATTGCGTGGTTTTCCTTTTACCTCGTCGACTAATACGTCGGCCATTTATGGGGGTCAAAATTTTGACTCCCATAAATGGCCGACCATGTTAGTTCGCACAGTAGAAGGAAAACCACGCAATTTGGAGGCAAACTTGTGTGGATCATTGTATTCTACTTTTAAAACATCTTTCCAACCATATGCATTTTATAAAAAACGGTTACAAACGCTTTTGTTTTGACCAACTCGTCCGATCCAAGGCAACGTGTTCCTTTAACGACTCATTTTTTTCTTCACAAATGCAATATTTTTGTGTGAGATTGGCTTTAGGTTTTAATTTGCAATTTATGGAAACCCTTTTAAAATTAAGCTACCTCTGCACGGGATGAGGTTAAATTTTCAAATGTTGTCCAAGTCTTTATCTATCCGATGCTGAAATATGAACATCATAGCTTTTCTATTCGTTGAGATACAGCAACAAGCAAATGGTCAATTTTCAAAATTAAAAACCCTGTCATGACGTCATCAATGACGCCATCATTCCCAAAATATGGCGGTTTCTTCCACTCACTATTGCCTATGAACATAGTAAGTTTTAAGTTTCTACAAGCTTTTCTTTTGTTTAAAAGCTCAAAAGTTGTTTCAAATCATTTCAAATCATTTCACAGTCACTTTCGGTTTAAACAGGTCAAAAGGTCAACGAAAGTTCACCAACATATCCATTTCTGTAAAGTACGTAAAGCCCTTTCATATGATGTATAGATTGTCAAAATAGCTTATGTAGTTTAAGAAATATGTACTTAGGAAATATTGACGACTGTAGAAAAGATTGTAAGGGGCATGTATGTTTTAACCGCCTTGAACGAAGACTATTCTTCATGAAGCTTTTTCGCGCTCTATGGATGATCACTGGAGCGTGACTCTCCCGCACAGCTAATACATTGCACGTTGTGTGTATGCCTAAGTGTAATGTTTATGCACATACCAACGGGGAATGTACGTTGTTCTTTAGACGTGAATTTTGAAATCTTCAACCTCTCTTTTGAGCCAGAAGACAAGATCAAAATGGGGTCATGTCTGTGAGGCGTTTACAGAGTTTTTAATGCCCTTTCCGATGATGTATTGATTGTAAAAATCCCTCATGAATTTTAGAATTTTCAACCTCGATTTTGTACCAGAAGACAAGATCAAAAAGGGGTCATGTCTGCGAGGCGTTCACCGCTGCTTACTCGCTGACAGTTAGTTTTGCGCATGTGCGAAGTTGTTGACGAGCGCTCTCTTGAGTCAAAATCGTAAACAAAACATAGCCTTTCAACCGTTGAAAACGATCTAGGGTCATCGCGATTTTTGACCAATTAAAAGCCAAGATGGAAAAATAACATGAATATGCAATGAAGTTAGTTGCGATGGTCGGATTTTGAGTCAAATTGATCCTTCAAAATCTACGTAATGTGAATTTTCTTGTTGAGAAATAGACCTCACACGTAAGAAATATATAACAACTAATGTTTTCCACTCAAAATTGAGAGAGCAAACCCTTTGAAAACAATTCCCTGTTTATTTTTGTAACACATGACGACGTTCTGGTGAAGCATTTTTATCAAGAGTAATGTACACAAGCATTGGGCAATTGTCGCTTTTTGTGACGTGTGCAAACTGTAATAAACATTGTGCATTGTATGCGTTTGTTTAGTTTGTATGTGAAACATGTGGGCCGCGTCAGAAAAACGTTGGTGGAATCCCACTGATTTTAATTAATCCAGAGGGTTTGCTGCTATATAAACGGAATAATTTGATAGAATAATAATTTTCCTCTACAACAAATATTGTTTTAATATCAGGGAAATTCAATTTTACTCACAAACGCCAACAAAACTCATCGTTAAAGTCATAGAAACATGCACAAAACAGCGATGGGGTCACTGCTGTGAATAATTTATCTAATGTTGGACTTTCTGAAAATCTCGCGCATGCGCAAAACTATTTGGCACTCGATGTAGAGCTCTGAACAGCGGTGCGTTTACGGAGTTTTTGTTGACCTTTCCGATGTTGTATTGATTGTAAGAATCACTCATGTAGATCAAAAGTTATGATTTTTTGAAATAATAAACTTTGAGTTAGTGTATCTCGTCAACTGATGACTTTTGCATCATCTACTGGTTGTTGTGTACAGGTGTGCAAAGTTTCAACTTAATAATGCAAGCTTCGCCTCTATGCTTTTTCTTGCGGACAATCGACAGCGAGAGGAAGAAGAAAAACCCCCAAAAAGAAAAAAACGAACAATAACAAAGAGTTGTTCAGGCTGTTACCCGAACACCTAAAAACTAAAACTCAATGCAAAACACATGTAGGGGATGGAGGGGCTCATAAAAAGCAAACCTTAACGAGTACGGACCCCCCCCCCCCCCCCATTTTTCTAACGAATAAAGCAATGTAAGCAATTCTATTTAGTGGGTGTAATCTTATGTAGCGGCAAAACAATTCAAAGTTACAGGAAGAACAAACACAAAAACAGCGTAAAATAAAACTTAACCATATATAACATATAAACAAAATAGGCAAAATAAATACTAGAGAAGAAATTGGGCCCCACAACTCTTGCTGAAAAAAAAACATGTCGAAATATACCATTGTTATCCATTAGAGACGTTTTGTAGTCACTTTGGTTGGGGAGCGAGGAATCTAGCACAAAACACACGAAAATCCCATGGCTGGGACATCAGCTAGTTTAAATACACCAGATAAATATATTATATGGATATTCTTTTGAATATTTTATTTTGTGCATATGGTCCGTGATTCATGGTCCGTTGAATATAAGTGGGCGGTCGTGTATCGACAACAGACTTTTATCCTTTTGATCACCATCAGCTCCATGTATAATAAACTTCAAGGGCTGACGATTGCACTTTTGGAATTGTCATTGTTAAACTCCCGTTCCATTGTGCGCTCTGTTACCCTCCACGCATAGATTTTCTTGTGAATAGTAGCTGTGTATGATTAATAATCTGGCAATAACAAACTTTTATCATTCTGAACTGAACGCTTGATTTATTATCTAGAGGTAAATGCTCGAGGCAAGTAAGAGTATTGTGCACGTACACCATGTAGTTTTGTTGGAAACCTATGGTGGCCCCGAAGGGACATCGCATAACGCAAACGTGTGCGCACACGTATGCAATGTCGTGAAACAAATCGCGAATATATGCGCACACGTATACAATATCGTTAAACAATTCGCGAATATGTGCGCACACGTATGCAATGTCGTGAAACAATTCGCGAATATGTGCGCACACGTATGCAATGTCGTGAAACAAATCGCGAATATGTGCGCACACGTATGCAATCTCGTGAACCAAATCGTGAATATGTGCGCACACGTATGCAATTTCGTGAACCAAATCGTGAATATGTGCGCACACGAGTGCGATTTGTTTTGCAATGTCGTGAATTTTATTGCATACCATGTTGCATACCATTAGGATGATGTCATAATTGTGGATAATTTGTTACCGATCTAGGGAGTACTGTGGCGCTACAGCAGGCTACCTCTGTAAAGCATGTGTATACACAGGAACTTGGCACCAGGCCAAGGACGACCACACGCCTCGCTTGCCTCACAACAAAGACTACTGCTGCAATGACTACCGCTTATCTCACTGTTGGAAATAAACCCCCCAGATCATTAGACATTTTATTCAAAGGTATGCAACATGGTATGCAATTAAATTCACGACATCGCAAATAATATCCGCAGACGTGTGCGCACATATTCGCGAATTGTTTCACGACATTGCATACGTGTGCGCACATATTCGCGAATTGTTTCACGACATTGCATACGTGTGCGCACATATTTGCGAATTGTTTCACGACATTGCATACGTGTGCGCACATATTCGCGAATTGTTTCACGACATTGCATTCGTGTGCGCACATATTTGCGAATTGTTTCACGACATTGCATACGTATGCGCACACGTTTGCGATATGCGATGTCCCTTCAGGGCCACCATAGAAACCGTTTGCTAACAGCCATTTATGTTACCCTTTGAAATAAAATCAGAAAATTTATAAGTTTGCTTGTTGCATAAAATTAAATTGAAGATGATGCCTCAATTGGTTTTTACAATCAGAGCTGGACTCTAGACTGACGTGTTGGACTCCTTGAACACTCCAAGTGGTTCAATAGGTACAATTCCAATAGGTGCAATTCCATTACTTATGCTGATGTTCTCATGATGTCAGCATCAACAGGAAGTTCCAACAACTTTGTCCCCTTGTACAATTAAATATGCAAATATGGGTCACGTGGTTAATTAATTACGATTTTTTTTATTTTTGGGGGGTCGGTGGTTTGACGTTTGATCTAGTACGACTTGATTTCACATCATCGTGTCATGCATGCAATCAGGTTATGTTTGGCTAACAATTGAGAAAAAGAAAAGGCAACACTGTCGATATAAAGATAAGAATCTAACTTAAATACATGTATTACAAAAATAAATATTTTTTAGTTTTGGGGGATAAAAAAATATTTTGATTTCACACGGAGACTCGAACTCGCAGGTATCAGAGATGTGTGCGCGACTGATGACCACTAGATCATCGGGCCTGATGCATCATACGAGGGTTTACATGTATTTGTATCAACAGAGGAGATTATGATACGGTGAAATAATTCTTGTGTCATGATTTTGCGAACATTGTCACTAAATATGAACTGCTAACGCCTTTAACTATTAAGTAGGGTTGAAATGTAGTATTAGATGCCTTTAGGGGTTTTTGACGACGACATTTTTTTGGAAGCTTTTTCGCGCTCTATTGATGATCACTGGAGCGTGACTCTCCTGCACAGCTAATACATTGCACGTTGTGTGTATGCCTAAGTGTTATGTTTATGCACATACCAACGGGGGATGTACGTTGTTCTTTAGACGTGATTTTTGAAATTTTTGTATTTTAGAATGTTCAACCTCGATTTTGAACCAGAAGACAAGATCAAAAAGGGGTCATGTCTGCGAGGCGTTTACGGAGTTTTTGTTGACCTTTCCGATGTTGTATTGATTGTAAGAATCACTCATGTAGATCAAAAGTTATGATTTTTTGAAAAAATAAACTTTGAGCTAGTGTATCTCGTCAACTGATGACGTCATCGTGACGTAACAACTTTTGCATCATCTACTGGTTATTGTCTACAGGTGTGCAAAGTTTCAACTTAATAATGCAAGCTTTGCATCTATGCTTTTTCTTGCGGACAATCGACAGCGAGAGGAAGAAGAAAAACCCCCAAAAAGAAAAAAACGAACAACAACAAAGAGTTGTTCAGGCTGTTACCCGAACACCTAAAAACTAAAAATCAATGCAAAACACATGTAGGGGATGGAGGGGCCCATAAAAAGCAAACCTTAACGAGTACGGACCCCCCCCCCCCTTTTTTCTAACGAATAAAGCAATGTAAACAATTCTATTTAGTGGGTGTAATCTTATGTAGCGGCAAAACAATTCAAAATTACAGGAAGAACAAACACAAAAACAGTTAGCGTAAAATAAAACTTAACCATATATAACAGATAAACAAAATAGGCAAAATAAATACTAGAGAAATTGGGCCCCACAACTCTTGCTGGAAAAAACCCATGTCGAAATATACCATTGTTATCCATTAGAGACGTTTTGTAGTCACTTTGGTTGGGGAGCGAGGAATCTAGCACTAAACACACGGAAATCCCATGGCTGAGACATCAGCTAGTTTAAATACACCAGAAGATTTTAAAGTATAAAGGCTTATAGTTTGATGAATAATATGACGAAAACAAAGTTTTATTCTTTTGAACTGAATTCATGATTTATTGTCTCATTTTTCTCACGTAGCCGTTTAGTAGGGTGAAAACGTGACGACAGAAACACTATTTTGCTAGTACATGTACACCATGTAATGTTAGTTGGAAGCAGTTTGCTAGCAGCCATTAATCCTTTTTAAATAAAATCAGTAAATTAATAGTTTTGCTTGTTACATAAAATAAAATTGAAGAGGATGCCTGAATTGACTAATACAATCGGAGTTGGATGAAGTGTAGACTTGATTCAAGTCTTAGATTATGGTTATTCTTCTTCATCCCAGGCACGAAAAACGCCCCCACATTATTAGCGATCACGCGGGCCCTAACGCGCAATCTCAATACGCACACGTTGCAACGTGTGCAGGCTGTGTATAAGTAAACTTCTTAATTAGGTGTTCGGGTATTGACCCCGAACACCTCTTATTTTTGTTCGGTTTTTTTTACTTCTTCTTCTTCTTCTTCTTCTCAGCGTCCCTTGTCCGCTAACAAAAGCGCCTTTCCCAAATTCGTATGAACTTGAAACTTCACACATAGTTAGCGATTTATTAGGAGAAGAAACCGTGTGAGTTACGTCATGATGACGTCATAAATTCTTGAGTTATGAATTTTCAAAGTTTATTATTTCAAAAAATCAAAACTTTTGGTCTACATGATGGGTTGTTACAATCGACACATCATCGGAAAGTTCGTTAAAAACTCCGTAAATGCCTCGCAGACGTAATCCCATTTTGAGCTCGTCTTCTGGTTCAAAATCGAGTTTGAAAGTTCACAATTTCTTGTATAAAGAACTACGAAATTTCCCCATTGGCTGTGCGTAACACTTGTGGCGTACACGTATAGTGTATTAGGCAAAATTATTTGGTGGCATGCTGCCAAGTTTGTTGTACTCTGTGCCATAGCGTGATATGCATAGAGCTATATAGCTATGCAGAACGCTGCGAAAACGATTTCATTTCAATCTTCAGCGTCAAATTGTTCAAATGTTACCCTTCTGATGGCTTAGTGGTCAATGTGGAATTGAAGACGAAGTTTCGCTGAGATGGCCACCTACTTCAGTGATTCATGGGACTTTCAATTATGTGAGAAAACAATAGTACAAAATGACGAACATTGGTCATGTTTTGGTTAAACACCGAGAAGAATAGATACGTTACATCGATCGACCACTCCCCCCGCGTGAAGGGCGTTTTGGGCCCACGGCATTCACGTCAGTATTACGATATCTATTACTTCTTGAACTTAGCATAATCATCAATTGTTTTGATTATTTGTTAAAACAACTATCCAAGTTATTTTGAGTTAAATATTTTAAAGAAAAAAAATCTCTGAAATAACATAAGCCCTTTCAAACTTTCTCTAGTAGGAAAGGACGTTACGTAACCTAATCTATTTCTACCTCCATGCACAGACATGGATGTTACAATACAAAACATTCAAAGAAAACAGAATGGTTAAAGCATAAGGCCCAAGCAATTAGGAGTGGTCTTGCTAAAATAAACTGCCGGATTAAACAAAACTTTAGTACAAACAAATCAATAAAACAATCCAGATTTTCATCTTCTTCTTCTCTCCGTCCCTTGTCCTCGAACAAAAGCACACTCGTATGAACTTGAAACTTCGCACATAGTTAGATATGCATTAGGAGTGGAATAATGTGTTAGTTAGGTCATGATGACGTCATCCATTCTTGAGTAACAAAAATTCAAATTATTATTTCAAAAAATCATTATTTTTGATCCACGTTTTTTTTTTTACTTCTTTTTTAAAATATATCAATAGAGCGCGAAAAAGCTTCATGAAGAATAGTCTTCGTTCAAGGCGGTTAAAACATACATGCCCCTTACAGTCTTTTCTTCAGTCGTCAGTTAATATTTCCTAAGTTCATATTTCCTAAACTACATATAAGCTATTTTGACAATCTGTACCGTACTTGACAGAGATGGATATGTTGGTGAACTTTCTTGACCTTTTGACCTGTTTAAACGGGAAGTGACTGTGAAATGATTTGAAAGGGCGTGGTTTATTGTCTTTTAGGTCGAAATAAACATCCTTTGATGCTTTACCATCACACCATACAAGTCTGGCAAAGGTCTGGTTTAAAACAAATATTACCGATGACGTCACCAAACATACACTTTTACTAGATGACGTAATCATGTGGTTTTGACAGTTTTTGTAATTTGAACCATTTATTACAAATCTTGAGAACAAAGCAAGGTGTAATATTTGTTTTTGAATCCAGGCTTTTACTCCCGGAAACCGAACACCTTGAGTTTGTTCACAAACTCTCAATCTCTAGTTAGTTACTGTAAGTCGACTTGGTGAGATAAATTATGTCAGTAAGTCGACTTACCATTTTATCAAAGTCGACTTGGTGAGATAAATTATGTTGTTAAGTCAACTGATTGTTTTGAATAAGTCGACTTAGCAAAATAATATGTCGGCAAGTAACTGATTCCATGAAATAAGTCGTCTTGATGAGCTAGCGTATGTCGGTAACTCGATATGTCGGATGGCACTCCTGGAGCTCCGTACCTTTTGCCAGTCGATGGAAAATCACGCCATGTGCACGCACATATGGCACTGGCGTATAATGTGTAAACAAGTTTGAACAAGCTATAGACACGAGGGGTATGCTGCGTTAGGCATAAACTCTTAGGCCAAGAAAATATACAAATGCTTACTTTTGAACCGTAAGACAAGGTCAAAATGGGATTATGTCTGCGAGGCGTTTACGGAGTTTCGAATGATGATTCCGATGATGTATTGATTATAAGAATCCCCTGTGTAGATCAGAAGTAATGATTTTATATTAATAAACAACTTTGAATGACCATCATTCAAGAACGATTGACGTCATCATGACGTAACTTAAACGGTTTCCTCTCCTTATGAATATCTAACTTTGTGTGAAGTTTCAAGTTCATACGAGTTTGGAAAAGGTGCTTTTGTTAGCGGACAAGGTATTTTTGAGTTGGCCGAACAAACTTAAAAATACACTAGACTCAAGTTTTTGTCATAACAAAAACAAGGTGTTCGGCTTCCGGGAGTACAAAAATACACCCTGGTTGACAATTATCAAAGGAAAAACCCATGAAAATAAGCCTTTTCACAGCATTTTACATGCACTTCCGGTTTAGAAAGGTCAAAAGGTCAAGAGAAGGTCACCAACATATCCATTTTTGTGAAGTACGTAAACCCCTTTCATATGATGTATAGATTGTCAAAATAGCTTTTGTGGTTGAGGACATAGAAACTTATGAATGACGACTGGAGAAGAGACTAACTAAACGAAAGGGAAATGTTTATTGAAAACGCCTTGAAAACATACTATAAACGAAGCTGATATAATATTTTTTAAAAGAAGTAAAAAAAAAAAAAACAAACAACAACATCAACAACTGGTTTAGCGGGTTTCCCATCCAAGTACTGACCGGGCCCGATGTTGCTTAACTTCACTGATCGGACGAGAACCGGTGTGATCAACGCAGTACGGTAGTAGTCAAAACAAAAAATGTATTTTTGACGAAAATACACAAAAAATCTGATTTGAACCAGAAGACAAGGTAAAAATGGGGTCATGTCTGCGAGGCCTTTACGGAGTTTTTAACGACCTTTCCGATTATGTATCGATTGTAAGAATCCATCACGTGGATCAAAAATAATGACTTTTTGAAATAATAAACTTTGAATTTTTATAACTCAAGAATGGATGCCGTCATCATGACCTAACTAACACATTATTCCACTCCTAATGCATATCTAACTATGTGCGAAGTTTCAAGTTCATACGAGTTTGGGAAGTGTGCTTTTGTTCGAGGACAAGGGACGAAGAGAAGAAGAAGATGAAAATCTGGATTGTTTTATTTATTTGTTTGTACTAAAGTTTTCTTTAATCCGGCAGTTTATTTTAGCAAGACCACTCCCTAATTGCTTGGGCACTATACTTTAACCATTCTGTTTTCTTTGAATGTTTTGTATTGTAACATCCATGTCTGTGCATGGAGGTAGAAACAGATTAGTTTACGTAACGTCCTTTCCTACTAGAGAAAGTTTAAAAGGGCTTATGTTATTCCAGAGATTTTTTTTCTTCAAACTATTTAACTCAGAATAACTTGGATTGTTGTTTTAACAAATAATCAAAACAATTGATGATTAAGCTAAGTTCAAGAAGTAATAAATATTGTAATACTGACGTGAATTCCGTGGGCCCAAAACGCCCTTCACCCGGGGGGAGTGGTCGATCGATGTAACGTCTCTATTCTTCTCGGTGTTTAACCAAAACATGACCAATGTTCGTCTTTTTGTACTGTTGTTTTCTCACATAATTAAAAGTCCCTTGAATCACTGAAGTAGGTGGCCATCTCAGCGAAACTTCGTCTTCAATTCCACATTGACCACTAAGCCATCAGAAGGGTAACATTTGAACAATTTGACGCCGAAGATTGAGAGGAAATCGTTTTCGCAGCGTTCTGCATAAATAGAGCTATACAGCTCTAAATAATAGAGCTATATAGCTCTATGCATATCACGTTATGGCACGGAGTACAATAAACTTGGCAGCATGCCACCAAATAAATGATGCCTAATACACTACACGTGTACGACACACGTGTTACGCACAACCAATGGGGAAATTTCGTAGTTCTTTATACATGAAATTATGAATTTTCAAACTCGATTTTGAACCAGAAGACGAGATCAAAATGGGATCATGTCTGCGAGGCATTTACGGAGTTTTTAACGAACTTTCCGATGATGTGTCGATTGTAACAACCCATCATCAATCGACCCATCATGTAGATCAAAAGTTATGATTTTTTGCAATAATAAACTTTGAAAATTCATAAGTCAAGAATTGATGACGTCATCGTGACGTAACTCAAACGGTTTCTTCTCCTAATAAATATCTAACTATGTGTGAAGTTAGAAGTTCATACAGGTTTGGGAAGTGTGCTTTTGTTAGAGGGCAAGGGACGGAGATGTATTTTTGAAGAAAAATATACAATTGCAAACTTTGACCTTCCGGTACGAACGGAAGGAGGGGTCATACGATTTTGACGTTAACTTTTTAAATGTAGTCCCAGTCTTGATCTATCAGATGCGTAATTATGAATATCATAACTGTAAAATTCGAAGACATATAGCGAAAAGCAAATGGTCACTTTTTGAACCTAAAAACCTTGTAATTCGACATCTGATGACGTCATCATGACGAAACTAAACGGTTTCATCTACTAATGAATATCTAACAATGTGTGAAGTTTCAAGTTTATGTGAGCTTAGCAAGTATGTCTTTTAAACCAGACCTTTGCCAGACTTGTATGCTGTGGTGATGGTTAAGCATCAAAGGATGTATATTTCAACCTAAAAGGCAATAAACAACGCCCTTTCAAATCATTTCACAGTCACATCCGGTTTAAACAGGTCAAAAGGTCAACGAAAGTTCACCAACATATCCATTTCTGTAAAGTACGTAACGCCCTTTCATATGATGTATAGATTGTCAAAATAGCTTATGTAGTTTAGGTTATATGTACTTAGGAAATATTGACGACTGTAGAAAAGACTGTAAGGGGCATGTATGTTTTTCCGCCTTGAACGAAGACTATTCTTCATGAAGCTTTTTCGCGCTCTATGGATGATCACTGGAGCGTGACTCTGCTGCACCGCTAATACACTACACGTTGTGTGTATGCCTACGTGCAATGTTTATGCACATACCAATGGGGATTTACGTTGTTCTTTACACGTGAATTTTGAAATTTTCAACCTCTCTTTTGAGCCGGAAGCCAACATCAAAATGGGGTCATGTCTTTGGGGCGTTTACGGAGTTTTCAATGACGATTCCGATGATGTTTCGATTGTAAGAATCCCTCATGTAGATCAAAAGTTATGAATTTTTGAATTAATAAACTTTGAATATTCATAACTCAAGAATTGATGACGTCATCATGACGTAACTCACACGGTTTCTTCTCCTAATAAATTGCTAACTATGTGTGAAGTTTCAAGTTCATACGAGTTTAGGAAAGGTGCTTTTGTTAGCGAACAAGGGACGTTCAGAAGAAGAAGAAGAAGAAGAAGAAGAAGAAGAAGTATGAAGAAAAAGAAAAAAAAAAACGAACAAAAATAAGAGGTGTTTCGGGCTGTTGGCCCGAACACCTAAAAAGAAAAAAAAACGAACAAAAATAAGAGGTGTTCCGGGCTGTTGGCCCGAACACCTAAAAAAAAAAACGAACAAAAATAAGAGGTGTTCCGGGCTGTTGGCCCGAACACCTAATAATAATAATAGTTGTAATGCGCACATATCCACGCTGCTGGGTGTTCAAGGCGCAGTATCTCACTATGAAAATCTTCCCGGTTTGTGTGAAGTTTAAGGAATTCATTAAGGTCACCTGGAAGTGGTATTTTTTCAATATAAAGCTTTTGTCGCTAATATATGTGTTTTGATGAGTGGAATGTGAATAAACAGTATAACTAAGGTTTAAAAAAATCAGTTCTTACGTTATTTACAAATTTAAGAGTAGACCCCGACCCGAGAGGGCGCTGTTCGTGACGTCAATCGAGGCAGACTTTGCCTGTAGTGCGTAGAGTAAACACAATTGCAAAGTACATGTACGGACCAAGTCGTGAGAAAATACCGTGAAAATAAACTAATTCGTTGAATTGAAAATAACCCCAAAACGGCATTTCACAGATTATTTAACTGATTTTTCAAGGAGAAGACATTCATTTAAGTGTCTATTACAGACAACAGTTTTTATTTGCTTTCAGACTTTGGCTAAGCTGGTGAATTACCATAAGCTGGCTTCTGAAAATGATCATGGAAGCATGTCGAAAATCAAGTCTAGCTGATTACAACTAAAGTAGGGTTGAAGTTGTACCTACTTCCTTAAAGACACTGGACACTATTGGTAATTGAAGCCTGGCTGGTAGAGCAGAAAGCACTACCTTGTTAATTACGTCCTTTTTCCGGACACATAAAGTATTTTGTGCAAGTAACAAAAGGACGTTAGCAATTAAAGTCACCTGGAAGTGGTATTTTTTCAAAATAAAGCTTTTGTCACTAATAAATGTGTTTTGATGAGTGGAATGTGAATAAACAGTTAACTAAGGTTTTAAAAAATCAGTTCTTATGTTATTTACAAATTTAAGAGTAGACCCCGACCCGAGAGGGCGCTGTTCGTGACGTCAATCGAGGCAGACTTTGCCTGTAATGCGTAGAGTAAACACAATTGCAAAGTACATGTACGGACCAAGTCGTGAGTTTGTACGTTTCAAAAAAAGATTGTTTTGGGTTTTTTCCGGCAATGCCGACCAGGTGTATTGCTGCTGAATGCAGAAAAACACTTTTTGAAATGTACCAACTCACGACTTGGACGTACATGTACTTTGCACGTGTGTTTACTATACGCATTACAGGCAAAGTCTGCCTCGATTGACGTCACAAAAGGGGTAGGCGGAGTCCGCCCCCAAACAACTTTATATATTTTTTAAACATATAAATCGTGACAAACAATTACTAAAAAAATTGTTTTATTGTTCGTAAGCATATACTCTTATGTTTGAAAGAAAAACAATTCTATTTCCAGGTGACTTTAAATGATCCTGACATGAAAAATATGGCATTATTGTTATATTTTTGTTGCTAGAATTTTCCCCAAGGACATGTTTTCCCATGCCCTTGCAACATTAACCTTATGACTTTTGAATGGCAAACAATTGATCAAACTTTCCCGCGCAGTTTTTTATGATGCAAACATTTTTTGAACATTAATTGCTTTCACCCTTTTACAGGGAACTTTTCGTTTACGTTCTTTTTACCCGGCACACGACGAATTGGTTTGTTAGAGAGTTTACCTGATCAGCATTAGTTACTGGTTTCCAAGTCAAGCATGAGCACCAGTGGGCGGCAATATCGGCGTCAGCACACGTTCTCTCCGTTGGGATCTCTCTGAAGAAGCTGATCCCACGTTGTTTCACGTCTCCTGGTTGGGTCCCGCTATAATGTAGTACTGATTTGAGTGTTTCGTGTACATCGAAGGGTGACATTAATCTTTCGGTATTCTTCTTGAGAGTCGTGTATATGTCAGGGTACTTACGATACACCCAATCTGGCAGTGTTACAGAGAAATAGGGTAGACGTTCTTCAAGCCTTCCTTGATAAGATTGTCGAATGGCAGAATGACGAGATCCATGATCCCCAAACAGGACAAACATTGTGTTATTGAGAAGACCGTTATTCTTGGCATTAGAGAAGAACTTGTATAGGTCGTCATCCATATACTTCAGAACGTTTATATTGCGAAATGTTAAACTGGCGAGCATTGTCAAGGCGAAGTGCGGTACACGTTTGTATTTGGTCATATAATCCGTTAGGTAGTCCAATGTGACTCTGAAAACAGGTCTCGGCCCCACGCAATCTGCCTGTTTGACGAAATCCCAATAGGGTCTCATATAGTGATCTGTTGGTTGTTTATCAAAACCTATTCTTCTATAGTCAAACATTGCCAATTCTGTCGTATCCTCGGCAAACATGGTCACGTAGCCATACTTAGCGTACTCGTTCCAGATAAACGGGTATACGTTCACGAAGGAAGCATTTGGATTGCCTTTGGTGGTATCTGGCATTTCATATTCAGTCTTACCAGTGAGCATCGGAACTAAATTCCAATCGGTACCATCGCCAACAATGGTAAAACCTTTAAATATTATTGTACCTAACGTCTCAAGTAGTTTGGAAGTTTTCGGAAGAAATCGGATAAAGTTCATTCGGGAAGTGCTTTCTATGTTAAGCAAAACGACGTTTAAGCCAAGCCCATCCGTGGAATGTTTGGCCTGTAATTGTTCCATTGGCTTAGGAAATATACTAGCATGTACATCAAAATCTTCAGAATGTCTTTTGTAGATGCTCATTCTCTTTTTAGCTGGTGCAAGTGCCATACGTTTTGCGCTACTTGTGTGACTATCAACACAACCGACAAGCAAAAAATCTGTCGATGTATCCTGCACAAAGATGTCTCCGGTAGACTTAACAATATCAATCTTAACTGGGGCAGACATTTCGCTTGTTATATCTGTCACCCTGTTGATCGTAGACACATAGCAGGATGTGTAGTTCCTTTTCCTGTATTCTGATTCTTTGATGACAAGTTTCTGCTGGTTAATTTGGGTTCTCATGATCCCTTTACACTGCAAGGGCTTGGGCTCAATGATGAATCGTTGTATAGCTTTAGAAAAAGGTTCTAGCTCAGGAATCTGACATGCAAGTTTGATATCTTGGTGCGAAGTTTCGATATCTTGCAAAGACTTACGATCGCCATTGCCTGAATCCGGAGTGTCCTTTTTTTCACCAGCAACATGGCTAGAAGTTTTCACAAACAATTTATCGTCATTGACGTACAGTACAATCAAAAAAGCAGCTACGAAGGCACTGCACAATTTGATTGGGTGACGCGTGATTGATCCCCGGATTTTCCTCATCAATGCCATTTTTGTGTGCAATCAAGACTTGTCGATTTCAGGAGACACAAATTCCACTTTTGGAAGAGCTGTGATTAAAATAAACAAAGAAGACATAACAATCTCAATGCATTTTCATTGTGTATCTTGCAGTCACTTAAATAAAAAAGTGTTGTTGCTGTTGTAAATGCTGTAACAAGAAACAAACAAAGTGACCTTGTGTTAATTCTGAAGTAGTTATGACGTCACGTGTCGACTGATCAAAAGCCTTTTTCAAATTTACCCATCAAAATTGTTTAAAGATTTATTGCCCTCCTAAAAATAATGTTCACGATTCTCAGAATACAATAAAGATACAATGATAAGCCCAGCAGTTACTTGTTGGGTATACTCGTATATATCGCAACTGTCTCCTACAAGTCTGCGCTTTTAGCCGTAATATAGCGTCCTCTTGTGGTCAAGTATTATGGTTTTTATTATATTAAATAATAAATAGGGTAGATGGCCTTAGCTTTCGATCCAAACCGGACCTTCTTCAGAGGCATCGTGGTTTTTATTAGTAGGGTCATATCTTTGGATTCCGTGACCATTTTTTTGCTACCTTTTTTTCCGATGGATTTGACTTCAGGAACCATTTAAAAGGAAAATTAGCTCCTATGAACCTCTGAAATGTGATAGGAACTTTTTTTTTATTGCGCAATATTCAAAATGGCCGCCGACGCCATCTTGAAAAACATAAATTGTAATAGCTCTGGCACCAGATGACCTAGACGGACAAAGCAGATGTCCTTTTCCACTATATCTGGCATGACAAATACACTGGAGTGGTTATTGTAAGGTTTGGGGACCATCTTGACCTCTAAATCCAATATGGCCGCCGACGCCATCTTGAAAAACATAAATTGTAATAGCTCTGGCACCAGATATGACCTAGACGGACAACGGAGATGTCCTTTTCAACTATATCTGGCATGACAAATACACTGGAGTGGTTATTGTAAGGTTTTTGGACCATCTTGACCTCGAAATCCAATATGTCCGCCGGATGCCATCTTGAAAAACATAACTTTCATTAGACTTGTGGACAAGTTGTTAAATCGGCCCCACGCGCTGAGATAGTGGTCTCGCGAGATCACTGCTCTCGCGCGATCTGATGGCTCAAATCGGGGATCGCAGCCATCAGATCGCGTGAGAGCAGTGATCTCGCGAGACCACTATCTCAGCGCGTGGGGCCGATTTAACGACTTGTCCACAAGTCTAAACTTTCGTTAGCTCTTGCACCAGATGACCTAGACAGACAAAAGAGATGTCATTTTCCACTAAATTTGGCATTACAAATGTACTGGAATAGTAGTATCTCCTGAGCAAACCTGAGCACAAGACAAGATCCGCCTTCAAGTTTTCCTCCTAGAAGCTTTCCTGAGAACAGCAGAGTCAACCAGTATTGAGATCATCTACTGTAGTATAGGCAGGACTACCATGGAATCTTTCTACATGCAGTCTGATGCCAGAGCTTAATTGTGCCCATGCAGAGGCAGACACTGTCTTATCCCTTTCAGTACCAACAGATACTTGCAACTAATGCAATGGTGGCCAGAGAAATTTCATCGACATGACTACTTGGTTACCAAGAGTATTTTATAAAGTTTTAGGTTACAGCGCCCTCACAAGGCAGATTGGGGTTAGCCTAGGTCATGCTCACAGAATGCAACTTGTACAAGCAACTAAATATTGACAATTAAGTATATTTATGACTGTTTCCTTTGGCTAATGCCTTTGACTAATTAATTGCCTTAAACATATATTTGAGGTTTGGTATTATGACCAATCAATACCAAATTGAGTAGTTTCAATGTGAAAGCTTTTAAGCTGGGTTGCTGTAAAAATCAAAGATATTTTTAAAATGTTGGCAGACTTCAAAAAAATGGATTTTGGCAAAACTCCATGTATGAGTAGGTATGGGTACACAATACACAAAAATCGAAAAAAAAGTTGTATCAGACATTGGTTGCTATGGTTACGGCCAAAATAAGATTTTCAGCAAATTTTCCAAGTTTTTACCTTTTTTAAGAGTTAAAATATAGGTAAATTGAAAGCACTGGTACGTCTAAAGGGGAAAACGTTGAAGTTTTTCTTTCACACATGTTGCAAAACCATGTTTACTCTTTCAGAAAATGTTTTTAAAAATTAAGTGTGCGATCAACTTTGGATCAAACCACTATTTCAAATAGGGGTGTTTTTGTCATATTTTCTTATAGCGAAAAATAGTGGTATCGAACGGGGCCATAAGTCCGAAAGTGGCACTTTGTGGATTATGACACTTTTATAGTTGGAAGATAAGGTACCAACCTACATAAAAATGCAATAAAAAAAATGGTATTTTAAGTGCGCGAACACAGTTTTGCCGGAAAGTTAGCACTTTGGCAGGGCAAAAACGCAACAAATGGCAAAAAATTATACATTAGGTAAAAAATATCAGAATTTTTTTTTTTATTTAAACCTTATGGGTGGAAGGTACTTGAGGTGCATTCAAACAAACTAAACTTTTGAAATCACTATATAGCCCGTTGCCATGGTAACAGCTCATTTGTGTTTTGGCTATTTTTTGCAAATTTTGGGGTCTAAAAAACTGTATTTTAGCATATATTTGCAACTCCACCCAGCCAATGTGCATTCTTTTTTTCATAAAACCTTTCACATCAATACATTGAATCGTCCTATGCTTAACTTGAGACAAAAAAATTATTGCTTTAACTTTTACCCTAATGCTATTTTTAGAACATCATTAGCGCATGTTTTTAGAAGTTTGCAAAATCAACATTTTTACCCTATTTTTGGCCCTCAAAATGACAATTTGCCAGGGGTCTCAGAATGTTTTCCTTTCGGTTGTATTTCGGGCCAACATTGGTCCTTCCATTTTTAAAAAAAACTTGGGCAATTGTATCCTGTTGTAACAGTACTGCCTAAAATAAATGCATTTTTAACTTGTTTTCTTTAGATTGAATAAATAACATTAATAAAATAATACTTTTTAGTCTTCCATCAATCCGGCACCTTTCATGAGCACCCTGTAGCCTTGTGGACAACCCAACATTGATCAAGAATATTTTTAATGACCTAAGTTTTGGATTTTATACTACCCCCCCCCCCCCCACTCCCCTGCATGCCCAGCTCCCAAGCATATCAAATTTTGTTGACAATGCATTACAAAGCGCCTCCTTTGTTGAAAGTCCCTTTTTAAAATTTCCATTGCACATCATTAATAGTAGGAAAGTTTATGCTGTCTTCAGTCACCTTTAGTGAATATTTGCCATTTCGGTTGTGGTTGTGCGATTATTTGTGTTTTCATGTCTGGGGAGCACAAATAGGCAACTGTATCATGTAGTGACACTGCCTCAACATGGTAAAATTTGAAGAAAAAAAAATAGAACAAATTAATTCTCTTTATTGGCATTTCTTACATGCTGAACAATGATGTTGATTGAAAAAAAAAAGCAAAGCAGTATAAAAAATATAAAGTATAAAAAGTATAACGGTATACAATGTATAGTTCGAAGACTCACCCCAAGCTAATTCGGCTGGTAATAGTGTTATCCGGCTATGTTCCATTAGGGAACTTGGAAATTAATTGATTTACGTAACCATTAATTGTACACGCAGTCACTGATTATGTGATGCCTCTGTGCAGTGTTAAGGACGTGTTAGACATTTTTGATGTTCAAACGAAGAGCTGTGAACGTCCATTTTGTCAAGAAAATGGAACATTTTGTTTAAGATTGTATAGCTGCTATAGCCAAACGTAAATGACCACAAACATACCACAGAATCTCTTTGTGATGCCTGTTTATACAATTGAGAGTTATATTTTTATACTTGTAAGTTGCTTTGCTCTATTGTGTGCCTGTTTTTTTTCAATCAACATCATTGTTCAGCGTGTAAAAAGTAATTAGAGAGCATTATTTTTTCATATGATTATGAAATTTGCAAAATACACCCTTTTTTTTAAAGGCATGAAGTTTCTGGCAACACTGCTCCACAGTTCAAAAAATACAAAAACTTTCTTTTTTAATTATGTGATGCCTATTTATACAACTGGGAGTTATGTTGTCATAAGATGCTTTATTATATTTTGTCCTGATATTTTGTCATTCTTCATCATTGTTAAGCATGTAGAAAGTCATAAAAAGAGCATTATTTTACAACTTTAAATCTATACAATTGCCAAAAAGCATGAAGCTTCTGACAACACTGCTCACCAGTTCAACAAATACCAAAACATTTTTTTTGAAATTCCTACAGACCAGTATCTTATCTTTCAAGCCTGGTAGCCAAACTTTCCTAAATATGCTACTTTCGGACTTCTGACAAACTTAGCAACCCCCTCTATTTCCCAAATTGAACTTTGTTCAAACACCCCTTTTTGGAAATAATGGATTATTCCATTCACAATTGACTGTACCTGTGTCAGGTGCACTTTTGGAAAGACCAAGGGTGTATATTTACCATATTCAGTTGAAAGGCAGGTAATATATTTGGTCTTTACACAGTGAAGCCTTCAACTTTGGGTAATTTTCAGAAAAGAGCTAAATTAGGTGAAATATGGCAGATTTCTTATTTTTAACCGTTGTCATGGCAACCAAAGTGCAATGCAAAAACTATGCTTTCTTTTTACACTTTTAATTGGTTGAAGAAATGAACTTGTGCAAAGAGTAAACAAAATCCATTAAAACAAAAATTCATATTTTTTTGTTATACAATTTGAAAATAAACACATTTTTTTCCCAAAAAGGACGAAGTTTATGGCAGCACTGCTCCCCAGTACAACAAATACCAAAACTTTTTTTTTTTTTAATTCTTACAGACCAGTATCTTATCTTTCATGCCTGGAAGCAAAACTTTCCTAAATGTGCCACTTTGGTACTTCTGACAATTTTAGCAACCCCCTGTATTTCCCAAATTGACTTTTTCTCAAAACACCCCTTTTTGAAATAATGGAATCTTCCATTCACAATTAACTGTACCTTTGTCAAACGCATTTTTGGAAAGATTAAGGATGCATATTCATCATATCCAGCTGAGAGGTAGGTCCACTATTTGGTTTTTACACAGTGGAGCCCTCAACTTTGGGTTATTTTTACTCATGAAAAGAGCTAAATTAGGTGAAATATGGTAATTTTCTACTTTTGACCGTTGCCATGGCAACGAAGGTGTAAATGCAAAACTTATGCTTCATTTTTTAATTTTGGTTGATGGCCTTCACTTGTGCAAAGTTTAATCGAAATCCATTTTTGAAAGTCTGCCACCACTCTTTGATTTTTAGAGCAACCCAGTCTTAACATTTCTAAAGTTGCTGTTATACCAATCTGCATTAAAATTATTTCCCTCGTAAAATTGGTGTCTGAAACCTAAAATAAACAGAAGGTTTTAATAATTTCCTTTCAAAGCACCATCCCCCCGCCTCAATTGACATCTATCATGAACCAATTGTTTTTCTTTTGAAGAATTGCCAAAGCGCGCCCGCCACGGTATGATTTAGTTACGTGGACGGCTTGAAATCTAGACTTAACTTAACTTTACTTAACTTAACTTAAATGCATTTATAAAGCGCTTTAACACTGTTTCAAAGCGCTGTACAGTCAGGAAAAACATTAAAATGCAGGATTAAAAAACATGAGCAAAAATAGCAATATGGTTTTAAAAAAAAAACTCTGCAAGCTACCATATGGTAGCCTGTAAGCGCAGCTGAGTAGCTGCGTAGCTTGGAACGTTGACATCGTTTGGAACGTATAAGCATATCTTGGAACGTAAGCGTACCATCTTGGAACATAAACGTAGCTGCGTATCTTTTAACGTAAGCGTAGCTTGACTCGGGCTTGAAAACGTATCTTTTGGTATTACAGTGTAACTTAAAGGAACGTAGACCTAAGCGTATTTTGGAACGTAAACGTAGCTGCGTATCTTGTATCACATCAACAACATCGTTCAACATCGTTCGTCTGTCATCATACCACATCAGGAATATTGGTAAGATTCGCAAGTACTTGGACAAAAGTGCCACTGAAAAGGTCATTCACGCATTTGTTACTTCTCGTCTTGACAACGGCAATGCTCTTCTCTACAGTCTTCCTAACAACCAAATTTCCCGTCTTCAACGCCTCCAAAATACTGCTGCCCGCATTGTGACACTGTCTAGGAAATCCTGTTCCATCACCCCCATTCTGAAACAACTACACTGGCTCCCTATCTCTCAACGAATAATCTTCAAGCTGATTCTCATTGTCAAGGTTCAAGGTACAAGGTTCATTTTATTTCCACAGTATCAAAAGACAAAAAAACAATATCAAACAGCAGTCAAAAGAAATCATTACAACAATGAAAAAATAATCGTTTCACAACATAGGTTTGAAGAAATAGATGCATAACAATGTTGACACTGCGGAGGGATCCATTTAAGAAGCAAAGCTTGTAGGCAATAGTCCCTTATCTCATGTATATGCATTGAGATTATAAAATAATGTCCACAAAGCACTTAATGGCAAGCCTCCCCTCTATATTTCTGAACTTCTTCAAGTTTACACTCCATCAAGCAATCTTCGATCAAGTTCCATGCTTCTTCTCATTGAACCCAAGTCTCAACACTCATGGGGAGACATGTCTTTTTCTTCAGCTGCGCCACGCATCTAGAACTCTCTACCACTTAAAGGAACACGTTGCCTTGGATCGGACGAGTTGGTCAAAACAAAAGCGTTTGTAACCGTTTTTTATAAAATGCATATGGTTGGAAAGATGTGTTAAAAGTAGAATACAATGATCCACACAAGTTTGCCTCGAAATTGCGTGGTTTTCCTTCTACTGTGCGAACTAACATGGTCGGCCATTTATGGGGGTCAAAATTTTGACCCCCATAAATGGCCGACGTGTTAGTCGACAAAAGGAAGAATTTTAGTTAGTCGACAAAAGGTAAAGGGAAGAATTTTGGAAAACCACGCAATTTCGAGGCATGTTTGTGTGGATCATTGTATTTTACTTTTACAACATCTTTCTACCCATATGTATTTTATAAAAAACGGTTACAAACGCTTTTCAAAGACCAACTCGACCGATGCAAGGCAACGTGTTCCTTTAATCTTAGAACTTGTCTTTGTACCACAACATTCAAATCTCTTCTCAAAACTTATTTTATGTCACAGGTTTTCAAGGACCAATTTTTGTTGTGTCTGTTTTTCTTTGTTTTGTTTTTGTTTTGTTTTGTTTTGTTTGTTGTTGGTTTTACTGCGCCTTGAACACCCAGCAGGGTGGATACGTGCGCATTACAAGTCTTAATATTATTATTATTATTAACGTAAGCGTAACTTGACATGAGATTGAAAACATACCTTTTGATATTATAGTGTAACTTGAAGGAACGTAGACCTAAGCGTATCTTGGAACGTACACGTAGCCGAGTAGCTGCGTAGCTTGGAACGTAACCATATTATAATATCTTTTGGAATGTAGTCGTAACCATATCTTTTGGAACTACTCATGAGAAATTGCGAATTTTGATTGCTTGTCGAGTGGCGACTACTGCTATTCAACTCACTTGGTTAATTGTGCGGCTAAGACTACGTACTATAAAAGTAGTTGTGATCAAATTCCTGCTTGGTATAACCACTTTTGTCGCTCATGACTATTCACAAAAACTTTTTACAAAGCACAACCAGACGTCAGTGACACAATCTTTCAATCATTTCAGCACGAGCTTTACTTATGCACAACAATATGTCACTATGCATCTGGGGCAACGGGAGTAAGTTTCGCGACTAGTATCGAAATCGCAGTTATTTGAGGCGACTATAGTCGGGTCATAAATTCCACTAGTTGCCCAATTTAATCATTACCTCAAAAATAACTCTTCATTCACAGAATTAAAAAATAATACTCTGTTAGACAATGCTTTGAGGAAATTAAGTTTTATCATTATTTTTATCTCAACCTTTTATATCAAATTCTTATAAAAAAAATTAAAGGCACCTGGAAATAGGATTTTTTTTCTTTTAAACATAAGAGTATATGTTTATTGACAATAAAACAATTTTTTGAGTAATTGTTTGTCACGATTTATATGTTAAAAAATTAATCAAGTGCTTGGGGGGGTTGACTCCGCCTACCCCTTTTGTGACGTAGGAAAAGGAAGACTTTGCCTCGATCAAACATAGGCCCCCCTCGATGCGTAGATAAACACACGTGCAAAAGTACATGTAATTCTAAGACGTGAGTTTGTACGCTGCGAAAAAGGTTTTTTTTTCTGGCATTTTTCCGGCAATGCCGACCAGGTGTATTGCTGCTGGATGCAGCAAAACAACTAAAGATGGTGTCAGTCTTCATCTGTTTCCTGCAGATCCCAAGTATAGGCGGTTGTGGGCTGCGAAAGTCAGATTAACTAGAGCAAAGTGATCCGGTCCGACGTCTTTTTCAGCGCTGCAGCGAACACTTAGAGCCGTCGTGCTTCGAATCCGGGATACACAACTCATTTGACATGACGAGAAGAGTCATTCTTAAACACGACGCCGTCCCAACAATTTTTCTAGCTAGTGGGAAGTCGAAGAAGGTATCTGAAAGACGTGACGAACTCAGAGGAGCATTTGCTAAACGTGAAAAAATCCGGGTAAGTTTTAACTTTGAGGGTATGTTTTTAGCTTTTGCCAAGTGACACGATTTTTTGTTGGTACCGCATGCGATTCACGGTGCGTGCAAGTCCTATGTGACCGTCCGCCCATTATACAGCAGCCATAGTGCGTGCGTGCAGTCTGCTCCGTGGCCGTATTTCTATCATCTTACAACCCATTTGGTCACTAAAAAGTCGCATAGTTAAATAAAAATAGCAGCAATAGCTTTTGTAAAAACCACTAGGCGTTCAACATGTTCAAGTTTCAATGTACGTATGTGTGTAAAATCGTGTCTAAATTTGTTTTGATGTGCCATGTTCCCAGACGTAATGTACGGGGGCCCGACTACAAATTTTCTCTCCAAATATCGCGCCTTGAAATACGTCACGAACAGCGCCCTCTCGGGTCGGGGCCTATTCGTAAATTTGTAAATACAATCAAAACTAAGATTTTTAAACCTTAGTTAACTTTTTATTCACATTCCTCTCATAAAAACACATATTTTAGTGACAAAAGCTTTATTTAAAAAAAATACCACTCCAAGGTGACTTTAAGCTACTCACACAATAACACTGTCAATATAACAAAATGCGGTATTCCTACGTTTTGACATCATCAAAATTACCTGAAAACTCATATAACAAAAAGAAATTAGGGGGCCATGAAAAAATGGAGCATATTGGAACGTTGCGATCATAAGAAACAACGGATCCGACACCCGCAAGCTGGGAGTTCATACATGGCGCCCGGTGTGGCGGTTTCAGTCTTCCGCCGTGTTCAGTTTTCCGGGTGACGTAAGTCGGTCATATCTGCACGTTGTTCGAACGGTTTTAGCTTTCCGGCGTGTTCAGTTTTCCGGGTGACCTCTCAGATACCGCCGCGAGTACCCTGGCGAGTAATGTAGTTCTCTCAGCAACAGTGACCCCACAATGTTTATATTACGATTCTTTTCTGCGTAGTCACATAATCTCTTGTCCTATCTTTACATGCATTCATAGGAACAACTTCAGGCAGGTCACACTCTGCTTGCATAAAAAACAACTCATACGATCTACGCGTTTGCCGCTAGTTGCACTCGACTCGTGGACGACGCCATGACAGCTACCGGAGGGTAACGGATAACTCAATACGGCACTAACAATGGACTACTTTCGCTTGCTGTGCGCAGGCATCGCATGACGTAATGCTACCGTATTTGGTCATTCGGAAAACTGCACACAGCGGAAAGTTGAAACCGCCACACCGGGATTTAACACATCCAACCCCCACGAGACACGGCATGGGCGGTACGTGATATCCCACAAGGCTTACGTTCCGATTGCTCCACGCCGTGGGACCATACAAGCGTCCGTTACACGGACTCTCTGAATGCTAATCTTACATTCGATTTTTGACCATTATTTACGATTTCAAATCGTCACGTATCCATAATCTGAATAGGTAGTCTATACTTGAAATTTCACTGTTTTCCTTTTAATAGGCCTAATGACCACGGAATCACTTTGAGCAAAGGTTTTTAAAAATAGAGCGCCGATCATATTGACCTTTGACTCGATCTAGTTTGAATAGTCATCTTCAATTCGTCACGTGATATGAATATTGCATACATTAAAAGTCATTTACATAGTCTGGCCACGCCTTCAATTTGCAAATGTCCGAAGACCTTGGTGAGCACAGACTTGGTGAGATCCGGAAATCAGAGAAACAGAGCGCCCGCTAGCGTTCGTTCATTACAAGCGTGTACAGTTTTTGCCGTGCATAATCGGAACGTTGGTTGTGTGTGACCGCGCAACACCAATGGTCTTGGAACCAAGACTATTGGGTTGCTGGCTCCTGGGAACGACTAGATAGGTTTATTAAAGACACTGGACCCCTATTGTCAAAGATCAGTCTTCTCACTTGGTGTATCTCAACATAGGCATGAAATAACAAGCCTGTGAAAATTTGAGCTCAATTGAACCCCTCTTTTGGTATGAAAATACATTTGAGTTTTAAATTGATTATGCACGTATTTAATTTTCTGATACCGAGGTCAAAGGTCATTATCATTTACTGACCAAATAAGGGTGTAAGCCATGTTAATTCTAAACATTTGTAAATATTAAACTTTCCACTGATGTATTGTTTAGTAACATTCGTTAAATATGGAAATAAATGGGAGTTTTTAATTCATTATGAAAGTATTGTTTTTTTCCGATACCGAGGTCAAAAGGTTCTATGCTGCTGCTCACATTGTACAGATGTTCTGTTCCATTCTGTATGCCGCTTATTGGCCTAAGATTGCACCACAGAGCATCTAGAATCCAAAATTTTACCGGGCCCTTAAGCGGGCCCGGACCCATGCCGTAAAGGTTTCGCACTCGTGAGCTCACTCTTCGACAGATTTTCCCCCTAAAACTTGGTTCATAGATCCGAACTTGAAAATGCTGTTATCTCAAAAGGTTCTACTGCTGCTCACATTTTACAAATGTTCTGTGCCATTCTGTATGCCTCTTATTGGCCTAAGATTGCACCTCAAAGCATCTAGAATGCAAATTTTCCCGAGCCCTTAGGCCCGGACCCAAGGCCGTAAAAGGCTTCGCGTTCAGCTTTATAGCAGGCTCCATCTTTAATACCCACCAGGGATGAACTGCCGTCTGAGCATTATAATGCAGAACAATATGGATACTGCGAAGCTATAATTGAGTTATTTTTTAGGTACAATAACCATAATAGCAAAAATAGGTGCATCATAGCTTGAAATAGGCATTAAATTCCAACATCTGAGAGGGGGGAACATCACCCCTCAGACTCCCTAGATTGCACCAGAGAGCATCTACGGACTAAAAATTCCCGGGGCCCTAAAGCGGGCCCGGACCCCACGCCGTAAATGTTATGTGTCCCCCCCCCACCTTTCAAGACGGATTGACGCCCCTGCTTATTATAAAGGTTCTTAAAACACCCCCAAAAAGCACTTTGCCCTTTTTTTTCTTCTGCAAAACCTCTACATACAGAACTTATGTTTTATATTTATTATCACGAAAATGCTCACAATTAACTATAGGTATGCTCAATTGCCTTGAAACACCTGAAAACCTGTCCAAAAAAGTAGATTTTTAGGTGAAAATGATGCATGACCTTTGACCTCAGGTCATGGTTACTAAAGGTCAATAGAAAAAATGGCAACATCATTTTCATTGTTCTGGGGACTCATGAGAATGCAATTTTAATTGTTGCCATAAAATTAACATGAAATTTCCACGGGAGTACATTCCCCCCCCCCCCCCCCCCCACTAATATGCGTGCCAGTGTGTAACACTTGAGTGCATTCACAATGGCACTCATACAATCGGACTGTAAAACCCTATTGTCATTCTTTGCACAAACGTATGTCCTTCACCTCTGAAAGAGTGCACCAACTAGTGGATAGTGTCTGGGTGTAGTTTTGTGTACACACAAGTGCTAACTGAAGCATTAAAGCAGGACTTAAAAAAAGGTTGTCTGACGTTTGTTATTGTGCTATTTTGCAGAACACTTTCAATTAAATTCACGACAAATTTCAACTGAAAAACAGTGAGTTCAATGTACGATTTATGAGAAAATTAATGTTTGGTTAAAAATAATAATAATAAACAAAACTTTCCAGTTAACTTACACGTAATAAATCAAGTTAACTTACACGAAACAGTACAATAAAATAATTTTTAAAACATGAAGGTTGGTTGAAGGACCGAGTTGACCTGGGACCGAGTTGACTTGGGACCGAGTTGACTTGGGACCGAGTTGACTTGTACCGAGTTGGCTTGGAACTGTGGGACCTGAACGTGTGTACACATTACGTGGGCCTAAAGATCAACTGCGCACTGCGCGTGCTGACCATTTATAACCTATCCCATGAATCACCGCGACTCCTTTCGACCTTTAACCCGCATGCTTTTCGTTTTGCCCCGGCTCTTTGCGTATTGCCGGTGGCTCTTTGCGTTTTGCCGTGGCTCTTTTCGTTTTGCCGTGGCTCTTTGCGTTTTGCCGTGGCTCTTTGCGTTTTGCCGTGGCGCTTTTCGTTTTGCCGTGGCCTTTTTCGTTTTGCCGTGGCGCTTTTTATTTTGCCGTGGCACTTTTTGTTTTGCCGTGGTGCTTTTTGTTTTGCCGTGACAGTTGTGGGCCACCGTAATCAACGGCTGAAACAGTTGTGCCACATCACGCGATACGCGCGACGCGCACAGCAATCTCCTTATAAGGAGTTGTTTACCCGAGGGTCTTACCATTTCATAGCTGGAGGGGTGTTTTGTTGAAAGAAATTATTGAACAATTCGTCGTTCGTACCAAGAACTGACCTAACTCGTTCACTGTTTTAAAAAACGTGTTCAGAGAAAATCACGATTGAAGTTGCACTACTTTTGAAACTGCTGTTTCGGAGTCTGCTTACCAACTTTATTGTATTATTTTATGACGAAAACAAAGCTGAATACTTTATTCATACAGAACTATCAATGTGTTTTAATCCTTAAAACTATTTTAATAAGTAATTAATTCCTAAACAGATGGGTCACTTTGTGAAATTGAAAATTTCATTTTTGCCTGCAGCGCGCTGTGTACAAACCAATGCGTAATAGAGACCTATCGAGATCGGTCACTTTGTGAAAATACTATACGCTCCCCCCAGTTAGGTCACTTCGTGGTACGAAAATTTGCATGCGCGCCATAATCGCGCGCGCTGTAGCGCATAGTTTAACCATTGGTAAAGCGACGTATCTAGATAGGTCACTTTGTGAAAAGACAAAATGGCAAGTCCAGCGATGCGTCGTTTATACTAATTAGTGTAATTACCAAACTATTACATATTAGGCACTGAAACTTGCTGATAATGTTAACAGCATTGAGTTTGTCAATAATTTGTTTTAAAACAAATTTGCGAAAATGTGTGATTTTGTGTCAGTTAGGTCAGTTCGTGGTGCGACAGACGAATTATAATTTTTGCATTTATGTTACTTGTTGACCAAAAAGTGTTGATGTTTTTTGACCGAAAAGGTATTTATGAATGGGAATCAAAGTGTGTTGAATCGGTTTTCAACTAGTGGTTTAAACCCGCCGAGGCCTGGTTCTTCATAATTTACCTCGACTTCGTCTCGGTAAAATTGTCAAGAACCAGGCCTCGTTGGGTTTAAACCACTAGTTGAAAACCTCTTCACCACACATTGATTCCCTTTATTTTTTTTAATGCTGGTTAGACCGCACGCACTTAGATTGCTATCTATCTGGGAGCCAGCAGGGCCCGGTTTCATGGCTCTGCTTACCTCCGAATTCCTCGCTCTACGGTCACGATTCCCCGCTTACATACAAGCGCCGAATTTAATGTTTACGGCGGCATTTCTATAATATAACTTACCCAACAGCACTGGGAGCAAGCTAATGGCAGATGAAGCATTGATTGCAATACGCTGATACGCAATACGAATACACATACACAGTGAACTAGAATTTAGTGTTTGTAGAAACAAACACAAGGTGTTTGAGTCAATGAAATAAGTGTTGTTAAAAGCTCGTCAAAATGCAAAGTTTTTTTCTCGATGTGTATTATGGTAATTTGGCATCAAAAGGGTTGTTGCTCGAAAAACTAACACTTATGAGGCGTTAAGTGTAAAGTTATTATTTAACGCAACTATTTACAAAGAATTCATTATTTAATACATAATTCATTATTTAACCATTATATAATCTTTGTTTACAAATAATCAGTTTTTCACAACACAATTATTTATATATATTCGTATGAAATCACTATATATAAATAATCCTAATATACACAATTTCATTATATATAAATAATGTAGACGGATATTGGCCAACCGTGTTAGTCGACGAGGTGAAAGGAAAACCACGCAATTTCGAGTGATACTTGTGTGGATCATTATATTCTACTTTTAAAATATCTTTATAATCATATGCATTAAAAACGCTTACAAACGCTTTTCAAAGACCAACTCGACCGATCCAAGGCAACGTGTTCCTTTCAATTGAGGGCTAACATTTTTTTTCATAATGTCAAAAGTTGCACTAATAGTTGCTAGCTCATAAATGACAATAACAAAACATTTACGCCGGCTGTTGGAACCCTGGATTCATTAATAACGTTCCAAACATGAATAATTCACCAGTACAAACTAAAGTGCAAATTTTACCATGTGACCTTTACTGATGTGGACTCCATTTAAAATCTAGGGACGAAGCCTTGCATCGTGTAGATTGGTTGTTCAGACCCCACGTGATTGTTTGGGGTTTCCCTCTACCAGGGTTGCGCATCACATCTTAAACTTACTCCTTTTCTACAAAAGTATCTTCGGGTTTGGTGATTCTTTCGACAAAGACGAATAAAGAACAATGTTGCGTTTCTGAGCGACCATTGTAATAATATTGACAAGCTGTATAGGGGACATGTCATCAACGCAAAGAACAAATTTGATTTCTTGTTGTAAGTGCTGCGCAATCAAGATTGATATGATTGCGAAGATAATATTATTAAAATTTTCACCTTAGTTTGTAATTGTGAATTACTCATGTTTGGAGCATTGTTAAGGTTCCAACAGCCGGTGTGGACGTTTTTTTATTGTCATTTATGAGCTAGCAACTATTAGCTCCCCAACTGTTTACATCTGTTTTCATGAATATAAAAGTCATAAAAAAAACTTTTGATTACTTTTATATTTATGAAAACAGATGTATACAGTTAAATGGGGAAGTTGTTTTGATGACTTTTATGTTTATGAAAACAGATGTAAACAGTTAAATGGGGAGCTATTATTATTTGTAATGTCAAGTTGCACTAATAGTTGTTAGCTCATAAATGACAATAAAAAACGCCCACACCGGCTGTTGTAACCCTTGATAATGCTCCAAACATGAATAATTCACAAATACAAACTAAGGTGAAAATATTAGCATGTGAACTTTCTAGGTAAAATCTAGGGACGAAGGCTTGAATCGTGTGGATTGGTTGTTCAGACCCTACGTGATTGTTTGTGGTTTCCCTCTAAAATGGTTGCCTACCACATCTAAAACTGACATTTCTTAACCACCACACGAGTATCTTCAGGTGTATGGCTCTTTCGAAAAAGATTTATAAAGAAAAACTTTACATGTAGTGGTTGTATATTTACAAACACTTGTTCGGTGTACACATCTAATTTTTTAAATCAAAACTTAACCCCTTTAATAATAATAATAATAATAATAATAATAATAATAATAATAATAATAATAACATTGGTGGGATTTAAACCTACAAGGTTTGCAATACTGGAGCAGATCTCTTACCGCTGCTAGAGCAGGGCCCAATTTCATAGAGCTGCTTAACGGTCGATGTTGTGCTTACTGGGGGCACCTAGCAAATTGTTCATTTCATAGCCTTGCTTAAGACACGTCAAAAGGTCAAGAGAAGGTCACCAACAATCTCCATTTTTATGAAGTACGTAAACCTCTTAAATCATCTACTGGTTATTGTCTACCCGCATGCAATGTTTCAACTTAAAGGAACACGTTGCCTTGGGTCGGACGAGTTGGTCAAAACAAAAGCGTTTGTAACCGTTTTTTATATAATGCATATGGTTGGAAAGATGTTTTAAAAGTAGCATACAATGATCCACACAAGTTTGCCTCGAAATTGCGTGGTTTTCCTTCTACTGTGCGAACTATCACCGTCGGCCATTTATGGGAGTCAAAATTTTGACCCCCATAAATGGCCGACGTGTTAGTCGACGAAGTAAAAGGAAAACCACGCAATTTCGAGGCATATTTGTGTGGATCATTGTATTCTACTTTTACAACATCTTTCTACCCATATGCATTTTATAAAAAACGGTTACAAACGTTTTTCAAAGACCAACTCGACCGATCCAAGGCAACGTGTTCCTTTAATGCAAGCTTCGCAACTATGCTTTTTCTTGCGGACAATCGACTCGGAGAAGAATATAGGTTTTCTCGGTCAAATTCGGTAAATGAGCAGCCAATTTCATTTTCATGCGTTCGAATTAAAGCTGTTTTGCCTCTCCAGTTGTTACTGCGTTTCAATTTCAGAATTCGGCCATTCAATTTCGTTTTGAGTCGAGTCAAATTCCTTTAACATTCTGTTCAATTTAGCGTATCGACATTCTTTTTCGTGACACACACGCCTCAAGAAGCGTCTGCGAATTTGAATGCTGCTTTGATGAATTGTTAAATTGAATGATCATTTTGTTAAATCGAATGACGCAGCATTACATTTGACTAATCATAAAACGAAATCGAACTACCCTTTGGAGTAGCATTCGATTTCGCGCGAAATAGAATAGCTTGGTGGTTAAATTGGCTGCGCATTTGCCGAAATTGACCGAGAAAACCGACATTACAAATTAAAAAAAAAAAAAAAAAAAAAAAAAAAAAAACGAACAATAACAAAGAGTTGTTCGGGCTGTTGCCCGAACACCTAATTACAATACATACATACAATGTTTTGCAAGTCGGTGATCTCAAGTAAACAACTTCCCACGAAAATAATACTCATAAATAATTGATTTTCCGAAATAAATCTTGACTCACCAGACAACTGGAACAATTCTACAACTAGTAATACAGGGGAACGTTTATGTCCTCGCTCTAAAAACAAGTCAATGTACAGCGTGTAGCAACTCTGTGTGCGACAAAACACTTCTGCTGCCGATGTCATATTATTATACAGCAAGTGTAAAGGCCCGGTCACACAGGCCCCGATAACGAGAACGAAAACGATAACGATAAAAATGCACGCCCTCGATTGGTTGAATGAGCGTGGGCGTATTCTGCGTGGAGCAATTCAACCAATCGCGAGCGTGCATTTTTATCGTTCTCGTTTTCGTTATCGTTATCGGGGCCTGTGTGATCAAGACCGGGCCTTAAAGGAACACGTTGCCTTGGATCGGTCGAGTTGTTCTTTGAAAAGCGTTCTGTAACCGTTTGTTATAAAATTGATATGGTTAGAAAGATGTTGTAAAAGTAGAATACAATGATCTACACAAATATGCCTCGAAATCGCGTGGTTTTCTTTTTACCCTGTCGACTAACACGGTCGGCCATTTATGGGAGTCAAAATTTTGACTCCCATAAATGGCCGACCGTGATAGTTCGCGACGTAAAAGGAAAACCGTGCAGTTTCGAGTGATACTTGTGTGGATCATTATATTCTACTTTTAAAACATCTTTCTAACCATATGCATTTCATAACAAACGGTTCCAAACGCTTTTAATAGACCAACTCGTCCGATCCAAGGCAACGTGTTCCTTTAAAATGAGGATATCGTCTTCCTGTGATAGTTTATCTCGGGAAGTCGACATCTCAAAAGTAGATTTTTGTTGTTGAAATTATTTTACTTGCATATGTTTTGTTAATTAGTATTACATTTCCAACAATATTTGTAATGTTCGTGGTCATAAACTACGTTAAACTCAAATAATGGACGAAACAAAATGTCCCACGTAAAACTCCATAAGGTTGGGAACATAATGGTCCCGCACTGGGGGCCTTCAAAATACGCGCGAGACTTGCTTAGTCTACACAGAAGGTAATAAATAATTTATTACAAGCAAATGCAATCGTACAATAATAGAAAACAAAAACTAAAAACCAATGCAAAACACATGTAGGGGATGGAGGGGCCTATAAAAAAGCTAAGCTTAACGAGTACGGAACCACCCCCCCCCCCCCCCCCGCTTTATCTAACGAAGAAAGCAATGTAAGCAATTCTATTTAGTGGGTGTAATCTTATGTTGTGGAAAAACAATTCAAAATTACAGGAAGAACAAACACAAAACAGTTACCGTAAAATAAAACTTAACCAATAAAGTGAGAGGTGAGATGAAACAGATAAACAAACATCATAAAAAAAAGGGAACATGAAGTTGTGTGATACATACTAGAGAAATGGGCCCCACAACTCTTGCTAAAAAAAAAAACCATGTCGAAATAATACCATTGTTATCCATTAGAGATTTGTGTAGATTCTTTGGTTGGGGAGCGAGGCAGCAATCTAGCAAAAAAAACACGAAAATCCCATGGCTGGGACATCATTTTATGCACCAGTCAAATCTATATATGGATATTCTTTTGAACGTAATGTTGTGCAGAGATTCATGGTCCGTTGAATCTAAGTGGACGGTTGTATCGACAACAGACTTTTATCCTTCTGATCACCATCAGCCCATGCTTAAACTTCAACGGCTGATGATTGCACGTTTGGTACTGCCACTATTAAACTCCGGTTCCATTGTGTGCTGTCTGTTACCCTCCACGCATAGATTTTCTTGTGAATAGTAGCTGTGTATGATTCATGGTTCATGTGGCGACAACAAACTTTTATCATTTTGAACTGAATGCTTGATTTGTTATCTAAGTTATTCTCACGTAGCTAGAGTGGGGTCAAGGCTTGAGACAGGTAACAATATTTTGCACGTACACCATGTAGTTTTTGTTGGAAACAGTTTGCTAACAGCCATTTCTGTTACCCTTTGAAATAAAATCAGAAAATTTATAAGTTTGCTTGTTGCATAAAATTAAAAGATGATGCCTGAATTTATTTACACAATTAGAGTTGGACTCTAGACTGACGTGTTGGACTCCACCATACATTAAAGTGGATCAAACGGTATAGTTGTTTGGGCTGCCCGAACACCTAAAAAAATTAACAACAATAATAAGAGGTGTACGGGCTGTTGGCCCGAACACCTAAGAAGAAGAAGAAGAAGTATTAAGAAGTAAGAAAAAACGAACAAAAATAAGAGGTGTTCCGGGCTGTTGGCCCGAACACCTAAGAAGAAGAAGAAGAAGTATTAAGAAGTAAGAACAAAACGAACAAAAATAAGAGGTGTTCCGGGCTGTTGGCCCGAACACCTAAATATACCATTGTTATCCATTAAAGATTTGTGTAGTCACTATGGTTGGGGAGCGAGGGAACTAGCAAAACACACACAAAAATCCCAGAGCTGGGACATCATTTTGTGCACCAACTGATTCTATGTATGGATACTCGTTTGAATACTTTATTTGTGCAGAGTGCGTGGTGCGTGGATAATATCCTTTTGATAACCTTCAGCTAATGGAGATGGGTGCGTTCGATAAGCTTCCCATGGGTCGACCCCCCAGTGCTCACTCGGGTGTACGTGTCGAACGATCACACTCGCCCTCTCGTGGTGACGGCATGCACCTCGGGTCACCCCCAAGTGACCCACTCCACAAGCAGGGCACTGTGGGCTGACCCGGATCCCAGGCCTGGTAGGCACGCAAAATGTGAATGAGGTGGAATTACTTTTCGACATCCCCTGGCAAAGGACATGTCGATGGAATGGGAAGAGGGGGGGAGGGTCAAATTAACGATTCTATAGAATCTGGGGAGTTGTTTTTTGTGGTTAATGATTGGGATTATTTCCATGCTGAAGTAATGCAAGTAAATAGGATTTACTTACTTTATGCAAGTAAGTGAAGAAAATGACTTCTGTGTTGTAGGGATGCCCCCTGCTGGAAGGAATTGGAAGTTGGCAGGTCCTAAAGATGACAAAACATTTTATTTTAGGAATCATATATATTATTAAGAAACTGGAGAACCTGTGACAGTAAACAATAGCATGCACTACAAATTTTGGGATATGTAGAGCAACTAAACAAAGAAAATGAATAAAAAGGTCTACAGCTACTGTTTTGCTCTTCAAATTATGATGTGCAACTGATATTGGTGGATAAATTTGAGAATTTGTACCTCAACAATTGAAATAACATTTAAACATGTAGCTGGGGAAAATTGTAACGCGTGTTACCGACTATTTTTCACTAAGAAAGTAACACTTAGATTATTGTTAATTTTCCGGCATAATCAACCTTAGCGTAGTACTTGATGACAATAGAAACAAATTTGGAGTAGACTGATTAGTTTTAGGACAAAGTTGAAGAATGAAGTTTTGTATTTTTCTGGCCTTTCCATTCAGCGTAACGCATGTTACCGATTTTCGCAGAACTCTCTCAGCTAAACCAGTTGATTTTTCATTTTGTGTGAACATGGGGATCTAGCCTAGACATTCAGGTTTTAAAATACAAAAGATGAACACTAATTAAATCAATGGGTGCGTTTGATTAGCTTCCCTGGGTCGACCCTGAGGTGCCCACTCTGGTGAGCCTTGACAAGAGCTAATCGAACGAACACACGCGCCCACTCGTGGTGTTGTCATGCACATCGGGTCACCCCAAGTGACCCACTCTACAAGCAGGGCACTGGGGGCTGACCCGGAATGACGTCAAAGCTATTCGAACGTACCGGGGGCAGACTGGGGTCGACCCAGGGAAGCTTAACGAACACACCAAAGAGTCTCGCAGCCAGAGAGGGGAGATTAATGAAGGACCCTCAAAAGCGTAACGCGTGTTACCGCGGAATCGCCCTTATGAGTATTTTTCGCCATTATAGGGCGTACGATTGTCATGATTGTGTTAGAATACTCACAGAGAAATGTCCAGTCGCTGGGCCTTTCTTTCCTGCGCCATTTTAATTAGTTTGGCCTTCCCGTTCTGTTCAGTCCAGCTCAGTCTACTTTTTAATACAGGTATTGGAGGGTTTCAAAAGACATTTGCATGCAAATTTGAGGTGAAAATTATATAACTTTAACTTCTTCAGGGCGTATGTATACATTAGTGTAAATAGAGGCGAAAACGGCAATTTTTAATTTATTGAGATTATGCATATTATTTCCCCTGCTTACTTTTTTAACTTTTTTGATATGTTGTTTAGGAGGGTTTTAAGAGACTGTTGCAAAAACATCATTTCTGTTGCAATTTGATCTTGGTCAAGCCATTTCTTTGCTTAGATTGACTAGACTAAGAAGACTGCATGGTGGTTCTACGAGCGTCATGAATCCAACCTTGGAGTAAGCAAATCAGACGGTAATTCCCCTTTGGTTTACAGTTCGCATTCAAGGTAACAACAACAACAACGACAACAACTGCAGCAGCAGCAGCAACAGCAACAACAACAACAACAACAACAACAACAACAACAGCAGCAACATCAACAACAACAACAACAACAACAACAACAACAACAACAACAACAACAACAACAACAGCATCAACAGCAACAACAACAACAACAACAGCATCAACAGCAACGTAACAACAACAACAACAACTTTAACAAATAAATAAGTAAATAAATAAATAGAAAAATGCTTATATGATTATTAAACAAATAAATTAATAAATCTTTATTGAAACTTTGTTTTGAACCAAATAAAATTATCAAAATAACACTTTACAAATAACTAAAGGTGATAAATAACAAGCAACGCATTTAAAGAAACATTCAAACACTTTGGGGGAAAAAAAAAAACAAAAAAAAAAACGCAATTTAATTTGTCACTGGTCGGTTATAGCCTGTTTATTTTGTATTTAAAGAATATGAATACACCATCCCTAAAATAGCAAGAAAACAAACAGAGACAACATGTTGTTTCCTTCGAATCTCCATTGGGTGTGACACATACTGAATCATAGCGTTGAAAACCTAAGTTGAAAGCTATCGGGAATCACCGAGCGTTTGATATAATAGTTGTTTAACAAAAACCATGCCAGGTCACTTTTTAGTGACCACCGCGCGTTTGGTCATGTCTATGGAAACAGGTATGGGTGGAAACACGCATGCTCAGACCAATCAATTATCGATCTGGTGGATTCGTGATCGTCGGTTTTGAAGAGCGCCCTCATTGAATCTTCCACCCATCATGTGTAGTAGTGTACATTATTTATAACAAAAGCATCACATTAATTTCGCACCAAATGTCAATTGTAACTTCCCCCTACGGTCCATTTTGTCTCGAAAACCTGTTTTATTTTAAAGTAGTTACAAATGGGAAGTGACAGTCGAAAAGAAAGTTTTGTTCGTTTCATAATTCAGTTTTATAAAAGGCGGTAACATGTTCATGTGATGATGCATAATCTTTGTTGATACATTTTTGTTGTAGAAGTGACTTTCTGGCATGCTACTGTAGAACAACTGGAATTGAAACCGGGAAACTGCAGAAGTTATTAAAGGCAGTGGACACTATTGGTAATTACTCAAAACAATTTTTTAGCATAAAACCTTTCTTGGTGACGAGTAATGGGGAGAGGTTGATGGTATAAAACATTGTGAGAAACGGCTCCCTCTGAAGTGACGTAGTTTTCGAGAAAGAAGTAGCTTTCAACGAATTTGATTTCGAGACCTCAGATTTAGAACTTGAGGTCTCGAAATCAACCATCTAAACGCACACAACTTCGTGTGACGTGGGTGTTTTTTTCTTTCATTGTTATCTCGCAAGTTCGAAGACCGATAGCTCAAAATTGTCACAGGTTTGTTATTTTATGCATACGTTGAGATACCCCAACTGTGAAGGCTAGTCTTTGACAATTACCAATAGTGTCCACTGCCTTTAAGAACCACTAGTCTTGTTGTTTACCAAACATAGATTCTGAAAGCCGGATAGGAACTTGCCCCGCTGTTTTTCCTTGGACTGAACGGGGGAATTACTTCTCCTTTCTCTTCTTGGACTGTCGAGGGGACTTCTTAAGTCAGACTTTTGGTACGCTTGGTGGCAGCAGACTTACCAGGTAAAATTCATTGTTCTCGGTAATGTGCGCATGCTCAGACTACGTAAACAATGGAAATTTACCTGGTAAGTCTGCTGCCACATAGCGTACCAAAGTCTCCCTTTGAAATCGCTGTAGAGATATTACGCACGGATTATATAGCAAACACTTTTATGCTTCACCCAGAGAATTGTGACGAAAATGTAAAACCTGTTTACAGAAAATGTTACTTAGCAAATTAATTTGATAGAAAAAAAAAATGAGTGGAGCACCAGTTGGAACAATTGTACACTGTACTAGAAGTTTTTGTTTTTTTGTTTTTTTTTTTTAACTGTGAGGATCATTGGTCACATTCTGCCGGTAACCGGGTTTTTCTAAGCAATACTTTGTTTGCTTAATGAAGTTGGGCCATGTTCCCTTCATTGGAAGATGTTCAGCAGACTAAAGG